>NW_023601104.1:30857485-31567485 GCF_014898055.3 Talpa occidentalis
TGTGATTATGAAATATTTCATGTAATGGTCAAATGAGACAGACTTTACTCAGATAGTAAAGACATGGTCAGCTGTCTAAAAGCTCAGTTAGAAAATTCTCCATTCAAACAATCCGTTTTACAGTAACTTATTATTAAAAAACTTACTAGTATCTTCCACATGTAGTACTGTTTTGGACTTGGTTTGCCATAAAACTCATCAAGCGGGGGGCGGAGCAACATGGCGGCGAGGAGACGCTGCGAGTAAGATCTCCCATTAAAAAAAGTTAATAGGGAGGAAAAGCGGCAGGTCCCAGTGAGAAACGGGACACGGAAGATAAACGGACGACTCCAGCAAACTGCCGAAGAAGAAAGTTGCCAAAAAGAGGACCAGAAAGGGAGGGAAGCGCAGAACCCTGCTCCCTCCCCGCCCACAGAGAGGCGGCACTCTCCGACCGGCAGAGAGGAGAAAAACAACAAACTAAAACGACCCACAAGAACAAAGGACGCAGCAAGCGGGACTGTGAGTGGAAAGGAACTATTGCAGCCACCACACCCTGTGAACGGGAGCTGTGGAGAACCCCCGCAGGATCCGCCGCGGAGGTGAGCTCCGGGCGCCATTGCAGAGAAGCCCGCCAGGAGGAGCCCAGCACCAGCACACAGCCGGGCCGCCCGGTAAGCCTGCGCGGAAGCGGCGCGCCGGAAAAACAGACGCGGAGCGGGATTGCGCGGGAAAGCGGCGCGGATTGCGCGGGCGGATCGCAGCTGCCAGGTCCCCCGCGCCTGCGACCTAGGCTTGCGGGAGACGACCTAGGCTTGCGGGGAGACGCGCGGAGGCCCTCCCGGAGTGAGCAGAAACCAGGCGCCCAGGCAGGGGAGCGGGATTCAAAAGGCGCCATTCCCGCGCACTGATCTGGGCTACAGCCCGCGTCCTGGAACTGAGGGCTTTGGAACTGAGACCCGGGGCACGAAATTAGGGGCGTGGGTTCCCCACGACGGTGGGGCAACAAGGCAGACACAGCACCCAAAGCGTTGAGGTGTACCCTACCATCCCGCTCTGCTCCCTGTCCCACGGGGTGGAAAATCAGCTCCCCAAGGGCTCTAGGAGAGATCTCTGGCGCCACCTAGCGACTTGAAGCCAGCAGAGGCTCCTGAAGGAGATAGTGGCCAGCTGGGGAGTTAGCCCACGCCGGGCCCTTCCGACCAGTAGTCTGAGCCCACAGGGGGAGCGAGCACCCACAGCCGGGGCAGACCAGGCACGCAGAAGAGTGTGCTTGACACCGTACGCGCAGGGAGTGTGTCCCCACATCACCATTTTTGAACAGGGACATTTCTTCAGTAAAGACTACCTGCAGAAGGCTTCCTCAGGAGCCAGAGGTGAGCGGGGGAAGTTCGCCCATGCCAGACCCCTCTGGCCTGCAGTCCAAGCCCAGAGGGAGCAGGAACCCCCGCCGGGGCAGACCAGGCGCACAGGGGAGTGTGTCCCACATCGGCATTTTAGAACAGGGACCTTTCTCCAATAAAGACTGCTTGAAACTGACAGATGACTCCTGGAGGAACCAGAGGGGAGCAGAGAAGCCCACCCAAGATGCCGGCCAGTCCCAACTACACAGTGTCCCAACGCATACGGCAAATTAGAAAACAGACAGTAGGGAGGAGAAGAACCACACGCGCAACCTAGCAACTCTCCAGAGAAAAAGCACACCACAAAAAGAAAACCAGCCCCCAGATGGCAACGACAGTCACTTGGAAGAACTTCTGAGCCTTCCAGAAAGAGAATTTAAAATTGCCGTGATTAAAAAACTGACAGAAGTCATAAAGGAAAACAATGATAAGGGAAAAATAATCAACGATCAGAAGAATGAAATTGAGTCCCTAAAGAGGGAAGTAAAAGAAATGCAGGAGATCAAAGAATTAATGGAAGAACTAAAGAATTCTGGGAAAGCAATGAAAGCAGAATAGATGAAATGGAAGAACGAATAAGTACTCTTGAAGACACAGAAATAAAAAGAACCAAAACAGAAAAGGAAAGAGAAGTACGAAGGAAAAGAATGAAGAAAGACTTCGGGAACTATCTGACTCCATGAGGAAAGGAAATATAAGAGTTATAGGAATACCAGAAGGAGAGGAGAGAGAAGTAGGAACAGAGAAAATATTCAAAGAGATAATTGAAGAGAACTTCCAAATGTGAAGGAGGAGCTGAAAATTGATATACAAGAAGCAAGAAGAACACCAAACTTCCACGACGAAAGAAAAAATACAGCAAGACACATAATAGTAAGCTCCCAAGAATCCAGGACAAGGAAAAAATAATGAAGCTGGCAAGAGGGAAGAAACAGATAACATTCAAAGGAAAGCCAATCAGGCTGACATCAGACTTCTCCGAAGAAACACTACGGGCAAGGAGAGAGTGGAGGGACATAGTCAACAGACTCCAAGAAAACAGATGCCAACCAGAATACTCTATCCCGCAAAGCTCTCCTTCCTCTTTGAAGAAAGAATATGGACTTTCCCAGACAAACAGAAACTCCGGAATTTCATTGCAACTAAACCCCCACTCCCAAAAATACTACAAGGAGTCCTAAAGCCAGAACCTCAGAGGGACGAATAACAATGAAAGAAGGCCAAAAAAAAAAAAAAAGTTATTAAAAGAATAAATAAATAAATCAAAGGAAAGACAAACACAATGGCAAATACAGATGTTAACATATCAATATTAACTCTAAATGTAAATGGACTAAACTCTTCAATAAAAAGACACAGAGTTGCAGCCTGGATTAAGAAACAAAACCCAACCTTTTGCTGTCTCCAGGAAACACATTTAGCTACAAAAGATAAAAATAGGCTCAAAGTTAAAGGATGGAAAACAATCCTACAAGCAAATGGACCAAAAAAGAAAGCAGGAACAGCTATACTTATATCAGATAAACAGATTTCAAACTCAAAAAGATAAAAAGAGACCCCAATGGTCACTACATTATGATCAAGGGGACAATACTTCAAGAAGAAATAACACTCATTAACATATACTCACCAAACGAAGGAGCACCAAAATATATCAGACAACTGTTGTCCTCTCTGAAAACAGACATCAGAGAAAACACATACGTAGTGGGAGACTTCAACACACCACTATCAACAATGGATAGATCAACAAGACAAAAAATAAGTAAAGAAACCAAAGCTCTAAATAAGGACCTAGAGCAATTGGGCTTAACAGACATCTATAGAACACTAAACCCCAAAAAAACGGAGTACACATTTTTCTCAAGCGCACACGGATCATTCTCCAGGATCGATCACATACTGGGGCACAAGACAAACATCAACAGATACACCAAGATTGAAATCATATCAACCATCTTTTCTGACCATGAAGGCATCAAACTAGAAATAAACCATAAAAAGAAGGCAAGGAACTTTCCTACCTCATGGAGATTAAAAACCACACTACTGGAAGACCACTGGACTAATGAGGAGATCAAAGAAGAAATTAAAAAATTTTTTGAATTGAACGACAAGGAGGACACCAATATCCTAAATGTATGGGATGCAGCAAAAGCAGTAATAAGAGGAAAATATATAGCAATAGAAGCTCACATCAAGAAACAAGAAAGAGCTCAAAGAAACAACCTAATCTCGAAGCTCAAAGATCTAGAAAAAGAACAACAAAAAAACCCCAAAACCAGCAGAAGAAAAGAAATAATAAAACCAAAGCAGAAATAAATGAAATTGAAACTAAAAAAACAATCCAAAAGATCAATGAAACCAAGAGCTGGTTCTTTGAAAAAATCAATAAAATAGACAAACCCCTAGCCAGGCTCACAAAGGAAAAAAGGGAGAAAGCACAAATAAACAGGATCATCAATGAAAGAGGAGAAATCACAACGGACACAGCAGAAATCAAAAGAATAATCAGTAACTACTATGAACAGTTATATGGAAACAAGTTTAACAATCTAGAGGAGATGGACAAATTCCTACAACTCTACAATCACCCAAAGCTAGATAAAGAAGAAATAGAACACCTAAACAGACCAATTACAATTAGCGAAATTGAAATGGTAATCAAAAACCTCCCCAAAAACAAAAGCCCAGGACCTGATGGATTTACAAATGAATTCTACCAAACATTCAGAGACGAATTAGTGCCTATCCTTCACAAACTCTTCCAAAAAATTGAGAAGGAAGGGACAATACCAAACACGTTCTATGAAGCCAACATTACACTAATACCAAAACCGAACAAGGACAACACAAAAAAGGAAAACTACAGGCCAATCTCCCTAATGAACACTGATGCAAAAATCCTCAATAAAATTTTAGCCATCAGAATCCAACAATGTATCCATAAGATAATTCACCACGACCAAGTAGGATTCATTCCAGGGACACAAGGATGGTTTAACATCCGAAAATCAATCAACGTTATCCAACACATCAACAAAAAGAAATATAAAAACCATATGATAATATCAATAGATGCTGAGAAAGCTTTCGACAAAGTGCAACACCCATTCATGATAAAAGCCCTTGAAATTCTTGGGATACAAGGAACATACCTTAACATCATAAAGGCCATCTATGACAAGCCAACAGCCAGTATCATTCTCAATGGTGAAAAGCTGAAAGCAATTCCATTAAGATCTGGAACAAGACAAGGATGTCCACTCTCACCACTGCTTTTCAATATAATACTGGAAGTCCTAGCCAGGGCAATAAGACAAGAGAAAGACATCCAAGGAATCCAAATAGGAAAAGAAGAAGTCAAACTATCACTATTTGCAGACGATATGATATTATACATAGAGAACCCCAAAAACTCCACAGAAAAGCTAATTCAACTCATCAATCAGTTCAGTAAAGTGGCAGGATACAAAATCAACACGCAAAAGTCAGTAGCCTTCCTATACACAAACAATAAATCTGAAGAAGAAGAAATCAAAAAAACCATCCCTTTCGTTATTGAAACAAAAAAATCAAATATTTGGGAATAAATCTAACAAAAGAGGTAAAGGACCTATACAAAGAAAACTATAAAACACTGTTAAAAGAAATAGAAGAAGACACAAAGAAATGGAGAGATATCCCCTGCTCATGGATTGGAAGAATAAACATTATTAAAATGGCCATCCTTCCAAAAGCAATATACAGATTCAATGCTATTCCAATCAAAATTTCAATGTCATTCTTCAAAGAAATAGAACAATTATTGATGAAATTCATATGGAATCACAAAAAACCCCGAATAGCCAAAGCTCTCCTGAAAAAAAAAGAAGGGAATGGAGGCATCACACTCCCAGACTTCAAACTATACTACAAAGCCATAATCATCAAAACTGCATGGTATTGGAACAAGAACAGACATACAGACCAATGGAATCGAATAGAAAATCCAGAGATAAACCCACAGATTTATGGTCAACTAATCTTCGACAAAGGAGCAAAGACTATGCATTGGAGCAAAGAAAGTTTGTTCAATAAATGGTGCTGGGAAAACTGGGTCGCTACATGCAAAAGAAAGAAGCTTGACCACTACCTCACACCATACACAAAAATCAACTCAAAATGGATTAAAGAATTAGACATAAGACCTGAAACCATAAAATACATAGAAGGAAATATAGGCGAAACACTACGTGATTTGCACATCAAAGACATCTTTACAGACACATCACCCAAAGCAGTGATAGTGAAGGCAAAGATAAACAGCTGGGACTACATCAAATTAAAGAGCTTCTGCACAGCAAAAGAGACAATAACAAAAACAAAGAGAAACCCCACCAACTGGGAGAACATTTTTGCACCCAACACTAATGATAAAGGACTGATCACAAAATCTGCAAAGAGCTGATGAGACTCAACAACAACAAAGAAAATAATCCAGTCAAAAAATGGGCAGAAGAGCTAAAAAGAAACTTCTCTGAAGAGGAAATGCAAATGGCCAACAGGCATATGAAAAAATGTTCAACATCACTTGTCATCAGGGAAATGCAAATCAAAACTACCATGAGATACCATCTTACACCAGTGAGAATGGCACATATTAAAAAAACTAGCAACAACAAATGTTGGCGAGGGTGTGGAGAAAAAGGAACTCTTCTGCACTGTTGGTGGGAGTGCAAACTGGTCCAACCACTGTGGAAGCTGTGTGGAGATTTCTGGACCTACTAAACATAGAGCTTCCATATGATCCAGCAATTCCACTCCTAGGTATTTACCCAAAGGACACAGAAACATCAATTCCAAAGAACACCTGCACACCTAGGTTTATAGCAGCACTGTCTACAATAGCTAAGCTTTGGAAACAACCCAAATGCCCAAAAATCGATGACTGGATCAAGAAGATGTGGTACATATATACCATGGAATATTACTCAGCATTCAAAAAAGATAAACACATGCAATTTGCAGCAACATGGATGGCGCTGGAAGGGATCATGCTCAGCGAAATAAGCCAAAAAGAAAAAGAAAAATACCGGATGGTCTCACTCATAGCAGGAATCTAGAAAACTTAAATAAGGGACCAGGAGAATGAATAACTATAAGAAAGTGAAAATCAAAATCAACAAAAAACTATGAACCAGAGACACTTTTTGGGGGTGAGGGGCGGGAGGGGAGGAATTGGGTCAGAATGGGGGGCTGCAATTGTATGTGGAATATAAAAATAAAATTTATTATTTAAAAAAAAAAAAAACAACAAAAAAAAAAAACCTCATCAAGCAAATCTAAATGTAAGGGGATTGAGGCCCTGTCTCTTTTCCCACAGGGTACAGTATAGCTCCAAATCAGATTCTTCCTTTTTGCAAAAGAAGATAAATATTAAAAAGCAGACGTCTTGATGCTGTTCAAAGTCAGGTCTTGCATATTTTCTGAATTTTTTCTCTAAAACCACTGAAGAAGTACAAATGACAATGTGCTTGCTACCTACTAGCTTCCAGTTGAGAAGATATTGATGACAAGACCTCGTGTACTCAGTGTATTGTTAGGAAATCAGTCTGCATATATGTATTTAACAAATAAACATTTATGAAGTGAGGTGCCAAACATTTTTATTTCTGATGATTAAAGGGTATTTAATGAATTTTTAACAAGTGTCTACCGAAGTGATTTGATTTAACATTTGCAGCTCAAGGTGTTCATTAGCCCAAGAGCATATACTCTATAAAGCAGGGTGATTTTTATAAGAAATAATGTAAAAAAAAAGTTGGGTTTATTGAGGTCCAATTTACATACAATAAAATTCATCCTTTTCAGTACATACTTTTATAATTTCTGACATTCAGTCATGTAGCATTCCTACAATCAAGAAAAAAGACCCGTTCCATCACTTTCCATATTCCCTCATGCTTCAATTGAGTTAATCTTTTCTTACTGCCCCCCCACAATTACAATTTAATTTTTAATTAAAAAATGCATAGCAATGCCACTGACACTACTGAGGAATCTACTATTTGATCCTATAATTAAAAAACCATATGCTAGGGGCTAGGAAACTGGCTCACAGACAAAATTTGGACCGCTGTTTTTTGTAAACAAAGTTTTATTGGCACAGAGTCACACTTATTCTATCTACAACTGTCTTCATGCATGCCAACAGTTAAATAGCTGCCACAGATAACTGCAAATTCTAAAATACAGAAAAAATTTGCTGATTCCTGATGTAGACTATTGATTTTCCTTTTAGCAACTTTTCTGTTTTTCAAAATATGCTACCAATTCCCAAAGTACCTGTTTATAATAAGCTTCTAAGTTTCTTTTTTTGCCACGTCTCTGCTTGACTTGATGCTAATGTTGGACTTACTTGATGCTAATGTTGGACTCTAAAGGCAACAGATTTGATAACATTCCTGTGCCTCACTTTTTAAACAACTCAGTTGAACTGGTTTTGGTTTGTTAAATAACTGCTATATTGAGATAATGAAAGTAGTGTTATTTCTAAAATTCTACTGTGAGCCTTTTGAGTTTGATACAAACAATACTAGTTTACAATAAGTCAATTTACTGAGGGGATGCTTTCTTAAGGCATAATTTTGTTGCTTTCTGGGAATAGCAATGCATGCTGTGTCAGAGCCTGGAGAAAATCAAAACACCTCAGTGGCTACTGTTTTAACTTAGGGCAATGAAAAAGAATTGCTTTTTACCTGGCAAGGAATTGCACCGCCCCATTCTTGCTGAACGATATTGCAAACACCAACTAATGCAGACTCCAAGCAGGTTTTGTCATAATCATCCATATTACTTAGTGCTTCCTGATTGAACATAGGATAATATTGTTTATTATTCTTTTGTTTTAATTTGTTGTTAGAAAACAAGATAAATTGTTCAAAGCATGAATGTCACACAGGGGAACTTATACTTCTGAGTCAATAAATCCATAGCTTCTTAAAGAAATACAGTAAAGCAGATTTTCTCAACTGTAAAGGATAATTAAAGAGCTTCCCTTTATTCCATCCACATGAAATGTCCACCAAGCTCAGATGTTTATAGTGGACCTTGAAGGAAATAATTAAAATGAACTTTTAAACATATCACCAAAAAAAGGGGAAAATATGCTAAACACCATTCCAGGCATTTTACAACCATTTAATCATCACAATACCCTACATGGTTCATTAGCCTGTTTTTAAAATGAGGAAACTAAGGTATACAATGTTTAGGTAACTTTTCCAGGCCTCATAGTAAAGTCTAACTCCAGGACTTCTGGTCTTAACCAGTACTCTGCATTTCTCTAAATTTCAGAACTACTGAACATCAGAAATCCAGTGCAATTTTTTAAAACATTTTTTTCCTTATTTTCAGGAAGGAGATCTTTTTGCATAGAAGAACTGGGGTGTAGGCCAGAGGTATGGGGTGGGGGGTGAGAAGATTCACCAGAGGCAGAGTGGGGAGGAGAACAGGTGAATTTACTGAAATACACTGCTAGGGGAGCAGTGGGCAAGACAGGAGAGGTCAGCTGCACCATATGTGGATTAGCTCCCTGACTAGGGACTGAACTCAGGCTGTAGCAGTGATAGGGCTGAGACTTAAAGCCTAGGCCACCAGGGTCTAATCTCACTTTAAGAAAAGTGAGATTACTAAAAGGAATGATTTAACAAAATTGTATTACTTATACTACAAAAGCAACTACATTGACCCTGTATGTCTAAACAACCAACAATTATAAACTATTTAGTTTAATTCCATAAACACTATTGACTTCTCACTATGGGCAAGGCACTGTGGCAAACACTGTTATAAATATTAGTGATTTAGAGATGTTGTCAGAAAGGAAAAATTATCTGGCATTACACAGATAACACTTTTGGAAGATAACACCTATCAATCAAGGTTTAAAAATTACAATTCCTTGGTGTAGGGTAAGTAAAGTATCAGGTTTTTCTGCCCTTCTGACATTAGATTAAATGCATGCCTGATGGCGGACAACTGGAGTAGGGTGTGGGCATGTGTAGGTGGGATACACCTGGGCTAAGACGGGGCCTATAAGGGCAGCATCACGGAGATGCCAGCAGAGTGAAAGAGAGAAGAAGGAGGACGAGACCACAAGAGAATGCCAGAGAGCCCAGAAAGAGTGAAGATTTGCTGGGGGCTAGGAGGCCTGCCAGCCTTCTGGCCCCCCCCTGGCACCCTTGCCTGCTATGTACCTGGTAAAATCTCAATAAAGCCTGAAAAAGCCACCTAGGGCTCCTGGACTCCTACTTCACCCAGCCACTCGATCACAGAGATCCTGCACTGTCCCATCCTGCCTCTACTCTTGGCACATATAAATCAAAGATTATTTGTTGGAGAAGGAATATAATTTTGAATTGCTCTAGAATAAGGGCTTTTGTAAGGAATGGCAATTTTTCATTTCGAGTTTTTATGGAAGAATAGAAAAGAGTAAAATGTTTAACTTAAAGGCCCTGAACTTTAAGGAATGGGGGAATACATCCTGAGATGCATCCCTGTCCACAAAGAATTCGAGAAAACCAAAAGAATAAGGCAAACGCTCACAGCTAACTCAAGCTCTACCAAAGCCATAAGCCCAACAGTTGTGAATCCTTGTTTTATAGCTATACTTAGATATTATTAAGTACTCAGATATTTAACATTAAATAATTCCAAGTTCTAAATATTCAGTGTAATATGAGACTACTGTTTTAATCCTTATAAATTTGGGCCCAGTATAAACAATAACATTCCTTTTTGTACCTGTAGGGTGTTATAATCTCTTGTGAAGGGAACCATCAGCTCCCAGAGTGATGAAAAAACCACCAGAGCTGTAAATTCAAGCTTGTAATTTGTGGCCATGTGCTCAAAAAGCATGGTCAAACCATGGGCTGCTAGGTGCTTGCGCTGATATTCCTCGGACCCCTCCACAGACACAGGTCGGGTCATGGAAAGGGATACATCCATTACCACCACTGTAGGCATGATGAAAACGATCCCACTGTTTCCAATCAGCATGCAAACAGACAGCTATAAAGGGAGAAATGCTGTAGAAAATAAATATAATTAGGTCTTCCATGCTAAGAAGAGGAAAAAGTATTTTCTCACCATAGTTTCCTGAAATGAGTGAAAGCCAATCCTATTTAAGTTGAGGTGAGGGCAACGCTGCATTTAGTGGGAGGGAAGCAAACAACTTAGTTCACTGGAGGGTCACTCCTAGAATCACCCACTAAAATGGCCACAATTCAAGGCTAACCTAAGTGTTTCTAGTAAGGACAAAACATTCAACTCAGGGGCCTCCCCTGGTGGCGCAGAGGTTGAGCGCTGGGCTGCGAGGCTGCCCGCAGCCTCTGCAGCGCCGGTTTGTTCCCTGGCTGCTGGCAAGGGTCCCACACACACACAAAAAACCCAAACATTCAATTCAGGTAAACCTTGATATTCATTATTTTTTTTTTTTTAAGATTTATTTATATATACAAGAACCGGGGTACAGGCCAGATGTGCAGGAGGGTGACAGGATTCACCAGAGACAGAGTGGGGAACAGAACAGGCAGATTGACGAAATACACTGCTGAGGGGAGCAGCAGGCGAGACAGGAAAGGTCTGCCGCACCATGTGGGACCCTCCCAGGCCCGCCGGGGATTGAACCTGCACTGCAGAGGCTGCGGACTGCTTCACAGTGCGGTGCTCAACTGCCTGCGCCACCAGGGAGGTCCAACCCTAATTTTCATTCTTTCAATTTTTTTTTTCTTTTATTCAATTTTTTTAAAATTAATTAATTTATTTATACAAGCACTGGGTACAGTCAGAAGTGCGGGAGGGTGAGAGAATTCACCAGAACCAGAGCGGGGAGCAGAGCAGGCAGAAGGACCGAAGTACACTGCTGAGGGGAGCAGCGGGCGGCAGGAGAGGTCTGCGCGCCATGTGGGACCCTCCTCTGGTGGCCGGGGAGCAGTCGGGGATCGAACCAACACTGCAGAGGCTGCAGGCAGCTTCGCAGCCCAGCGCTCAACCGCTGCGCCACTAAGGGAGACCCCATTCTTTCAATTTTTATACAACTTAACATAACACTCCTACATCACTTCTCCAACACTTTATTTACTAAAGAACATTTTTAGTCATCATAGTGGTGCTATCTGACAATCATTCTTTTTTGGCACATAGTACTATTTTAATCAACATAACAGTATTTGTGCATGTTTATCTTGTGGTTTGGTACCCTTGTTTTATTAAATTGAAAGAAAAACATAAAGATGAAAGGGCTAGCAAAGTCATAATCCAAATCAGATAAAACTTAGAAATCATCAAGCATGACAAAAGCAATAAACTGTTAGCCTCAGTAGTACTCACTGGACATAAATTGAGCCACAGTGCTCTAACTGTGAAGGAAAGAACAAAATGAAAGGGAATCCAGGAAACATGCATTATTCCATGAAATTATGTATGAAAATAAAAATGCTGATAAATGGAGGAAACACTACTTTAAAATTATGGGTTGATAATCAGCATGAAGAAAACATTTCTGTGCTCAAAAACAAAGAAAAAAGTTCATAAAAACACACACCTGTTTATGGGAACATTGCTTGGCTGCTATTCTATTACTAACCAAACTATACAGTCTAATGACAAAGTGAAGTATCACACAATTATAAATTAATAAGACATATGTAGATATCAGAAATAGAGCAAGTATTAGTAACTAAGAAAAGCAAGTCACAGGACTGTATGTCTACACTGATAAACAAATTCATAAATATCATTTTGCAAATATGCAATCAGGGAAAACTCTGGATGGACATAAAGGGTTAGAAATTTAATGTTTATTAATTTCTCTTCAGAAACTTACTTCAAAACACATGAACAACACTAGGCTGCTTGTTTTAAGTTCAGTGCCCATCAGCAAATGTGTGATATTCTAAAGTTGATCTGTAAATGTGGGAAACTCCGACCCTATTGGTTCAGAGAAACAATGTTATAAATGGGGTTTATTTTTTAAAGATTTATTTATTTATGTATACAAGAACTGGGGTACAGGCCACAGGTGTGTGGGGTGAGAGGAGTCACCAGAGACAGAGTGGGGAGCAGAACAGGCAGATTGACTGAAATAACACTGCTGAAGGGAGCACAGGGCGAGGCAGGAGAGGTCTGCTGCGCCAATTGGGCCACCTCCCTGGCTGGGGATCGAATTCATGCTGCAGTATTACATCAGATTTCATAGGCTTTCTTATGCCTAATCTAAATCTATGTACCTGATTCCCAGTTTCCCCACGTGGCCCGCAGACCTCTCCTGCCACCCACTGCTCCCTCAGCAGTGTACTTCATAAGTCTGTCTGTTCTGTTCCCCACACTGGCTCTGGTGAATTCTCTCACCCTTCCGTGCTTCTGACTGTACCCAGCTATCCGCAGCGGATAGCTTCATAGGTTGCGTCTTAACCCCTTGCGCCACCAGGGAGGCCCTATAAATGGGGTTTAAAGAAGCAAGTTGGAAAAGGCTTTTTACCACATAGTGGCCATGATACATTTCAAATACAGTAATGCCTCAGATATTAAACATCAATAAAGATTCAATGAAAGACAGAAGTAAATTTTCCAGACTCCTTAGAACTCCAAAATGTTTAACCATTTTGATAGAAAAAATTAAGGTCTTACATTTCTTCCTTATTAAACAGGGTATACTAAACATAACTCACTCTTTTACCATGACTTGGCACCACAAGTCTAAACACCAATGCTGTCCTGCACACCGATGTTTTACTTTACATCTGTGAGCACATCTTACCCTTACAAGGGTGTGCTGCAGGACACTGTTCTGGAGGGATCCTCCACGAAAAGTGAGCTCAGGCCTTATTAAAGGTTCTGAGAGGTTATACAGCAAAGAATTCAGTTTAATTTGCTACTGTTTCCCACTTTGCCTTCTCGAAATAATTACTATTAAGGTTCCTTCCAATAAGTATTAGTGCCTCCTCTTTATAATTAATTTTTACACTATCAGCATGTATTCCACTTTTCTCAGTAATCCTCTGTACTCATCCTTCCTCTTTCAAGTTTGCTGTTTCTTGGCTGTTAGGGACTGGAAAGCCAGATAATCAAATTTGTCATGCAATTTCATTGAAGATCAAAGTTAACAGGTTCTAAGAGCCCATGGGTTTTTTCCTAGGGTAAAATGCATGAGCTTATGTGTATCAGATCCATACTATTTTTTTCTTTTAAATATTTATTTATTTATTTATACAAGCACTGGGTACAGTCAGAAGCGCGGAAGGGTGAGAGAATTCACCAGAGCCAGTGTGGGGAACAGAACAGACAGACTTATGAAGTACACTGCTGAGGGGAGCAGTGGGTGGCAGGAGAGGTCTGCGGGCCACGTGGGGAAACTGGGAATCAGGTACATAGATTTAGATTAGGCATAAGAAAGCCTATGAAATCTGATGTAATACTGGAATGGGTGACCATAGCTGGCAGTCCTTCCTTCTCTGCAGACACCTCTAGAGCTGACTCTCCTGACTGATGTATTTGTGTCCACCCCCAAATATATCTCCTTAACAGTGGTAAAGCCTTAGAAAACATTTTTAATATCCGGGTTATAAGGACAGACATAAAAGAGAGAACTAAATGTTCTTGAAGGATGTTACATTCAGGCAGTCTAGACCTGGAGGGAAAAAAATCCCTGCCCCCTACAACCTAGCAGTTTTGTGAGAACACAGTGTATTTCTCACCTGAGTTGATTCTGACCCTCAAGTCCCTCACCCCACCTCTACATCCTTCCCATAAGTACTGTTTACATACAATGCTTAGAACACCAGGAGTCTTCTTTCTCAAGAACAGTCTATTTCCGAGAATAAGCCCCGGCCACCTGTTTTGGCCTAAATGCAAAGTCTCCATCAGATACACATTTATGATTTTTCTCTATCGGTGACAATTAGTTCATTCAAAAGGATTTCCTCTCAGTAGTTTCGCTCTCAAAGCGTGATTCCACTTGAATTTTAGAGGCCTGTCCAATCGTTAGCGTCCTCAGCTACTCTTAGGCTCCCCTATCAGTCTGACATCCCTCACAAGAGTCAGTCCCTCCCGTGTTTTCAGATGCAACTTTATGTCTAAAAGGCAAGCCTGGAATACAGAATTCGGGCATGTGGATCGTACTGGGGATGTACTTCAAATCGGTCAAAACAATAAACTGAGAACTGGGGGCTGGAGCAGGCGACCGAAATCGTGGTGCTAACCGGAGCGGCAGACTCCGAGCCACAGAGTAAGAGCAGGCTCCACTGCCCCGGTGTTGCTCCCCATCCCTAACCCCTTCTCCCACAGCCCCACCTGCAACGAAAGACAACCCCGATCACCGCCGGCCCGACTCACCCCGCGCCCATCGCCGGCACAGTCCGTCTGCAAAAACTTTCCGCCCGCGCGCCACGGCCGGAAATACAGGGCCGCGCGACAAAAGGGCCGGGGCGGGGCCGGGGCGGGGCCGGGGGGGCGGGGCCGGGGGGGCGGGGCCGGAGCCTGGCGCGGCGCGGACGCTAGGGGGCGCGTCCTCCTCGGCGCCGCTCTCTGGAGATCAGTCACCCAGACTCCTCACCTCACAAAACGCCAGCTTCGCTGCTCCCTGGCTGTGTCCGCTCCTTGCTTTCCTCCCTTCTTTCCCTCCCTCTCTCTCTTACTTCCCTCTCCACCCTGTTCTCTATTCCTCCTCATCGCGTCTTCCTCCCCCTCACTGACCCGTGGGCCTCGCAGGCTGTTGGCCGGCAACTGTGACCCTTTCTCACTTCTGTCTCCTCACTCACCTGGGCGGGCAGGTGCACCAGCCTAACCCTCACAGGTGTTTGCCCCTCTTCCTCGTCTTTCTTCAGACCCCTCACTCATAGCCTCTGAACCAGGTAACAGAATCCTCCTCCCGCTCTTTTAAAATTTTGAGGGAAGCAGAGGGAAAGTTCAGTTAGTTCTGTCAGCGCTTGACCAAGGTGATTTGCTGCAGGATTTGCAGTCAGTTTCCTGGACTCTCACCTGCCCCACCTCTGCCACCCGGTGTCCCCACAGCAGTTTCACCACAGTGAGGTCTTTGAGGTGACAAGTATCATGTTCTTTCTAACCATGTAGAGAGCCAGGAAATGCCAGCAAGAGGTAGGTCTGAATGGATGCCACCAGGCCCCTGGATAGTCGTGGCTCAAAGAGCAATGTTGTGCCACATAGGTTACAAGTGGGAAGAGAACCGCCTCTAGAAAGTCTTAGACTGTTGCCTCTTTTTCTCTTAGTTGGGAGATGGAGTGAGGTAGGGGATGGGTCAAGGAGGGAGGATCCTTTGAACTGCACACCCCAGTCTGTCTCACTTTTCACAGCTTCTTCTGCGGGAGAGTTTGGGCTACAGGAGTTGCTTGTAGCTCTTTCCTTTCTCCTCATTTCAGAGGTGGCAAAGGAAGATGCCTCAGTTCTTGGGATGCCCTTGCCAGCATCAGGGTCCAGGAGATTACAGGCTGCCCTGTTTGCTTCAGAATTTCTGTCTCCAGCCCAGTTAGTCTCACCATCTCAAGGCCTTGTTAAGCTTGAGTAGGCATGGGCTCCAGGTAAGTAAGGCTGCATCCTGATTATTTGGCCATAATTTCTAATTCTTTCTCTGGTGGGAGAGATAGGACCAAGAATGTGTGGGCAGAGCACTTGTCTAGCTTCCCCTTATGTGATGATGACTTAACCGTAGGATCATTTTTGTCCTGGTAGTTATAGTTCGGTTCCATGGGTGATTTGTTATTTTACCCAGTTCCTAAAACTTGAGCTTATTAGTTTGCTGATGGGAGGTCTGGTCTTGGAGACCTAGTTCTTTTGACACTGGCTTCAGGAGACTAGAGAAAGTTAAAGGGCAATTCATTAAAATTGGTGATCAATTTTACCAAGAGTAGAATTACCAAGAGGAATGTGCCACTTAGGGCAACTCACAAATGTTTTTAACTCTTAGTAGAATCCCATTTTTAAAAAGTCAGAAAGATGCTCAGAGAAATATAAAACAGGAGACATCAGGACAAAGAGGGTGTTAAAGGAGATGTCTTTCAAGTCATAGCTGACTAATGACTTTCTTTTTCCCACTCAAGAGACCTTCAGCATTTGCTTGTCTCTGCACACATTAAAGGAAATCAATAAACAACTTTCTTTGCATAACCTATTACCCCTTCATTTTTTTCTTCCTGTTTTGATACAGTGGAGTGCCATCACAGAGGCTTTGCTGAGCACACTGACTTGATCTTCAGTCTGGCAGAGTAAAGGTTAGTGACTGAAATACCTAGTCACTCACAGGGGTCAGGTACTGGGGCTCAAGGGAGGTTCAGATATCCAGTTCTCCTTGGATATATGTTGAAAATGTAGACTGCCAGACCATGCTGACTAAATTGGAATGTCATGTGTTAGTGCCTGAGAATCTTCATTGTTAAATTCCGCAGATGATTTTTCATCTGCACGGGTGAAGGGTAAGGGGAAAAGAAAAGGGAGTGGAGGGAACAGTGAACTCACATCCCTTTTCTGGTCTTTTCTCCTTTGACTCTCCTGTTCTGTGCTTTGTCTGGCATCTCCCTTTCTAACTCTTCTAGTCTGTTCCTTGTCCACTTACAAATCATGCTTCTAAGCTCCAGGCTATCTCCTTTCCACCAGAACCCACTCCATTCCACAATTTTCACCAAAATGGAAGTCTAAAGAATTTGTAGCTATGATCCTTCTTAAATTATTTTACTCTTGGAAAATTTCAAGCATAGCAAAGATAGGAGAATTAGTATAATAAATCCCCATGTATCCTTCTGTCAACTCAGCTTCTGTCAACTCAGTTCACAATCTTGTTTCATTTGTACCCCTGCTGACATCCTCACAACACATTATTTTGTTGCATATCCTAGATAGCATAACATTTTGTCCATGAATATTTCAGTTTGTATCTCTAAAAGCAAGGACTTACAAAAATAATAAATTTCAGTTTTAGATTCATAGCAAAATGAAGTAGAAAGTATAGAGTTCCCCTATACTCTCTACACTTACATCCCTCCCCCACTATCAACATCCTGCCCAAGAGTGGCACATTTGTTACAATCCATGATAATGATACATCATTCTCATCTCAAGCCCATAGCTTACCTTAGGGTTTGCTCTTGGCATTGTACATTCTATCGATTTTGACAAATATACAATAGTATAATGACATGTAACCACGGTCACAGTGGCATCCAGAGTAGTTTCATGGCCCTAAAAATCTCCTGTATTCTTCCTTTTCATACTTCCCTCTCCTCTGATGGCTGGCAGCCACTGTTTTGCCCTTTCCAGGATGTCCTAACATTGTAATTATATAGTGTGACTTTCAGATTGGCCTCTTTCGCTTAGTAAAATGCATTTAGGCATCCTCCATCTCTGTTCATAGCTTATTTCAGTTTAGCACTGAATGATACTCCACTGTCCATTCATCTGCAGAGAGGGCATATTGGTTGCTTCCAAGTTTTGGTTATTATGAATAAGGCTGTTGTGAACATCCACGTGCAGGTGTGGACATAAGTTTTCGATTTATTGGAGGAATGCAAAGGAGAGTGATTGCTGGATCCTATGGTCAGAGTATGCCAAACTATTTTCCATAGCTGCTGTAGTATTTTTTGTATTCCTAGCAGCAGTGAATGAGGGTCCCTGCTGCTCTGCACCCTCACCAGCATCTCTTGTCACTGTTCTGGATTTTGGCCATTCTCATTGGTTGTAGTGGTATTTCATTGCTTTAATTTGCGATTTCCTAATGACACGTCATGTTGAACATCTTTTTATATGCTTACTTGGCATCTGTACATCTTCTATGATGTCTCTCCTTGGATATTTTCCCCATATTTAATCACATTTTGAAAAAATTTTGACTTAATTATTTTTAATCTTACTTTTTTTTTATTGTGGTAACTTTCATTTACAATACCGTGTAGATTTCAAGTATATATAGTTGCTCCCCTGAGCAACTGTATATATCACACCATGCCCACCACCAGATCACCTGTCACCATTCACCACCAGCCAATCACCCACCTCTATCTGCTCCAGCCTCCACAGGTTGTTCATTTTCTTATTGTTAAATTTTATATGTTATTTGTATGTTTTGGGTAACAGTCCATTATCAGGTATGTGTTCTCCTAGTCTATGGCTTATCTTGACAGAGAGGAGCTACAGAGGAGCCACATTCTCTTGACAGGAACTGAAATAAAAGTTAATTATCATTCATTAGCAAACTTAAAATAATTAATAAGAAATTCATAATAGCATCAAATACCCAGTCAGCATTCAGATATCCAGTTGTCTCATAAATTTTACTTTTTTATTTTTATTATTTTTGTTTTCTTTTTTTTAAAGATTTATTTATGCATACAAGAGTTGGGGTGAAGACCAAAGGTGTGGGGGTGAGAGGATTCAGTAGAGACAGAGTGGGGAACAGAACAGGTGGATTGACTGAAATACACTGCTGAGGGGAGCAGCAGGCAAGACAGGAGAGGTCTGCTGTGCCATGTGGGTCACCTTCCTGGCCGGGATAAAACTCATGCTGCAGTAGCTGCTGGTTGCTTCATAGTGCTGATGCTTAACCGCTTGCACAACCAGGGAGGCCCCAATTTTACGTTTTTACACTTTCTTTGTTTGAATGAGGATTCAGTTGAGATCCAGATATTACAATCTGTTGCTGTTTCTCTTAAGTTTCTGTAATATACTGGTCTTTTATTTCATATCTTTATTTCCCTTGCAATGTATTTGATAAAGAAACTCCAGCCCCCTTTTTTAAGTTGCTCTCAATCCTCCTTCAGTCTTTTCCATAGCATTTGAGAGAACTACAAATCTCCTGTCTACTCTAAAATAATACAATAATACAAAGGTTTGCTGAGCCAAGAAAGATTGTATGCAATTCCTATTCTAATTAACTTTACCTCTGCTCTGTAATGGGGGTAAGCTTTATCCACCACTGGATTCCCATGGTTTGGTATGTGACACTGAATATGAATTTGTAGAAAGAAGAGAGGAAGGAAGGAAGAGAGCTTATCAGGGGCTACAAAGTCAAAGGGAAAAGCAGAGAGAATGTAACTATGGTTGTCTATAGAGAATAGAGTTGAACCTCTTTATTCTGGAAATTCCTTGAAAAAAAAAGTGTTATAAATGCTATTTTTTTTTTTTTAGATTAAATGACTTAAAGTTTTGTTTTTTTTTTAAAGATTTATTTATTTATTTATACAAGCACTGGGTACAGTCAGAAGCGCGGGAGGGTGAGAGAATTCACCAGAGCCAGAACAGGGAGCAGAGCAGGCAGAAGGACTGAAGTACACTGCTGAGGGGAGCAGTGGGCGGCAGGAGAGGTCTGCGCGCCATGTGGGACCCTCTTCCGGTGGCCGGGGAGCAGCCGGGGATCGAACTGGCGCTGCAGAGGCTGCGGGCAGCTTCGCAACCCAGCGAACAACTGCTGCGCCACCGGGGAAGCCCGACTTAAAGTTTTTAATCATTGAATTATTATAGCTTTTACAGACCACGGGGCAAGCCTTCCATCATTTTACTTTTTTTTTAATTTAAATATTTTATTTTATATAATTCTTACATCAGTTTTCATTTTTGCACAATGTATGCATTTTCATTTTGGTTATATTTCCCCATACAATTGTACCCCCCCCTTATTTTGATCCTAGTTCTTCCTCTATCCCCCTTCCCCCCCAAGTGTGTGTCTGGTTTATAGTTGCTTGTTGATTTTGATTTTTACTTTGTATTAATTAGTCTTTTTCCTGGTCCCTTATTTAGGTTTTCTAAATTCCTGCTATGAGTGAGACCATCCGGTATTTTTCTCTTTCTTTCTGTCTTATTTTGCTGAGCATGATCCCTTCTAGCTCCATCCATGTTGCTGCAAACTGCATGTGTTTATCTTTTTGATTGCTGAGTAATATTCCATTGTGTATATGTACCACATCTTCTTGATCCAGTCTAAATGGTAAATTTTTTTTTTTATATATAGAAGCATGTTTTCTTTCCTTCTTCCTTCCTTCCTTCCTTCCTTCCTTCCTTCCTTCCTTCCTTCCTTCCTTCCTTCCTTCCTTCCTTCCTTCCTTCCTTCCTTCCTTCCTTTCCTTTTCCTTTCTTTGTTTTTGTTTATACAAGCACTGGGTACAGTCAGAAGCGCGGGAGGGTGAGAGAATTCACCAGAGCCAGAGCGGAGAGCAGAGCAGAGCAGGCAGAAGGACCGAAGTACACTGCTGAGGGGAGCAGCCGGCGGCAGGAGAGGTCTGCGTGCCATGTGGGACCCTCCTCCAGTGGCCGGGGAGCAGCCGGGGATCGAACCGGCGCCGTAGAGGCCGCGGGCAGCTTCGCAACCCAGAGCTCAACTGCTGCGCCACCGGGGAGGCCCTAAATGGTAAATTTTTAAAGGCCCTCATGATTTAGCCCTCCATCTCTTTTGCCAGCCTCACCTCCTCCCTCTTTAAACTTTGGCAGTATCTTTCAATGAAAAGGTAGATAAAGAAAAACAAAATATAAATATTTTTTAAATTATAAAAGGAATTCATTTCCATGGGAAAAAATTAAAACAATTTCAAAACGCAGTGAAAACTGTTTCCCTGTTGGTAGTAGCCATCTGCCTCAGGTGTGGTTTCAGCCCTGACTCTGAGAGATGAAGTATCAGGATTGTTTTTGTGTAGTTGACCTTGTTTATTTTACATCTACTGATAACAGAAGTATTTCTAGAATCTAGGTTTTCTAGATTCCTGCTATGAGTGAGACCATCCAGAATTTTTCTTTTTTTTTCTGGCTTATTTTGCTGAGGTGGGAAGCCTCTGGAATGTTTGGAATACCGGAGGGACATGAGCTGACTTACAGTTTCACAGGGCCACTTGGGCTGCCTCACCAATATCTTCTCCAGCACTGGATATTAATAAAATTTTAGTCATTTTCAACTCCTGTTTTATGCTCTTCCTGGAACAGGATGGCAGTGGCATTGCTTCTGTTGGTATTTCTTTGTAAAATCAGCTCAGACACAGTGAGTTTTACTTAGTGGGCTGTTTCTTACTCAGGAAAGAGGTTTTAATGGCACTGAAGCTATGTGTATTCCTGCATGGCCACAGTGAAGGCCTCTGGTGGTACCAGTCTGCCCGCCTCTCTGGACCCCAGGTTCTTCTTCTCTGAACTGCAGTCAACTTAACATGTCAACTCCTTGCCTCAGTTTTGGCTCCAGACACTGACTTGGAAACATGAAATGCTATGGCATGATTTGGGGCTTATTTTGCTCATTCAAATAGTGACAACTATAAGACCATCTAAAAATCCTATAAGCAAGTGGCACAAACAATTAAAACACTTATAAATGAGCGGTCTTGGGCTGACAGAACCAAGTGCTTCCCCACAGTACTCTTACAGCAAGCCCACCAGGAAGCTTGTCTTCAGGGTTTATAAGTGAGGAGCCTGAGGAGACTTGCTCCTTGTCAGGCTTGTTACTTTATTAGATGTCGTAACTTAATTTTATTCACCCGGGCCCTGAAGATATGGCTTTTGCAGCACCTAACAACTCTTGTCTACTTTCCACTGTGCAACAGGAGAATTGGTGTCCACTCCTGATGTAGCCCAGAAGTAATCCAGCCTGGACCACCAGTCATTGGTGTCAGACTGAGTGTCATTCCCTCTTCCTCTTTTTCTAATAGAACTCAGAAAGGCCTTGATGTGCAGAGGGAAAGAAAAGGCCTCCCTGCTGTCTACCCCTGCTCTAAGCCCAGCACATCCCCAGTTCCAGATATTATTGTGAAGGTCAAAGTCAGATTGTCCATATGTCCTATTCTAGAGAGAGTATAAAATGAGACAACTTGGTAGACAAAACAGATCAGCTTCCCCTTCTTAGTGCTACTGCTCTTTCTCCAGCAGTTTGCTCTCTAAAAGTCCATGAGTCTCTGTAAGGCGCACTAATGCTACCACCCCCCCACCCCCCCGTGTGTAGTCCCATCAGTGAGCATCACTTTACTGCCATGCCCCATTTCAGTTCACTAACAAATAAATTGATTAGGTGCCAGACCTTATTCTGGGCTCTGGGGATTCAGTGGTGAATAAGGCAGGCCCCTCCACCTCACTGCTAGTGAGATGTGCACACATTGATCAGGGGATCACACTAACAAATATACAGGACAGCATTGTCATGATGGAATGCATGGGGACTACTGCCCCCTCACATTAAGGTCTCCAAAAGCAGAATAACAACCACAGCTCCACCAGGTACTAGTTAATATGTTTAATACATTAATTTACTTAGTCCTCACAACAAACCTGCCCAGCAGGTTTTGTCATTGTCATTGTCACCCTCTTTTTACAGCTTCTGAGAAATTATATAACTTTCCCAAACTAATACAGAGATGCTTCCACTCTTGGTTGAGCAGCAAACTTTTCTGCAGCCTATTGAATGCCTCAATGCCATGAGAACAAGACAGAGGGACCAGGTTTACCCTCAGCAGGTAAAATTAATTTATTAAAATTTTTAAAAAGATTTATTTATTTATGTATACAAGAACTGAGGTACAGGCCAGAAGTGTGGGGGTGGTGAGAGGATTTACCAGAGACAGAGTGGGGAGCAGAACAGGTGGACTGACTAAAATAAACTGCTGAGGGGAGCAGTGGGCGGGACAGGAGAGGTCTGCTGCACCATGTGGATAGTTCCCTGGCTGGCTGAGGATCAAACTTGTGCTGCAGAGGCTGGGGATAGCTTCACAGTGCTGTGCTTAACCCCTTGCGCCACCAAGGAGGCCCATCAGCAGGTAGAATTTAGGTGAGCCCCTACAGAGAACTTGGTAGCAGTTATGAGCATATTTAAGAAAGAAATTCCTGGCCTCCCCAGTGGCATAGCAGGTTGAGCACAGCGCTGTGAAGCTGTCCCCAGCCTCTGCAGTGCAGGTTCGATCCTGGCCGGCCAGGGAGATACCTACAAGGCACGGCAGAACTCTCCTGTCTCGCCTGCTGCTCCCCTCAGCAGTGTATTTCAGTCTGTCTGCCTGTTCTGCTCCCCACTCTGTCTCTGGTGAATCCTCCCACCCTCTAGTGCCTCTGGTCTGTATCCCAGCTCTTGTATAAATAAAAATAAATCTTAAAAAAATAAAAGAAAGAAATTCCGCTCCTGGGAATTTTCTTCTCTCCTAAATTTCCTATATTGCACACATAACATTTTGAAAATAGAGGAATTATTTTAGGGGAGAAAAAAGATCACTGATAAATTTGGGTTTCTCTTTCCATCTTTCTGGGTCAAACTGAACCTGTGTTAGACAGCTAGTATGAGAAGGGAAGTACTTGGAGGTGCTTCTGCCTGCAGTAGCTTAAAGGCAAAGATGCTGTAACTAGCAGAGGTCAACCCCCTACTCAAGGCTCCCAACATCCAGAGTGACCCCATGATACCTAAAGATGAAGACAGTTTTTCCACAGAGAGTGCTTCAGCAAAGGGAACAGATGAAAGTAATCAAAGCAGCATGTTAGCCATGTACCTTGGGCGGAAAAGGAAGGGGAGGAAGGGGTAACGAGTAAGTATCAGATATGGTTACCCAAATGATTTAAGTGACTTCCTGGGAAACAGGGAAGGTCATGAGACCCCCATTGCCGCACTTCATTTCCACTTACATCAACCCTTGCCTTGAGTTGGAAGGGCAATTCTGCAGGTCTCTGGGCTGTCCCAGCCTGCTCTGGGGAGATCTTTCAATGCCCTCTCCCTCAAGGATTTCCTGTAGACCTAATGTGATACTTTTCATGTGTGAAATGCCTTAAGTTTGCAAAATATTTCCCCCATATTGCCTCATTTAAAAAAGTAGACTGTATTTCTTAGTGCAGTTTTAGGTCGACAGCAAAATTGAGTTCCTTCATTTTAAATTTTGATTCTGACATACATGCTACAAATAGGTAGGAAAGGTGATATTATCTCCACATTTTCATTTAGATTACACTTAAATCACACAGTAGCAAACTGAGGCAGGTGCTCACTGAGGTCCTTTGATGTTTTCAGCCCCAGGTACTTTCTCTTGGTTCTTTTTCAATTCCTTCTGAATCTTTCCAGATCTTTCCTCCCCTAAGACATGGGTACCTTGGACCACCTCTCATTCGCATCCTTTGGTAACAAGTGTGAATTGTTCTTCCAGTTTCCTCCTGATTGTAAGGGCCCTGGGAAAGCCCGTCTGTGTCTGTGGTGGAAGGTCCACCCTCTCAGGCCCTATCAGAAGCACTGGGACCTAGATCTTGTACAATGCCCTGATAAGCTTCTTAGAGGCAGGTATTAGCAGGGATTGGATATTCTTCCCCTGAGGTGCCCTTCATACCTGACCCTGCCTTGGTTAGGATTCCATAGGGGAACTGGGGGCAGGTGAGTGGGGTATTCCCTGCTGCCCAGCATCAGACCCACTCTTTGAGACCCTGGATCTGGCAAGTTTCCAAAACTGAGAAGACACCCAGATGTCCAGGTTTGGAGGTAAATAATGTGATTAGGCAAGGGGGATCAGCTGAGGTGTCAGCTCAGCTCGATTACATAACATAGACACACCAGGAGACAACCCTTCTAAGTTTTTTAGGAGATTCAAGTGGCCCTGCTAGGAAGTGTTTGCAGCAAGGAACTGGGTGGACAGAGAGATGGTAGAAAGACAATTATAGGAAACTAGGACAAAGAATGAAATACACTTATTCTGTATTCCTTCTATTTGTCCCTCTTTTGCTTTTTAAGACAATTGCAGTTACATTTCTAATTAGTGTGGTGTGCTGGAAAATTTGGGGCATTAGAAGCCTCATCTACCCTGTAACCCACTAACTGTGTGACATTAAGCAAGACACACCTCTCTGAACCTCAGTTTCTTCATGTCTCAAATTGAGAGTCACACTAAACGGTACTTGTAGTTTTTTCTGCCTTTAACAACCTAAGATTCTGTGGGTTACACATCTCACTTCTAATGTGTTACTTCATATGCAAAAACTAGTGTTTTCTAGTTATTGTTTTCAATAGTTTGTAGATATCTCTAGTTATTGTTTTCAATAGTCTGTGGACATCAATTAATAAATATTTACTTGGGCTAGGCCTCCATGCCCTTCTTTATAAACTGAGGATTCTTGGGGGGCCTTTCATGTTCTTCCCTCTAGCAGAGAAATTAACCCTTTGGTAGTGCTTGATTTGTACAATAGTTTTCACAGTTCTGTTTTTTTTTTTTATGCTGTCAACATTCCTATGACATAGATAGTATGGCTACTACTTACATAGATAAGTATTCTTATTCCTATTAAAGTTAATTTAAATTTTAAATATTATAACATTTACATGATAAAAGGTTAAACAGTTAAACTGAACACTAGGATATATTGAAAGGTAAGTTTCCCTTTAACCCATGACCCTTAGTTTCCTTTCTCCAGATGTCCTTCCAAAGATCATCTTTGTATAATCAACTTCCATGTAATCATGTCATGCCCATTTCACAGATAAGGCACTGAGGCTCACCCTGTCCAGGGTGACACCACTGGGAAACAGCAGAACTAGCAATAAAAGCCTTTGACTCCATTCCTCAATGGGAAACACTGAAACATTCACTTTTAGGTTTTTTCCTCTCTGGATCATATGGTGGAATCATTTTGAGTCAGTATCGAAAAACTAGTGGAGCCTTGGTGTCTCTGCACTGCCTGCCACAATTGCTTCTATTTTGTCTAACGCTTAAAATCGTGTCACCTAGCTTCCCTCTTGGCTATGATGAGGTAAGATCTGTGGCCTGGGCACCAACTATGGATGATTGTGCTCCCAGAAACTCAGGCTGAGCTGAGGGGTGCTGGTGGACTTCTTGCAGGGAGCCCAGTTAAGACTGGGTGGACCCAGGGCTGCCTGGGCTGCTGCTCCTACATAGCACAGAGGAGCCCTCCATGATCTTTTCCCCCATGAGCATTCATGGCTCCCTATTGCAGGGGCTAAGGGTAGCTTTTCTCCTGCAGAAGTAACTGCCTCCCACTGCAAAGGCCCCTGCATAAATTGTCACTCTTCTGGTTTAGCGGTTGGTGGATTCCAACTCTTTTCTTGTGGTCAAATAACCTCTTTTTTTTTTTTTACTTCTAGGTTTGTGGTTATCCCCTAACTGGACTTCATGGAGAAATCTTCCCTGATACTAACCTGAATCCCAGAACAGCCCCCATTTTTTCCCTGGACAGAATGAGAGACCTTCTGTAACCACACATAACTTGCCATTTTGGGGAAGTTTATCAGGATGGGGGCACAGGAAAGACTGTTACTCAAGCCAAAGCGACTTAATTGGAGTTGCTTCCTCTTCCTATTGGGAATGCTGATCATCGTTTCTACCTACCAGCACCTGAGGATCCTGCAGAGCCTCCCCTCACTATGGGTAGCAGTCTCTTCCCAGCACCCTATGAAGCTGTCCAGCAGAGACCTCCCCAGTGTGATAATGGTGACCAGTGACCCTCTGAAAGCTACCTCTGAAATGGAGAGTGAGACATGGGTGCCCCAATTCACAAAGGACAGGGACGAAGCAACACCTGGCCGAACAATGGAGAACATCCCCAGTACACCCAGAAAAACAGCCAACATCTCTCCAACAATTCCCAAGAATAAATCCAGTCCAACAGCAGCTAGTCCAGAAAGAGTGAAGGGAAACACCCCAACCACAGCCAGTGGAATACTAAATCACTACACTCCAGTTACAGCCAGACCAACAATAAGGAATTATACCCCAACAATACTCAGGAGAGAAATGAAGAGCTACCACCCAAATCAAGCAAGGGAAAAGGTGAAGAAATACACTCCATCCCCACTTGGTGGAACAGTTGACAATGATGCCCCATCCACACTCATGACTGTGATAAGAAGCCGTGGATTCAACCTAAAAACAGCAGTGAAAGACAGTGAAATTATGACAACCTACAAAATGTTGGCGACCAACCCTTCCCAGAGCATAATGGAGAAAACCACCCCAACTAATCTCAAGAAAATAATTGCTAACACCCCAACCTTCTTGATAAATAATGTAGAAACAAATACTTTGGTGGAAAAGAACACCCTGACTACCCCCAGAAGAATGGGTAAGAACAGCTCAACCAAACCCCGGGAGTTAGTGGAGGAGAACAACCTGACAACGCCCCAGGGAGCAGCCGTGGATCACACCCCAGACGCCTCTGAGGGGCAAGAGATGACAAGCACCACAGCAGACAGCAGACAGGCAGAAACCAAAACCCCTGCTGCTGCCTGGAAAGGTAGGAATCCCTCTTTCAGAACCAGTGCACCCACCTTCGGATTCTCCTCAGCCACCTTCTGGGGGCTGACCCGGAAACTTTCCACAGCACGTAGCACCTCAGCAACTCCCAGAAACAGAGCAGATCCAATCACCCAGGCTCATCATTATGTGGCCGTGCCTACTGCCCCCTCCCCCAGCCTGACAACAGCCATGATCCCAGAGGTGCCCAGTCCCAGTCCCTCAGTACTGCCCTCCAGATGGTCAGACCTCCACCCACAGGGAGAATACCCCCCAGACCTGTTTGGTGTGGAGAAGCGACGGCAGGGCTGGTTGATCCTGCATATCTTTGGCATGATGTACGTGTTCGTGGCCTTGGCCATTGTGTGTGAAGAGTACTTTGTCCCAGCCCTGGGCATCATCACAGAGAAACTGCAGATCTCTGAGGATGTGGCAGGCGCTACATTCATGGCTGCTGGAGGCTCTGCCCCTGAGCTCTTCACATCCCTCATCGGTGTCTTTATCTCCCACAGTAATGTGGGCATTGGTACCATCGTGGGCTCTGCTGTGTTTAACATTCTGTTTGTCATCGGCACCTGTTCCCTCTTCTCCCGGGAGATCCTCCACCTTACCTGGTGGCCCTTGTTCCGTGACGTCTCTTTCTACATCCTTGACCTGATGATGCTCATCATGTTCTTCCTGGATAGTCTCATTGCCTGGTGGGAGAGCCTGCTGCTGCTGTTGGCCTATGCCTTCTATGTGCTCACCATGAAGTGGAACAAGCAGCTCGAAGCCTGGGTAAAGGAGCATCTCAGCAAAGGACCCGTGACCAAGGTCATGGCCTTAGGGGACCTCAACAAGGTAAGGTCAGGCTGGCACATGCTTCTCTAACCCCTTTGGAGCAAAAGGAATGGGAGGGGGATGGGAACTGAAGAGTAGAAAGTGTTAGGTCAGACCTGAAGAGAAGGGTGCTCTGGTTCCCTTGATGTTCATTAGGCACTTAGACTCCTGTTCTCTGCCAGGCATAGTGCTGGAGCCTTTGTTACAGTGACTTTGGCTTGACCTCCAGTTACCTTATAAAGCAGTTATTATTGTGATCTTCCATGGACAGAGGAAGAAACTGTGTCCTAATGAAGTTAAAGAACTTATTCAAGGCCACACAGCAAATAGATAGTGGGGCATTGGTTTGAACCCCAGTTGGTTGGCCTGGGTCTTTAGAAATGACATTAGAGCAGCACTTCGGACAATGTCCAAGGGGGTATGAGGCAGGGAAAAATGATAATCTCTCCCATGTGCATAGTGTTTAGGGTTTTTCCAGCACCCTCATTTTCATCTAATCCTGTTTGTTCACATTCCACATTTGGAGGGGCTGGTACCTTGGATGGGTGTGACAGTGGAAGGATTTTTTGGTTTTAAAATCTTGGAGAATATGGGAACTCTGCTCTCCACTGACAAACCAGCCCTGGGGGCAGAGCCCTCTGTGCTGACAGGAGACCAGATACCAGAAGCTCCAACCCTGGGACTTTCTCCTGGGCCCAAAATTTCTTTCCAAGAATTTCTTTGTGCCTGTGAGGAACCTTCCTGCTAAACTCATTGCATGATTCTATAACCAAAAGATGAGATTAAAGTGGGGAAGTGATCTCTGAAATTCATCTCAGAGTTGTTTGGCCCTTGGGACTCCAAAGTGAGGGAATATAGACACCATTTCTCTCCTCCTCTGAAAAGGTGAGTTTGGGTAAAGATTGGCTCATGGTTGCCTGTTTTGGGTCACAGAGAAGTCAATGCTGTGAGCAGAATTTTGTGTGCAGAGTGGAAGGATTTAGCAACTTAATCTAGGGTAGTTTTGATGAGTGGGTAGGCATTGAGCCCAATCTCAGCAATATATCTCAGAGATATACGGTGCAAGGGAGATGAAATGTACTTCCCTTTGGATTCTTCAGGTAATGTGTCTTGGCCAGGGCATGGGATTGAGAGTTAGGAAGCCAGTATTGTAATCCAATTCTGCCTCTAACTGTGTGAGCTTGGACACATCTCTTCCCTTCTCTGAGGGAAATGAGTCAACTCATCAACAAAAGGTCCTGTCTGCCTCCAGCATTCATTGATAATGTCCTGTGTTCAAGGGAGTTCAGTTCTGGTACACCAGCACAAGCTGTCATTTGTCTGACCTAGTCAACTGAGCTCCAAATGTCTTCTTTGAAGGAAGCCCCTCAAAGAGGTGTGCCCTGCCCAAGGACATTCAACCAACAGATTTCAGAACTCGTATCTAAACTCCCCATTCATCGTTATTTCTACCAAATTATTGCTCCATGAAGTCAAAGGTTTAAAAAAAGAAAGGGAAGCTCAGAGCATTGCATTGTGTAATATGAAGAAATAGGGTCTCCTTCTTTGTGAAGTTCTTAGGGCAGGCCTTGCTGAGGGGGGCCGTGAGGTCCCAGTGCTCTCCAAGAAAAGCACTTTCAAAATACCTGTGACTTGCCTCTCAGCCCTTAATAGTAAACTCTGTTTTTATTTAAATTCCACAAATTCTTTATCTTCCATTTCATCAGAGCTAGACTGTCAAAGCAAAGTTTGCCAAGAATTACTGATTTAAAAAGAGAATTTCTTTAAAAATTTTTTTTTCTTATATTGTTCATTTTTGTACAGTATTTGATTTCTCCCCTTAGGTGTAGTCCCCATAAATCTCCCACCTCCGTATCACCCATGAACCATCTCCATAGCTCCTTGTGCTCTTCACTCCCCTATTCAAAAGAGAATTTCTAACTTACTTAAGAGACTCTTCAAAAGCTTTAGCAGCAGCTCTTTGCCAACCAGTGAAATCACCAGTGGTGCTGATTACAATTCCATCCTTGTTTATTTGTTGAAACAGTCTCTGTATGACTTTTTAATTAACAGCATCAATTTTTAAAAAGAGGTTGAATTACTGGCTATACTTGAAGTTATAGATCTATATTTATTTAAAATAGAAAATCTATATTTAGGATTTTCCATCACTAACAAATGCCTTCTAAAAATCAGTCCAAATAACTCAAGAACTAATAGCTGCTTTTAAATGACTTTTTAAAAACCATTCAGATTCAGAATATCACCAAGGTTTCTGATAGCCAGAAAAAGGGACTATTTCGAATTCATGAAGCAATTCTCTGAAAATCCAATCTTTAATCTAGTAAACTGTTGGTTTTCATTTTTGTGGTTTAGGCTATGTACTCAACCTCTGTAAATTATTTTACTTTAACTATGAAAATAAAAATGCCTTGTTCTCTCTTCTCTCACACATTGATTTCTTGGTTCACGTCTCTCCCTGACTGATGGGTCCCTCCTTGGAACATATTCTTAGGAAGGCAGGGGCCTTATTCAGTCTGGACTGGGCTTATTCAATCAGTCATCCCCAGAGGTGAGGAAATCTGGAAGAAGTGGGGCAAGATCAGACAGAGTAGCTAGGGGCCAAGACAGGTGTCTGGGGAGGCAAGGTCAGAGCCACACTTGCTCAGGAAGTCTGGAGGGGGAGGAGAAGTGGAGGACTTCTCTTCAGCACTGCACTGAAGAAAAGCAGGCACAGGAACGATACCTGGGCCTGCCCCTTCCTTTGTCACCCATCTGGGGGGAGGTGTGGAGAGGGCAGCTATGTGAGGTTCATCATTGCTACTCAATGGAGATACAACCTTTCAGTCTTCCAGAAGGCTGAGCCAGGGACTCCTTCCTAACAGAAGTTCTCCAAGTATTTGTTTTGGTTTCTTCAGGGGAGTCTAACAATTTAGAGAGAGAATGGAATGGGTTATGGATTACATACTTATGCAGGGCCTATTCCTTACATACTTTCCCGCAGCAATTTCTCATAAAAACCCTAAAAGGACTAGATTCTTATCCCCATTTTGCAGATGAGGAAACTGAGGTTCCTAAGTAATTAATTCAGTCAAAGTTAACAGAGCTAGTAGATAGTCCTTACCACTGGTTCATGAATTTATATATCTGGGCTTTAATCCAGACTCCACTGATAATATCCCTGTCACCCTAGGCAAGTTGATGCAATTCGACAAACCTCTGTCGTAAATGAAAGGCAGTGTGAGAAGTAAAAAGATTGTATTCCTTCCAGTAGAAGGGGTAGGCATAGGCAAAAGTAACTGTGATAAAGGGAACACTGTAAAGTGCTACTGTCTCTTTACTTTTCAAACCAGCCTTAGCTGGCTCGCTCAGCCATCAAGTGAACGGGATGAACTAGAGCAGGTAGGTGTAGGAAAACTTTTGCTTTGAGGGTCAGACAGTTGAATGTATTAGGATTTGCAGGACGTACAGTCTCTACAGTCTCTCTTGCAACTCCTCAACTATGTTTCAGTGTGAAAGCTACCAGACAATAAATAAAGGAATAGGGATGGCCAAGCGGTGTTTTACTGAGAGCAGCATACTCCAAGGTGTTCCCCTGCCTGAACAATTTAGAGATGTAAGATCAGCAGAGAAAAATTCATTTTCTTACTGAATATTCACCCCACTGATAACTGTGTGTTTGTGAAAAGACCTTTCAACTTCCTGTTTATTTTACTCTAGTAGTCTTGATCCAGGATAAAGGTGTTTTTTTTTTTTAAAGATTTATTTATTTATGCATACAAGAACTGGGGTACAGTCAGAGGTGTGGGGGGTGAGAGGGCTCACCAGAGACAGAGTGGGGAGTAGAACAGGCAGATTGACTGAAATACACTGCTGAGGGGAGCAGCGGGCGAGCCAGGAGATGTCTGCTGCGCCATGTTGGTTGCTCTCTGGCCAGGGATTGAACTTGTGCTACAGTGGCTGCGGACAGTCTCATAGGTTGTGTCTCAACCTCTTGCGCCACCAGGGAGGCCCCAGGATAAAGGTTTTGAAGAAGGATTTTAATTAGAATTCACTTAAGAGCATTTCCAGAAACAATAAGACATAGACACACAGTAACTATTTTAAATTCTTTCTTTTGACACTGCTGAAAAAAAAAAAATCAAGCTCAACATATTTCAGGCAATATTGTCAAACTACCTTGTATTATTTTATTTTTTATTTTATTTTATTTTTTTTTTAGAGGCATGTTATTTATTTATTTATTTATTTGTTTGTTTGTTTGTTTGTTTGTTTGTTCGTTTGTTTATACATGCATTGGGTACAGTCAGAAGCGCGGGAGGGTGAGAGAATTCACCAGAGCCAGAGCAGGGAGCAGAGCAGGCAGAAGGACCGAAGCACACTGCTGAGGGGAGCAGCGGGCAGCAGGAGAGGTCTGCGCGCCATGTGGGACCCTCCTCCAGTGGCCGGGGAGCAGCCGGGGATCGAACCAGCGCCGCAGAGGCCGCGGGCAGCTTCGCAACCCAGCGCTCAACCGCTGCGCCACCGGGGAGGCCCCTACCTTGTATTATTTGAAGGTGCCTTTTTTTTTTGTAGGTTGAATACTTTATTTTTTAATTATCTTTTTACATTTTATTTTTTTAATATTTTATTTTATATAATTCTTACATCATTTTTCATTTTTGCACTATGTATGCATTTTCATTTTGGTTATATTCCCCATATAATTGCACCCCCCCCTTATTTTGACCCTAATCCTTCCTCTCCCCTCCACCCTCCCAAGGTGCCTTTTATGACCCTAATAAGGAGATGGTAAATGTTTGTTTGGTTATCAGCACAGTGTAACTTAGATTGCTCTGCAATTTTATCCCTGATTTTGAAATCTCAGTGTATTTTTTCTGGTCAAAAATGTTAAATATCTGACCTACCTCAACCATGTGTCATCACAGAAAGCCCACAAACAATAATGCTGAGGTGCTTGCCTGGCTGAAAAGCCTTTTCTGTCTTCAAGGATGAGGGGACCTTCTTTATAGAGAGAGCTACCAGCTTTGTGAGGACAGACCAGCCATCTACATGAGATGCTGATGGGCAAGACAGCTCCATGGGGCCCAAGTGGTGAAAAGAGCTACAAGTGTGGGCATGAGCCAGTCTGGCCTCCCTTGGAAACCCCACCCCCATATTCTGCCCCAGGATACTTCAGAATGTGAACGTCTGGGAAAAAGTCTGTCACTCTTTCCTAATGAATCAGGGGTTATTTTCTTCCTGGAAGGATTTATTTTTAAACCAACCAACAGAACCTCCAAGCAAATATCTTCTGAGGGGCTGGTTCTCCCCTTTCTTGTGAGGGTTAACATTTATCCCAAGGGTTCTCAGGGGCCTGTACAGTCAGCTGCCTGCTGTGGAAATGAGAAGAGATGCGGTGGACTGGAAGCAGCACCCATGGGCCCTGCCTAGCAAATAGGGACTCCATTGTGCTCCCAAAGAGCCCATCCTAGCCTGAGCTGAAAGGTTCACTCCTTTAATTCCTTTAATAATAAAGTGTTGTAAAGGAAAAAAGCAGGAGTCCTTGAAAGAGAATTAGAAGGGCACCTTAGCGTCCCAGAAGGTGACATGTAGAACTGAAACATGGGGAAAGAGCATGCCCCAAGAGGCGGAGAGACCCCGGGATGAGGGATTCAAGACGGGTAAGAGGGATGGTTTATTTGGGGCACTGGAAGTCAACTAATGGAACACTGCAGAGGAGGCCGGATTGTGGAAGTCTAGGCTGGGGTTTGAAGGTTAAATATTTTCTGAGACCAGGTCATCTCTGGGTGTATTTCTTTGTTGCAACCCAAGGGCTCCCTGTAGAGAGAGGGAAGCAGGGAGAAGGAGCCAGGGGCTCTGGTGCATCTCACGACTCCTGTCCCCATTTGCAGCTGGGCAGTGGGACAATTGTGGCAGATGAGCTACAGGACACCCGGAAGCTGAAGGTCAGTGCCATGTGAAGTCTTCCCAGTGGGGAGACAGACACAGACCCCGGGTCCTGTGGCCCTGATGCTGGACTCAGGTCTGGGAAGCTCCTGGGAGCACTGGTAGGGTGAGCAGGGAAGGATCTGGCTTCTTTGCCTGAGAGGCTCTCATCTCCAGCTGGCCTTTGGGAACTGAGTCCAGAATGCCCCTGCTTGCTCGGCCACTAGTTAGTGGTGTGAACCTGGACATCAGATTTTACATCTGTGAAATGACTGGACTATATGAACTGAAGCACAACATTCTGCGATTGATCGCGAAACTTAATTACCTCTGGTTTTGGAATGTCCCAGAACTAAGAGAACCATAGCAGGGCCACTGTGGGCAGGAGGGGCTGAGGTTTCTGAAAAATTGTAGTTTAGGTGCCCTTGGCCCCTAGGTATTTGGGAAGAAGTGCGGTCTCCTTAGAGAGGCGAGGCCAGGCCCGAATGAAACCTCCCTGTGGGAAAATCCCTCTGCCTGCTGTGAGGTACTGCCTTACCACAGCCACCAGGTGGCAGGAGAGCTCAGCCCAGAAGGATGGGGAAGCCGGAGAACGAGACAGGGACCTAGTAGGGAGTAGAGTAAGTCGTTGCCTGGGGACCTTCCGTTGTAAATCAGATGATGTCTCTATGCCTGTCACATCTGTGTGTCTGCATATTCAGACATGTGTGTGCATGTGCCCGTGAGGGTCCCTGAGCATGTGGGTAGAAGAAAACTGGAATGGGAATTGGACCTGGGTGCTAGCTTTGACTCATTTACTCCCTGCATGAGCTTGAGTAAGCCTTTTGAGTTTTCACTTCCTTTTCTGTAGATGGGAAATAACTTTATTTCTGTGGTGGGGCAGTGATTTGTACAGCAGGAGGGGGCCCTTTGTGGGCTGTAAAGGGTTGCACTTGTGTGCAGTGGTCTGACTGTGGTGTGTGGCTGAGCGTGTGTTTCTCTGAGGCTGTAGTTTCAGAAGTGGACAAACCCTCGGTCATGCGGTATCCTTAGTACACATTGCCTACTCCCTGTTGAGACCGAGGAGAATTTTCAGTACAAAGAAGTTTCTAGTCATGCAAACATGAAGGTGAGGTAGAAAGAGATGTCTGGCTGCTGTGAAGGAGGAAGGGGGGCCAGCATAAGGCTCCCAGGCTTCTGCTGGCTGTATGGGGGGAGGCCGGGAGAGCAAGGCACTGGCTGGAGTAGGGGCCACTGAGGCCCGTGCGGTCTCCCCCCTTCTCAGGTCCCATCTGTTCTGACCCGTGGAAGCAGCTGGACCTCTCTGCACAACAGCACCATTGGCAATACCATCTTCTGGCTCATGCTCCACAGCCTGGACCCCCTGGGAAAAGGTAAACAAAGCCTCTCCGTGCCTGCATGGTCTCCCCATCCACACCTTCAGTCCATCCGGTACTTGAAGAACTGGGGCCTGCAAAATTGAGATGCAGCAGGTAGGGGGAGGGGGTGAGTGCAGGAGTAGGAAGAGAGTTAGCAGAGGAGAATTGGTGGTAAAGTCAGACAGTCTGGGAACCAGGGTGGAGGCAAGACACAGGATTCACCAGAGAGGGCCCCAAGGAGTTAAGGTCCTTAGGTGTCTGTATCCCTACTCCCTCTCTGTAAAATGAAGGGGTTCACCTGCAGTTAGTGAGGCTATGAGTACCCTGTGCCCAGTACTGCCCTATGTTGGGGCTCCCCTCAGTGACTTCCCTGCAAAACCCTTCACCCACACTTCAGCCCATGTTCCACAGTCTCAAGACAGGCAGCTCTACCCAAACTGACTGGGCTGCTTCTTGGGCACCTCCTATAAGGGCCAAGCCCAGAAGCTCTAAGTGGCACCTCCCTTTGCTCTGTATTTAGCCCTGGGGTCCTAGGAAGCCCACTAATTCCTCACCCTCCCTCTCTATTCATGAATCCCAAAGGACAGCCTGGGAGATGCCAGGACCATTTCTGGGGATGATGAGGATAAGGGCAGGGTCCACAGTGCAATGGCGGCTGATGTACAATTTTACAAATGATGGGGGCAGTTGAAATTCTCACTATCCACTTACCAAGTCCCACCTCTGACCCCTTTCCCCAGGGAGCTGCCCCCAGCAACTTGTGGTGCAGGAACAAATTGATGTGTGTGTCGGGGTGGGGGGGGGACTCAGAATTTACTCAGGTCCTGAAATGTCCCCTTCAGATATAATATTGGGTTGTTAGGTGTTTAAAACAGCACATTGTACTGTAAAACGCAGAGCCAGACACAAGGTGATCAAACCTTCCTCTGAAAATTCTCAAGTTGAACAGTGATAGACATTGAGGGAGGCAATCCCCAAGGGTCAGTTTTGGAAAAAGTACCCCTGGTGTTACAAGAGGGGAGCCCACAGCTCCCCTGCAGGCTGTGGTGTGGGTGATCAGTGCTGGGGATGACCAACCTGGGTGCAGGGAAGGAGGCTTTATCTTAGGGTTATGCTTGACCAGGCCTCATGGTATCACCAACTCTAGCAAGGTTTCAAAGAGAAAGACCCACCCCTGAAGGGCCTGGCTTGCCTGGGCCACTTCCACCATGTCATCCCTGGGACAACGAGCAGGCTTGGGACATGGTGTGCCTGGGTGGCGGGCTTGGAACGGTGCTCCTGGGGAATGATGGCTGACGGTTCTGGAATGCAGTCTGCTCAGCCCAGCCAAGCCTGATCTACCCGCTGACCTCCTGCAGGGTGGGGCCACACAGTCTTGTGAGGAAGGATGAATGCTTTCATTCCCAAGGCTTTCCAGAGTCATGTTTGTATTTCCATACACTGTTCAGATATTTGACTGTCCAGATGTTTCCACTCTTTCCACGTGTTCCGACTCTTCTAACAATGCTGATCTGTGGGCTGAGTTCTCACTTATCCTGTGAGGGGCTTTTCCTCTCCTGGATACCCATAGCTTTTCTGGTGATTTCACTCAGAGTGTGTGTGTGTGTGTGTGTGTGTGTGTGTGTGTGTGTGAAATGGGGGAGGGAGGCCTGCAGCTGACCTGCTTTCCTCAGTGGTATGGGATATGAGAGGTCAGGGTATGTGTTAGTGCCAGGACGGGAACCAGGAACCCTCCTTTGATGACAGCTAAGTTATCTGTGTTCAACAGAAGACTGCAGTGCCTGCTTGGTGCCTGGAGGCACTGGAGTGGCCTGGGTGAAGGATGCAGTGGCGTGCCCACTTCCTGACATCTCAGTTCTGAGGAGGACCTGCTGGACTGGCCACCAGGACTCCTTGAGGGACACACACAGAGGTGGCTCTGCAGTTAGCCCCTATTACCAGAAGTGATGGCAGTTGAACCAACTCTGAGAATTCTGGAAACTGGTTGCGAAGAGAAAATTTCAGACCTGTTTACATGTCCTGCCTGTCCTGGACCAGAGTAGTGTTTGACCCAACCACCTTTCCAGAGTGCGCTTCTCCCTATCAGTGTTGTGGACTAAAGGATCTTCAGGGTCCCTTCTCACTCAGACCCTCTGGAATGCCAGGCCTCACTAGTACAGACTTGCTTCCTGGGTGGAGTGGCCACTCTCAAATACTGTTGTCAATGCATCACTGTTGTCATAGCTAAAACTTAAAACTATATAGCGCTCTCTAGGTGCCAGGTTCTAATTTAAGTACATTCTTGTATACATTTATTTATGCCAACAACTCTGAACGATTTTACTGATGAAGAATCTGAGTACAGAGAAGTTAAGGAATCAGCCAGGTAGGTCTATGGCTGGCAAGTGGCAGGACTAGGATTCAAACCCAGGCTGTCTGGCTCCAGAATCTGAGCTAACAAACAATATTTAATTGCAGCAGTGACTGCGCTTTTATTTATTTTGTCTCATGAACCCCAATATCACTGCTCTGAGTATGTTAATGTTGCCTTTTTAGAGAGGGGAGACTGGCTTAGAGAGGGAACGCAGAAAGTAAGTTACAAGGGACCTTACAGATAGTCTAGTCCAAGGATGGCAAAAATGTCTCCCTGACTCTGTTTCTCCATTCGCTGCCTCTTGCAGACAGCTCAGCAGTCATGCTACTTTCCTACCAGGCTTGGATCAGCATTCTCAATTCTGCACTCAGGCAGCCCTCACTTGAGCTCATAAAGGAAATCAATCCTATTTGTTGTCCCTGAGTTGCACCATGTCATTTTGCCAGAGGGGATAGGCCCAGAGAAGGAAAGTGACTTGCCAAAGTCACAGTCAGTAGGGGCAGGGCAGGGAATTTAAGATGAAAGTGTGGGAGTTGGGTACCCTGAACAAGGTGAGACCAGAATCTACACCTCACAACTCACAGGCCAGCCTCTTCCCATCCACGGCAGCTGCTTGACTGCTCACTCACTGGTGTCGCTGAAGCTGTGGCAGGAGTCCTGGCAGGTGTTTCCTGTATCATTCAAAGCCAAGCCCCAAGGCCAAAGCGGATAGCAGACCGGAAGTGAGAGGATGGTGAAAACAGTGGCGTTTCTTCTGTCACCTTCCTCTCTCCTGTTGGCCAGCAGCCAAAGCTCAGCGCTTGGTTTCTCTCAGTCAGTAGTGATCTGCTGTTGCCCTGCACATTTGCTGTGCTGCACTTTGGCCTCCTTCCTGTGCTCCATCTCTGACAAAGTGCTGGCCTGAGGGCAGCCCTGCACCACTCCCTCCTACTCCCTTCAGATGGGGTAACCAAGACCAGCCCAGGGGTTGTTGAGCTTCCACTTCTTTTTAGCTAAATTTTGTCCCAGATGAGACTCTATTGGACTCTACTTCTTCCTGTCACTTCTACACAAGTATAGTGCTGCTAGGAATTGGTCTCAGTTTGGCAATCCCAGTGAGGGAAGGCTACCAAGAGTCTGATGACATAAAAGTCTAGCATCTATGTGACAGCTGTGGCAGGAGTGGGGTAGCTTCTGCTCTGTGGGCTCAGCACAGCACACCAGGACAGCACGCCAGTCCGATGCACCCTGTAGCCCTGGAGGGGGTAGAACAGCGTTTGCCACACAGCCAAGAAGTAAGATAGCTAGTACCTAAACCCAAAGCTCCAGCCTTTCCAAGGCCCTTTACCCACCAAAGCTATTCTGAGGATGCCTAAATCAGCAAGATCCTCCCCCTGCAGTTTGTGGGGGGAAGGGTGAAACCCTGGGAGTTGGAGATTTGCCCTCTGCCCCAGTTGCCCCAGCTGTTCACAGTATCCATAGCTCATATCAGCCAGGATGGAAATGTGAGTACAGGAGGGCGAGGTTGGCCACTGCTCAGCTGCCCTCGCATCTGCACTAGCAATTCATATCGCATCATTTTACTTTCCCCCAACAAACCTTCCAAGACCCCTAAATTGGTAAGTCCAATAGCCCTGGAGTCACATTGGTTTTGACCAACTGCCCTCAGAACCTGGCACACTCTTCTGACCTATCCCATGTCTATCCTTTAAAGAGGAGGAGCCAGCCAAGCTCCTTGCAGTCACAGTCACAGTCACACCAGCCCCTGCTCCAGATGTCAAGGGAGATCAGGATGAGGATCCTAGCAGTCAGGTAGGCACAAGCCTCTTCCCCGGTGGAGGAATTTGAGAGGCCCAGGGTAGGACATGCTAACCAAAAGCACTTTCTTTTTATTTTTTAAATATTAGGAGCAATGTGACTTTTTAAAGTTTTTTTTTTTTAAAGATTTTATTTATTTATGCATACAAGAACTGGGGCACAGGCCAGAGGTGTGAAGGGTGAGAGGATTCACCAGAGACAGAGTGGGGAACAGAACAGGAGGAATACACTGCTGAGGGGAGCAGCGGGAGAGGCAGGAGGGATCTGCTGTGCCATGTGGGTCTCCTCCCCAGCTGGGGATCGAACTCGTGCTGCAGTGGCTGCTGACAGCTTCATATGTTGCGTCTCATCCCCTTGTGCCACCAGGGAGGCACCCAAAAGCACTTTCTTCCTAAAGGTCTGAAATGTGGTTTGAGGTTCATTCCCCTGGGAGGAGCATTTCTTTTCTCTGAGGGTCAAGTTAATTCACTATAATACCTTAGTATGAGGGAGATGACATATATGGCAATGTGTTGCTGACTGTCACATGCTATGAGAACTTAAGGGACAACTGTTGCTGGGCCTGTCCATAGCTAGGGGCCAGCGAGGCCAGGCAGCTTATGAGACCAGGCAGCTGGGAATGGGAACAAGGGAAGAGTATTGCTGGGGAAAGAACCTTCGGAGGCACCTCAGCTTCATTTGCAGACCCAGTTTCTAAGGGGAGAGAATTTGTTCAAACCAAGTCATGGTTCAGGGATCCAGCCTGTACCCACTCATCCTCTCCTGGCAGCTTGGTTGACTCTGCTGTCTTTACAGCGATACAACCTCTCCTTCCACCAAACTCCAGCTGTACTGGACTTCTTGTCTCCCAGGCCTTTGCCTAAATGGTTTCTTCCTCCTCCCCCTTGAGTGCTTTTTCCCTCTCCCCTTCATATAGCCTACTCTCACTCACCCTTCCAGGCTGCTATAAAAATGCCTTATTTGCTCCTCCCCACCCCCCAATCTCAATGCCCATGACACTTTGTCCCTCTTTCAGCGTTCTTCCTTGTATCATATTGCTTACCTTGTATTCTCTTGATGAGTCTTCATTTCCCCACTAGGTGACGAGTTTCCTAAAGGCAGAATTCAAGTCTGAGTTGCCACTGTTCCCCATTGTGCTCAATAAGGGTTGAATAACTGACAGTAAATAAGCATCCTGTTAGTTTTTCTATTTGACATGCAGAAGCAATTATATCTTTTTTAAGCCAGCAACTTGAGGCTCAGCGTCTAAGACAGCTTTGTGGTATCATGAGTGTCCTGGGTAGGCCCAGTACAGTCAACTTAAGCAAAATGGATTAAGAGGATACAAAGGTAGCTCCTGGAATCCCAGGGCAGGGAGTGAAGAAGGATGGTCTCATAAGGAGCTGCACCTCAGCCTGCTCTCCCTCACATCTCCTTCTCAGTGTCTAGGCTCGTCCATTTGCTTCCTTATGAGCGTACCTAGCCCTAACCCACCATCCAACCTTCTGGTCCACATGGGTTCAGCCAGCAACTGGTTCCCAGTCTCTAAGGGGAGAGAATCCGTTCAAACCAAGTCATGGTTCAGGGATCCAGCCTGCACCCAGCAGCAGTGGCAGGGAGAGGTGGGGTGCTTTGACTCCCATCACAGAAGGTAGTCACCCGCTCAGGGGTTCAGGGTGACAGTTCTCAGAGAAGAGGGTGCAGGCTGGGAAGATACTCCCATATCTATGAATTTAAGTAACTCATCTGTCATCTCCTGGAAGTCTTCTCTCCTGATAGGAACAGGACTTATTTTAGTCTGATATCTTCTTATTTTTCTTTCTCAATTTGAAGCACAGGCCTCATGGATATTAATGGTTGATGTCAATAGGAGTTCTAGACTCTGGTTGCATATTAGAATAATTAGAATAATTAGGGGAAGTTTTAAAAAGTGCCCAACCCCACTCTTAACCAATAAAGTCAGAATATCTGGGATGGGTCCTTGGGCATGAATTTTTTTTTTTTTTAAAGATTTATTTATTTATTTATTCAAGATTGATTGATTGATTTATACAAGCACTGGGTACAGTCAGAAGCGCGGAGGGTGAGAGAATTCACCAGAGCCAGAGCGGGGAGCAGAGCAGGCAGACTGACGAAATACACTGCTGAGGGGAGCAGCGGGTGGCAGGAGAGGCCTGCGCGCCATGTGGGACCCTCCTCCGGTGGCCGGGGAGCAGCCGGGGATCGAATTGGCGCTGCAGAGGCTGCGGGCAGCTTCGCAACCCAGCGCTCAACCGCTGCGCCACCGGGGAGGCCCTGGGCATGAATGTTTTTAAAGCCTCCAGGTGATCTAGTCAGCAGCAGAGTTGAGACTCACTGAACTTCCCTTGGGTGTTGGAAGTGCCAGGTTGTTACAGGTAAATTGCATGCCTAATGCAAGGACCCTACAGAATCAGTGGCTTTCAGAGTGCATGGAGTCATCAGTCCATGGTTCCATGTGCAGATGGATCTATTAGAAACATTTGTGAGCATTTCAAAACAGATTCCTTGCTTCCATTCCCAAAGATTCTAATTCAGTTAGTCCAGGAAGTCTGTATTTCTAATCAGGTCGGTAACTAGGCTACCAAGTTTGGGAACCAAAGATAGATTTGGTCCTGGCATTTGCAAAGCAGGGTAGGTTGGTGATAGCTAAGAGGCTAAGAATGGGCTATCCATATTCAAATCTCAACTTTTTCACTTATAAACTATGTGGATCATGTGCAAGTTATTTAAGAGTACACTATCTTAGTCTCTGTGTCAGGTGGACCTAATTCTACTTGTATTGTTAATTAAATGACTTATGAAACATAGTAAATGCTAGTTATTATTGCTGTTACTGTTACCATTATTAAATAACTTAGTATGGTGCTTATCACATAAAACCCTCAATAAATGGGTATTATCATCATTATTATTTTATACTTATATGGTAATATAACAGTTGGGGAGTTTTAGTATTATCAAAAGATATCATGCCGTATTAGGCAACATTAGTGGAAGTATAAGATTGAAGACAAGGGAAGTGATAATCCCATAGGCTCCTCACAGGATATAATCTTACCAGAATGAGATTACCAAGGTGGGGAGAAGGCTCTACGCAATGATGTGTGGGAATGAAAAAGAACCTAGGAATCTTTAACCCAGGATAGAGAGTTACCTAATGGAAGAGTGATTAGCCTTGTTTTCTGTGGCTCCAACGAGCAAACCTATACGCAGGGGGTAGAATGTTGGTATAAATAGAGACTTCAGACTTATCATAATTGTCAAATGACAGAAGCTGCTTTAGGTGGTGAGTTCTCTGTACTTGGAAATGATTAAATAAAGACTACCACTGGGGAGGAGTGTCGTGGAAGGAATCTTATGAATAATTGCACTAGTTTCCTCCTCATACTGGAGTTTTTAGATACATTCTGAAAAAAATAACAACAAATAAATGGGAGAAACTGGGAAGGAAAACCAGCAGAGCAGTTATTAACCTACTACTCTTTTGGCTTTGGGTTGCAGGAAGGACATGTGGCTGGAACGGCAATGACAAGTGATGCTTTTGAAGGGGAAAATGGAGGACAAAGTGGAGGTAAAACTCAACTGGAAGGCGAAGGTGAAATCGATGCAGAAGGAAAAGGAGACAATGAAAATGAAGATGATATGAAAGGGGATGAAGGTGAAACTAAAAAGCAGGAATTCAGTACTGAAAATCAAGGTGAAGCCCAAAGTGATGAGAAAGGTACAGATGATGAAGAGGGAGGTGATAGTGAAGTTGAGGAGGAAGTGGAGGATGAAGAAGAAGAAGAGGAGCCTTTGTCCCTGGAGTGGCCTGAGACCAGGCACAAGCAGGCCATGTACCTCTTCCTCCTGCCCATTGTGCTCCCACTGTGGCTGACAGTACCCGATGTCCGGAGGCTGGTGAGTTTCTTGGCCGTCCACCTCCAGGGAGTCTGTAGGGTCTCTGGGCACTCCCACTCAAGAGGAGGGAGAGGGCAGTGCTCAACCACAGAGGGACTCTGGGATGACATTGCAATTCAGGAGGGGACCATTCACCTACGGGCAAAAAAGTGGGCTGGAGAGGCTGTAAATATGCTTATTTCTATCACTATAGGGAGTGTGAGTTCCTCCTTGTCTCCCATCTCAGTTTCTTTTTCTTTTTTTTTTTACATATATATTTTATATTAATTTATTTTTTTACATCATTGTTCATTTTTTAAAATATATTTATTAATTTTTTTAAAGATTTTTATTTATATAATCACTGGGTATAGTCAGAAGCGCGGGAGGGTGAGAGAACTCACCATAGCCAGAGCGGGGAGCAGAGCAGGCAGAAGGACCGAAGTACACTGCTGAGGGGAGCAGCAGGTGGCAGGAGAGGTCTGCGCGCCATGTGGGACCCTCCTCTGGTGGCCGGGGAGCAGCGGGGGATCGAACTGGCACTGCAGAGGCTGTGGGCAGCTTCGCAACCCAGTGCTCAACCGCTGCGCCACCGGGGAGGCCCCATTGTTCATTTTTAAACAGTATTTGCTTCCCCCACCCCCTCAGGTGTAGTCCCCATAGTTTCCTTCCCCAATGCACCCATGCACCATCACTTCAGTCCCCTGTGCTCCTCCGTCCCCCCTCTGATCCCTCTCCCTCCTCCTCCCTCCCATCTCAGTTTCTTGATTATAACAAGTGGATGGTGCCACTGCACTCTCCTACATCATAGGGAGATTCTGAAAACATAGGGCACTAGGTGCTATTTCTACCCCGCAGTCCTATTTATAGGGAAAGGTATGACTAATGTATCCCACCCAAAGGCAGTCTATGTTCTTTCTGTCTCCACGACTGGAAAGGAGTGAGGTGGGTGGTTGTGATGGGGGCAGGCTGCAGAAACTAAATCAAACACCTAGATGGGTCTGGTTCTAGAGCAGCAAATAGCTCTCCAGTTGGGTGGCCCCCTCACCGACGGGGCCCCACTATAGGCCACCAACCCCATTCTCTCCCAGCAATCGCCAGGCCTCACTGGAGACAGAGCTCTTTGCTCCAATGTCTCCAGATTCTCTCCATCACTGCTCCAGCAGATGCTGTCACTGATGCTGGCTCCCTCAAGAGGGCCAAAAACCTTTAGCCTCTGCAACTTAATTTCTCTTTCCTTTCAAACTTGCAAACAGGAGTCGAGAAAGTTTTTTGTTCTTACTTTCCTGGGATCCATCATGTGGATTGCCATGTTCTCGTACCTCATGGTGTGGTGGGCTCACCAGGTGAGTGAACATCAGCAGCTAAGCCCTGCACAAGCAGGTCCCGAGACCACTTTTTTCCTTCTGGGCAAATTTCCAGTGCCCGTGGATTGCTGAGGAGTGCGTGAACTTGTAGTTTCTACGTTGTTTGTAAAGGCTTTTTAATTTTTTTTTCTTTTTAAAGATTTATTTAGTTATGCATACAAGATCTGGGGCACAGGCCAGAGATGTGGGGGTGGTGGTGAGAGGATTCACCAGAGACAGAGCAGGGAGCAGAACAGGCAGATTGAGTGAAATATACTGCTGAGGGGAGCAGCGGGCGAGGCAGGATAGGTCTGCTGTACCATGTGGGTAGCTCCTTCGCCGGCCAGCCGGGGATTGAACTCGTGCTGCAGAGGCTTCAGATTGGTTCATAGTGCGGTGCTTAAATCCTTGTGCCACCAGGGAGGCCCCCTGTAAAGACTTTTCAAGTGTGTTTTTAATCTTATAAGGTATTCCCAGGGTAGTGTGACATGGGAGGCCCTTTACAACCTGGTCCAGCTCAACCATTCCTTCATAGCCATAGTTCCTGCTTTCTCTTATTGTGCACCACCCACCCTCTCCACCTGGTGAAATCATATAGTTATGAGAACTAGCTCGGTTTTGTCTCCTCTCTGGCAAAAAAATATCAGTCCTCTTCTGAGTACTTGCACCTTTTTTTGTAGAACAAAAAACAACAGAGCTGTACCTGTTGTTTACAAGCTTTTCCCCTTCCCTAGCTGAGAGCAGCGTCTGTGTTGTCCTGCTCTAATCTTCCATTTCCAGCCTCTAGCTTAGTTCCTGATACAGCAGGTGTCCATTGTCCTGGAAATGGAAATATGACAGGAATAGAACTTTGGAGGAGCAGTTCTTTGGGGAAGGCAGAGGTGATGTGGTTGGAATGACAGTAAGAGGTGGTGTCATAGGTGAACTTTTAGTCCAATTTAGAAAAAGATAGCATCGTTCTATGAAGTGTTAAGCAGGGGCCACTTTCTTCATCCCTGCGGCCCATGTCTCCAGACATCCGTTCCACTCTCACTCAGGTTGTGTGTGCTGAGCTCCACAGCAGGCTTGACACAGTAGTGTGTGGGTGGTGCTTTGAAGAGGCTCAGATTTTTCACCTGCTGTTGCTATGGTTTCTCATTACCGTTACTGTTTACCAGGTTGGAGAAACGATAGGGATTTCTGAAGAGATTATGGGATTGACAATCCTAGCAGCAGGGACATCAATTCCTGACCTCATCACCAGTGTGATTGTTGCTCGGAAAGGCCTGGGCGACATGGCCGTCTCAAGCTCTGTGGGCAGCAACATATTTGATATCACCGTGGGGTGAGTGGCAAAGTTGCTTTCCAAGGCATATCAAGTGTGGCTGGAAAACATTATGTGGCTCCTTTTGCTCAGCTTCATTAATTATACATGGAGTAAAGAACATTTATATTATTAGTTTCTACAAGGCAGCACAGTATCCTCCTTTTATCCATCACTAACAGATGGGATTAATAGAACTAGAATGCTGCTTGAAATGTAGCTGACTGGAATTTATAGATGAATTGAAAAAGAAAGTCCATTAAATTCCATTACCAAATACAGTCAAATATGCTGCTCACTGACCTCCAAGGAGGTGGAGGTGGGGTTGGAAGGAGTGGTGACTCAGTCTCACTTCCTGATAGTCCTGCTTCTTTGCATTTGGGCACCTGCCAGCTCAGAGGCTCTGAAAGCATTTTGTATAAATAAGCAAATACATATCCTTCTGTGTGTGTTCCCTTACTCTTCCTCCCAGTTTTGTCAGAGCAGAGCAGGCTATTTTCATTTCCCCAAACATGTCCTGGATTTGGGTGGTGGCTTTGGTTTCTTTAATTCAACTTTGTGTGTATGTGCGTGTGTGTATGTGTGTGCAGTGGGGTAGGTAAAGTGATCAAGAGAGTCTTGATCACTAGAGAATTTAAAAGAATGTTATTCTGAGCGAGGCCTTATGGTGAAAATTTAGAGATGAAAGAGTTCCATATCATGATCTGGGTTTGTCTTAAAGAAATGAAGTATGACAGAAAAAAACTCAGTCCTCTAAATCACAAAGCTGTAAACCAATATTAATAAAAAGAAGTGCCTTGTAAACTGCAAAATATTGATTATACACATATGGGATTATTAAAAACCTTAAGAATATTCATACTTTTTCTTCAATCTTGCAGCTTGCCTGTTCCTTGGTTGCTTTTCTCTCTTATTAATGGATTGCAGCCTGTTCCAGTCAGCAGTAATGGCTTATTTTGTGCAATTGTTTTGCTTTTTCTCATGCTGTTGTTTGTGGTCTCTTCAATTGCATCGTGTAAATGGAGAATGAACAAGATCCTGGGCTTCACAATGTTCCTCCTTTACTTTGTATTCCTGATAATCAGTGTGATGTTAGAAGATCGAATCATATCCTGTCCTGTATCTGTCTGAGTCCAAGTCACTGATGCTCACAATGGACACGGATCAAAAAACTAGACCAGAAGTTATTGTACCTCATTACATTAATGAAACAACGAACATCATCCAGGAGAGTGAACTGAGTGGCCAGGAGCCATTCTGTGATATGGGACTGAACTTTATTCTCAGAAACCCCTGCAGCTCATTGTGGATTAAGAACCTCACCTCTGGAGGGGTGTGGTCCATCTCCCTGACTGATGCAGTTATTGCCTGGGTGCCGTAGAAGCACTCCTGGAGTCACAGGGTTTTCTAAATGGGCAATAATTGGGGATGAGAATTGGAATAGGTACAGTAGCATGAAGACGGGCTCCCAAGCTCACAATTAATTCCCTCATAATTCCTGAGAGGTGATGGATTCAAAAGATGCAGGCATCGTCTACATCTCACCTTCCTGGCCCCTGGCCCCAGCACATGCTGAATTTGCTGTCTCCTCTATTCAAAGGATGAGGTTCTATCAGGTTTGCAGTCATTACAGGTTAAGTTTTTGATAAGCGTTAAGGCCATAGGGAAAAAAGGAATTACCATTATACAACATAGTCCATCCCATATATTTTGTAGCTTAAAAGGACTGCATTTATTCTTATTGCTGCACTTCTGAAAAGTGAAATTAAAAGTTAGTAGCCCAAGAAATTAAAATTTATTTTTTGCCCTTGAAAGATGTATTAGGGAAGGAAAGCTACTTTCTAAAGGTTATTTGAAAAGTCAAGTTAGTTTTGTCTCCATCAAGTGGTCACCTTGAGGGATTAGACATTCTAACAAAGCTTTCCTGGCTTTGCCATCCAGCATATTGTCACCTAGCAGTGACAGCAGTTACCGGTGAACAAGAAGGAAAACAATTTTAGAAATAATCTGTTGACTTTAGTCAACAGAGCCAAATCTGGCTTGTAAACTAAGAGATCCATTGGGGCACTGTTATTTTTTGTCAACTTAGATAGGATTATAAAGAAAGAAGATTGACTTCTTGTGTAGCTTATAAGTGGGATCTTACAGTAATTACCAAAGTGCAAATCCAAAACTGCTCAACACAAAGACAACATGGTGAGTAAAGGGTATCACTACTTCCAAGGTGGCCAGTGTAAAGGATATTTGTGTTTTTAAAAATTGTGTGATTAAACACTTTATGTGGAATTTTAAGTGCTGATATATTAAATATCACTGCTTGCTACTTTTAATAATATAAAGTTAAAGAACATAATTAAAAATGAGTATGTGTTGGTACTGGTTTTGAAACAAAAGCAGCTCAGGTGACTGCAGGTGATGATGGTAAATAATGGCTTTACTTACAAACACAAGAAGAGATTCACTGAAGACTAGAAGATAAATAGACAGATGTAGTATGAAAACAAAAATCTAACATTTGGTCTTGAAGGGTGAGTTTAGAGTACTTCAGTCTATAATCCATCAGTTAAAATGGGCAGTTTAATTTATGGTTTCACTCCCCCAGCCATTAACAAATGGCTTTTATTAAATTTCAATGAATTCTGAGTCTCAATGGTATTTTATTGTACAGACATGGATGGATTCATTCATATCTTTGTGTCACTTGGTTAGGTCTCCAAAGCCATGACCTGTGAACAGGAGAAGAGAACAAAGCTGATGGAAGGGAGATCCCAATAGCAAAACTCTGGGTGCCCACCCTGTATCTGCAGCCAATTTCAGCTAGCCTCTGGATGTCATCTCCTCACTGATAGCCCGGAATCTGATGCTTTTCCCCAGAATAAGTGAGTGACTAGTGATGGATAGTGAAACACTATGCAATGACAAAGTGCTGATAGCCATTTGATGATTAAAATAAACTTTAACGCTCTAACAACCTTTTCCTAATCAGTTTGCTCAATTTCTGGCATTTTTTTTGCCTAGAATGAAGTCCTGATCACTTTATACTATGATAGAAAGGATAAAGTATCTAAAATGAAAGCTGGATCTTAATGATGAATAGGAATTCACTGGGAAAGGAGGGAAGAAAGATTTCAGGAAGATTGAAAACTTATGTATCTCCTGAAAGGTCAATTTGTTATGCTTGGAAATTAAGTATTTTGTCAGACATTTACAAATCTACTATAATTTATTAAAATGCAAAGATAATAGTAAGAGAGGCCTTTCATTTGATAGGCAACTGATATGTATAGTTACAGGAGGCAAATTCCAGGTCTTTCACTCAGGGTCTGTCCTGCCCCATGTGGGAGTCCGAATTGGAAAACGGTGACTGCATAGATGACTTCATTCTCCCAGGTTGCATTTCCTTGAAGGCCCTAGGTTTGGGCTAAATTTTTGAAAATGTGAAACCTGTCATATTATAATGGCTAAGATTCTATATAAAACCAGAAAAAAGGGATGAATTTCAAATTTTTGAAAATTGGCCTATGTTTAAATGGTTACTATAATTCTGAATATTATATTGTGCTATCATCAATAGATGTAAAACTTTTTTTTATCAAATTATAAGTTTGGCCTTTTATGACACTAGCATAAGTCATCATATTTAACCATGTTGTTATAATGATCATTTATTAAGGATTCAGTACCAACAGGAAGGAATCAGAATATAATATTTAGGGCACAGTCTAGTAGATACTTTTGAGGAACTGGCTGGCCTGATATGCCAAAAATACTCTTGGTTCTGACCCCTTTTTTGGTGGGTGGGTCCACCCATAGGTGCAGCTTACAGTGTGCTTTGGTTGCTATGAAAGGTGCAAAGAGTGCATGTGTCCAGAACTGTCTATCCCTGTGGGGGTCACTACAGCTTAGCATAACATTCTGCACTGGGGCAGCCTGCACAACCACAGGCATGCTTCTGGGCCTTAGGCCCTTCAATATGATGAACAGGCAAAACCTGGAGAATTTATTAAATTTCATTTATAAAAATGAATTTTTTTCATTTATAAAAATTCCACCAGTTGCATCAATGCTTTTATCGCATTACTCTGAGAAGAAAATCAGTACAAAAGGACTGAGGCGTCCAAATGAACAGCAAGTGTGGGAAGACTGCAGTAACTTTATCAGAAGAATCTGTTACCATTTCAAGAGAATAAGCATACACACACAGATTTTTTGAATCAGAGATAGAAATTCCTACATTAATTTGTGCATTGCTAAATTCTGTAAACAAAATTAAGCCAGCAAATGTACTTCCTTTGAAGCCAGAATAAGAGAGTAGTATGGAGGGATAAGAAGAAGATAGCAGGTAGTGAGGATGCTAAATTAAAATGGTATGCAGCTACTAGAGAATTTAGCTCTGAAATAAAGCTTAGTTTTGTACTCAAACCAGAAGGGACAGGGCATGCTAACTTTAGCACAAGGGCAGACAGTGGTGCTCTCAGAGGCAGCCTGCTCTGTGATAAAATACCTAGTAGCAGCTTTCCAATTCTAGTGGGGTATTTATTATCATATATTTACAAGAAATACAATATAACTTCTACAAACAGCAAGCTAACACTTGCTAGTTGTACTAAAGTATCACAGTAAATACCAGCATAAAGTAAAATAAGTATTTATCATTCAAAATGTTAAAGCCAACAGTTTTAGGGGTCATTTCTTTATATACAAAAATTGAAAGACATTTTAGAAAATCTGAAAATAAGCTGGTGGTTTTAGGATTTTAAAAGCAAAAAACCTCCCTCCCAAAAATCAAGAAAAAACAAGAAAAAAATCAGAAGATGAACAAGCTGCAGAATTCCCTTTGTGACAAGAGGAGGGAAAAGTTGAAATTGAAAGTGATATAAAATACAAATGGTGTGACATTCAAAAGACATGGGAGGAAGTAGTAAACAAGTTAGATCAGGACACAGCATGATTTATTTTCAACTATTAAACACATAAACAAACCTAAGAGTAAGAAAATAAGAACAGATAATGTAGCAAAAAGGCATTTCTCTCCAACACAATTGGCCATGATTCTCCAAAATGTATGGTCAACAGAGAGAACTGAAGAAGAGTTAGTATAGAGTTATTTTAAAGGGTAGTTAGTCTACATTTTAATTTTCCTTTGAACAGAGTTTATTAGTTTCTATTTGTTTTAGATTTTATTTTTAAAAACTGAATTTGTGCAGATAATATTCCCTTAGGATTAAAAGTAGGGAGATACAAAACCCCACATAAAAGAAGAGACAAAACTTGGTATGCGGAAGGAAAGAAATAAAAATTACATTCACTTTTCCGAATGAGTTTGAACCATAAAGAATGGACTTTACCTCATTTTTGGGGGTCAGATGTTTGAAATCAACTAGCCATGATTCTTACATATTGCTTGTGTTATAGAAAAATGAAACAATCTTGAAAGCTGTTTTCATGGGGGAAATACACCAAACACAACCACCGAAAAAAAAAAAAAAAGCAAAAACAAAAACAAAAACAAAAACAAAAAACAAACCCTCTAGAATCCTGTTTGGAGAGATATTTGTCACCAATGAAAAAGCATCATCTATCAAGAGTTTCTCTTATTTGACAACTTTCAAATGATTTAGAGAACATAAAACTAAATCAGAATGTGAAGCCTGGATCTGAATAATAAAGAAGGGTAGGGTTAGAGTGGTATTTACAAAGGAGAGGCAGATATATGTGCATAGCACCAGATTTTTCAAGTAAGCAAGTTTAGTCCCAAACTAACTGAACTAAAATTTTACATTTTTAAAATTCTCTCCATTATTTCCCCGAGTAGAAAGCTGTGAAATGCTTCAGCATGGTGCTATCACTAATGATGTGAACTCAAAATGTGGGTTTTCTGCAGCTGAACTGATTCTAAGTCTCAGAACTCTGTTACCTCCAGCCCACGTGTCATAGACTCACCTGGCTTTATGCACCTAATTTGGGACCATCTTTTCTTCTTTGAAATTGGCTAGAGAATTCCTTCTTAATGATAATGTGTGCAAACATAAACACACGTTGATAATCTATAAATAATACTAACAGCCAAAGGATACTTTTTATTAGAAATTACCCAGAAAAAGTGATATTAGAAAGAATGGGACTAAAAATATTTTTTTTAGCGTCTATTTAATACCTATGGTACCTAAACATTCAATTAATTTTCTGATTTTTAGATATTTCTGGATTTTTAGGTTTTGTAAACTTCAGATTCTGAAGGCTTATTGAAAAAGCCAAGTTCCTCAATATGGGAAATGCTATCTGGCTGTACTTTTAGAGTTGTTCTTTTTCTACTTTTGAAAAAATATTTTGAATATTTATATATATAATATTAACAGAACACTCCAGTAGGTCATATTCTAGATAAATATTTTATAATACAATTTGCATTATACCCAATATTTTAGCTACTAAAATAAAGGTAAAATTTGGGATAAGTGATTTGATATTTCCCTGCATAAGTTTTTATGTAGAATATTAAAATTTAAATTGATATTTGGCTTGGTAAGCTATTTTCCCTGTGTACTCGGTATCTATTAGCAGTAGAGAAAATTTTGGAATCCTGGTATGTTGAACCTGATTTGCACAAGCCGATTTAGACTCTCCACAGGCTCAATGATTCTGGGCAGTACACACCTTTACCATGACTACTCACTGCAGCCACACTTAGGGTGCTAACATGCAATCCTAGGACAATACCGACACTAGCACTGACATTTCTGAGTCATCCTCCCAAGTAATAAAAAAAATATAGATATACATATAGAGATCTGCAGCTGTACTAATTACTTCAAATAGCAGCAGACAAGGAAAATAAGCATTTCATTGCTTAAGTTCATTTTAAGTTTGCTATATTAAGTTTAAAAATTAAAAAAATATCAACTTACTATAAACAATTTAAAATATGTATAATACAACTTCATGGTCAAAACATTTGAATAATCTATGAAAACAGGAGATATTTTGATCTTACATTTGTTTAGGTTCCATACATGATTTTTAAATCTGTCTCTTCCAAGAAAAGTCATAAAATAGTTGTCTTATTTTATAAGGAACTAATTTTTGTTAAGGGATTTCCTAGTCACAAAAATACTTAATTACTTGTTATCAGAGAATTGAAGAAAAAAAAAAAAGAAATGGGAAACAAAGTGGCTCTCTCCCTATTTGTCACAATTTTCTTCTTAAGCAGTCTGTACATGAGCTATCTGGACTTTCTGAACCATTTACAAATGCATTGTTCAAAAAGTGAAGAAAAAAAGTTTAAGAGTCTAAAAGTGTTACTTTATACACCAAATATACAATACATATTCAAAGTATACACACACATACACATCTTAAAGATAAGGTTCTCCAAAGGTTTTTCGACATTCCATCACCCCTGTGCTTGGTGGTCTGTCACAGTTATGTGTACTCTTGACTTGACTAGGTGTGAGACGATCATAAGCCATCTTGTATTCCTTATCAAATGCATCTGCAAAAATTCAGAAAGAAATAAAGTCATAAAGAAATTTATATTTGATGTGAACAATAATCAAGCTTTTGTAATACTATAAAGTTAGCATTTTAGAGTCTACTAAAGACCATAAAAATCAGGGGCCAATAAGGAATCTCAAGGTCATTCCTGCCAATTAAAGGACAATAAAGGCCTCAGCAGGGAACTTAGAGTTCACATAGTATTTTAGAACTAGATTATATAGACCAGTGTAACTTAAAATTTTAAGATGCCAACTTTTTAAGCTATTTTTTCCCCACATTTCTAAATTGTAAATATATGCCATAACATTTACCATCAAACCATTTTTTTTTTTAAAGATTTATTTATTTATATAAGCACTGGGTACAGTCAGAAGCACGGGAGGGTGAGAGAATTCACCAGAGCCAGAAAGAGGAGCAGAACAGGCAGACTGATGAAGTACACTGGTGAGGGGAGCAGTGGGCGGAAGGAGAGGTCTGCGCGCCATGTGGGATCCTCGCCTGGTGGCCGGGGATCGAACCGGCGCTGCAGAGGCTGCGGGCAGCTTCACAACCCAGCACTCAACCGCTGCGCCACTGGGGAGGCCCACATCAAACCATTTTTTAACTCTACAGTTCAGTGGTATCATAGATATTCATAATGTTGTACAACTATCACTAACATCCATCTGATAACTTCATCTTATAAAACTAATTTTTTTTTTTAATAGCTCTCTCTTTTTTTTTTAAAGATTTATTTATTTATTATTTATACAAGCACTGGGTACAGTCAGAAGCGCGGGAGGGTGAGAGAATCCACCAGAGCCAGAGCGGGGAGCAGAGCAGGCAGAAGGACCGAGGTACACTGCTGAGGGGAGCAGCGGGCGGCAGGAGAGGTCTGCGCGCCATGTGGGACCCTCCTCCGGTGGCCGGGGAGCAGCCAGGGATGGAACTGGCGCTGCCGAAGCCGCGGGCAGCTTTGCAACCCAGCGCTCAACCGCTGCACCAACGGGGAGGCCCTAAAACTAATTCTTATAAAACTGAAATTAAACACTAATTCACCATCCTCCTCTTCTTCCAGGTCCTTAGCAACTACCATTCTATTTCATCTCAGTGATTCTGAGTACTCTAAGTAACTCATAAGAGGAATCATATAGTATTTGTCTCTTTGTAAATGGCTCATATCAGTATTACATCCTCAAGTTTCATCCACGTTGTAGTCTTTTTTTTTTTTTTTTTTTTTAATTTTCTAGAGGCATGTCTTATTTATTTATTTATTATTTGTTTGTTTGTTTGGTTTATACATGCACTGGGTACAGTCAGAAGCGCGGGAGGGTGAGAGAATTCACCAGAGCCAGAGCGGGGAGCAGAGCAGGCAGAAGGACCGAAGGACACTGCTGAGGGGAACAGCGGGCGGCAGGAGAGGTCTGCGCACCATGTGGGACCCTCCTCCGGTGGCCGGGGAGCAGCCGGGGATTGAACCGGCTGCAGAGGCTGCAGGCAGCTTCGCAACCCAGCGCTCAACCGCTGCGCCACCGGGGAGGCCCCCACGTTGTAGTCTTTAAGGCTCAATAATATTTTGTTGTACATACCACATTTAGATTATCCACTCATTTTTCAATGGACAGGATTGCACATAATACTGCTATGAATAGGGATGTGTTCATACTTCTTTGAGACTCTGCTTTCAATTCTTTGGGTATATACCCAGAAGTGGAATTGCTGAATCATACACAAGTTCTATTTTTAATTTCTTGAAGTAAGCGCCATAATGTTTTCCAGAGCAGCTATACCATTTGGCATTCCCACCAGAAGGGCACAAGAGTTCCAATTTCTCCATATGTTTGCCAACACTTGTTATTGTTTTTTTTTGTTTGTTTTGTGGTTGATAGTAACCATCCTAATAGGTGTGAGGTGGTATCTCATTGTACTTTTGCTTGCATTTCCCTTATATTTAGTGATATTAAACATCTTTAAGGTGTACTTATTGACCATTTGTATATCTTCTCTGGAGAAATGTCTATTCAAGTCCTTTGTTCTTTTTTCAAAAGCTTGTTTTTTTGTTGTGTTGAGTTTTAGGAGTTCTGTATTAACCCCATATTAGATAGATAGTATTGTAAATATTTCTTCCTATTCTGTGTGTTGCCTTTATACACTGTTGATAGTCCTTGATGTATAAAAGTTTTAAATTTTCATAAAGTTCAGTCTGTTAATTTTTCTGTTGTTGCCTATACTTTTGGTATCATACTCAAGATAGCCCTGCCAAATCCAATGTCATGAAACTTTTCTCCTTAGTTTTCTTCTAAAATTTTTATAGTTTTAGATGGTACATTTGTATCTTCAGTGACATAATTACTTCTCAAAGTCTCTACCTCCAAATACCATCACACTAAGGCTTCAACATATGATATTTGGGAGTGCGGTGGGGGAAGAAGACACATATGTACTATTCATAACAATGGGTGTTAATTCTTTAAACATTTGGTAGAATTCACTACTTGGCTCTGGCTTTTCCTTTGTGAGAAGCTTTTTGATTACTAACTCAATCTTTTCACTTGTTATAGATTTATTAATATTTTCTATTTCTTCTTGAGTCCCACACTTTTTGGGTTGATCATCATCAATTTCTCTCAGTTCTTTTGTTTCATCTCCTTTAAATTTCTGCTTCTGGGCCTCCCTGGTGGCGCAGCGGTTGAGCGCTGGGTTGCGAAGCTGCCCGCAGCCTCTGCAGCACCGGTTCGATCACCTGGCTGCTGGTAAGGGTCCCGCACGGTGCACGCAGACCTCCCCTGCTGCCCGCTGCTCCCCTCAGCAGTGTATTTCATCCATCTGCCTGTTCTGTTCCCCGCTCTGGCTCTGGTGAATTTTCTCACCCTCCTGCGCTTCTCACTGTACCCAGTGCTTGTATAAATAAATAAATAAATCTTTAAAAAAAAAATTTCTACTTCTAAGTCCTAATTAAGGGCAGAAATGCCCCTGATAAAAAAAGGACACTGGTGACTATCAGGCATTAAAGCCTCAGCAGAGCTTTGGCATTCTGTCTGAGAATTAATAATATGAACAGATTGATGAAAATGATCATTGATACAAAGAATTTATCTGACTTGAGTGGTATCTGACTTGGGTATCCTACTTAAATCTACTTATCGATTAATGAGAGAATATATTACAGCTCATGCTTGTACTAGGGTGATTGTATTCTGTCTTAACAAAAACAAATATAGTACTCTAGTATTAGTCAATACTTTGACTTTAAAGTTCCAGTGCCATTTGCCACAGACATTTATTAGTGCACTCAGAGTAAAAGCGATGATGATGTATAATGAGCACACGCACTCTTACAGGTTACTCTGTCAGACCAGATAGAGTATGGATAGAGAACCAGCGCTCTCCCTATGGTCTAAGCTTCCCAGCAAGTCCACTGAAGGATGGGAAGGAGAACAAGGGTAAGTGAGTGATATAGAGAACTAAGAGCAGCCATCTCCTTACTGGATATTCCAAAGAGTTGTCAGGAGCCAAGAGTGGTTTATGCCACTGGGCATTGTCAATCTTGATGCCAAGAGAGGTTGTAGAATTTGGCAGCAAAGGTATATTTAGGTGGAATGGCAAGTTTCTTACACAATGGAACTATTAGATGAGTATGATAGTTTAAATAAAACCAACGTAAAGAACAAAGAAAGTTAATTAGAAAGAAAATACCCTGCTGATATAGAAGACAGGAAAGGGAAACTGGCTTACTCTATAATGGCCTTTAAAAAATTAGCTATAAATCTAAGCTCAACTGACATCAGTGTTTAGTATTTTTGTTTGGAAAAAAAAGTCTGAGTGAGAGAAACATAATCAGGGAACGCTGTATTCAGAAGTCACATTACATCACTGATATGACAAAGAAAAAATAAAAGTTATTTAGAATTAAGGAGATATTTGATGGAAACATAACTGTGTTTAACTTATATTTTTTTATGTAAACAAATATTGTATAGATGTGTTGAGCTGCCCTTTATATTAAAAAGGGAAAAAAATGAATGAGTTCAAATTACATCTGGGTTTTGAGGAGAATGTTGTGAAGCTTTTTGCTTTTACCTTAATGGTTGTGAAACAGTGGAGAATATTTAAAATAAGAAACTCGACAAGTGATTCTAATGTTGTACTGGAAAAATAATCATGTTAAGAATAGACAGAAATAAAATACACACTGTAAAAGAAACAACAAGAGAATTGGAATGCTAGACTAGGAAATACCGAGTTAACACAGAAGGCAGTAATGGAGGATTTGAAGGTCAAAAAAGACAGCAGCTGAGAAACAAATAGCAAAATTACAGATGTAAATTTTACCTGTTAAGACAGAATACAATCACCTACTGTAAGTATTACCTACAATATTCTCTCATTAATTGATAAGTGGGTGTAAGTAAGAAACCCAAGTCAGATATCATTCAAATTAGATGAATTATATGTATCAAAGATCATTTTCATCAACCAATGCATATTATAAATTCTCAAATTGCTAAGACTCTGCTGAGTCTCTCAATGCCTAACATGCCCTAATTCCGCGCCCCCCCCCCCCCGCCTTTTTTTTCACCAGGGGCTATTTCTTCTCTTAATCTGGACAGGGAAGTGGGAATTTTAAGGGAGGTGAAACACAAGAACTCAGAGGAAGAGATGATGATCAATCAAAAAAGTCTTGGACCTCCTGAAATATAAATTTAGTTACCTTATTCTTGCTGAAACAAGCTAATTATTGTTAATGATAAGACACAATAGTTAAAAGCATGGGATTGGAAAATAACTGCTTGATTCAAATGTGGCTCTATTATTTACTACGAAACTTGAGTATTAGTTACTTAATCTCTTGGGTTCTCAGCTACCTACATAACAATATGGAAATAATAACAGCACCTATCTCACAGGGCTCTGGGGTGAATAATGTGAGATTATATGTGGAAAGTACTTGCTATCATATAAGGAACTTAGTAAACCTTTAAAAAATTTAGCTTTTATTATTTATCATTATTATTACTAATATGGTCAAAGTTTCTTTTATATTAGATAAAAAATCAAAGAAACAATTTATCTAATATATTAATATAATTTAATATGAATATAATGAAAAGTACCGACATAAAAATACCTAGAAAACTATACCATAACATATAAATATTACATATTTTATATTATGCTGAATTACCTATATCAATGTTTTCTCTTCCCAATGCCACAAGTGAGAGAAATAATATTTCTCTATATAAACTCCTAGGGAGGGAAAGAAGTAGAGAAAATATTAGAGAGACTGAGACATTCTAACAAATTACTATGCAAACAATATGAATCTGCTTAGGGGAACAGTGTATTCATTCAAGAGAATGCTTACCTCTGTCGTTTAAAATGAGGACATTTGTTCAATGTCTCTAAAATCTGACTCATTGGTCCATAGACATCATTCATTTTAATACTTTTTACCATATTTTTCAATAATTCCTGGTTAAATGAATTATCACCTTTTTGCAGTAAATGGACCATTGGGTACTTCTGGGCTGTAAAAAGAACAAGAGAGTAGATGAAGAAAAATGTTCTGAGTAGAAAGGAGAACAAAATTAAGCAACAACTGACAGCTATTAAAGAAATACAAAGCACTAAAAATAATGTAAGGACAATATATAAAGGGACAGAAATCTAAGAATGAAAAGAAGGAAGAAAATAAGGCAAATAATGATAAAAATAGTCTGGAAGTTTTTTGTGACCTCAAATAGACAATAACTAAAAAAAAAAAAACATGGTTTCCTTAATATAGCCTCTGGAGGAAATCTAAATCAGTAGCTTGGGATGGTAACAAAAAATAAGTAAAAAGATGACACTGGGACAAGCAATGTGCTGAAAGCAGAACTCTACAAAACATAACCCCTCCAGCACATATACAGCACCCTTCAAAAAAAACCAAAACCAAAAAACAAACAAAACCCTCCCTTGGCTTCCACAGAAGGTAGTACTTCTATACATATCAAGCTTAACACTCACTCTCAAACAAAAGAGTACGATTTTGACCTGTAAGACAAAAAGTAGTATAATATAATAAAATCCACTTATACATTAGTTTAGGTTATTTAAAGCAAAGTAGAGATGACTCAATATTACAAAGTAAGTATTCTATGATAGCACTTACTGTGGGCATTCCAGAGGATGTACAGGGGCTGTCCTGGATCCTGATGTAATTTCATATTGTCCCATAACATCTGTATCAAAACATATTTACTGTCTTCAGACATACAGTGGCGAGGAATCTGTGTTGTAGAAAAAAAATATTCATTAATGATCCTTCCATGATGTTTTGTAAGTATTTTATAAATATCCTTACAAATACTTTTAAGGATGTATGTGTGTAAGAGAGAAAGGAGAACGGGAAGCAACTGATTTGTGTGCTTTTTACTTCTACTGAAGGAAGATGGGTTGAATCGAGAAGCTAATGATTTATAAAGTAGCAGATTTAACAAAGCCCTGCTATCGGTGAGATAGGGTAGCAAAAAGGACTAATCTGAATTTAGTCCTTTGATTTGAATGACTGTGGATTCACAGAAAGAGGAATCCATTTTACATCAGTCTAAAATCCAGCCCAGATAAATCAACTTCTTGGCAACTCATTCAACAGGGACTGAATATCCAAAGTATATGCAAACCATAGAGATGAAGTACAAAGAGGGAGAAGGCAAAGTTCCTGAATTTAGAAACTTTTAAGTGGTGGTGGTAGCATAATAAAAAGCAAAACAAGATAGAACAACATTAAAAAAACAAGTGAACACTTAACGAGCTAATTACCTAAATGTTAAGCAAAAATTCAGAGTGAAGAAATACAGAAAATGGTCCCGTATGACTGTAACATGAATTACAGACATCCTTCTAAATGTAGATTTGTTTTTGAAGGAGGTATGAGATAGTAGTGGGGCGAATTTGCAAACTCCTCTCATAGAGTCATTTATAGTTTATTTTTGAACTTACAGCAAGTTCAAGACTATTTTGTATAAATTTTACAAAAAGGTTAGAAAGTATGACTTGGTAAGAAGAAAAATTATTTGTAAATGCAATAAACTGTATTGATCTAATGATTCAGATGGTTATTAAAATACTTAGCATGAAAATAAACTACTAAGTTACTTTTTCTTGCATTAGGATTATGCAAACATTACAGTGGTGACAGTAGCACTGCCTTTTCATTAATTTTTACTCTCATACCTTTGAATACTTGTTACAATGCTCGGAAGAAAGAATCAATCCAGGTAAGTTACTGGGTAAGTCAAGTCGTCTGAAATACCACACCAGGTTCCAAAAAACAATTGGATGATGGTCTACAAAGTCTGCCACTGTTATTGCATGGTCACCTTCATTTTCCAATAAGCTTTCAAGTTCCTTCCATACCACCAGAGGACTAAGATATGGAACAGTGATAGGATCTGGACTTGGGAGGTGCCATTCTAATCCTAAAGAATCCTGTTGAACAAACAAAATTCATTAATGGCAAATATCAGTCTGAAGATACTAAATCATTAAGAAAATATTCTGTCAATGATTTTCATATGTGTAGAAAGTTACTATAAGTGTATCATGGGACAAGACTCTTCTTGACAACAATAAAACGGAAGCTAATAAGGCTGCTTAGGCTAAGGGGAATGAAATCAAATGTAAGTTATCCTGTGAAAACTCAGAACAACTAATATACATACTGTAGCTCCTTGTAAGGTAGCTGGCAGGCTGCCTGTGGGAATGAGCTTCTGTCTTCCAGTGTCTTCCTTATCCAAAGGGCCATAAGTACTAACACTTCTGGCCATTGGAAATATTGGACATTTTGATATAGCTGTTTTTGATCTATCAGCAGGGATCTGAATACTTCGAGCACATGAATTTTCCAGCAGTTTAGATTTGCTTGGGAGAGTGAAGAAAGAAAAAAGCGTATCAGTATCATGATTTACTTTATTTCATTTAAAAAGACCATGTATTTCTTTTTCAAATTAGAGCTGGACAGAGCCAAGTAAATCAAAGGAAAGATGATACTCAGGCTTCAGCTAGAAATGGAAAATATTTTTTAGTGTAGTCATGTTAAATTTCCTTTTCATCCAATGAACTTTAAATATTAAGATTCATTCATATATTCAAAACTTTTAGAGGACAACTTTTACACAGCAGACGCCATACTATGCCTAAGGGATAAAAAGCAGAGGAAACAGGCACCTACTCCTGGAGTCACAAGCCAGTAGGAGAAGAAAAAAAGGCTATGCCTCTGATGAAAAAAGGTGTGCATACAGATATGCAGTTTTGCTGCTAAGCATTTGGGATCAAGCATTATATTTGCTTGCTAGTACTCTGTAGGTATTTTCTTTTAAACATGCAAATACCAATATGGCTTCATCTGCCCAAATATATATGGTCTATTTGGCACTTCTTCAAAATGGAGTTGATATCTATATTTATTTTAAGCATAGATTTATTTACACAGGCATATGCCAGAGATAGGGTGGGGTTAGCTCCAGACCACCACAATAAAGTGATTATTGCAATAAAGCAAGTCACACAAATTTTTTTGGTTTCTCAGTGCATATAAGTTTGTTCATATTATATTGTTGTCTATTAATATGCAATGGTATTATGTCTTAAAAAAAAGTACGTATCTTAATTAAAAATACTTTATTGCTAAAAATTGCTAATCATCCACTGAGCTTTCAGCAAGTAATAATCTTTTTGCTGGTCTTGTAAAAAATGTATTATCTGTAAAGTGCAATAAAACGAGGTATGCCTGTGTGAGGCATATTCCAAAGTAAGTGAGTACCAACTTAATTCAGGAAAAGATAGAGATAAGAGAAATACTCAGAATGTTCACCTTTAAAATTCTAGTAAACATTATGTGAATTACACATTTAAACTCTGGGGATTTATAACACAAACCATAACTTTTTAAACATTTAGGTTATTAGATAATTTTAATATTGTCTTAAGACTTTAAAATGATAAATTATAGACATTTAAACATGAAAATAATCAGCTAATTGTTCTGTCATTATCTGAAGCACATAGGTTGTTCAAACATAGCTCAGCATAATCATAATTACCTATTTAGATCAAAATTCCCTTGAACAGAGATAACAGATTTGTCAAGACCAGAGGCTGATGTTGAGATGCAAGATTGCCTTGTCTGACTTGAAAAGGAAGATGGAAAATGCACATTTTCTGTAGATGGGCTTGACTTCAAAAAGTATCTGTAATATGAATAAAAAGAGCTTTTTCATGAAAGAGATTCTAGGAAGCATTACCATTAAACATGAAGGGGAAAAAGCATAAATCTTTACCTCCCAGGTCGTCTTAAATCTCTTATCTCAATATTCAGAAAGGGTAAGAAAAGATTGCCACAAAAGGGACATGTAGTATTGAGATTTGAATCATCTGCTGTCCAGCCAGCCATGATTTCCTCATCATGAACAAGACAATCACAGGTTTTACACCGAGAACAACTTGAAATGAGAACCTATGAGAGAAAACCACTTAATAGTTAGTTGATCTGTGCATATTATGAATTAAAAATTCATTTCAAAATGTAAGCATGGAACTATGTGAAACAGAGGTAAAGGAGAATGATTTCAATGATTTGAAATACTAAATATCTGAAAACTGGATTTTAAGCATATTCTTTAACATTTTATTCCTTTACAGAGCCTATCAATAATTTAGTATACATTTTATAAAGATGCTCTTTCGAGCCAAATTATACCTCCATTGCATAATTCTGGAAGATGTTTGTATTACTCATATTGCAGGAAGACGCCACTTCTGATTTTCCAGGTAAGGCAAACTTTGACAGGGATCCTGTTCATTTATCAAAAAACAAAAAGCAAAATTAATCTCATTAAAATTAATGAGCTAGGATATGAGAATCTTTCACATTGATAAATTCTTTGTCAAACTGCTTTGCTCAACATATGAAAGGTAATTTAGTAAAAGCATTAATAATGAAAATGTTTTTCTATGCATGCATTTTTGTTGTGAGGACAAACCTAAGGATTTCTGATTTCTGCAAACTAGGTATGTTCATTACTCCTTTGTTAAGCACTTGTGTGTACAGGCTAGAAAGCATTCCATCTGTTTATAATTATTATTTTGTGGTTTCTATTATTCTAAGTTTAAAATACAAGAAAGTGTTTAGTTTTAAGGTCTAGAAAGTATAAAATAGGTAATCTTATTTCAAATTATGAAAAGATTTATTCAGAATCCTGTCTTGTAAGGATCATTTAAGCTCTGGTTTAAACACAAGGAAATTCTTAGGAGCAGTGGCATCTTAGAGGTATTAAAAACAATAGCAGAAGTAAGGGAAGTTCTGTGGTCAGATCAATTGTTGTTTATATCTTTCCTATACATTTTTTTCCAGTAATTATAGTAGTCCCCACATATAGGCAGAATATTCCTTCCAAGACCCTAGAGGATGTCTGAAACCACATATAATACTAGACCCTATATTTATTCTGTTTTTTCCTATATGTACATACCTATGATAAAGTTTAATTTGTAAATTAGGCACAGAAAAAGATTGGCAACAGTAACTAATTATAAAATAGGACAATTATAACAATGTACTATAATAAAAGTCATGTGAATATGGTCTATTTTCCCTCTCAAAATATCTTATGGTACGTAGTATTTTCCAACAGTGGAAAACCAAGGGTAAGTGAAACTGTGGAAAGGGAAATTGTAGAGAAGGGTAGTTACTGTATCAAATTTTATCAAAGAACAGTGCATTTTAGAAATATAAAGGTCAAAAAAAGGTAATGGTATAAACTTTTAGTTCATAAGAAATAGAGAAAAATAGGAAAACATGCTAAATGCAACTGGGGGGGAAGCAATCAGCACAAACCAGCACAAATTGCTCACTGTTTTAGCAAATAAATGACAAGGAAAAAGAAGACATGGCTCCAGAGCTACCACTGGCCATAGGGCCTGCCATGCAAAGATGTAGAAAAAGGGGATGTGCACAATTTGTAAAATGTATTTACATACATTAAAATACACTATATGTATAACACATAATAAAATAAAAAATAAATTTAAATAACTTCAATAAAAGTTAAACATGACATTAAAGACTATATATAGTTTAGAGGTCTATATTGAAGCATTTAAAATAAAATTACATGGGCCTCCCTGGTGGTGCAGGGGGTTGGGCACCACACTAATGGGGCTGTTCGCGGCCTCTGCAATGTGGGTTCAATCCCTGGCCAGCTAGGGAGCAACCCACGTGGCCAGGCAGACCTTTTCTATCTTGCCTGCTACTCCCCTTAGCAGTGTATTTCAGTCAATCTGCTTGTTCTGTTCCCCACTCTGTCTCTGGTTGATCCTCTCACACACCCCCGCATCTCTGGCCTGTGCCCCAGCTCTTGTATGCATAGATGGATAAATTTATTTATTTATTTATTTTTTGTGGGACCCTCACCAGCGGCTAGGGAACGAATTGGCACTGCAGAGTCTGCAGGCAGCCTCGCAGCCCAGTGCTCAACCGCTGAGCCACCAGGGGAGGCCCTAGATGGATAAATTTTCAAAAAATAAATAAATAAAATAAAATTACATATCATCTGGGATTTACTTTAAAATAATTCAGCAGGGAAGGAAAAAGAATGTTGGCAGCAGATAAGAAAGGGGAAAGATTAAAACAAGATCGGCCATTTGTTGATAATTGTTGAAGTCCGACAGAGGGTAATGGGCTTTTATTGTGATATTCCTTCCATTTTTGTGTATGCTTCATAGTTTCCACAAAAAAAGATTTTTAAAATAGCAATGGTACAATGAAAAATATAATACATTGCATCCATTCCTTGCAATAGATACCACAACAAATTTCAAATGGGTTTAATATTTAAATCAAGGATCAAATCTAATTTTATATGGCTATGAACTAATAGAGGTTTTTACATTTTAAAGCCTTGTTAAAAAAAGGAAAAAGGCAAAAAAAAAAATCTGTGACAGAGATGTATGTGGCCTTCAAAACCTCAAATATTTATGGTCTGGTCATTTACAGAAAAAGTTTGCTGACCCTCCCCACTTACATAAAAGTGAAAGGATTACCTAATATAAAAAAGTCTTGTAACATATATACAGATACTCAATTTCATTTATAAGAGAAATATAAATGCAAACTAAATTGAAATACATTCCTTACTTATCAAAGGACAAAAATCTAAAAGTTTGCCAACTTATTTTGTTGACAAGGTAAATAGTTACTTTTATATCAGTAAGAAGTGGTTAAAGTGAACTCTGATACACTGAAACATGATGAAGTATGCAACCTTAAAAGTGAATGAGGGACATTGCTATGTGGATGATATGGAATGATCTTCAGTAGATATTGTTAAGTGAAAAAAGCAAGGAATAGGAAAGTAGAGTATGTTACCTTTGAATATTAAGAGAAGGAGGTAATGAGAAAACACACACACACACACACACACACACACCCCTATACTTAAACAAAAGCAAAAATGGAGCAAAAAATGTTTACCCCTAGGATAAGGAGAAAACAAGATGAGGAATAGGACTGGAAGACAGAGCTCTCAGAAAGTATCTTGGGTCTACTGCTTTGACTTTGGAGCCATCCAAAACTTTTACAAAATTAAAATAATGGGGAAAAAAAGAAAGGTACCACCAATCAAATGCAGTATGACAGTATTGCTTGGACAAACCTTCTAAGGAGGCAGAACTTTCTAGGCTTGTTCTGCTGAAGTCCACTCCCTTAGTTCCTGAAGTGGCATGGCTCTCCTGGGAAGAAGTGGCTCCTTCCAACTCATGGCAGACATCTTCGTCTGTTAAAGAGGTAGATTCAGAATCCTGGGCTCCCACTGAAGAAAGACTGGTACGATCAGAACTTTGATCCTAAAGACATAAGTATAAGCTTAATTTCCTTCATATTTAAAGTTAATTAATTAAAAGGCTACTGCTAAGGTAGGGGAACTACCTAGCTATTCAGAAAACCAGTTAATCAACATTACAACTTACAGAGAAAAAAAAAAAACAACTAATTTTATAAGGGCACACTAATTTGGACAAACATGCTGGAGATCAACTTTTGAGAGAGCATTTTTTTTTTAGCTAGATCAAAGTAAATTACTATTAGTAAGATAACCCTGCTGACTGTAAATCTTTATTTGTAATTTCCCTCCCTGCAAATCCAGCCCAGGATGAAACCATTAGAATCGCATTTTATTCTTTTTAAATAAATCATTTATGTTTACATTTTGCTCTTTTCCACAATATTCCAGGTATTAAAAACATGTATTTCTAGTTTTCATTTCTGAGAACACTAAAGTATAAGTTATTTTTTCCTGGTTATACCAATAATACGTAAGAAAATATGGTTAATATAAATTTTTGTATGAAGAAAAAAGTTAACATCACTAATTCTACTGCCCAGATAATAAAAATTATTTTTCCTAGTCAGGCACATGTATAAATGAGTTATTTTAGTATCCAAATGATTTTATTGGCTTTTTGGTTACATCTAGTACTTTTATTTTATTATTTTTTTTAAAGATTTATTTATTTTTATTTATTTATTTATGCAAGCACTGGGTACAGTCAGAAGCGTGGGAGGGTGAGAGAATTCACCAGAGCCAGAGCGGGGAGCAGAGCAGGCAGAAGGACCGAAGCACACTGCTGAGGGGAGCAGCGGGCGGCAGGAGAGGTCTGCGCGCCATGTGGGACCCTCCTCTGGTGGCCGGGGAGCAGCCGGGGATCGAACCGGCGCCGCAGAGGCCGCGGGCAGCTTCGCAACCCAGCGCTCAACCGCTGCGCCACCGGGGAGGCCCTACATCTAGTACTTTTAAGTGGGGGCTCTAAGGATTACAAAATATGTATCTAGTTATTTCCAGTCTACTTAAAGTTGGTATTGTACCACTTCACATATAATAAATAACTTGATGAACAGCAGTGGAGTGAGTTCCTTTACCACAATAAGAATCTATGTATATTGAAAATAATGTTCCATTGTTGCATGCAAACTTTCATTTGGGACAGTTATAATTATTTTAAGGAATTTAAGAGGTAAAAAAGTAATTTTTTTATTAGCCAGCTATTTAATTCTTTCTTTCCTGAAGATATCAGGTTTCTTTCTGGTATCATTTTTCTTTAGCCTAAAACACTTCCTTTAGTGTATCTTATTGAGCTACTCTGCTAGCCATGAATTCTTTTATCTGAAAATGTCTTTATTTTACTTTTACCCCTAAAGAATATTTTCACTGGATATAGAATTCTGGGCTGACAGCTCTTTTCTTTCAATACATTAAAGGTGGTGTTCTGCTGTTTTCTTCTCCCCAGGGATTATATGAAAAATACCTGGTCATTCTCTGTTCTTCTTATTTCTCTCTAGGTAATATGTTTTTTATTCCTGCAGTCATTTTATTAGCAGATGAATATCTTTGCTTTTTAGTAGTTTTGTTTATATGTGGGTAGGTGTGGTTTTCTTTGAGTTTATCCTCTTGATAGTTTGCTGAGTCTCTTGTGTCTGTAAATCTACCAAATTTGGGGATTTTCAGCTCTATTTCTTCAAATATCTTTTCTATCACAATCTCTTTCTCTTGCACTTCTGGAAGTCCAATTTTGTTATATCTTCTGACACCATGCCACAAGTCCCTGAGTCTTTGTATGTTTTTATGAAGTCTTTTCTTTCTCCTTCAATCAGTATTTTCTATTACTGATCTTTAAATTCATTGACTCTGTGCTCTCCACTCTGCTACTGAACCCAGCCAGTAAGTTTATTTCAGAATGTATTTTTTAGTAATAAAATTTGTTTTTTTGGATAAGTTCACTTTTTACTGAAAATTCCTTTTTATTTTATGTGTTTATCTCAGGAATCTAGTTATGATATCTGCTTAAATTTCTGCCTGATAATATGAGTCATCTCAGCTTTTCCCTGGAGAACTGGTTGCATTTTTTTGTTATTTATATATCAAGTAATTCTGGATTTAAATTTGGACCTTGTGAATTTTTTTTTAAAGATTTATTTATGTATACAAGAACTGGGGTACAGGCCAGAGGTGTGGAGGGTGAGAGAATTCACCAGAGTGGGAAGCAGAACAGGCAGAATGACTGAAATACACTGCTGAGGGGAAGCAGCAGGCGAAACAGGAGAGGTCTGCTGTGCCATGTGGGTAGCTCCCTGGCTGGGATAGAATTCATGTTGCAGTGGCTGAGGATAGCTTCATAAGTTGCTTTCCTTGTATTTATTCTACTGGATATTAAGTTTGTGAGTTGACATCTTGAGTCACTTTTGGAAAAATTCTTGGTTATTAGCTTTTTAAATGATCTATCCCATTCTCTCCTTTTCTTGTGGAGCTCAATCATATCAATGTTAGGCATTTTCACAGAAACCTACATTACTTTCTGTAGTTTTCATTTCTTCCTGTATTTCAATGTCGTTATCTTTTGCTGACTTCCTACCTAATTTACTAACATTCTCCCCCTGTGTTTTGTCTGTTACTAAATCTAACTACTGCATTCTTAATTTTCCAGTTCTATGAGTTATACTTTATTTTTTATTTTTATTTTTTTAAAGATTTATTTATTTATTTATACAAGCACTGGGTACAGTCAGAAGCACGGGAGGGTGAGAGAATTCACCAGAGCCAGAGCGGGGAGCAGAACAGGCAGAAGGACCGAAGTACACTGCTGAGGGGAGCAGCGGGCGGCAGGAGAGGTCTGCGTGCCATGTGGGACCCTCCTCCGGTGGCAGGGGAGGGCTGGGGAGCAGCTGGGGATTGAACCAGTGCTGCAGAGGCTGTGGGCAGCTTTGCAACCCAGCGCTCAACCGCTGCGCCACCGGGGAGGCCCTATACTTTATTTTTTAAAAAGATTTATTTATTTTTATACAAGAGCTGGGGTACAGGCCAGAGGCGTGGGAGGGTGAGAGATTCACCAGAGACAGAGTGGGGAGCAGAACAGGCAGACTTACTGAAATACACTGCTGAGGGGAGCACCTAGCAAGACAGGAGAGGTCTGCCTCACCATGTGGGATTCTTGCTGGCCGGCTGGGATTGAACCCGCACTGCAGAGGCTGTGGACAGCTTCATAGTGCTGCATTCAACCCGCTGTGCCACCGGGGAGGCCCTATACTTTATTCTTTTTAATAGGTAACTTACCTGGTGAACTTTTCCACTGTTTCAGTTTTCCTTTTTTAGCTTTTCCTTTATTTTCTTAAAGATATTATACTTACTGCAAAGTCTAATCCAAATATTTAGATCACCTGAAGGCCTGTGAACACCATGTACCTTTCTTGTATTTTAGTTATGTTCCTATCTCTTGGTATAGCTATTTTTAACTGTATGAGAGATAGGCATGTAAAGACTCCAGATAATGTTCTTTTTCTCCAGAAAGGGTTCATTCTTTGTGAAATAAAGGTGGATTATTGTAATTAAATCACAAGCAGACCTAAGTTAATCTTATGTTGCAGTTTGGTCTACCTCTAGTTTGCCAGTGCTCCTAAGGAATAGTTTTGCAGGACTTACAACTAAGGGCCCAATGGATTTACCAGCTATGGCCCTCTCTCCCTCTCTCCTTCCAGCAGTTCATAAACTTTAGTTATTACACCATAGAACGGGTGGGATCTCTTATTTATCAGAGATTTCCTCCCTACCTTTTTAGCTTCCTGATTCAATTTCCAGTATTTGGAAAATTTCTTGAAGGAAAAAACCTGTGTATCTGAGGACCTTCAAGTCTCTGTCTTTGTCTCTCTAGCTGTACAAGATCCCAAAAGCTCTTCTCATCCCCTCACCTCTCTACAGTCTTCTGATAAGTAAGGTAAAGCCTGGATCTGCAACCTCCTGCCATGTGCTCAGAGTAAGTGCCCTCAGTGAAAAGCAGCTACTGAACTTCAATTCATCTGTTCAATTCTCTTTCTATAACCTTATTCCTCTATAGTTTTTTTTCAGTTCTGTGATGACTTTAAACAGATACCTGATATACTCCTTTAGCTTTTGCTTTTGGGAGGTACGTAGATCTATTAGAAGCTAAATCATCCTAACCAGAAAGAGAAACCCTCTGCCTTGGAAGGCATGCAAGACAGTTTCTGGGAAACAAAAACAAAACAAAACAAGCAAACCACCCCATGCATTTTGAAGGAAGTTCTGTAAGCATTTTTACATAACACTGATTTTTACCCCTTCTATAAATGGAATGATAAGCATAATCTTAGTGAGTTCTCTTTTCCTTTTGAAGTTATTATTCAAGTTCGAGTTTTGAGGCTTACAAACCAGGTGTTTAAGGAGAATGATAAAAAAAGATATGCATGTAAGGGACTTTGGTGGTAGAGGAGAGTGAAAGGAAAAGTATAAAATACTAAAGAAAATTACCTTAGATGATGCAGTATACATGGTGAATCTTGAATACCATTTGCTTGCTTTTTCTGCAACTCCTTTCCCAGCAGTGAACATGCTGTTCCTTAGAACATCTAGTTTAGGTACTAGTAGTGTATCTAAATTAAATGAAGGTGATGAATGGGTTAATGCATTTTGAGATTCTTCCCTAAATGGGCAGGAAGGTGAGAACGCTGGAGAAGACCAAAGTCTATCCCTGGGTCTGTCATCATTTTTTGTATAGCTTTTAGATTTAGTAAGTCTTGCTGGTCTAGGAGAATTAGGAGGTAGGCTAGACCTTCTGCATGCCTTGACCAATGTTGGACTTTTCTTACTGGCTAATTTATCATCACATGCCCGCTGTAAATCAACACTAGGTGTGCGACTTGTCAAAGGACTGCTCATGTTATTCATGTACATCTCAATTTCTTCAGCTAAATCCCGCCTAGCAGATGGCGTTGAAATGCTTTTGTTATCATCTTCATCCTCCTCGTCCTCCTCTTTTTGCTGCTGTTCAGTCTCAGCAACTAGAAGAGAGAGGGGATCAAATCCTGTTGCAACATCAGTTTTTTCGAAAGGTTTTACTGAAAAGCTGCTGTTCATGCGCTGAATCCTTCTGGAATTTTGTGTAGCAGCATATCCCACTTTTGGTCCATCTGTTTCATTGTCTAAGTCTTCTAAGTCAAAAATAACAGGAGAATCCACCTTGTCTGAAAAACAGTTTGAGCCATCAAAAGGTGTGTCATCGTCACTAGATTCCTTTTCCAGACTCTCTCTTTTTGATCTTAAAGGTGGCTTTCCAATATCAAGACTACTTGGTCTTGTGTTTTTTGAGATAACATTTGAAAGAATTTTTGCATCAGCTCCTAATTTTTCCACCATCTCTCCAGGGTTTGCTTCCTGGTTAAATCTATTCAGCATAAGTCCCATCACTACTCCTCCACTCAGATTGCGGTTTCTATTTCCCCAGGACATTCGTGGTTGCAAATTCGGTTCCCCGTCACTTTTATGTCTTTTCCTGAAGCATCTATTTTGATTCCCTGTTTCATTTGTATCCTCAAAAGATGATATTAAGAGTAGCTCTGATGTGCTTTCTGAAAAACAAGAGTGGTGGTTTTAGCCAAGAAAAATACAAGGTGCAAATACAAATTGTCTTAAATCTTTAAAATACTGGTAATGAAAATGATAATAGCAAGTACTCACTGAGTGCCTGCTACTTGACAAATACTATACTAGGCACTTACATTATCTACCATAATCATTCCAACATCTAAATGGGTTGAGAAAAAAATGACACTCTGATTTATTACCCAGGCCAAAGTTACCCAGATTTGACTAAATTGTAAAGCATATGCTCCTCTACATGAGGATGCATTACTTTTTAAAATTGATAAATTAAAATTAATGTTTATCCTTGTAAATATTCAACAACAATAATAATAGTAGTAAACTTACATTAATTCCACCAAACTGATTAAATAACAGTGATTATACAATTCTGGCTGTGGTAATGAATTTTATTTTATTTTTAAATTTTATTTATTTTTTTTAAAGATTTGTTTATTTATTTATTTATACAAGCACTGGGTGCAGTCAGAGGCACGGGAGGGTGAGAGAATTCACCAGAGCCAGAGCGGGGAGCAGAGCAGGCAGAAGGACTGAAGTACACTGCTGAGGGGAGCAGCGGGCGGCAGGAGAGGTCTGCGCGCCATGTGGGACCCTCCTCTGGTGGCCGGGGAGCAGCCGGGGATCAAACAGGCGCTGCAGAAGCTGCGGGCAGCTTCACAACCCAGCGCTCAACCGCTGCGCCACCGGGGAGGCCCTGCGGTAATGAATTTTAGATTTTGAATCTTCCATCTATAAAAATGAAAAAATCCAAAACACTAAACCAAAAGGCAGCTTGGTTAGTTTCAGCCATAAATAAGAATTTTTTTAAAAACTCGAAATCCCTATGATTATGGATGCAGTTAAGTAATTTTACCTTTGCTTTACATATTGATTGCAAGTTTGTACCAGTGAAATGTGAATGGCTACTTTGTGTTTAGACATTGTTCACTGCTTTTTATCAAATTACTCAGGTACCAATGTTAAAAGCAGAAATATAGACTTTTGATCACTTTCTTTGCCCTTATTATTATTACATTATTATTATGTGGGAGTCTAGGTATGGTATTGTCAATTATCCTTTTTCATGCTTAATCCAACAGAATTAGCCCTCCGTGATCTATGGGTGCTTTGGTAGGGGGTGTGATGTGGTAAAATACATCTAAAGAGGTGCGAACCTAGTTCCTTAAATTATATTCAGTGTTATAAACCTATGTTACCTCAAAAAAAAAAAAAACGAAAGCCCTCTGTAATCAGGCAATTACGAAAAATGCACCTTTTTGCTAGAGACCATAAAGTCTACAAACTACTGTAGTTTTAGTATATGTGCTGCCGAAGCGAGCACCAAACTACTGTAGTTTAATAAACATTTCATTAACCTGGTAAAAAGCACAGTGGAGAGTAAAGTTTATTCTTTTTTTCTATATCAGCTTATGATTAAGGATATATGAAACCAAGAATACGCTCTTTATAAATCAAGTTCAACAGGTTTGTGGCTTACACATGCCCATATAAACCAATCCCAAGTCTTGTTAGAGAAAGAGAAGTTTATTATCCGCAGATAATGGCGACAAAGAAAGTAAACTGATTTATAGACTGCCTCCTCAGCCCCACTGGGACTGCCCTTTAAGGAGGTAAGGGGCAGAAAGGAGACAAAAAAGCTCTTGGCGATAGGATATAGGGGTATTGATTGGGTATTGCTGATCATCATCTGCTCATCTGAGCAGGTTCAGATGGGGTTCATGCTTCCACATATGTCACATGTTCAGAATATGGTGGCCCAACTCCTCTTGGTGTAGATATTAGTGTTATTAGGAATTTGGTGTGAATATAGGGTCAGGAACTCAGACACTGGGCATGCTCAATCTGTTTTTAAAAACGGGCAGATTGCTCTAACTAATTATGGGTGGTTGGATTCTGGTTATCTAGAAAAACTAAAATATAATATATGGTTAGTAAGACATTTTGCCTCTGGGAGTAAATCAAATGTGGGGGGAGGTGCTTACTCAGAGACATTATCTTCCATGAGTAAATCAGATGGGGACTAGGCTTGCTTTTAAGGAGTTAGTCAAATAATGAAGCTCTAATTGCAAATCCTAATTGCATTTCTGTATTCTGAAGCCCTAGAATTATCTATCTTAGCCACTTGTTCCCTGTCTTCTGAGGTGCTGGTCTGACAACATTTCTGATATCCTGGGAAATTTCTGTTTGACAGATAAAAGTATTATCAACAAGGAACCTTATAACCCAAAGATAGTATTCTGGAACTGCATTTAAATAGATGTATAAGGGTTCCTTTGCAAAGTCACAACTATGTTACCCAAAAGACAAACAGTGTTGGCTACTGAACTATACCAGGGCTTTGCAAACCACCTCAGAGCCAAATCCAGCTTGTAGGACTGTTTTTGTACCGTGTGAAATGGTTTTTAATTTTTTTTTAATATTTATTTATGCATACAAGAGTTGGGGTATAGGCCAGAGGTGTGGGGGGTGAGAGGAGTCACCAGAAATAGAGTGGGGAACAGAACAGGCGGATTCATTGAAATACACTGCTGAGGGGAGAAGTGGGCGAGATAGGAGAGGTCTGCTGCACCATTGTGGGTAGCTCCCTGTCCATGGATTGAACTTGCTGCAGTGGCTGCAGATAGCTTCATAGGTTGTGTCTTAACCTCTTGTGCCACCAGGGAGGCCCCGGTTTTTACTTTTTAAAGGGTTGTAAAAATCACACACACACACACACAAACGCACACACACAGAACAGGTGACAGATAGTGTATGTGGCTTGTAAGACATAAAATATTTACATTTACAGAAAAGTTAGTCAGATCTTAAGTTTATATACATGTTAAATTCAACCAGACAAAGTTTCTAACACAGGCTGCAACTATTTCGCTTCCTTGCACCAAGTATTTGGCTCTGTGATAGAATTCTGGCCCGTGATACTAAAATGGTAGTTTTTGAGGGTTTCTGAAAAATCTATTTTCCTGAAAAGCAGATGTGACTAGTGACCCCCTTTGCCATTCTTTTTCCCTTGCAGAACAGTGAAGCCTGAAGTCGCCAGTGGTCATGTTATAATCTTGTTTAGGTCCAGAGAATTGATGGCAAAGCCCTTAAGCCAACATCCTGAGGCAATAGTTTACCTATAAACTTCTTACTTGAGAAAAATAAGTCAACTTATTTAAGTCATTGTGAATCTTATTTTCTGAGATTTTTTTGTTAGATTTCTGAATATGCTGTAATTCTTTCCTACAACATAATATTTTACCTATTGCTTCTTTCTGTTTAGAACACTCCCTACTTCCTCTCAGTTCCTCCTTCACAGCCCATTCACATTTGCTTTCAACTCAACCTTCAGATCTAAGCTCAAAAACTGTATTCTCAGGGGCCTCCTTGGTGGCGCAGCAGGTTGAGCGCCGCGCTGTGAAACTGTCCGCAGTCTCTGCAGCGCAGGTTCGATTCCCGGCCCACCAGGGAGAAACCCACATGGTGCGGCAAACCTGCCTTGCATGCTGCTCCCCTCAGCAGTGTATTCGATCCATCGACCTGTTCTGCTCCCCGCTCTTTCTCTGGTGAACTCTCTCACCCTCTCAAGCTTCTGGCCTGTACCCCAGTTCTTGTATAAAAAAAATCTTTAAAAAAGTAAACAAAACCAAAACAAAACAAAACTATATTCTCAAGAAAGCCTGCCCTGACTAATGTCTCCTTTAATCCAGGATACATCTCTCTATTACATGTTCTCTTAGCAACCTACAGCCCTATTCACAGTTTTTAATTTCAGATATTTTTACATTTACTTGATTATGTGATCAATGCTTCTCCTTCACTCTGACCTGATGATGGCAGGCACCATGTTTATTTTATTTTCCTTATTATAGCCCCCAAAGCATCTGGCATACGGTAGCAAAGTAGGAGGTCAAAAAATTATTACTGAATGAATTATTACTGTCTATTGGGGAAACAACTGCCACCAACTGACTAATCCAGAATCTATCATATTATAGAATGATATAACTGAATATAGAGATAAAAAGTTAAAACTTACTAAAACCAGAATTACGTTTAGAAAAACATTTCAGAGTACATTTCACTTCAGAGTAAATTCTCTTCTGGTAAACTATCAGTAGTTCAAGATATCACATGTTAAATTCTCAAGATAATTATGAAGTAGCTATAGGGTGGAAATTTTACTTCAATATCCAGTTAAACATTGAAGCATCTCTTTGGTTATTCTACCCCCATATTTTCAGAAACTGTCAGACAGATATCCATATAAATAAAATATCCATAAACTATACTGCAAAACATAGCTAAAACTGAAAATGCTTTAAATGCCAGCGTGTTTTATATTTTAGGATTAAAAAAAGTCCTAAAGAAGTATTTTTCTAGCATATTTGCTCCACATCCCATCCATTTAGATAGTTCATATCTAGAACCTTGACAGCTGTCCCATAAATCCAGAGACACATTAACCCCTTATCACATATTCCTGTACTTGAAGTTAAAAACAAACAAATACCACTGGAAAGAATAATAATAATACTTCAAAGTGTAGTAAAAGAAGATAATATAAGAGGTGAAAGTATATCAAACTAAAAATTGTACCAAGAACTGGACAAGAAAGTTTGAATACATTTACAAAAAATACAGATATGTTATTCTGCACATAACGAAGGAACAAAGGTATACTATTCAACTCACCTGTGCTTTCTCCTGATATTTTATCTTCACTGTTGTTACTTGCACCACTAAGGCGGACAATACTGGAAGAACCTTGATAATTGAGCTTAGGAAGGCAATCAGTACTTCCTTTTGCACTCTCATTCTCTGATACTGTAAAGATAAAAAATTGTATTTCAGAGGAGGCATACACAGCAGTAGCTTTTAGTTTTAAATATTTCTATCTGAAAACAGGTGTAAAAATATTGAACACCTCTATATCTATTTGTCAACCACAAATAACTGACTGTACTCATTTGAGGCCTCAAGGTGTAGATCAAATTACGAAGTCTTTTTTTTTTTTAAAGATTTATTTATTTATACATACAAGAACTAGGGTATAGGCCAGAGGTGCGGGGGTGGTGTTGAGAGGATTCACCAGAAACAGAGGGGGAACAGAACAGGTAGACTGACTGAAATACACTGCTAAGGGGAGCAGCAGGCGAGACAGGAGAGGTCTGCTGCGCCATGTGGGTAGCTCTCTGGCTGGCCAGGGATCAAACTTGTGCTGCAGAGGCTGTGGATAGCTTCACAGTGCTGTGCTTAACCCCTTGCACTACCTGGGAGGCCCCAAATTACTAAGTCTTAATCATATATGAAGTCCATGCAAATATTTTATACTTCTCATTTGGTTGAAAAAAACTACTTTTGGTGGGGGGATGAAGGCAAAAAGTATAATAGGCCATTAATAAAAGCATTAAAATACTGTTAAGCCTCAGAAAAAAGGTTTACTGTTAAACCTCAGAAAACAATGCTTTGCTACTCTTCACACATGAAGCATTTGTAAATTGGAATATTAGGTTGCAGAGAGGGCGTATAATGGGAAAAAAGAAGGAATTATAATGGGAAAGTGCACAATAAAATTAACACTTTTGTAACTAAAGTATTTGTATTTTCTATTAATGTAAGTTCACAGATTTATACAATATCAACTTAAACAATACCTACATGAACTAGAATCACTCCCTTTCTTATCTTTTTCTTCTTGAATGTCCTCAGCAGTTGTATCCCCTCTTCTAACTTCATCCTTTGATAAGGAATTATACCCAAGATCAGATTGGCCACCTGGAAAAAAGGAAAAAAAAAAACCCACCAATGCTGTTTATCATAAACTTCTTTTGTGAAAACAATCAGAATTAGGAGTAACACATTAGTGTTAGAATTTATGTATATAATTTTTTTCTGGATAATTGCAATCAAAAGCATTATTTTATTAGCTCTCCCTGATCTCTATTAATATGAGAACAGGATGATCTCAAAAGAACTTATTTCTGACTTTCCACTAGTCAAAAGTAACTATATACATTCATACAGACAAATCAGACTTTTTTTTATAGAATTCTATGATCTTTCTAGGTGAAAGTCTGGGTTCCAACTAAGCAACAGAGAAGAGAAATCTGCAGGAAATTCATAATAGAACATTTAAACACAGATTATTAGAGTTGAGTATCTAAATAACTGCTAAAAAGGGAGGGGGTTGTTTAAAATCATTGATAATCAATTTTTCTCAAAATTTAATTGAATAATCATTGAGTTGGATTTGCACATATGTCCAACTATAAGAAAAGAAAAGCTAATGTTATTGTTAAAAAAGCAAGAGGAACGATGATATAAGAACATTTTTAATACATAGTTCTGTTAAAGAGATACTGTAATTTTCAGCAAATGGTCTTCACTAGATTAGCATCAAAATGTAACAGTTTGAATCCTACTTCTCTATTTTAGGAGATGTGATTTAAGTAAATCACTTAAACTTTTATCTGGATCTTAAGTTCCCAGATTAATAATACATGAAAGATTATGTAAGGAATGGTTTTATAAACTTGTAAAGAACTAAAGGACTTGTATTAAGTATCACTAGGTATTTATGTTAATATTCTTGTTAGAAAAGAAATACAGGCTCAAAATTGGAATCAAACTTTCACCTCTATTTCCAAAGAAACTACAAATTTAAAAATGTGAAGACAACCTTGATGACATTTATGCTTTTATTAAGTTCCGTATTACTTTAACATAGCCTTTTAAAGGTCATAATTAAAAATAATTGATTTCTCATTTTGAAGAGATAATGCCTGAAGATGACTACTATAACTGATTAAATTTATATGGCATAATCAAAAATAAAGTCAGTCAGGGAAGAACAAGTATGAAAATTACATTTCAACACAATTAGCTTACATTTATTATTCTTGAAGATAGGCATTAAAGGAGATAGTCTAAAATAACATTACCATTTTGCAGAGATAGAAGTCTTATATTTTAATGTTTGGATTTTTTTTAGATTTATTTTTTATTTATACAATAGCTGGGGTACAGGCCAGAGGCACGGGAGGGTAAGAGGATTCACCAGAGATAGAATGGGGAGCAGAATAGGCAGACAGACCAAAAGCACTGCTGAGGGGAGCAGTGGGCGTGACAGGAGAAGTTGGCCGTGCCATGTGGGAATCTCTTTGGCTGGCCGGGAATCGAACCTGCGCTGCAAAGGCGGTGGACAGCTTTACAGTGCTGTGCTCAACCTGCTGCACCACCGGGGAGGCCCTAATGTTTGGATTTTTAAATTTAAAGTTTCTGTCCATTAAGTGGTGACTTATACAATATTCAAAAGTAATGTGAATTTTTTTAAATGTAATAATTAAAAGGACAGAATTATCCACGTAATTTATTTTTTAGTGCCTCACTAAAAAGTACTTAGGGGAAGCTTATGTACAAGTTTTATATTTTAATGAAACTAAAGCTATTTTCATGCTAGAATGTTAATGTTTTCTATACATGTAAAAATTTTCAGTACAACTTTTTACTTTAAGATTCATAAGAAGATGCAAAAAATAATACTGTACAGAAAGTTCCTGTGTACCATTTACCTAGTTTCCTCCAATGCTGATATTTCATATAAAACACAATATATTGTTAAAGCCAGGAAATTGATATCATAGAGTACCAGTAACTCACATGGGGACTAAAGTTTCTTTTTGTAAACTCTAATAACATTTTCATAATTACAAAGAATTTATCCTAAGAAAGTAATATGATAAAGAGATCTGTGTGCTATCCAGAGTTAACTGAATTATCACTGGGCTAAATACTTGTATGAGCTACTTTATAACCTCTCTTAAACTTTTATTTCTATTCAAATAAAGAATAAAATTGCATGTAGTTATCAAATTCAACTACAGATCAAATGCCTAACATATAAAATTAAAACATGACAGTTAAACATATCATTGAAAATTAAAATCTAAAAATGATAGACTAACAAATCTAGTTTTTAAGATGTACTATAATAAATGTATACATAAGCACACACAAACCTGTACTAGATCTATCATCAGTAGCATATACTTTGATTAAACCTGTATTAAAAGGTGCCTGTTCCACAGTGTGTGTCCCATGACCACTATCCATGCTGCCATGACTAACAGCATCCAGGTCACTGCCATCTGCTTAAGAACACAATTTGACAGCATTTTACTACTCAAGGAGATACCAAAAATACACATTAGTTTGTCACTCAAGCTAATAATTTACTAATACTGAACATGAAAAGTACCACATAATTAGCAAAATGCAACTATAATGAAGAAACCTATTGTGAATTATCAATACTAAAATGAGACCAACAAAGGATGATAATTTAACAGTACAAGAAAAAGAAAGGGAAATTTGGTGCTTTTTAAATGGGAAGAAAACTCTTAACATTAGAATTATTGTAATGGCAATAAAAACTAGAAAACATTCATTTTTTTGGAAACTATTTTAAATTTCTAAAAATGTCAAATATTACCAGTCCATTAATTTTAAAAGAAAGGTAAAACACACATTCTTTAAAGCTTTAATTACCTGAGAGAGTTGTTTGTGATAAGTGTGCATGTTTCTTTAGAGCTCTTTTGAACTGTGCTACTCCTAAAACAACATTTCTTACTTTTGTCCAAAGAAAGTAGCCACTACGACTTCTTGAAGGCCAGGTACTTTCCAAAACAGCCTATTCATTCAACAAAACAAAATAATTAGTACAAGAATTTTTATAAATGAACACACTGGCTTTAGAGTCAAGCTAAAGAATATCAAAGTAAATTGTATAACATAAATTAACACAAAAAACCCTTGATTTATGAAATAAATTGTACTCTACAATACATGCTCAATAACCTCACACATCAATTACTTCTGCCATTAAATTAAGGTTGTATAATCACACAAGTGATACTCTTTTTCTAGTAAACCAAAGTAATTACCTTATTATAATAACCATAAGTAATGGCATTGGGGTCAATACCAGCTTTCTGCATTTCAAAAAGGACTCGCACTGCAAGCACTGGCTGATCATACTGTCCACAGAGCTGCATTAGAATGCGGTAACACACCTGAAACACAGTAAGTTCAAAAATGTACAGAGACAAAGTATCTATATAGTGAATTCAGAATAAACTAATGCATTTTAAAGAATAATTTTTACCTCATCAGGTGGATCCATCTTCTTTGACTGCATTTTTTTAAGCACATCATATGCTGTTTTCAGAGCCCTTACTTTTGAATGACATACTTTCACATACGCTGGGAGACAAATAAACCACAGTCCATAACAGTGACGTAGTAAACACCTAGACCACATTTGAGGGATGGAAGAATACCTCTTTGCAATTTTATGGGCTGATTTAATTTCCTAGGGAAAAAAAATACAAGGATGTCATTAATAAATTTACACATTTAAGCGTCCTTATTTAACTGAATGCTGGACAAGTACAAATCACATGTTTTTATAATGTTTCCCTATCAAAATCTGTCTATAATTTATATGTATACACATAAGTTTTTGCTTGAGATTATATTATACAATATGTAAACAGAGTCCTAGGACAAGAAAAATGAATTAATGTTTTGAAGTCAGATTACTCTAAATTATTTTTAGAATACTTTGGAGCGCAAAATAATCTAGTAATAGTAAATGGGTAGATGGGAATATGAGTATCAAATCTACTTTTGTACTAATATTTGACTGCATAAAGAACACAAAATTTTCAAAGTACCTGTTTTGTTCTTCTGAACATGGGAGAAGGGCTACTAGGACTACTTGATTTTGAAGGCAATTTGCTCTTTCGTGGTTGTAGAAATCCTTCAGGTCTTTCAAATAAATTGTTCCTGAGAACTGGAAATCCATTATAGCTGTTTTTGAAAAGAAAAAAAAAAGTCCTCAAACACAAAGAGATAATCACACTGGCTAAGGCAAAAAATAAAACTATAACCAATAAGTTCTTAGCTTAGAATTTAACTATCTTTTTCTATCAGACTATGATATATACTCAAATAATATTCACACAAATGAACAAGTATTCAACTATGAAATTAAGAAATGTAATAGCCAAATACAAACTCAAATACGTGCTTTAGAGGAAAAAAAGTGAAATACGTTTAAATTTTGTTGAACTTGACATCAAAACCAGTCACTCATGCATACTTTTAGAAGGTTGTATTTATGTAAATACGTAGCAAACAGCAGATAATATGACATCTGATAGAGGGCCATGAAATCAATACTCTTTCAAACTGGATAATCATTAATATCATTGTTTCTGATTAACTGTGTATTAATGCAGAACCTCTCCCTTAAAAGTTGTAAGTAAAATATTAGCATACCAGGACAAACACTCATCATGAATTTGTTTATTAGGTCAGCTAAGAAGTTCAGGGCCTCATCTATGAGAAAGTGAAATAGAGAGGCTGGAAAGAGTTAAGAAAATGATAGAGTATATGGTTCTGTAAGAAAGTAGGCCTAATTTGGATGCTAGAGCAAGTAGCACTGGACATTTAAAAGGTGGCAGAGGTAGGAAAAAGACATTGAAAAGAACAGAAGAAACCTCCAACCACCAAACTTAACCTGCTTTGTAGTGTTCTTAAAGGCATGTAAATAGTCTTAATTAACTAAGAAAATAACTATCATAAAATACAGCAAACTCTGTATTACTGGAGGCAAATTCAATGGAATAAGAAAATACTGGTAATGATTGAAGGTTAAGTAGGAATAAAATAGCAATTTCAGGAAAACCATGTCCCTTAAAAAATTCATTGTATGCACATGACATGTGTGTGTATCCTATGGAAACTTATTGCTTTACCATTTTATATAGACTATGTAAGGATATGAGTCATCTTGTATTAAGAGGACCTACTGTGCTCATTAAAGACATTTATTTTAAGTTACTTTTCCAATGATGGGTATGACTACATCAAAATTGTATTAGTAATCTGAAAAAAAAAAAAAAAAACTTAGATTGTTTAAAAAATGAGAATGTTATAAGCTAAGTAATTTTCTTGTTAAAAAACTAAATCTAAAAGTAAAATTTAAATTACTATGTTAAAAACAAACTACAAAAAAAAAAAAACCCCAAAACTATCAATGAAACATACTAAAGAGGCCTTAGAAATATAATATACAAAAGAAATCAAAGAAATGAGATCTTATTTGGAAAGAAAAACAAGAGAGAAAGAGAAATTAGGAGAAATATTTTAAATATCTTTGACAAAAGATAGACTTTTAATGGATGAAAAATAAGGGCAGGAATCAGTGCATATAAATTAATCAACATTCACAAACATCTGTTACACCACTTTTTCATCTGTAAAAGGAAGAATTAACCCAAATGATAAATGAGGAGTTCTTGGAAAATCCATTTTCCATGAAAACAACAAACTGACTTAATGAAAGATAGATGTCAAATTGTATTAGAGTCCTTAAATCTTTAGAATTTATTTACTTTAATAAAGGAAGCATTATTAGAGAATTAAAAAATTTCATTTTAAATCTTAAAGGAAATACCACTTAAATAAAAATAAATGTATACCAGAAACTAATTCTAACATATAACAAATGTATATGTTTAATATACATATATAGACAAATGCCTAATCTATCACTATCACGGGCCTTATTTCACTTTGCTCAGAACTTTTCTTTCTTTCCCTCTGGACTTGGAGACAGGAGCAATGCATTATTTAAGTCTATTATACCAAGCATTTAGTAGTTTCTTAAATTAACAATGATCAATTTCAATAGTTCTGAATTTCTGTTACATAAACACTCATGGAAAAAGAAATAGCCTAAAAATATTATATCATCCAAATTAAGACCACAAATACTGACTCTAAATTAAGAGTTACTCCCTTTGTAAACCACAGTTACCTCTGATCAATGTGCTTGGAATAAGAGCATGAAAGTGAAAAAACAAAAATCAAAATTCTGTATAAAATTGTTGTATGTTGGTGGGGTAAGATCCTAATTGAGTTTAATCAATGTTTATGAGAACAAATACTTATGCAGATATAGAGAGCTTCCCAAGTCTATATGATACAGAATTTTTTCTTTTTATACCTCAAAACTTAATAATGGATGCGGGATAAGCTTGCTTACCACCTAAAAATTAGGGATCTGTAAAGTTTGGATTTTTGAAAATACCAGTCCTTAGAAAGCTACGTCACAGATGATGATTGCTTCTCTCTTTCAATCTCAAACATTCTGCCTCTTGAATACCTGTACTGTAATGGGGGTTCTTCACCATTGGGTAGGTGGGGGATCTCAGGTGGTGTTACAAAAACAGTATGTTCACTTTTGAAAGATTCATCCAGTTCTATAAGTCGCACTTCACCATTCTTGTCCATATCCACCTGAAGAGTTTAAAAAACACACATTAAAAAAACCACATTGGTTAGCCAAGCACTTATCTATGGGGGAAAGGTAAAATAAACCAGTTACATAACTGAATACTAAAGAACAATTAAGAAAACAAAAAGGGTGGGCCTCTCCTGGTGGCACAGTGGTTGAGCGCTGGGCTATGAAGCTGCCCAGCTGCCCACAGCCTCTGCAGCGCCGGTTCAATTCCTGGCCACCGGTGAGGGTCCCACATGGCGCGCAGACCTCTCCTGCCACCCGCTGCTCCCTTCAGCAGTGCATTTTGTCAGTCTGCTTGTTCTGTTCCCCACTCTGGCTCTGGTGAATTCTCTCACCTTCCTGTGCTTCTGACTGTACCCAGTGCTTGTATAAATAAAAAAAAAAGGGGGTAAACAAGTTTCCTATGTTCCACTATGGAAAGACCTCCAAGAAAAAATGTGAGAACAAGGTGCAAAACATTGTGTATGTATATATCTCAAGTAAGAAAGATGAAAAAGAGAATAAGACATACATTCATTTTTCATTGCATTAACATAAAGAAATACTAGAAGCAAACTAAGAGAAGCATTTTTTAAAAGATTTATTTATTTATTTATTTATACCAGCATTGGGTACAGTCAGAAGCGCGGGAGGGTGAGAGAATTCACCAGAGCCAGAACAGGGAGCAGAACAGGCAGACTAACGAAGAAGTACACTGCTGACGGGAGCAGTGGGTGGCAGGAGAGGTCTGCGCGCCATGTGGGACCCTCGCCTGGCGGCCGGGGGCAGCCAGGGATCGTACTGGCGCTGTAGAAGCTGTGGGCAGCTTTGCAGCCCAGCGCTCAACTGCTGCGCCACCAGGGGAGGCCCAGAAAAGCAATACTTATACGGGGAAGAAGAGATCAATGGAGAGGACAAGGTTAAGCTAGAACTCACATTTCCCATTCATCTTCACCTATTATTTTGCATTTTGAATTGTGAGATTGTATTCAAAAGCAGTATTTCAAAAATAAGTTGTGGAAACTGGGTTACACCTTTTTTTCCTAATTTATAGTAAATATAAGAAATTTCCTTAAGCTCATTCAGTATATGTAGAAGCACACTGGATTTAAGCTCTAGTATTATCTATGACAAGATAATATACATAAGAAAATGAAAACTTGAGTCCAAACTGCTGAAAGGAACTCATAACTAATGAGCGCTTAAAAGCTTCTGGAGAGAAAGAGAAATCAGGTACAGAAGATCAAAAAACTAGATGGTATTAGTCTAGATGTTGTTCTCAATAATATTTGAAGACAGACAACAATGAAGTAACCACTTCAAAATATTAGATCCAACCAAGGTAGCAATCAAGTATTAGGGGACAATAAAGAAATTTTCAGACAGGAAGTTAAAAAACAGGTGTCTTCCATGTACTCTTTCTCACTAAATTATTGGGAGATGTGATCCACCATAACAAAGAAATAAATAAGAAAGAAGTTATTGAAGCCAGAATCAGAGGATTCAACCCCAAAGAAACACCAATCTAATCATGAAAAGAAAAAAAAAAAAAAATCCCAGGATGACAGACTAGAAAGCAATCAGATTAGACTAGAATAGGAATGTGGCAAGTTCAAGCAAGAATTTTTTTTTAAAGATTTATTTATTTATGTATACAAGCACTGGGTACAGTCACAAGCATGGGAGGGTGAGAGAATTCACCGGAGCCAGAGCAGGGAGCAGAACAGGCAGAAGGACCAAAGTACACTGCTGAGGGGAGCAGCGGGTGGCAGGAGAGGTCTGTGCGCCATGTAGGACCCTCGCACTGTGGCCCTCAAGCAAGAATTTAAAAAAAGAAGTCAAATGGATAGATCATCTGACATGTTAGGTAAGAGAGATTTTAGATTTTTCACTTTTGCATGAGTTTGGAGATGACTTAATAATACACAAAAACAAAAAATATAGCAAATGTTAACTCCTGGGAAAACAAACTCCATATATGAAAGGAAGTTTAATTACAGTATACATATGGCATGGCTGTGGTTGATATGCAAAGTGATATTACTAGCATTGAACAATTATTTGACAAAAACTGATATTATCTCTACCTTGGGAGAACTATGGTGGTGGTTGTGGTAGATTTGACATGATAGTGCTTGACACTATCAAATAATAAGCAGCAATAAAAACATTATTTGTAAATCTTAAGGTAAATGACTAAAGAAGTAACTGAAAGAGAAAGTGGTCGCCTCTGGGGATGGGGTAGGAATGGGACATAACCCTGTAAAATTATCTGACTTCTTAAATTATGTTCTACTGTGTAAAAAATGAAAATTTACTTTTAAAAGATTTGTCAGCAATATTCAAAGTGCTTATAAGATATGGGTATGTAATAAATTAGGAAACTATGTTACAATTACGTAAAAAACACTGGAAGTAAGTGTAAAATGGATATTATCAGTGACTGGGCTTATGGAGTTGTTTTTTTCCTTTTCCATACTTTCTGTTACTTTAGCCATTTAAGAAAAAAAACTTAAGCTTTTTATAAAAACAGAACACTTAAGCCATCATTAGCAAACATAAAACATTTTTTAAAAAACATTGGTGCAGTTGTTACTTTCATAAAAATAGAATCATACTAAACAACATTAGGAACATGTCAATGCTAACTCAAAATCACAGGTATCCCGGGTAGGATGTGGTATCTATGGGCAACCCAAGAATAAAGGAGAAGCTCTAAACTCATTTTTATGCAGATGAAATGGAGTTAATTTAATTATAAAGGAAGCAGTGATAATGAAATAAGAGGCAAACCAGAATTAAAAGTTTAAAACAAATGCTCAAGGTCACTGGAGAGGAATCTGTGAAGTACTCCTGTTTCACCAGGATGCATAAGAGAACTGCTTGTCTAAGAGCACAGGGTGTTTTAACATTTCAATTTATTTAACTGTTCCTCCCGTTTATAACAGTTTTTCTTTTTCCAGACCTGTATCTTCTTCCCACTCTCTAACCACTTTGTTCACATAGGTAAAAACCTGTGTTCAAGGAAAACTGCTCTAATTCTCACTATAGTAAAATATTAAAAGTTTGCATCGCAGACTCAATACCATAGTAAAACATTTCCCTTATAAAATTGACATTTGACATTAAAAAATAGCCACGCAATAAATTCTACATTTATCAGTTGGACATTTCTGTCTTTTATAATACATAGTGACATCTGTCTCCATCAGGAGAAAAAGAAATCCAACACCCACTACAGGATAAAATTAAAATAATTTTCATATTCTCTTCATATTTTTTTCACAAGACAATAATATGTTCAGAAAACATTGCAGAGGCAAGCTTGGGAGAACAAGAAAATCTTGCCAGTCTATTTGTTACACAAAACTGCCCTTAGTTAAGCTCCATCCTACAGGAACAGATTGTAAGGATTTAAAATATAATCATATGATGAACATATGGCTCTTAAATTAGTCATAAATGAAACTCAAATAATTTTCAAGTATTGTCTTATTCTTATTTAGCATTACCTACTTCAGCTTTTTAAAATCAGTTAAATATTTTCTATTTGGATATGCTAAAATCAAAAGAGGAATATATCTAATTTTTATTCAACCTTAGTCATGGATTGGCTTAGGCAGTTAATACATCTCTAGTACTATTTATTTTCCAAGCTATACTAAAAGGATCTTTTTACTTTAAAAATTAAGCTCAAAGTTACTCAACTAAGGAATAAAGCCACATAAATAATTATCTTTAAAATATTATTGGTATTCAGAAAACACTTGCAGGTTGAAAGCAAGAGCTCACTTGCTGTGTTGAGTGCACATAAGTTGTGATACTAAAATACAAAAGACAGTAACAGCACTGTAGATTATTTGCTATTTCAGAGAGTTCTGCTTAATACTAGTACAATTACCCTGTACTCATATATAAAAGTTTTAACGATATATTTTGAATCTGTGACAGTTTGTTATTTTCTCTAATAAAAGATTTCCTTAAATTATAGTAAGCCAAACACAAGTATCTAGTTTTTAGTAAGTTAGTTTTCAGTTCTGATTTTCTTAGTAGTCACTAACATCTTTAAGTATAACATTAACCCATTATATATGTGATCTTTTATTGAATCTAGACTTTCAATAGGTACATAGCATTTTAGGAAAATAGTCTCTACAGAAACAGCAGTTATACTACATTTAATGGGATTGTTTCTTTTTTGAGACTTCTCAGACTATATATTCCTTAAACAATTATTCCAATCATGTCCCGCATTGTCTCCTAGCAAGTAAATAGGTGATCTACTTTACCAAAATATGATCCTCAGAACATGATGCCCTATGACTGAGAAAAATTGTCTTATATGTCTTATAATACTAGTATTTTTTTTTTTTTTTTAAGATTTATTTTTTATTTATTTATTTATTTTATTTTATTTATACAAGCACTGGGTACAGTCAGAAGCGCGGGAAGGTGAGAGAATTCACCAGAGCCAGAGCGGGTAGCAGAGCAGGCAGAAGGACCGAAGGACACTGCTGAGGGGAGCAGCGGGCGGCAGGAGAGGTCTGCCGTGCCATGTGGGATCCTCCTCCAGTGGCCGGGGAGCAGCCGGGGATCGAACCGGCGCTGCAGAGGCTGCGGGCAGCTTCGCAACCCAGCGCTCAACCGCTGCGCCACCGGGGAGGCCCAATACTAGTATTTTTTTAAGCCATATGAAACTGCAATACCAGTTCTTAGTTGAAACACAAACTTGTGAACAAGATACATCAAATGAGTAAAAAATAAATAAATAAATTCCAATAAGAAATGTCTGTTTTTCTCAAAATGTTGATGTCTTCATTAGCTATGTCAGAAGTGCTCATGTAGACATTAACAGGATCCTTCATGGTACATTAGCAGAGACCTTTTCTATACCTCTAATGCCCCATTTTTTAAAATAAATAAATAAATCAGGAGTAATACTTTATAAAGAACTCACTATGACTCATAACATTTGTAACAGTCGTATAGAAGATTTCTTTCTTCTGTACTAATTGAATTCCTACAGCTAATTCAGCGTCCCATGTGGATTAATAAATTTATTTGGCTAAAGCATGGTCACTAATTTGCTCTCTTATGATTCAGTTAGCTTGGTATAGGGAACAAGTGTTAGGCAAATGTATGCCATATTCCCCAAGGGAAGGTCAGTGAGCACATAAGGATGACCAGTGTAACCTAGCACCATATAGAAAAAACATTCAAAGTGCATAATGGCAGTCAAAAACATTTTTATATACAAAAAAACCAACATAATTATTCTTGTATAAAAAGGATTTACAATAATTTTTAATTTTATTTTTTTTAATGCTAAGTGAATGCATATTAGTGAATGCTAAGTTTATTGCATATTTTCTCTTTAAAACACACCTTTCAACTTAGGTGTACTCATTGGTATTGGGATATGGTTGCTCCCAAAATCTCAGTGTACAGAGCTAGGGAATAAGTGTACATACACACACACACTCATATCTACATTTGTTTCTATATTTTCTATACCTATTGAAAACCAATGATAACATGCCAAGTGCAATATTTCAAGGTTTGTCTGGTTTTCTCTTTTTTTGTATTTGTAAATCCCTTCTCTGACAGTGAACAAATCATGGTCTTTATTTAATACATTTATTTGGTCAATCCTTTCACATGTAAAGTTCTCTCATCTTCTCTACCACCTCTCCCCAAACATAGGACTTCTTCATCCTAATTTGTCTTCAATAACTCCTTCCAGACCAATCCCTTGCCCCCAGCAAACTGGTATCTCCCTCACGCAGAGCAAATTCTTGGGCTTCCACACCTCACACTCCTTTTTCACTTCATTCATGTTCTGACACACTTATATGATCATTGTCTCCCAATTCTCTCCAGCAGGGAAACTCTCCTTGATCTATATCACTAATGATATTAGGATTGAAGGGGAAAGGAAGCTTTCATATGTAAATCTGAAATAGTGGATAGAATTTATTCACTTAACTCATGCTACAAACCTCCAAACTCCAGAAAAATTCAGGTGAATTATTCATTTTGTTCTATATTTACTTTTGGTATGTGACAATTTTAGACAAAAAGGGAGAGATAAAAATGAAAGATGCTCAAGTTGAAGGTCCATAGGTTTGGCTAAAACTCCCATAGTCTATATGTCGGCAAGGTTATAGACCTGATAGCTAAAATAAAACTCATGATTTTGTAAAATCCTCAAGGATTTTGTATTCAATAATTTCTAGGAAGGTTGTATTTCGTAATTTCTAACAACCCAACCACATTCATTATACAAGTTAATGGTTAAATGGAATTTAGTTTTTGCTAAAAGTAGTCAAATAGAAACTATGACTCATAACATTTATAACAGTCATACAATATAAGTTAGGGCACTATAGACATACTATTACTTACTTTATCTACACAATCATCAAAAAACGCCAGACTTGCATCTTTATCACTGACAAAAGAACATTCCTCAATGAAGCGAATAAACATTTGTGTTTTGGTCATCAAATTATAGAATTTTTGATGTGACCGGTCCCGGCTTCTTAAGAAAGCTGTTCAACATAAATTTATAAAGTCAAAATATGTAGTATCATTTATAGGTTCATACAATTTTTGAGCAACAATGAACTTTATAAACCTGTCATCTATCTCCCCCACACCCTGCCATTTTGTACAAAAAAAAAAACAAAGACCCCTGAAAAGGGGAAGGGGAAGTGACCTGACAGACACAGCAACCGGAAAGGAACTTAAACCCAGATCTTTCAGTTCCTCATTCAGCATTGTCTCTGTTGTCCTCTCACTACTTTGAAGATAACAAATGAACTAGCAAACTTGAAAGATTTTAAAAATTGCTACATTGCCCCCAACTGTGTTCATGCTATGTGCATGTGCTCACTCTCCTCATACATGTGCTTTTTCAAAGCAGCAATAACATCCCCTCTGGTATTTGTCTATGTTTCCTTCTACTCCACTCTACAGCCTCAAGGACTTTGCATAAACTATTCTCTCTGCCTAAAACACTCTTCTACTTTCCCTTTGCCTGGCTAGTTTCCATTAACCCTTCAAATCATGGCTTACATGTGATTTGTCCAGAAGTACTTTCTGTGATCTAAAGTTGTAAATTAGGGTGTTTATTCATATTATTATCAAATTACTTTTCTTTTTGTTCTTTTGCAACCATGTATCTTTCATATACACTATGTATCCAATGCCTTGCTTTGAGAGCCATTTAATATATGCTTATTAAATACTTTCAAATATTAAATACTATAAAGGAAAGCAAATACATACTATGACGCAGATTGCACTTCAGGGTTTCCTTACCTTTTTTATGTCAGAGCACAAACAGAAAATAGTATTTTAAAAGCACACTGAAGTAAAACAAAAGAGGTGGTTCAAACTTAGAGGTGACCACCCAAGGGACTTTTCTGCATCTCCAACACTGCCTGGCTGCCCTAAAAGCTAAAAGCATCAATATCTCAACATACTCGTGACACAACAGAATGCAGTGGTACAACATTAGTTAGTTCTGTACTTTCCAAATAGTTCCTTCTGCATATTTTGCTAATGAGATTATATCTAATGTGCCTGAGAAGTAACTAATCCTACCAAAAGAGTTGATATTCATGTAATCCTGAAATAGGTATGTATTTTGATAATTATGAGTTATTAATTCAGAAAGTAACTGAATAATCACAAGTTAAGCTCCATAACATGAAAGTTGTACAATTAAGCAAACACTTACCTTGTAGGGCAAAAAGAGAGCTAGCATCTGTGGCTGTCTCAGATGGTGCTTGTGTTATTGGTCTTAAGTATGATCTATAACCTTTTAAAATAGAGGCCATGAAAAACAAAAATGCCTCTTGGATTTCCAAATCTATCATGTGCAACCTCTTTCCAGAATTAAAGTCATAGTCATTCATTGCTAAGTCCATCAGTCCATCATCTCTTGGTCTCTGCTGCACTGTGAAGAAATACAGTGTTAGTATTTTCTCCCAGCTGTCAAAACTAATGTTCATAATAGCATCAATATGAATTTGTTATTAATGTAAGTCAAGTCATTTTTTATGCTGTACATCATAAACTTATACAGTGCTGCATGTCAACTACATTTCAATAAAACTGAAAGGAAAAAAAATTGGTGTGTTTTCAAAAAGGCTCAAGGTACCTCAACTCTGTTACTTAACTTCATAATAGAATTTTCTAGTCTCTGCTGAGTACTTTTCATTCAAATTAAATATAAAATTCTCCCAGTTTATCTGACTACCACCACAAAAATGTTTGTGTTCTGAAATAACCATTTATAAAAACTAATAAACAGCCACATCAATGAAACACAGGGTTAAATGCATAGTTCTTCTCCTCTCTCTCTTTTTTTTTTTCCAAATGTAAGTGTCTATGGGGAGAACAGGGATTACAAAGTGGAAAACAGTTCTTATTCCTGAACAATTCAATGCTCAAGTCGTTAGGAAGTATAACAGTAACTTTACAGTAGAGAATCCTGGTAGACACAACCTTAAACAAGGGATCAAAGAGAACATCCTCATCAGCAAAGGGACAAAGTGAAATAGTGTGAGATCTGATAAGGATGTAGCATTTACTTCTGTCATTCTTACCAGAGTTGCATGATCTGTATTTATCACAAGGACACTGAGACATACCCACAGCATGGACCATTCTACAACTCTAAGTTTAATTTTCAAAAGTGTTGAAGAAAAAAAGGCAAAATTGAGGAGCTGTTTAGAGAAAAAGAGACTAAAGAGATTTGAAACTAAATACACCACCTGATTTGAAAAGGGATTCTTTTGCTATATAAAGATCATTATGATAACAACTGGCATAATCCGAATTTGTTTTGAGGATAAGGATGGTAATAATGCTCAAGGTTAATTCCCTTACTTTCATGGTTACATTGTGGTCATGTAGGAAAATGTACTTGTTGCTAGGAAATACATTCCATTGAAGGTGAAAGGGCATCTATTCTCTAAGGGAAGTACTAGGAAGAAGGTGGGCATTGGAACAGAAGACTGAGGTTTTAATCCTAGCTTCATCCTTATTAACCACATGACTAAGGGCAAACTACTTTGCTTCCCTCAACTGTACCATCCTCATGGTTGTAAAGATAAAAGAATACATCTGAAAGTGCTTTGAAGCTATAAAGTATTATACGGTCCTTGACTATCAATATTGTTCAAAGGTCTGTAGCTTTTTTTTTTTGTAGCTCAGATTTTTTTTCTTTTTCTTTTTTTTAGATTTATTTATTTATTTATTTATACAAGCACTGGGTACAGTCAGAAGCGCGGGAGGGTGAGAGAATTCACCAGAGCCAGAGCGGGGAGCAGAACAGGCAGAAGGACAGAAGTACACTGCTGAGGGGAGCAGCGGGCGGCAGGAGAGGTCTAGTGTGCCATGTGGGACCCTCCTCCGGTGGCCGGGGAGCAGCCAGGGATCGAACCGGCACTGCAGAGGCTGCAGGCAGCATCGCAACCCAGCGCTCAACCGCTGCGCCACCGGGGAGGCCCTCTTTTTCATTTTTTTTAACATTTATCATTTTTTACATTTTTTAGACAATATTTGCTTCCCCCCACCCTTCAGATTGAGTCCCCATAGAATCTCCTTCCCCAAAGCACTCATGCACCATCACCACAGTCCCTGTGCTCCTCCCTCCCTCCTTCTCACCCCTCTCCCTCCTCCTCCCCTACAGTAGTATGTCTCTGGTTTATAATTGTCTGTTTTTGCTTTGTTGTGTTTTGTACTGTTGTTATTATTATTATTTTTTACACTGATGCATTATTTGGTTCCCCTATATTCCTGTTATAAGTGAAACCATCCAATATTTTTCTTTTTCCTCCTGGCTTATTTCACTGAGCATAATTCCTTCTAGCTCCATCCATGTTGCTGCGAATGGCATGAGTTTATCTTTTTTGATTGCTGAATAATATTCCATTGTGTATATAAACCACATCTTCTTGACCCAGTCATCTATTTTTGGGCATTTGGGTTGTTTCCAGGTTTTACCTATTGTAAATAGTGCTGCAATAAACATAGGTGTACAGGTGCTCTTTTGAATCACTGTTTTTGCGTCCTTTGGATAGATCCCTAAGAGTGGAATTGCCGGATCGTATTGTAGCTCCATTTTTAGTAGACTGAGGAACCTCCAGACAGCTTTCCACGATGGCTGGACCAGTTTGCACTCCCACCAGCAATGCAGGAGAGTTCCTTTTTCACTGCATCCTCACCAACATTTGTTGTTGTTTGTTTTTTGATATGTGTCATTCTTACTGGTGTAAAGTGGTATCTCAATGTGGTTTTGATTTGCATTTCCCTGATAATAAGGGATGCTAAACATTTTTTCATATGCCTGTTGGCCATTTGCAGTTCCTCTTTGGAGAAATGCCCTTTGAGTTCTTCTGCCCATTTCTTAACTGGATTGTTTATTTTGCTTTTGTTGAGCCCTGTGAGTTCTTTGTATATCATTGTGATCAGTCCCTTATCAGTTGGATGGAGTGCAAAGATTTTTTTCCCAATCAGTGGGGTGTCTCTCTGTTTTGGTTAATGTCTCTTTTGCTGTGCAGAAACTTTTCAGTTTGATGTAATCCCAGGTGTTTATCTTTGCCTTCACTATCACTACTTTGGGTGATGAGTCTGTAAAGATGTTTTTGAGATGTATGTCTTGTTGTGTTTACCTATATTTTCTTCTATATATTTTATGGTTTCAGGTCTTATGTCCAGTTCTTTTATCCATTTCGAGTTAATTTTTGTGCACGGTGAGAGGTAGAAGTCTAGTTCCATTTTTTTGCACGTGGCGGTCCAGTTTTCCCAATATTTTATTGAACAAACTGTCCGTGTTCCACTGCATATTCTTTGCTCCTTTGTCAAAGATTAGTTGTCCATATAAGTGAGGCTTTATTTCTGGTAAAGGTCTGTAGCTTTAAGTTTTAAGATTCTATCCTTCCACAGAACTGAATAGGCAATTTCACTGATTTTAATAGTATTCAAATATTGCTAAAATAGCTGCTGGACTTCTCAAATATGCGAAAAAGGGGCACTTACTTAAAAAAAGCAATTAATGAGGTAGCTGAAATAAGATTATGTACATCATTTATTTGTTCCCTAAAATAAAATTTTGTTCTACTTGATGTCCTTTTCCTCATAGATCAGTATTTATGAATTATTTCCTAATTACCTTAACTATTTTAAGGTTTATAATACAGATTATTAAAGACTGTATTTTTCCATATCTATTTTTCTAATATAGGTACTTAAAACCTCACGCATGCAGGTAACCTCCTATGTTTATATTTCATTTAATACATGTATGAGAACTTCAAATACTGCTATATACTTACTGACAATATTTCATACCGTAAGTATTAAATTATGGTCACTGAATGGACTATTGTTACAAAATACCAAGAGAATTAGATAAAGAAATGAAGGTTTAATTCTTCTTATCGGTAACTCTAGATCATTGTCAAGATATATCCTTATATAAGCTTTTTACTGAAATATTATATACCTTATCAATTTTCATTTTTATTAATTTCCTAATGCTTTTGGCAAACTTCTGCTTCAAATTATTTGTGATAAAGATAGCATTAAGATTCACTGAAGGTGAAAAACACATGACCCAGGTCTCACCTTAATGAAATCATAAGCATTTTCTAATGTAATTTAAATCATCTACCTTAGATTTTTCAAACTAACTTTCTAGTCTACATATGAAGAAAGTATACAAGGGGAATCCTTATTTCTACCATGGTCTTTCAGTAATGATAAAATTAAAGAAAACCACCTTACCTTTTTAAAACTTTATTATTTTTAAAATGGTCTATGAAAATGTGACAAAATATAAATTTTATGGCACACTTATAAGAATTATAAAAGCTTATACAAATTTTATTTTAATGCTCATTTGGCTTGAAGAATATAAAAACACTTTCCTTTAGATTAAATAAACATTACCCTTTTACAAGTAAGGCAAAGTAATTGGAATCCCTTCTCAGATTAAATCACTTGCTTTATTTAAGTTATTCACTTACATTTTGCCAACTGCTGGTGCAGACTATTCAGTGTGTTCATCAGATTTTTACATGGCTTCTTTGGAAGTATCTTCCAGACTACATTTTTCTTGTCACCAGTTCTGAGATTAAATGACAACAACAATGTGTTTTGTTAGATGAACTTTGGGGGGGAGATGAAAAAGAATATACACTCACATAAAAAAGGGGAAGAGAAAACACACTGAATAAAACATAAAACAAAATATTCTGGTTAATAGGAGAAAAATGCTACACAGGGTAAATTGGGATGTTGAAATATTTAGACATTTATTTATATGAAGGTAGACCCTGTATTAAATATAGCTCAAAATTTATAATTAAATTGTTCTGAGTAAATTCTGCTTGCACTAGAATCACACTAATCACTACAAAGCTTAATGTGGTGTCATTACTCTGAGCCCTGATTTTAGACTGTTTAAACATATAAATATTGGGAAAATCCTACTAGATTTTTTTTTTTCTTACAGACTCCAAGGAAAAAGTACTGTAGAAGAATGAACCTGTGACCCATAGGGTTTATCAAAGTATTTTGACAAATGCAAATACTCATTTTTGTTTCCTAAAAAAATGCTTTATTTCTTTGAGAAAAGAAATATGTGCAGTTAAATTACTTGAATAAAGCATTACATTCCAAGTACTTCTATAACTTTAAAAGAAGATATGTGCTTGAAAGAAGAATCTTTGTTTTAGGACAAATGCCTATAATCTCCTTTATTACAACTATTACAACACAGTTGCTTTTTAAACTACATATGAGGTAGGAGAAGAAAAGCGAATGGTGACAAAACTCCACAAAGTATTTGGACTTAACTCTGTTAAGCTTTTTTGATTCTATCCTTTATTGAATAAGACTTTTTTTTTGATATGTCAAAAGCAAAGAACATTCGTTTTAGAAAAACTGAAAAATGCAGAGAAAAATCAGAAAAGTAAACTACTCCTAACCACCAAAGACAACAACACAGCAGAGATGTGTAGTGAAACTTGCTTAACATTTTCTTTTTCTATGTCCCCTAAACTTCACAGAACAAAAAGAGCAAAAATCACTGTGAAAATTCAACAAAGAAAAAGAGAGTGGATGGGAAAACATAAGCTAACAAAGAACAGTCATGGAATGTACTCTGTCTTTCCACAAATGAGTAAAATAAAGATAGGGCAGAGTAAAATTGCAGATGTCCTGCTGTGAAGGTTTATTTCATTTATAATGTGACTAGGGGCATGGAATCCTTTATTACAGTGATAACACAATGAAGAAACACTTTTTATGTTATTTTCTTGATAAAACTTTACAACACAGAACTCTCACTCTGCCTTATTATTCACTGTGCGTTAGCCTGCTTTGCTAGACTGAATTAAAAGCAACTTAAAAGAAAGGAGTATACTTGATTTGCTTTTTTTATTCCCAGTGCCTAGCAAAAAAGGGCACTCAACATATGCTATAACATAAATGAATGAGCAATATCTTGATATTTCATTACATCTAATTATAATTATTTACTCACATCATTTCTTTCTCTTACCCTTGATATTTTCATTCTAAACCTTGACTAGGAAAGAAAGTTTTACCTGTACCTGAGTTTGGATTTCTGACAGCCTTCTGCGTTTTTATTCGTTGTGACTTCCATTTACAAGATTATTCTTACATAAACAGCCAACAGCTTCAAAATCTAGTTCTGACAGCATAAACTTTGTGACTTGTGATAAAAAATCTAGTTCAAAATCTAGTTCTGACAGAATAAACTTTGTGACTTTTGATAAAAAATTACTTAAAAATCTAACCCTTGGTTTCCTTATCTGTCAGAGGTATTAATGAATCCTATTTCACAAAGTACAGAGAACAATATGAGATAACTTAGGTTATGCAAACAGCTCTCGGTCTACTACATATCAGATATTAATTTCCCTTCAGAAATTTCTTGACATTCATAACATACTCTGTACAAGTATCCAAGAATCAGAAAGGGAAAAGGAAATTAACATTCCATACTCATGACTTGTTTTCCTTTAAAATTTCAGGTGTGAGGCTTCAGGACTTCTGGGTGAAGGAAAGTAGAAAGCTGTTAGTTCACTAGTTTTGTCCTCCTACATGTTTGGAAGTGTGATAATATCAAAGAGGATTTCTCATGAGTGCAAATGACTCATGTTTCTTTGATTCTTTAATTCACTAGTGATCAAAACAAATAGATAAAATAATAGTAACAAAAAATTCTTTTAAGAAATTGAGGGAAAGTATAAAAAGAGGGAAAATGTAAGTTATTACCACAATAGACACAATCTATATTCATTTACCACCCTCAATTTCAATTTTTTAAAATACTAACAACTGGCAAAAAAAAAAGATATACTATTTTAATATTTAAAGAATTAAATATTCCTGGTAAAGAGTAAAATTTTCTTGGTAAATATCTTTGACTCTATCAACCCCATATGTAAGATGGCCTTTATGTACAAAATACAGCCCATATTTTCTTGATTAAGCTTTCTCTGAATAAAAGCTTTCTGACAACATGCATGTTTTATAAAGCAGTTTTGTTTTGCTTTGTTTTTACCAAATTTTCCCTATTGTTTAGGCACATGAGGTTCTGACATACAACAAACTAAAATTTAAGATTTCCAAATTAAATCAAAAGGCTTTACTATCAAACATGCTTATTAAAAAATAGAAAAAAACCTATTTCGTGGACTGATAGACTAATCTGCAGTTATTTTAAGTATATCCTATGGATGCAGTATGGTTATTGTGTCAATTTCCCCTTCCCTGAATAGTTTAAGTATGATTAAACTGATAACAGGGGATACAAGAGAAATACTGAATTATAAAAAAGCTATAAATATACAGCTATAAAAAACTATAAAATATAGCTGTAGCTTCCAATAGCTACAACTTAAATATTATTTCAATAAAAACAAGGAAATTTATAGAGTCCTTATATTCCTAGTGTGTAAAGGTGATAAATGTATAATTTGAAAAGTATTTAAAGTATTTAAAATGTAATTAACTTTGCTATAAAATATTAGTATTCTAAGAGTATTACACAAGACTAGAAATAGGAATGCAATCTAATCAAGGAAAAGCATTTTAATTCAGTTTATGATTTCACCCATACTCATCTGAATAAAAAAAATATATTTTTTCTACTTCTAATCTCAGTTTCCCTTCTTTAAATTTCTAGGTAAGCATAAGATTATACAGCTTCTTAAATATTTAAAATTTGAAGATTAAGGTATATTTTCCTTCTCTAATACCCTGAAGCATTATAAGAGTTGATTCAAAGATAATAAGCCCAGAATACAAAGCAATATAATTCAGAAGAATTCTAACTAGCATTCAAAAAATATATTACATATATATATTATGAAGCTGTGAATTATTTGGTATGGATTCACTAAAATATACTTACTGAGAAATGGTGTTGGTATCTAGGTCAACACAACTAACATCTGGTGGAGGGTCATAGAGATCAAAATATCTTGAATCAATTCCAACTATGAATGGACATGGTGCACTCAAGACATCTGCTAAAGCCAGTGGGCAGAGAGGAACATATGGGCATGGCCAGTGGAAAGGGAAAATCATCTTGGATAAACAAAAGATAGGAGATGTTTAGTTATTTCACTGAAACATAACTTAAAAGCACACATGGAAAAGCTGTCTTTTAGGTTATACATGAGTTCTAAGGCTTTATAATGACTTAAATATTTATAATTGATATTAAGGGTTGGAAAATCAAAATTCTTTTCACAACATAAAAATTCAGTATTCTTGGGGCCTCCCTGGTGGTGCAAGGGGTTAAGTCTAAGCACTATTTAGCTGCTGGCAGCCATTGCAGTGCTAGTTAGAGCCCTGCTAGCCATGGAGCTGACCCACACAGCACAGCAGACCTCTCCTGTCTTGCCCGCTGCTCCCCTCAGCAGTGTATTTTGGTCAATCTGCCTGTTCTGCTCCCCACTATCTCTGGTGAATCCTCTCACAACCTGCCCCTCCCACTCCCCCCACCAACCTCTGACCTATACTCCAGCTCTTGTATGCATAAATAAAAAAATAAATATTAAAAAAAATTCGGTACTTTTAAGTTAAGCATTAGGCTAAATTATATGAATAAATCTGTTTTAAGATAAAATTGCCAATAAGAAACTGTGATACTCACAGACACTAATGCTTCTGTCACACTCGTAAGCACAGAAGGCCGTAAGGAATGGATGAGAATCTTATGTTCTGTTACTGCAAACACTAATAACGTCACAGCATTTTCAGGGCCTAAATTCTGAAGTAGTGTTGAAAACTTGCCACCACTGTCAATCCAAAAAAAATTATATAATTAAGAAAAAGATCAAAATATCTCCCAAATATTGAAAAATGTTCAAGATTAGAGAATTATTAGATATTATACATTAAACTTTAAATGTGATTGGTGCTTTTATGTACAAAAACATAGCATCACAAATACTATTTAAAATTTATTGAGGTTTCAAAATCATTTTATTTTTTATTTTATTTTATTTTTTTTTTTTTGCTTTCGCCACTGTTTTAATTTGGTCTTTTTCTTTTTTTTTAAATAATAAATTTTATTGTTATATTCCCCACACAATTGCAGCCCCCCATTCTGACCCCAATCCCTCCCCTCCCGCCCCCGCCCCCCTAAAAGTGTCTCTGGTTCATAGTTTTTTGTTGATCAAAATCATTTTAATCTATATTATATTCAATATGGGAAATGATGTTTCATTTTATTTATTTTTAAAATTATGATTATTGAGATAACACTGATTTTTATAACACTATATGTTTTAGGGGGCATGGGTTCACACCTCTACAAATGCATGTTATTACACCAAGCCTACCACCAAAGCCCCAATAATATTCTACTGCAGTCCTCTTTATATAAAATGATCTGCTTTGCAGATAATGTCCACATAAGGAATTCAATTTATATAAGAGGGATGCTTTGGTTAAAAGCAAATCCTTTAATGGCAGTTTTGTTTTTAATATGGCTCATCTTCCACTCTATCAGAAAAACTACCTGACTTACAGAGCTGCCTCCCTAAGGTAAATAGACCCTATTAAAATTTTCATTTACAAATACAAAAATTATTTTTACAATTGTAATAACAGTAATATGAAATCAGAAGTTACCACACAAATCAAGAAATACATACACAAAGGATATTAATAACTAAGCCATTCTATAATGGCAACAAAACACTGGTTTAACTAAGTAAATAATTCAGCAGGCCAATCAGTATTTTTGTTTCTGTAATGCTGAATAAGTAGATTCACTGAATTATTATATCATATATTGTATTTTAATATAACAATAATTATACTAACATAATTATACATACATATTTGAGGTAAAGCGAAACTAATACCAAAAGTCTTAGAAAAATGAAAAAATGTGCAAAAACAACTTGTGCATATTCATAACAGCATTATTTATAGCAGCCAAAAAGTAGAAACAATCCAAATGTCCATAAGCTGATGAATGGCTAAATAAAATGTGCTATACATCCAAATGCTGGAACATTTGTTGGAAATAAAAAGGAATGAATTACTGGTGCATGCTACAATACAGATGAACCCTGGAATTTGTTCAAAGAAGACAAATACAAAAGGTCACATATTATGATTCCAGTTACAAAAAAGTCCAGAATAGGCAAGTCTGTAGAGTCAGAAAATAGATTAGTGGTTGCCTAGGGCTGGGAAGCTGTATGTACATGTGTGTGTTTATGTGTGTGGGGAAGAGAAGAATAAAAGAAGATAACTGTTAAAGGGTACAAGACTCCTTTTTAGTGTGATGAAAATGTTGTAAAATTGACCATAGTGATATCTTTAGAATTAGGTGAATTATTAAACTGTACAATTTAATTGGGTGAATTGTGTGATGTGTGAAACATATAGCAATAAAGTCATTCTCTCTCCACCCTCCCAGAAAAAGGTCTCTTGGGTAATTTAACTGTTTTTACACAGTCTCAGTCTATTTCTAGTTTATTTTCAGTTCAAAGACTAGCAAAACACCAATCATCCTAGGCCTAAAACTAATGATGAAATAATCTGCAATTCTCACAAAATTAGAGTCAGAGATGTCAGCCAGTGTGTATGTGCAAGAAAATAACTTAATTATATTATAACTACTTCTCTGCTGGAAAGATTATATCTAATTAAATTTCAAGAAATACTTTAGAGAAAACATATTTCATAGTATCTTGGAACTTTTAAGGTGATGAGATACATTGTTCTATCCATGATTTAATACCTAGGTATCTTTTTATGTGGGGGTTAAATTAAAAAAAATTACATTTGAATGTTTTTCCGAGGATATTTAAAGCAAAAAATAATTGTTTCATAATCTACATACTTATATACCTACTTATATAATAACAAGTACTTGATGATAACAAGTGGATACACAAAATACCAAACACTGCTGTCAGCTTTTTCTTTTTTTTTGAAAAATCTTAACTTACATATTAAATGAAGGAATTTAGGTAAGAAACAGTTAAGTGAGAAGTACTTCTATCAATATTTGAAATTTACCGAGGTAAGAGAAAATATAAGAATGTTACACTAGATTCAGAGAAATATAAATAGAAATGAAGTTTTACTTGCCTTAGTGGAAGAGGTGAAGAAACGGGTTGACTGAGAATCAGATTATCGTGTGGTGATAGCTGGAAGAACATTAAAAATAAAGTATTAAAAATATAAAGATGAACTTTGAGTTTCACATTCTGGTAAAAACATATAACCTAATGATGCCTATGAAGTTTCAATATACCATTCGTCAGTATAAGAACTGCTCCTATTACTTAAGATCCTGAAAACTACATCCCTATCACTGATCTCCTCTACCTCCTAACTGGCCTTACTCTGAATCCTCTCTTTTCTTCTGTTCCTCAACATTTTTCTGATGCCATTTTAACAAATTTGTATCAGAAGACTGTATATCATTTAATACCATAAAACTAGGATTAGCAAACCTATGACCTCTAAAGCAAATCCACAGGCCAAGTGTTTTCATAAATGAAGTTTTACTGGAACATAACCATGTTCATTCATTTATATATTATCCATAGCTGCTTTTGGATTATGACAGCAGAGCTAAGTAATTTCAACAGAGAAAGAATTGCCTTTTAAGATTAAATTATTTATTGTTTGGTCCTCAGCAGAATCTGTTGACTTCTGCTATACAACAAATCTTTTATGGTATCAAATTGATGTGCTATACATATTCTGGCACTAAAAACCAAAAAGTAAAACAGGGATAATATGTGGATATGTATACTAATTTACAAAGCTTACCAAAATGAGATTTTTCTAGACATTTTATATGTGACATAATGCTATTGTTTTAATCTACATTTTCAAAGTTATGCAGATTTCCACAAATTTGTAAATATCTATTTGCCAAAATGATTTCTAATTTTGATTAACACTCCATTACAGGCTGTAGACCATAGACCAATGATAAATGAAAGTATAGATATGATAAATGAAAGGCACATAGACCAATGATAAATGAAAGTATTTTCTTTACATAATCATTGCATAAATGATTAAATAGACAACTTACATATCAACAGTACAAACAGAAAGAAATGTAAACAAAGGAGGAAAAGATATGGTCAACTCGGAAGAAGGAGAAATAATTTATGCTCATTTTAAACTTCCCCCAGTCACAGAGATATAAGCATTCCTTCCTATAACATGAAACACACAACTTTTTCTTCTATCTATTCGAATACATTTAACTCAGGGAATAACTGCCAAAGGCACAAACTTTCAAATATGTGGAACACATTTTGGGAAAGTAGTCCATTTTTGTGTATGTTCAAATGGTTGTTGCTGTTTACTTTTTTAATATTTCAATCCTTTAAGGACAAACATTAGATGCCTGTCTAGGAGGCAGCTAATAAAATAATAAGGTCTCAAACTCCAACATTAAACAGCATCTTTGAACTTGTTTGACTTTTTCCCCCTTTTAAAGTTACTATTCTTACATTATATACTTTGACAGGGTGAACAAACATAACAAAAGGTACTTATATCAACAAAACCTTACCTGAACTAAAATCCGTGGTCTCTGAGGAGATGGAAAAGGAACTTTATGCATAAAATGAGAAATATGCCTTAAAAACAAAAACAAAACAAAACAAAAACCCAATTGATTCCAAAGTGAATACCATATGCTACAATGGTCAACATGTCACCTTAGGTCCAAGTTCAGTCAAAAGTACTGCTTACCAATAATTTCAAAATTCCTGGCATAGAGAACAAATGGACAAGCTATCACCAAGAATCATGCTTACCATTAAAGTTGCTTCTACCTAAATCCAATTACTTTTCATAGTAACAGTTGCTCATACTCAATGAACAATGTCTGTGTTATCAATGTCCCATTTTGACATTTACTTTTCTAAATAAATAATATACAATGTATCAGAGATATGGACATTATTAAAGAAGCCAATTGTTACATTTATAATATACTTTTTAGTCAATTGTTCATACTTTAGCAAACATCTGGAGTGCTCTGGAAAAAAAACATGAGTTTTCTGGAAATATGAGTTTAACTGTTTCTGAAATATAAACAATATATTTTTTATAAACAATAAGCTAAAAATCCATTACTGATTATAATGGTTTTTTTCCCCAGAAGAAAATGGATAAAAACCCAGATTGATGGGTTTTGTTTTGAACACTGTGGAAATAAGGCAACAACAGTGAAAAAAATCTTTTTTAGGAATAAGCTATTTTGTTTCTGCATTACTTCTCTTATAAACATTATTTCCAAATTATCGTAGATTCAGACTGAGATAATTTCAACTGGATAGAGAATACTGGAAGAGGAGCTTATTAATTTTACAAATATGTTTTGACTGCTTGCTATGTATAAGACATTGTTAGTGGTGATAGGAAGTATAAAGCATATAGCTACCAGTTTATACCACTAAGGTATTCACACTCTAAAGAAAAAGATACAGTACCAGAGAACACACAATCTGCATGAATATCCTGGAGTTTAAAATCACAGAAAAGAAAGTGTGATCCATGAACAAAACTCCTAGCAGTCATTCAGGGAGAACCTGCTAGGTCAAACTATTTTTATGATAATACTAAGACACCATTTGCATTTTTCCACTGTTTTGGTATTTGCACTGATGGTGTAAAACTGTTGCAGATAAAACTACTGATACCTTAATATCAAGGCAGTGGTGACAAACTGTAGTAGTAATTGTATTCTTAACTACTATCAATATATACTCCTGTAGTATAAAAGGCCAGTTTCACTTAGGAATGTCTTTGATGAAGCAGTTAATATTACAACTTTTATTAAATAATCTGTGTGATTAAATTTCTTTTAATCTATGTAATGAAGAGAAGTAAGCATAAAGCATTTCCGGAGCATATATAAGGAAGATGGCTTTCCTGAAGAAAAGCACTTGTGTGACTGAGTTGTGACTAAATTAACTGTTTTGATTTTCACAGAGTGCCATTTATCCTTGAAAGAACAACAATATTGGGTGTGAATGAAGTATGTCTATTGCTTCAAACAAAAAATCTTGTAGTAACTGTCAATAATTAAATTCAAGTTTTCAACTGAAAATTAGAAATAAAACCAAGTTCAACATGAACTTGATAGTATCAATACTTAAGTTTTTTTCTGATAAGTGATGAAAAATGTAATTTTTTTAATTGATGAGAAAGTTATATTCACATTAGCTTAATGAACCACTATTATTGTGCAAAATGATGAGTATCCAGTGGTACAAAATCATACATGTGTCAAAGTTCCACTCAAAGACACAGACTAATAGATTTTAATGTAACAGAGGAAGTAAGTTCATTGCTAAAGTTTCAGATTCCACATTGCAAATGTGAAACTCTATATAAGAAACTACTTAGTCAAGTTTTGGAGCAGTGTCAAAAAATAAAAGCCTTTTCTGAAAAGACTATTCAATGTCCTCCCTTTTCCACCAAAATACCTTTTTTTTTTTTTTTTTAAGATTTATTTATTTATTTATACAAGCACTGGGTACAGTCAGAAACGCAGGAGGGTGAGAGAATTCACCAGAGCCAGAGCGGGGAGCAGAGCAGGAAGAAGGACCGAAGCACACTGCTGAGGGGAGCAGCGGGCGGCAGGAGAGGTCTGTGCGCCATGTGGGACCCTCCTCCCGTGGCCGGGGAGCAGCCGGGGATCGAACCGGCACTGTAGAAGCTGCTGGCAGCTTCGCAACCCAGCACTCAACCGCTGCGCCACCGGGGGAGGCCCACCAAAATATCTTTTGAGGCCAGGTTTTTATTCATATACTTCAACCAAAACACTGTGCAGCAGATTGAATGCAAGAATATATATGAAGATCTAGCTGTGTTCATTTTAGCCAGCTGTGAGAGATTTGTGAAAATGTAAAAACAATGTCATTCTTCTGACTAATTTTGTTTGGGAAAGATTATTTGTTCTCTCTCCCCCAAAAGATACTTGTATTAAAAAAATAAATAAATATTTTTAAAGCACTCATTTAAAATTTCTATTATAGTAAATAGTCACACATATAACATAGAAAAGCTCTTGGGGGTCCTCATTTTCTAAGAGTATAAAGGGGCTCATTCAGAGATTAAAAAATTTGGGAGCTGCTAGATTAGAATATTGAGATAAGAGCAGGAAAGCACATGGAAAAATTAAAGAATAATAGCATGCACCCAATGTTCTTATAATTATATCACTTCCCAACTGTCATCAGAGTCGAGAACTCTGCATAAGAACACAAAAGAGCTTAAGTAATAGATGTTATAAAATTACAATAGCCAAACAGACACTAGAGATATTAAGAGCTCATTTACATCTGATCATACCACAAAGCATTCAATTTTAGTGATCTTAAAGTAAATCACTGAAAATTTTTTAAAAATAAAGTGTAGGGCCTTCCTGATGGCACAAGGGGAAGGATTAAGACGCAACCTATGAAGCTAACTGCAGCTACTGCAGCACTTCAATTCCCAGCCAGCCAGGGAGCAACCCACATGCCGTAGCAGATCTCTCCTGACTTGCCCCGCTGCTCCCCTCAACAGTGTACTTCGGTCAATCTTCCTGTTCTGTTCCCAAACTCTGTCTCTGATGAATCCTCTCACTCCCCACACCTCTGGCCTTTACCCCTGCTCTTGTATGCATAAATAAATAAATCTTTAAAAAATAAATAAAGTGTATATCTTGTTTTTTAAGTTTATGATATCTAAAAACAGCAGGAATTTTTTTTTAAGATTTATTTTTATTTATACAAGAAGTGGGTTACAGGTCAGAGGTGCGGGAGGGTGAAAGAATTCACCAGAGAGAGCGGGGAGCAGAACAGGCAGACGGACCAAAGACATTGCTGAGGGGAGCAGCAGGCGAGACAGGAGAGGTCTACCATGCCATGTGGGAATATCCCTGGCCAGCCAGGAATTGAACCCACGCTGCAGAGGCTGCGGACAGCTTCACAGCGCAGCGCTCAACTGCTCTGTGAGGGGAGGCCAGTAGGAATATTTTTAAAGGTTCATATTAAATCCAAATTACAGATAAGATAAAAATTACAAAACTAAAAAAAAAAACAATTAGAATATCTAAACTTCACTAGTGCATCAAAAATGAAATGTGTATTTCATTTTGTTAGTAATAATATTATAAATAACATAACTGTCAAAGCATAATGAAATATAACCTGACTGAAATAACCAAACCCTTTTCTGTTCAAATAACTCTTGAGAAATCTAGTTTCCATATAAAATATATTTGGTTACCACTACATATATATATCACATAATGGACAGACCTGCTAAACTCTAAACCAAGAAGACTTCTAACTTACTTCTCAATTGGAAGAACATGAGGTCCAGAGATGGAATAACGATACAGAAAAGTCAGAAACTTCCTGAATGCATCAAAAAAAGGCCAGTGAGAAAGAAGGCAGATGCATTTATTAGTGTGAATTGTTTTGGAACTATCAGACTTCCCATCTGTCGGTGATGCTAGACCCAAAAGAAGTCTCTGTTTTTCTGTGAGATTCTCTTCAGAATATGGTTCATAAAACTGAATAGCAGCACCATAGACCTGGAAAATAAGGAATATATATATATAAAATAAATACACCTTATATCATTTATTCAAATCATATCATTTGTGACGTGTCTCGTTATTGGGTAGAAAAGGTGCTTTAAATTGCACTTGTTTTACATAATGAGTGAATGTAATTTTATCAATATTCTCTATAAGAATATGGTGAAAAGTAGACAGTGGGACAGAATAGTAGATAAGAAAACATAAGTTCTAAGTTTAGGCAATTTACTGAATTCCTCTGAACTTCAATTTTCCAATTTACAAAATGAGGATATAAACTAGAGATGATTTCCAAGGTTCCTTCGAACTTTAATACTCTCTGATTTTAAACAGTATTGTATATTTATGCCTTTTGTATTAGTTTTAATGCTTCTATAATTCAGAAAATGAAGTAATGAAGACATCATTTCATGATGAAAAAAACTGTCACCAGATTCACTCACTAAAAGCATTCAGTTATATAGAACAGAATGAAAATTCTCTTTTTCTATGTCTCTAGATAGTGTTGTTATAAGCAAGTAGAAGAGGCACATATACTAAATTCAATTTAATCAGTTTTTTTACTGCTTCTTCATTACATAAAACTTAAGAAATTAAGAAAATATACAAGTAATTCACAGAGATCATTTGTAAAAACACACAGCACCTTCTCAGCTGAGGCTCCAGTTAACACAAAAGTAGAAAACACAGGAAGAGGGTATTTGCTATTTGGTGGCCAACATTCAATAGTTGCACCCATTGGTAAACAAAACAGGGGAACAGATTCCGGGAGTGAGAATGACTCATAATCTTCTTGAGGATATCGACAAATTAGACCTATAAAAACAACAATAAATATTAAATTGTCATCTCTCAAATTTAGAAGCTGGTAATTTGAATGAGACTAACCTGTTTTATTATTTAACACATTTGGAAGGTCTACATATTATCGATGTTCATCAATTAACTGAATGTTTCAATGTTTCATATAGATTTTAATCCTTTAACATCGTAACTATTCATAATAACAAGTTTATGTTTAACATTTATTGAGCATCATCTACAAAGACTAGTAAGTTGAGGCAAACAAGGAAAGATTATCCTAAAGCAATGTACACAGGGGCTTCCCTGGTGGCACAGCGGTTGAGCGCTGGGTTGCGAAGCTGCCCGCAGCCTCTGCAACGCCGGTTCCATTCCTGGCCACCGGAGGAGGGTCCCACTTGGCGCGCAGACCTCTCCTGCTGCCCGCTGCTCCCCTCAGCAGTGTACTTCGGTCCTTCTGCCTGCTCTGCTCCCCACTCTGACTCTGGTGAATTCTCTCACCCTCCCGCGCTTCTGACTGTACCCAGTGCTTGTATAAATAAATAAATAAATCTTTAAAAAATAAGAAATGTACACAAACACACACATACCCTAAAAATTGTTTGTGGTTACATTACTTTAAAGGATATGAATACACTAGTTTTAAAATTTTTCGATAGGGATGCTATATAAATCCACTTCATTAGCTCTTAGTAACTTCCCCCCGGGTTGGGGTGGGGAGGTTTCCATTTTACATATTTAAAACAGATATCCCATTGGCGTATATATGTAACTTCAAGGATGAACATATGAAAAATACATAAAATATAGAAGGCACATATTTACAATGTTTTCAGAATAGAATCAACTCAAACTGGGCTTCTGAATAATCCCAGATTATATGAAGATAAAGTTTCAAGTGGCCTATGATTTTATGTTAAGTAGACTAGTCTAGAAAGTGATTCAGTCATCTTCAGTTGTACACAGCCTCAGAGCAGAGCCTCGTATTGGTTTTGTGGGACTAGAAAAAAAATAGGTTCCCTGAACTTGAACTCTTAAAGTTAATGGAAACCATTACTAGACATGACTTCAAAGACAAAATGATAAACTGGGAATAAGGGTACTTGCTCTGCCATCAACACCTGTGTGAATATGCACAAGTCACATCCCTATAGGCATCTGTTTTTCTCATCTATAAAGTGAGGTTGAGCTACATATACTAAGGGGAAGGCAGTTTAAAATTCCCAATTATATACTAGCCAACAATAGGTCCCATGAGAATCTGCAGTACAGTCTCTTAGGTCAAGAGGTAAAATAGTAAACCCTTTAAGTAGAGAAATAACGATGAATTGTGGATTCTAGAAAATCAAAGACAAAAGAAAAAGGTAGGAATCTAGCATATTCATTTTAAAAATATATACATTTAAAGGCTAAATCTCTCTCGATCAATATTGTATGTTTGATATTTTGATTTTCCTGGCAATTGAAAAAAATCTCAATTATGTGTTATAAAACCACAAATTAGTTTACAATATTTCATATTACCATGAAACATAATTATATATGAACTACAGATTTGATTAAGTTTAATATTAATATTCAAGAAACATTAATTTAAAAGTAAAACATTTTCCCTCCTGATTAACAAACTTAGAGAACTGACACTTATTATTCATTAAACACATTGTTTTAAAAAAAAAACTGCCTTTTTTTAAATTAATCTTCCATTCAGCATCCAATAATTGTATGGATGAAAACAAAACAGAATCAAAAGACATGGGCTGCAGTCCCAGTTCTGACACTAACCTATCAAGACAGGTTTTTGGTTTTTTCCTTGAAGCTTTCTGGCCTTTGCAATGCATTTGTATATCAAATAGTTTAAGAAAAAGTGTACTTACCAGCTTTATAAGATATAGTGTTAGTCTTTGCCACAGATTTTTTATAACATAAGTACACTGCAGATCCCCACTAAAGTAAAAGGAAAAAGGGAAAAATTTAATTTTTAGTAGCAACTTAAAAAAATTGAGTCTCTTTGGTCTCTCCAATACTATTATCTAAAATGTAGTAACAGATTTTCCCTGTTGGCTATTTTCAGTTGGCATTTTTTTGGCATTATTATCTACTTTCAAAAGTAAAATTTAACATTTTTCCCCCCTTGCAATAGCAATAACATGAGGAAAACTTGACCTTTAAAACAAAACTAAGTCACAACAATTTAGATTTTATTCTAAGTCCAGATGTTGGGCAAAAATTATTAAGAAATATCTATTCATGAGTACACCTTTCTTTTGATTATACAATCCCTTTCAATATTGCCACGTTTTTCGGCAGCTTTTTATACCAAAACCTAAGAGTTATAATTTGTCATATATTCATTTTCTTACTTCCCATTCTCTCCTGAATCCATTCCAAATCAGGTTTTAATTCCACTGTTCCTTAAAAGAATACCCTAACTTCAGTGATGTCAAGTCTAATTGTTGATTCTCAGTCTTCATCTTATTCAAGCTCGCAGTAGATTTTGATAGCATTCATGGTTCCCTTCCTGAAACATTTTCTTTTCTGGGCTTTTGGGGGATGAGACTCTCTGCATGATGCCACCTAATCTCTGGTCACTCCTCAGTCTCCTTCGTGGCATCCTTTCTCTGTTCCTGATCATCACATGCAATCTCTTCTTTACTTTCTCTAAATGATCTCATACATTCAATGCTATGGTTTTAAATAACAGTTACTCAAAAAGGAGTCTCAAGTTTCTACTCCCAGTTGCAACTGAGATGGGGAAGATGGTGGGTAAAGCAGATTTGGGGGTGAAGAAAAGGAGTTCGCTTTTAGATATGGTAACTCTGAAACATGTACTAGATATCCAAGTGAAGAGTCAAATGGAGCTAAAGCCAGAGGTCTAAAATGGAGACGAAACTTACGAAATGACACCACCTGACAGAAAGGTGGGAACAGATATATCCATTGCATACTTCCTGACCTCCTTCATGTCTCAACTCAAATATCACTCTAATAAGAGAACATTTTCTTCACCACCTTAACTATAATAACAAGCCTCCCTCTTCCTTGCCCAGTTCTCCCTATTACCCCTATCTTGTATTTCCCCCCTCCATAGCACATCACTATTTTGCATATTGTACACCAAAAAAAAAAAAAAATCATCCAAACAAACCTGTAAAATAAAGTACTAATTTTACCCCTATTTTATGAATAAGGAAATTGAGGAACAAAGAAAGAGTCATGGAACTTGTCCAAGAGAAGCATTTGGAATTCAAATCCAGTGGTTTAGCTGGAGCCCATTCAATTCACACTGTATTTCCTCTTTATCCTCTTCAGAAGAGAAGAAATGTCCTCTGACAATACTGACACTAATGTTTCAGGGTAAACAATAATAGAAACCATTATCTCTGGCTTTAGTTTCAATGCAGTAAGTCTACTGATTTTGATTAGGTTATACAATGCAGAACCATTATACAATACAGATTTATTTTGCTGTCTTACAGAGGGGGTTGAAAACATATTCAGGGTCCCTAAACTTGCACTGTATTCAGTCACATATCAATATGTTCCAGTTCTCCCTCTTCTAGCTTTATCTAAACCTTCAGTGTTTCTCATGTTGCTGGCCGAAAAGGGGAGGTTTGATAAATAAAGCAGCTTCTCATGAAAAAGTAATAAATGACAAGGTATATATAAAACCTTTTAGAATTCAGCCAAGTGTTAATTTACGTAGTTATAAAAGGACCATGTCCGGAGCTGCTCTAGGTTCATTATGAAATTAAATTTTAAAATTTGTGATTAAAAATTCAATTGTCAAAATTACAGAAAACATGTCTTTCATACTTTGTTGGTAGGAATATAAAATAGTTATACCTTTCTTGATAAAATCCTGAAAGTAAATATATGCTTTGATTCAGAAATTCCAGGACATATCATAAAGATATATTAAGTAATGCAGTAGTGTTTAAGAGTTTGGTTCCAGGGTGCTATAGTCTGGGTTTGAATGCTGGTTCAACTGCTTACTGAAGGTGTGACCTTGGGCAAGTAACTACCTTTTCACTTTCAATTTTCCTTTTTTTGCAAAATTGGGTAAATACTACTCAAGATGGTTGAGAGGATTAACTGAGTCAACGGATATGAAATACCTAGAAATACCTAGTGCTGTTATATGTACACATAACAGCATCATAAATATAACTTATTTTATGGAAGATTTAACTGTAATTATGTTCATGAAAGCTTTGCTTGTAATATTAAAAAAAATTAGTGCCTAATATGAAAAAATGTTCAACATCACTTGTAATCAGGGAAATGCAAATCAAAACTACCATGAGATACCATCTTACACCAGTGAGAATGGCACATATTAAAAAAACTAGCAACATCAAATGTTGGCGAGGTTGTGGAGAAAAAGGAACTCTCCTGCACTGTTGGTGGGAGTGCAAACTGGTCCAACCACTATGGAGAGCTGTGTGGAGATTTCTGGACCTACTAAACATAGAGCTTCCATATGATCCAGCAATTCCACTCCTAGGTATTTACCCAAAGGACACAGAAACATCAATTCCAAAGAGCAACTGCACCCCTATGTTTATAGCAGCACTGTTTATAATAGCTAAGCTTTGGAAACAGCCCAAATGCCCAAAAATAGATGACTGGATCAAGAAGATGTGGTACATATACACCATGGAATATTACTCAGCATTCAAAAAAGATAAACACATGCAATTTGCAGCAACATGGATGGCGCTGGAAGGGATCATGCTCAGCGAAATAAGCCAAAAAGAAAAAGAAAAATACCGGATGGTCTCACTCATAGCAGGAATCTAGAAAACTTAAATAAGGGGCCAGGAAAATGAATAACTATAAGAAAGTGAAAATCAAAATCAACAAAAAACTATGAACCAGAGACACTTTTTGGGGGTGGGGGGCGGGAGGGGAGGGATTGGGGTCAGAATGGGGGGTTTGCAATTGTATGGGGGAATATAAAAATAAAATATATTATTAAAAAAAAAATTAGTGCCTAAATGTCCTAAATAGATGATGAACTAAATGAATTGTGGTAATCCTTTTAATGCAGTCATATCCAGCCATTCAATGTCTTCTATATTAGAACTGCCACTATAATCAAAGAAATGCAAATTAAAAATAGAATAAGTCTTGCTTATTAGATAGTCAGTAATTAAAAACCAACCAGTGTTGGTGAGGTGTGGGAACCGGGGAAGGGCATTCTTGTACATTATGGCTGATGGGAGCATAAACCACATCTTTTCAAAGTGATTTGTCAACACTTTTCAAAATATACCGCAAACCCATTAAGTAGTTACAATTACTTATTCTTCCAGAGACCAAAAAAAAAGAAAAAAATTGATCAAAGCAGCATTATTAGTAAAGGGAAAAATGAGAAATAACTCGCATTCATGTGTATTTTCTGGCATACTGTATGATCATTAAAAGAATTAACCCTCTAGAGTTACAGTAACTGATAAAGATTGATAGTGAAAAAAGCTCATATCAGGCCTCCCTGGTGGCACAGGTTAAAGTCTCAGCACTATCAAGCTATTGCCAGCCACTGGGATATGAGGTCTATCCCTGGTCAGGGAGCTAGCAGGAGCAGCAGACTTCTCCTGTCTCTCCTGCTGCTTCCCTCAGCAGTGTATTTCAGTAGATCTGCCTGTTCTGCTCTCCAATCTGTCTCTGATGAATCCTCTCACCCTCCACACCTCTGGCCCATACCCCAGTTCTCCTATGCATAAGTAAATAAAAATAAATCTTTATTTAAAAAAAAAAAGTTTATATAAGATACATAAAAATTTCCAATTTTTGAAAAAATAAAGAATGAAGTTATTTTATTTATATTACACATATGTGCAGCTAAAAAGGACTGGAAGGACACAAGTCAAATTGTTAATTGTCACCCTCAATAAAGGGTTACAAAAGATGGAAGTAGGAAAAAGACCTACAATTGTCACAGACCTACAATTTGCTCCCCCTCTTGGTTTTCTGAGTACACTTCTTTTTAAGAACTGAAAACAATCACGGAAGAACAAATCCAAAGACAATTACAGATCATGCATATCTTAAGGCTAGTGGAAGGACTTTGGCTTTGGGAAGCCATCAAGCAGAGGAAACAATCTTATTTTTGTTTCTAAAAGAATTCCATTTGCAGCTATGTGAAGAACAGGTTGTAGGAAGAAGAGGAAGCAGTGAACAGTTAGACCAAGGGTCTGGCAAACTATGGCCCACATTTGACCCAAGGCCTGCTTTTGGACACATGAGCAAAGAATGATTTTTACTTTTCAAATGGTTGTTGGGGGGAAAAATTGCACAATGGAGACTGTGGCTGCACAAAACCTAACTTGTTATTTAGTCCTTTATACAAAAGTTTGCTTGACTCCTAAATTAGGAGACTATTGTAATAATCCCATTAAGAGATGATTACTGTTTGGACCAGGGTTGTGGCAATAGAAGTTAAGAAGTTAAGAAATATACTTCCAGGTATATTTTAAAATTACAGTCAACAGGATTTGCAGAAGAATTGAATGAGTAGAAGAGAAAGGTCAAGGATTACACCAAGGTATTTCAGTGAAAGTAGAATTTCCATTTATTAGATAAGGAAGACTATGGGGATAAGGAGGTTTGGAGAAACACAGCAGGAATTCAGTTGGGATATGTTAAATTTGACATCCAAGAAAAGATGAATTAGAGAGGTCCAGGCTAGAAACTCAAATCATCCTGTAGTTAAATGATGAGATCCTCAAGGGAGTTACATTTAGATGACAAAGCTAGATGGCCTAAGGACTGACTCTTGGGGCACTCCATTGTGCAGAGGTTAGGGAGGTGGGAAGGAATTGGGAAAAGCAGAAAGGGTATAAAGGGTGAGGTAGGAAGACAGGAAGGGTGAGTACAAAGGAAGAGAATATATCTGTTCTTCCTGCCACTGTTTCATGAAGGAAGAAGTGATCATCTATGCCAATCAAAACCTAAGAAGTTAAAATGAAGAACGAATCATCTAATTCAACACAAGAACAATCTTGAAGGGACGATGGACAAAAGTCTAACTGAAAAGTGTCAAAGTGTGGAAGGGGAGAAAATACAGTCAACGCTTTTGAGACATTTTACTGTAAAGAAGAACAATGAAATGCGGTAACAGATGGAGGGGGGCAATGGGTCAAGAAATTGTGTAAAGATGGGAGACATTGCAACATGCAGAAAGAAATAACCCAGTAGTGAGAGAAATTGGATGACTCACAAAAAAGTAAAGAGAATTACTGACCGATGTCCTCCAGTAGGTAAGAGGGCACTAGGTAAGACTAGGTAAGATTTAGTGCACAAGTAGAGGAATTAACCTTGGTTTGTGCATTACTCTTGCAGTAAAGAGAAAAATCTTTTTTATTTTAAGAAAAAAATCTCCATTTGAAAACACAATTAAAGTACTTTCTTAAAAAAAATCCAACATATTTAAAATCGTATTTTTAATTCAGTAATTGGGCTATGCTGTTTTCCAAATAAAGATTTATTTTAAAGTATGCTCTCTTCTTTGGTGGCTAATTTTATCAGTGCAGAAGAGTTACTTACCATACTGTTATTGAGATTCTTATCGACTTTGCAGAATGTATGTGGGGGACTTTCTCCTTTACTGGGTATAATAATGCATATGTCTGTGACAGCCAATGTATTCTGAGTCATGTTTTCAGAGGCTCTGCGGTAAGTGATATAAATTCTTTGTGATGAGGTATTGCCACTAATATTTGCTGGGCGTCCATAGGGAGTACTCTGAATAATTTCACAGCCCTGCTTCAATCTTTCTTTCCACAAATATATAACCCTAAAAAATAAATTAAAAATTAATAAATACACAAATACAAAAGCATCCTTAAATAATGTCAGGTATCAAGAGCTTATCTTTCAATGTAGTAAAAATATTCCACTTGTATTACATGTTTGAATTGCACAGTCATGTAAAATTAAAGCATTGTTTCCCTACCAAAATTAAAGTAAAGCAAGAAAAATTCGTATTAATTTTTATGTTTGTTAACATAAAACCACAAAAAGGCAATAATTAAGTGCAGAGGCACTTGTTTAAATGCTCCATTTAATAGAATTATTTATTTTTTTGGTCTCTAAAACTAAGCATCTTCTTTAGAAAAGGCAATTTTGTATTTCTGGCCAAAGTTAAAATTTTATGAAAAGCTCCTTACCTGACAAGTATAGAACCTGCTTGCATACTTTTACTTCCAATAATTCTCCAGGTCTAAGAGAGAGTTTTAGCTTTTCAAAGAGAAAGTAAACTCAATTCTATCATTAATAAAAAGTCTGGATGAAAGACACTGGCTTTTTTCCCTTCTTCACTGTGGTAAAATTACAGGCTTTTAATAAAGGGAAGGTCAATATCCATTCCTTAAGTCTTCTGAATACTATACTTAAAGTACTTGGGGACACAAAGAAAACGTCATGCTTAAATAACATTTTTACTCTCTCACAGAATGCCTGATTTGTACTTGTATGCTAAGTCCTTGCCATTAGTCAAGAACAATTTTTAAAGGCTTACTATATAAAATGTCTGCATTTTCTACAAAATTGTCTATAAAAGTACAAATCAGGAATTCTGTTGTTACATAAAAAAGAGAGCCCCAGCTTCAAGACAGTACCCTAAGCAAAGCACTAATTTACCACAAGAAATTTGTTTGGTGCACACAGACTCAAGCATCCATCTATAATTATTATAAGTGATGCTGAAAAGACATCCTTTTCTTGTATTTTAAAAATAATTAAAACTTTTATGATCAGGACAATACATTAATATTTGGTGTTTTTCTATAAAAATGTTTTTCAGATTTTTTTCCTCTATTGTTATTAGACAGATAAGATGAAAATGCTCGGAACTATAAGACAAACGGACACTAAAGAGGCATGAGAAACACAAGAAAATAGGGTCTCCCCCGTGGCACAGTGGCTTGAGTGCAGTGCTGTGAAGCCTCTGCAGTGCGGGTTCGATTCCCGGCTGGCCAGGGAGATAACCCACATGGCGCAGCAGACCTCTCCTGTCTTACCCGCTGCTCCCCTCAGCAGTGTTTTCTGTCGTCTGCCTGTTCTGCTACCCGCTCTGTCTCTGGTGAATTCTCTCACCCTCCAGTGCCTCTGGCCTATACCCCAGTTCTTGTATAAATAAATAAATCTTCAAAAAAAAAGAAAAGAAACACAAGAAAATAGGATGCTGGATATAATTTTGCCTATTTTCTAAAATTGTCATATATCACAATTAATGAACAATGAAACAATTAACTTCAAAATCTACACATAGCATATTTGCATCAATAACGAAAATAAAAAATCCTTAAAAAAATACTTACCCTAGATCTGTAAGTGGAGGTTTATCTCTTCCTCTTCTATAGCAAAGGTAAATCTGTGGCCCCACAAGACTTCCATTATTGAGATCAGCTGACAGTCCAGTTGGGGTAACATCAATACACATATAATCCCGTGGCACTTCCTCCCCAAGAGATTTAATAATAACTGAAACATCTGTAATAGGTTCTTTAGGTTTAGCTACTTTATGACAGGCATCATTGAAGTGAATTTCTTCTTCAAGAGGCTTTGAAACATCAGTCAATCCTGCTACAACAAAGTAGTCAGCAACACGAGGCCCCTTATCTTCAATCATCTTCCATTACAGAAGGTCACATCTAAAAGAGAAGTAAAACCAGTATTTGCCTACAGAAAGCCAAATAAATATAAGTAGTTTGTGAGCAAATAAGAACAAAACTCTAATACACACTTCCCTAATAAATATCTAGTATTATATATAACTTTCACGATAAAAATGTATGCCTTTTAAAAAAGTGGGCCTGCATGATGGTGGGGGGAGTGGGGAGATGCAGGGGAGGAAGTCTCCTCTGAGAATTTATAACAATAGGACTGCCATGGAATTGCCATCTGCATTGGACCAGGAAGTTCCAAAAGGAGACATTAACAAAAAATGTGCTCCCAGGGCTAGTGATACTGTGAGGAAGCAAATGCAAAACAGTCCTAGATGGTATACCCTACATCCAGGTTTTCCCCAGATAAAATCCAGAACACAACACAAAGAAAAGTTTACCCTATATGGGTCTCAGCAGGTATAAAAGAAGAACTTCAAAAAATAAAAATAGGGCAGATTATAAGAGTACTGCAAACTTTCAACAAATTCAAAGAAAAAAAAAACACAAAGCAGAATTTGTCATGAATTAGTAAACACTTTAATAGCAAAATCTCCCTCAGTCATCTAGTATTACTTAAACCTTATTTGTTTCTTTAATAAGGAAAATACATCCCACATGACTATCATTAGTTATATAACAGTTACAGGATAAAAGTTTAATATATAACAGAAATTTGCCAATATGTGCCTCATGTTAGACTTAGTTCCAATAAATGCTAAGGACTCCATAGACAAAAAAATTAGATCTATATGCTATATGCCTCTTTTGTATATTTATATGAAAAAATCTTAAAGTCTAAGCAGTCCTTTGATAAAGGTACCTGATTAACTTTGCTTAACCCACCCAGAATTATTTAAACAATGAGCCCCATTTTCCTACTGAAAAACTAGAAAAATACCTCCGAATACTCTTCAGAAAAAGCTAGTTTAAACAACCTTCAGGCCTTCCTGGTGGCACAAGGGATTAAGTACTGCACTATGAAGCAATCCACAGCCTCTGCAGCATGAGTTCAATCCCTGGCCAGCCAGGGAGAAACCCACATGGTGAGGCAGACCTCTTCTGTCTCTCCTGCTGCTCCCCTCAGCAGTGTATTTTGGTCAATCTGCCTGTTCTGTTCCCCAATCTGTCTCTGGTGGATCCTCTCACCCCCTGCATCTCTGGCTTGCACCCCAGCTCTTGTATGCATAAATAAATAAATCTTTTTAAAAAATAAACAACCTTCTTCTACAGAGTATAAAACACCTGAGGGCAAAGAAACTATCATCAGTTTTATTATAATCCATAAATATTTAATTTTCTATATTGCCAATGTCACTAGTTTTCAGAATTCATGCCATTATTTCATGAAATCTGTACCCATTGCTCAAGTACACTCTGTATACATTCCCACCAAAATCAAACCTAAAGAAGGATCAAACATTCCTACTTGTTTTATTTTGATATATATGACACCCGTGCAGCAATTTCCTTACAGACAAGAATTCTGCATAAAACAAAGGGCTTATGTTTTTCAGAATGTCTCCTACACTGACAGGAAGAGAAAGGAATAACCTGCTTGCCTGAGAATACAGATATTAAACACTCTCAGTTGACTGCATTTAACAGGTGCTCCACAAAAACCAAGCAGTTTTACCCAAAGTGACCATGTATTCATTTTTCTAAAATAGGAGAATAATAAAAGTACTTTTGAAAAGTATTTTGTATTTACCCTTATTTCTTCACTTCATTATAATCTTTGAAAATAATTTTAAATGCCTTTTTTTATTTTATGGATATGCCACCATTGACTCTATTTCCATAATGTTGATCTTCTCTTCTACTTATTTTACTAATTTTTATTTTATTATTATTTATATTATTTATTTATTTTTAAAAAGAATTTATTTATTCATTTACACAAGAACCGGGGTACAGGCCAGATGCGCGGGAGGGTGAGAGGATTCACCAGAGACAGAGCGGGGAACAGAACAGGGCAGACTGATGAAATACACTGCTGAGGGGAGCAGCAGGAGTGACAGGAGAGGTCTGCTGTGCCATGTGGGACCTTCGCCGCTTGGCCGGGATTGAACCCATGCTGCAGAGGCCTTAGACAACTTCACAACGCAGCATTCAACTGTCTGTGCCACCAGGGGAGGCCCCTTTGCTAATTTTTAAAAATATTATGATGAATAACCTTGACAATAAATCTCCGGTTAGAACTCATTTCTTCAGGATAAATTTCTTCGAGTAAAATTATTAGGTCAAAAGTTACATAACTGGCTTCTATAAGTTGTTTATATGCTTTTATGCATAAAGAATTCTTAATTACAATCTCTTGATAGACATACGTCTTAAAAATTAACTTGGTAGTTAGAGTGTAACAGGGTGGTCCCCAGAAAAGGGGAGGTTCCAGGTTCCTTACTCCACCCAAGGGAGGGTGGAGCTGAGCAGGGAAGAGAAGAAGCTGGAGAGGAGACTGGAGTAGGAAGAAAACAGGATGGAGAGCCAGAAGGTGATCAAAAGGAGGCACAAGGAGCAGAAAGACATGTGAAGAAGTTGTATTGGCTTGTTAGTCCTGGACTGCGTAAAACAGATGTGGGTGAGCGATCCGTGGGGAGGTTAACAATGGCAGCTTTTATCTTGATTTTAATTTTGTTCTTTTTCTTCCAGACTTGTCTGACTGTTTCTGACTTTTTCCTATGGGTTGCCACCAACAGGTGCTTTAGACTTGTGGCAGGCTTTTGGGCCTTGTTTTGGGCCAGTCTTGTTTGGCTGGACTTTTACCCAAGGGGATGGGTAACTTTGGGTGCTTAATTTAAAAACTATATTCTTTGTCTTTTCTGTATTGCACACTAATTGTATTAAAGTTCCTTTCTATTAAAGGTCTGTATGTATTGTTTTGATGAGGCGAATGGCAGAACCTATTTAGAGTAGGCAGGTTTGGGGGTTCTGGTGCCCCTCTCCCTGCCCTGTAACAAAAGTACTTTCCTTTCATCATAATGAAGAGATTTAAATATTCTTTTTCTTAGCCTTTAACTTCATGTTAACTAAAACATGTTAACTAAAACTTCATGTTAAACTAAAACATATGGTTTTAGATCTTGCTACATAAAAAAGAGAAAGAATACAAAGAATGCTTTTATGAAAACACATTGTGCCTAGGAGGGAGGGGATAAAAGGGGGGTGTCATCCTGAGGAAGGGGGCTCAATTGCTGTATCCTTGTTCAATTGCTGTTTCCCTTGCTTACCATTAAAACCTGTGAAAATGACGCCATGGTTTCCAAAATTCTCTTTCAAATCGCTAGAACTGCCGGTGAACCCTACCTGGCCTGGGATGGTTGCAAAACAACATTGTTTTTAAAATTCCAAGGCAAAAAAATACTGAAAATATTTACTACAGAATGAATAATTAATAATATTTCCTAATAATGCCATTAAACCAAAAGACTTTCACTGAGATGTGAAATTTAAAATCCTCGTGGAAAATAAATATTAAGATAAAACACTTTTGGTGGCAAAAGCCACCAAAAATTACATCAGAACAAAAAAATCCTCAAGGAGTTCAGGAAGTAAATTTCTTTCCACTTTTTTGAGATAAAATTCTTTACATTTTTGATATAAATTTCTTTACATTTTCAAAACAAGCATTTGATCCAACAGTGACATAAACTCTCAACCTTATTCAAGCTGAAGTAACAATAATACATCATTAACCAATTGCTGCTTTTTTATTCTTCTTTGTTCAACATGATATAGAAAAGGAAGTAGCTCAGAAAATGTTTAGTCATCTTAAATTTCAGATATCTGTTTAGCTAATACTTCATTTCAAATTATATCTATGTTCTCTGTTCCTAAAGGTTCATGAGAACTAAATTGAGAAAACATTACAAAAAAGTTCTTACCCATTCAGCAAATAATGAAGACTGATTTTTTTTTTCCTCTTTCAATCTCTGCCCAATCAATTCAGATTCCTTTTTATTTCTTCTATCTCTCCATCGTGTCAAAGTAGTTAAGCATCTGTTACTTAGGCTAACTCTAAGAAAAGAAAGGTAGCAGCAGAAATCAGAGACAACATTTTAAATATACATTAAAAAAAACAAAAGTCTGAACACAAAAGTCTTACAAAATTATAAACTATTAATGAAATGGTAAAAATGTGCAAAAGTCCTTCAGATAGGGTCTTGATAAACAGTTACAAATAATGTATTTAGAAATGATCGGTAACACATCAGTTCAACTCCCTCTCACTTAAATAAGCTAGAATAAATTTCCTGTTTTTAAATGTAACTCCACAGTTAAGAACCTAGTCAAGCTCATCTTATCTTACATTATCAGTATGGAACTAGAGACTCTCATTCCCATATTTTCTCCAAATTTCATCTTTCATCTTTCTTTGAACCAAGGTAATCTACTTACTGTCCTTCAAATATAATTTTGCTCTTTTCCTTTTTTTAGATACACTAATTTCCTATTTCTAGTTAATTCACGTTCATCATACTTTTCAACACAAGATAAATGTATGTAGATTCTCATTTAAGCTTTATAAACGGTACAAAATAGCAAAAATAAAAAGAAATTCAACAATCCCATTTAAAATAATAAATCAGGTTTATATTAACTATGTTTCCTGGTTTTCTCTGAGAATAGAAATTCTTCTAACGATCATGGGCAGTTATAAATACAGAACAAAAAAATCATATTTTTTTATTTAGTAAGTGATTTTATAAACTGCTATAATCTTCATAATATTAAATGACTATGTAATGTTCCATCAAACGGAAATATAAATTATAACCAGTACTGCATTTTTCTGTTCCCAAAGTATAGGTACCCAAAGTATGGTAAGTTGATACTTAAAATAACACTGAAGTGAATGAATATTTCACTTTATAATCATCCATAAATATATTATACTAAACGTCTTCTTATCCTGAATCTAACTTACCTAGCAACTAACAACCGTAACTATCAGTGCCTCAGGGAAATTAGAAATTATGAAGTAATTCATTCATTCAATGAATGTTTCATAAATAATTACTAAGATATGATCAAATTCTAGGAGCCACTGCTCTGACTTAAAGGAGTGTCTTGTTTAGTTCTACTTTTCCACAGCTCTTTCTATACTTTTATTCTATCTCCAGCCAGCCTTTTTCCTATTTCCCTTAATATCATCCCTCCAGATTCCAAGTACTTCATCCTACTCAAAGTTTTCATATCAGTTTCCCCCCACCAAGTCCCACGTAAATATTACTACAATGAGATACTTTGAGAAAAGGAGAAAGAGAAAACATTCTCATAACTTTTACTATAGTATATTGCTATGTTTCATTATTAATTATTGTTAATCTCTTACTATTCCTAATTTATTTAATTTAGGTATGTATGTATAGGAAAAAACATAGTATATACAGGGTTTGGTACTATCCTTGGCTCAGGCATCCATCTGGAACAAACCCTTGCAGATAAGAGGGTTTGGGAAGGATCACTAATACGTAAGTAATCTTAACAGAGGATGTTGCCTGTAATAAAAGACGTTGAACTATTTCTGACCAAAGGCATATCGGGGCCTCCCCTGGTGGCACAGCGGTTGAGCACTGGACTGAGAAGCTGCCCACAGCCTCTGCAGCGCCAGTTCGATCCCTGGCCACTGGCGAGGGTCCCACATGGCGCGACAGACCTCTCCTGCCGTGCCCACTGCTTCCCTCAGCAGTGTATTTCTTCGTCAGTATCCTGTTCTGTTCCCATCTCTGCTTTGGTGAATTCTCTCACTCTCCCGCGCTTCTGACTGTACCCAGTGCTTGTATAAATAAATAAATAAATCTTAAAAAAAAATAGAAATAGGCATATCATAAGACATCTTCTATCAAATATTATTTTGTATCACTTATTACTTATAATTATTATATGGTGAATATATTTCAAGTTCTTAAGTATTTTGGTAAATTTACATTGTGTTCAATACAGAAAACCACTGATGGAAAGAGAAATCAAAATGAAAAACAAAAATGACTTACACATTTCTGAAGGTTTCTCTGAAAATAATGCCAGGTCTCAACTTGTGAATTCTTCAAGCCTACAGAGTTTGAGGAAAAAACTGAGCTTCAATTAATTCCAACCACTTTTTTCTAAGATCTTGTAGATAAAGTTCTGTTATCAAGAGTAAATTTTCAAATATAATGACTGCATATATTGTTTTCATATGCTTAAGAGCCAAAGTGTTACTTTCAAATCCCAGTACCTCCAGAAAGAAATGATACACACTTAAAAAAAAAAAAATAAAGGAATAGGGAGAGAAAGGCAGAGAAAAAAAAAAGAAGAATAAGGATACAACAGAGTAAATGTGTATAGAAGCAAGAGGTGTGAGAAAGAAAAACATGCCTATTTGGGGGCATTGTATATTGTATCTCATTCCTAGAGGAAAAAATAATAGAGATTTTAGAAGACTTAAACACAGATTCACAAACTTCCATATATATGCATGTTAAAGAATACAATACCCAAAAATATTTTCCCTTTACCACAAATTTTAAAATTACTATTTAAATAGAATCCTTAAGAATAAACTATGACTGGGAACTCATCAAGTAATGCAGAACTTCTGAGCAAGACAATAACAATATTGTAATATTATCATGGAATTCAAATGCCATTATCATTTTTCTAAAAACTGAGTAATTGGGCCTCCCTGGTGGCGCAGCGGTTGAGTGCTGGGTTGCGAAGCTGCCCATAGCCTCTGCGGCGCCGGTTCGATCCCCGGCTGCTCCCAGGCCACCAGAGGAGGGTCCCACATGGCGCGCAGACCTCTCCTGACGCCCGCTGCTTCCCTCAGCAGTGTACTTCGGTCCTTCTGCCTGCTCTGCTCCCCGCTCTGGCTCTGGTGAATTCTCTCACCCTCCCGTGCTTCTGACTCTACCCAGTGCATGTATAAACAAAACAAACAAACAAATAAATAAATAAAACATGCCTCTATTAAAAATAAATAAATAAATAAAAAATAAAAACTGAGTAATTTAGTAAGTTGTAGTTAAGAGTATAAAGAAATGGAAAGGTAATGTCACTAACAAATTTTTACAGTATAGTCAGTCTAAACTGTATTGCACCAGTTTGTTGTAGGTTTGATGCATTATATTGTTGGAGCCCAACACACACACAGAGGAATTCCAGTTAAGTCAAAAGCACTTGCAGGAAAGCAAGTTGAAATGCAGTAATCAGAAGCACGCAAGAGAAGAAACCACAGCTTTAACCAAAATGGAGTATCTACTAATGAAAGGATAAATAGCAGCAGTAACTGACATAGATTTACCTAAATTGCTTGGTCCTGGATATGTGTATGTCTATGGGAAGGGGAAGAGAAAGGGGGAAAGGAGTGAATTTATTTGAAACAAGATTTCATAAAGTGTCGGAATGGAGTGGAGAGAGAATGAATGAGAAATAGCATAAATACAATCTTGCTACTGCTAAAAATGGTCAGGATGTATATATTCATTTTTAAAACTATGATACCACTTTACCTCAGCCTCATTGAAAAATTTCAGACAGTAAATATGGAATGGTATAAATAGTCTTCAAATATTTCTAAAGTCTCACTGCTGACAGGTAGCAAAGAGTGTAAATACTGACCTGCTGAAACATTTTAAAAATTAAACAGCAGATCATCACACAAATTTTCTAGTTGAAATATTTGACATGTATAAAAATACTCAGAAGTTTTGAATAATACAGCTCCAATTGCATTGGTAGAATATAGGAGTTATTTAAAGGCAATTATGAATAATGAAGGTGTTATATAAGCAATTCCTAATACATTTTCTGCTACATTGAGTTTCTTAATATAGCAAGAACACTGTTTTGGTCATGACTCTGCACCACTAAACATAGAAACCTAAATACAAAACATTTGGAAGAATTGCTAGTCTAGCAAATAATTAAACAAATTAAACTTTGAAGTACTACACCATATCCAGTAAATTAATACATATAAATTAAAAAAACAACTCCAATGCTGGTGGTGCTATAAACTAATAAAAGACAACTTAAAAGTTGTTAATGTCACTGATTTAGAGCATTTTTGGAAAAGTTATCCAGCAATTATTTTAAATTAAGTAAAATTTTAATTAATTCTATTTTGGTGAAATCTCAAGAAAAATTTTTTTAAAAAGCTAACTTTGGTCAGCATTATTTACAACTATACCTCCTTCGAGATTCATAGAATTTTCGAGAAGAAAGGGATCTTTTATTATCTTTTGCTTCAATCTCATCATATTGTTGATGAAGAAATTAGAGTCTATCAAGGAAAATTTGACTTACTTAAATTAACAATTCATCAGTAGCAGAGCAGAACCTAAAACTCCTTACCTCCATATCTCTTGTTACTATATCATTTAGATTATTCCACAGGGGCCCCAAGCAATGACCCAGAATTGATGCGGATAAGCAGATCAGGTTAGTGTGGCTAAAATGACCCACTGTTTTTCCTAGACATTCTAAAGGCAGGACCTGCAGTAGCTAAAATATAGCTTCTCTTCTTTAAGCTCCATTCACCTACTTTAAGCAATCAAACAGCCCTGTAGGACCTTATCTTCTTATTCCCAAGAAAACCAGTAATCACTGCTTTCATTTTCAAATTTATATCACCAACCATGACTTTCCATTGATATCCAATGCCTATTTAATAATTCTACCTGTCTAATAGCCAAAACAACAATTTCCCTAGCTAATATCTACCTGTAGGACTAAAACCACTTCTCTGCTCTCCTCCTCACTCTCTGAACACAACTCTGTAAATGCACCAAAAAGGGCATAAATTTGAAACTAGAATGTTGCCTGTACTTATTACCACTCCAAGTGTGAATACACTCAAGGGGATATGGGCTCCAGGAAAGAAAAAAATAAACACTAAAGAAGTACAAGCAAGGGGATAGGGGAAAGTTAAGAACAGAAGAACAACCTATACCAGAGGAAACAAAATTTACGATCCAGACCTAACATATTTCTTAACAGATAACCTCAGGAAACAAAAGTAGGATATTAGGAAAATTAAATAACATAATGAATATAGTAAAAAACCAATTAAGAAGATGATCCAATGTAAAGAAGACATACAGAAATTGAAAATATATATTATGAACTTTTTTTTAAAGGTGGCTTAAGAGACTGAGAAGACAACCTAAGACTGGGATATGCAAAAGACATATCTGATCTAGAACATGGTGGGGGCAATAAAAAAGAATATCACACAATATCATTTATGTCAATTAAAAATACATTCAATGGGCCTCTCCGGTGGCGCAGCAGTTGAGCGCTGGGTTGCGAAGCTGCCCGCAACCTCTGCAACGCCGGTTCGATCCCCGGCTGCTCCCCCGCCACAGGAGGAGGGTCCCACATGGCGCGCAGACCTCTCCTGCCGCCTGCTGCTCCCCTCAGCAGTGTACTTCGGTCCTTCTGCCTGCTCTGCTCCCCGCTCTAGCTCTGGTGAATTCTCTCACCCTCCTGCGCTTCTGACTGTACCCAGGGCTTGTATAAATAAATAAATAAATAAATAAATAAATAAATAAATAAATAAATAAATAAATCTTAAAAAAAAAAGTACATTCAAAATAGCACTTTAGTTTTCTTTCCTTTTTTTTAAAGATTTTTTTTTTTTTAATTTATACAATAGCTGGGGTACAGGCTAAAGGTGGGGAGGGTGAGAGGATTCACCAGAGACAGAGCGGAGAACAGAACAGGCAGACAGACCGAAAGCACTGCTGAGGGGAGCATCAGGCGAGACAAGAGAGGTCTGCCATGCCATATGGGTCTCTCCCTGGCTGGCCGGGAATCGAACCTGTTCTGCAGAGACTGTGGACAGCTTCACAGCTCTGAGCTCAACGCGCTGCGGCACCGGGGTGGCCCAACTTTAGTTTTCTATTACATAGTTAGCTGAAATGCTAACCATTTCAAAATGGTATGGGGGTGGGGGTGAAATGGAAGTGAAGATGGAGGAAAGAAGAGGATACAATATAATTAAAGCAGGCCCTCCCAAGACCAATGAGGAAAGTGTTACATGAAATAAGAGTATGATTAAATCAATTCTCTACACCAGAGGCATTCTCACCGCTCATCCTTCAGAAGAGATATTATTAACCATTGATTTCAGCAAAACTCACATCACTATGGCCTTAAGAAGACCACTTCAATAAGGTGTTAGTAAAAAGAAAAATCCAAGTGAAATAAGCAGAGGGGAGAATAGGAAGTGAGGAAGAAAAGACAATCCTCTGGAGGAGTTTGGATGAGAAGGGGGGCAGGGAAATGGAATGGTAAACTGGTAGAAAGTGAGCAATCAATAGAGGACTTTTTAAAAAATGAATGAAATTAAGGGGGTTATGTCAACACCAATCATCCAATAAAGAAAAAATGAGGATGAAGGAGATAAAAGGAGGTCTGTAAAAGCAAAAGCCTTGAGAAAGTGAGGGGAATGGGAGCCAAAATACAGATGGTCTGGTCACAGAGGCAGTGATTTACCTTATCGTAAAAACAAATTTTCCATAATAATATGTTTTCCAATCATTTCCTTAATATGCAGGCTTGATGATGTGAGTTCTTAACCTCTTTTGGGTAATGAACACTTTGAGAATCTAATCAGCACATGGATCTTCTCTCCCTTAAAATACATGAACAGATGTTCAAATAAACTTTATATACCATTTTACTTTAGGGGGATCACTGAGCCACACTTCCCAAATTAATCCATACGCAAATCTGCTTTTTGCCTTTACTTTTTAAAATAATTATGACAAATATAGAAATATGACATATATAAAATACAACTTATATAGAAAACTGTATAACCCTACCTCAAAGTGAACACAACACCTATTATAACTATCTCCCAGGTTAAGAAATAGAACATTACCAGTAACAGAAAACCCCTCAGTTCCCTCAAACCTTTCCAAAAGGAACCACTATCTTGACTTCTGTGTGTTTCTGAACTTCATACAAATGAAACATGGAGAGACCTGTACAGAATAGTGTTCTCTTGGTCTAACTTTTGTCACTCTACAATGTTTTGAGATTTCGCCATATTCATGTAAGTAGCAGTATTTTCATTTCTGTATAGTTATTTTCATTTTGAATATATTTCACAATTTTACTTATTTCTTCTATTGTTAATAGATATTTGGATTGTTTCCAATGTCAGGTGATATAATTACAAAGTTATATACAAATTACCACACATGCTTTTTAATGCACAAGTGAATACATTAAAAAAACACTTAGGAATAAAATTGCTAGGATATCGGTTATATCTATATTCAACCGATATATATATCTGCCAGTTTCCCAAAGTGGTTATAGTAACACCTTAAATTTGATGGGTAAAATGGCTTAGAAATAAAAACTTTTCAGAAGCATTAACATTCCTTTGTGCTCTCTAAATCTTAGTTTGTTGTTATTGTTTTCATTAAGTTATTGCTAAATAGATATGATGACTTAACAGTAGTAAGACATAGTTGTTAAGAGCTCTGGTATTATCCTACCCAAGTTCAAAACCGTGTTCTCTATCCAGTGTTAGATTATCAAATAAGCTTAGGGTACTACCCCCCCAAAAAAGTTTAAATTTAATTTAAATAATGAAGCATTGTATAAAAAAATAGAAGTTTGCTATTTTGTTTATCTTTTGCTTGTTTTATGGCTTGGGATTCATTTGGATTTTATTAAGATTGATTCTGTTTTGTATTACAGAAGGGGCACCATAGTCACTTCAATGTTTGATGATATAAGGGTTTAGAGACAGGAAATTTTGACTCTGATTCTCTTATTCATCAGATAAATATTTATCTTATGCTTACTGAAAAGGATATGTATCAGTTTTATTTTTTACTGTACAGCATCTGAACTCCCTTCTATGCTTAAAGTATTTGCCACTATATGTGTCCTGGAAGTAAGGTGGACCCTAAAGTCAACCATGAACGCCAAAAGGCCAAAAACATGCTTCCAAGTTTAGGGATTAGGCACATATATTAATCAGATGCTCTCTTGCAGATTTTGAATCTAGAGCTACAGTTGCAAAGACAGTTAAAAAATTCATTCTTAGGGCAGTGACACAGAGCAATGACGGTATTCCAGCAATGGGATCCAGTGACTTGTGGAAGAGTAAATGAAATCTTATACAAAAAAAGGATATTTCCGGGCCTCCCCGGTGGTGCAGCGGGTTGAGCGCAGCACTGTGAAGCAGTCCACAGCTTCTGCAGCATGGGTTCGATTCCCAGCCAGCCAGGGAGAGATCCACATGGCATGGCAGACCTCTCTTGTCACGCCTGCTGTTCCCCTCAGCAGTGTGTTTCAGTCAGCCTGCCTGTTCTGCTTCCTGCTCTGTCTCTGGTGAATTCTCTCACCCTCCCGTGACTCTGGCTTGTACCCCTGTTCCTGTATAAATAAATAAATCTTTAAAAAAAAAAAAAAACAACCAAAACCAAAAGTCTACATACTGTATAACCCTGAGTATGTAACATTAAAACTTAAAAAAAAAGGATATATCCTTGGCATAACTTTGACTATGGTCTAGCCCTGAGGTTCACTGGTTGGTTTGTTTCTACTTGTTCTCTAAGTCTCGTTCTCCAGTCTTCCATTCATTTCTGTAAACTGATATCCTTGCAATAAATTCTTTTTCTTTTCTATCAGCTAGGCAGAACTGATCTCTGTTGTTTGCAACCAAGAATCTTGAAATGGCAACTCTACCATGTGCCAGACTCTGAAATTTATGCATTAGGAACACAAAGGCAAATAAGATATGACCCTGCCTTACAGGAGTTTAACAGAGAAGGCAGATCAATAAATAAACAATTACAATAAATGAAAACTCTATAACCAGAGTAATCACAGAATGTACAAGGACCACTGTTAAAACTGCTGCTGCCATGAAACTGGTCACCATTTCCTCCCTTTTCTCTCTCCTTCTCACCTATCTCAATCACTTCTCAGAATAGTCAATGCTCGGACTTTTTTTTTGAGTGGTGGGGGAGGTTGTTAAGTTGATTGGTTATTTGCCATGGATGTGGTATAGGAATCATGAGTAAGCAGATAAAGGAACTGAAAAGAGAAGTAAAGATGTCAATCAGCTGAAGAGAGTAGGGAAGCACAAAGCATACTGCCAACTGCTTATACTGGTTTTACTTAAAAATAGGTACAGATCTAAGATGAAAAAAGCTGATGTAAAATAGTATTTTATAAAATGTGTGCATGTGTTTGTATGTTCTTTCCTCTAAAGTCACAAAATCTAAGTATTGACAATGATCATGGTTAGAGATTTACCTTTAAGAATTATTTTAGGCTTATAATGTGCATGATTTTTACTGTTTACTTTTATAAATACTGTGATCTTCCTAAGTTTTATAAGTTCTAGCATTTCCAGTCATCCACTGTGTGAAAGTCTATGCTTGAACAGGAAAAATAACCATAAAGGTGAACTAATCAACCAACCAATCAACGTCAGGAAACTTTGATCAAGGAGGCTCAAAGAGATCAGTGACATCTCTTCTCAAGAATGACATCACAGCTATACAATAAAATGTGAATACTGGAAAATCTACAATTCTCCTATGAAAAAAGTAGTATTCATTACACTATTAGGAACAGATATTAAAACATTAGCTTTAATTTTAGTTTCACTAAGTTAAACGGTGTCAAAATTCATTTCAGTCATACAAAACTCCACATCACCTTTACAAATTCAGTTCCTTCCACCAGAATGCCCCTGTTCAAATGGTGGTTCTGCACAGGACATAGACTTCATCTTCGAAGGCTTCCTAGGTTCTTTCCCCATGAGAGACTGTCATTCTATTTTTTTTTATACTTCAAGAGTGCTGTGTACATATCTCTGTATCATTATCTCATTAATACTGTAATTAGTTCTTTAAACCTCTACTCTTCACAAATAGATTAGGAATTCTTGGATAGGAGGCAATGTTACATGTCTATCTCTATAATTATCTATTTTAGCACAGTCCCTGATGGAGAGTAGGCAACCAGTAAATGCATAATAGAGAATGACAAGATTTACTAATAGTGTTATTTATATGACGTTATACGTGTTTATGAAATTGCACGACTGAAACGCAAATTCTATAGAGGTTAGTTTTATTTGAAAAGCAGAAATATTTTTAAAGTTTCCACAATCATTGCCTATGGACTGAGATGAAATGATTTAAGTTCTTTTTTAAAAAAATTTATTTATGTATGCATACAAGAGCTGGCGTACAGGCCAGAGGTGCGGGGTGGGGGAAGGGGGGCAGAGGACCCACAGAAGACAGAGTGGGGAGTAGAACAGGCAGATGCACTGAAATACACTGCTGAGGGGAGCAGCAGGTGAGACAGGAGAGGTCTGCAGTGCCATGTGGGTCACCTCCATGGCCAGAGAATGGAACTCATGGAACTCCTGCTGCAATGGCTGTCTTTAACCCCTGAGCCACCAGGGAGGCCCCTAAGTTCTTTACTTCTGTATAAAACCACTAAGCAGTCTCTTTTTTTATTTCAAAAGAAAACTTTAATTTTGCATTACTTAGTAATCCTTTGTAATTACTACCTTTTAAGATACCTATTTAGTCAAGTCTGAGAACTGTATGCCCTGTATCCATTTCCTGACCATAAAAATGTGGCCTAAAGAGGCTCCCTGGTGGCACAGGGTTAAGCCACTGCAGCATGAGTCCAACCAGGGAGCTAACCCACATATGGCACAGCAGACCTCTCCTGTTTTGCTGGCTGCTCCCCTCAGTAGTGTATTTCGGTCAATCCACCTGTTCTGCTCCCCACTCTGTCTCTGGTGAATCCTCTCACCCCCTGCACCTCTGGCCTACACCCCAGTTTTTCTATGCATGCAGCATAAATATTTTTTTAAAAATGTGACCTAGAATGTTCTATGAAATCTTCGCTTATCTGCCATAGCTGCTTGGACAAGACAGACTACTTGCTTCAAACTGGATTTTCTCCTGGGGGGTTTAGAATAGGATCACAGAACCATGAGCAAATATATGAATTTAAGAGTTAGGGGACATGGTAAGCCATGTGCAATGGCAAAAACCAACATGCAGAGAGAGAAAAATGAAGTGCCACAGAGGAAAAAATGAAATGGAAATAGAGGCTGCACAATCAAGATGCCCTCAGGGTAGTGAAAAAAAGAGATGGCGGAGTTAGTGATGAGTTGCCAATTCCTGGTTCCCTATCCCCTCATGTGGCCTAACTGTACTTCTATCTTCAGATAAAGTCCCCAGTATCCTTACCATAAACATTAATTCTCTCTCTTTTTTTTTTTAAGTAGAGGCATGTTTTATTTATTTATTTGTTTGTTTGTTTTGTTTATACATGCACTGGGTACAGTCAGAAATGCAGGAGGGTGAGAGAATTCACCAGAGCCAGAGCAGGGAGCAGAGCAGGCAGAAGGACCGAAGTACACTGCTGAGGGAAGCAGCGGGCGGCAGGAGCGGTCTGCACGCCATGTGGGACCCTCCTCCAGTGGCCGGGGAGCAGCCAGGGATCGAACCGGCGCCGCAGAGGCCGCGGGCAGCTTCGCAACCCAGCGCTCAACCGCTGCGCCACGGGGAGGCCCTAATTCTCTTTTTTAGAAAAAGTTAGGTTGAATTTCTATTACTTGCAAACAAAATAAATTTTATTTTAAAAAAACCACCAAAAAAGAAAAGGTCAAGTAGGAATATGAACGTGTCAGTTATTCATAGGAAGAAAAAAAAGCCTTGTTAAAAAATGGCTGTCACGTTGGTATTTTAGGCATTCCTCAGCATAAGAAAATAAAAAGTATTCAACAACCACAGGTTCAAACAATATCCTATAAATTCAACTTCAGTATAGTTGTGGGTCAATATGAATATGAGCGTTTAAGAGATAAAGAATATCTTAGAATTTATTAGAACGAATTATTTTTTAAAGAAAAATACTATGCATTACAACTTGACTGAAAGGGGCTGAGTAAGGATGTTTCTTTCCTGGTGATAATAGGTAGTCTTATATAACAAGCCTAAATATTATTATATAGTTTTTCCCATCTACCTATATCTATTTCTCATAAAAACAAGCCACTTCAAAGTCCTGGACTAAAATACTCAGTGGCAGAAGACAGTGACCTTTAAAAAAAAAAACGGAAGGATTTTCAAATAGCACAGTCATAATATGGCTTTAGCTCTCAAAACAGGACTGATACATTTTCCATTTTTTTTTGATATTGGTTTGTTAATAAGTTTTGTTTGGCAACCCAGAGTTAAAAAAAAACAACACACTATTTTCTCTAGTAACAATTTCCAAATGCATAGTGAAAAGAATGGATACCAGTAATGTGTACTGTTAGGCTCAAAAGAAGACAAATTTACATTTGTAAAAAAATTGACTAGTTTCACAAAGTCAAAATTCATTAGAAGTTAATGTACTAGCAAGTTCAGAGATTAAAAACAAAAAATACTCCATGAAATTTTCCAAGATTCTATAGATAGGTCTAGTATTCAGGAAAAAATGACAAGTGTGAAATCTGGGATAAAAGGAAAGGTTTATGAAAAATTGAACGTGATTGTCATAACATAGATTGAAAATAAGCCAGTCTCATTGTTTACAATACTGGGGGAAGACAGAGAATGTGTAATTTTCAAGGAGTTATCCTGATTCTAAAATATTTGATCATGAGTAATATTCTGAGAATTTATTTTAAACCAAATAATGAAGGTTTGGTTCAGAAGGAGTTAGTAAATTTTCCAGTTTCCTTATTCTGTCTTTGTTCAGTTTATTTTTTACTTCAGTTTATTTTCCAAATTAATAAAAAAGCACAATCTTAGCAAAGCTACTATCCTTATACCTTAGTCCATGGCAGAAAAAGCTGGTACAAGATATGTGAAGATTAAAAGTAAATAAAGGGCATTCCTAGAGTTTCAACAGTCCTGTTTAATAAGAACAGTGTGCTGAAATTTAAATAAGTCATTAATTAAGTAGAATAAGAAGAAATATTAATCATCATTAATGCCAATTTCAAATTTGTGTCAGAATATCAAATGTGGGAGCTACTAGAGAAAGGCTAATGGTCAACTCACAATGACATTCTCAACAGCTAGGAATGTATCTTTCATTTTAAGACTTAAGATTAGCTCGTTTGTTTATTCATTCACTAATTAATGGTTACTGGGGGAAGAGATAAATAAATTAAAACATTAAGGCAACAATAGCTATGGGAAATTATTTACTGGACATCTATTAAATGGCAGGCACTGTTCTAAGTGTCATACTTGTATTAATAAATGTAAGCTTCAAAATAGTCTTAATGAAAATACCATCATCGCCACCTTACAAGAAAAGAAACTGAAGTACAGAGAGATAACACAAATAGTCAAATAGCAAAGCCAGGTTTCAATCCTAGATGGTCTAGGTCCAGAGCCAACTACTTTACACTGCTTCTCCAGTAATTCATTCAACAAATTTACTTAGTGTCTTCTCTGTGCCAGGCACTGTTCAAAGTGTTTGAAATATAAATAACACTAACAGGAGGGCCCTGATAATCCAGACAAGAATAGGGGTCTGAGAAAGCTTTCTGGCAGAGATAATCTAATGCCTGAGCTGAGTCTTAAAAGATGCAAAGGACTTACAAAAGCAAAAAAAAAAGGGGAGGGGGGAGGAAAAAATAGTCATTCTTAGTGAAAGCAACACCCAATAAACCAGAAATAGTATGCATATTTGGGAAATCTTTAGAAAGTATTTCTATATGTCTAGAGTGGAAAATGGAAAGCAGAAATTATAAATTAAGATTAGAGAACCAGTCATAGTCCAAATCATGGAGTGTCTTAATGACATGATAAAGACTTCAGATTTTGTCCAATGGGGACAATGGGGACAATGGGGAGTTAATGAAGAACTTTCAGATTGTTTTAGACTTATCATCCAGCAATTCTGAGCTCTCTCAGGGAGATAAAAATGAAGACAGGAAACCCAATGAGAAAGTAAAGAAATTGTTCCTAATAAGGCAGTGGTGGAACAGGGATCTTTGGAAGCAACTGATTCAAAAGATATTGATGAGATAAAACCAGCAGAATTCAGTAAATGAATGGATGTGATAAGAGAAAAAGAGAAGAATCATGAATGATTCCTAAATTCCTTGGATAATTAAGTCTATATTAATGCATGATGTCCTTGAAAGACAACACGAGAACAAAGAGAAATAAGTTTAGGTACCTAAATTAGCTCAAGTGAAGCTTAAAATAAAGTGGACAAGTAAAGTCTGAAATATGGATAAGCAAACCATAATGAGATAAGACTAAATTAGACGCTCTGGAAAAATGCTAATGCTGGAAAAACAGCTTGGAGAGTAACTGCTAGCTACTTGGTAACTGAAACCACAGGGATAATTGTTACTTAACTAGGAAATGTGAGGTCTGAGAAGAGCAATTGGCTGATGCTGGGAGCACAGTTTCTTTCTTTTTTTTTTAATTTAATTAAATTTAATTTTTTTTCATCATTTTTCATTTTTGCACAATGTATGCATTTTCATCTTGGTTATATACCCCATACAATTCCCACCCCCCTTATTTTGACCTTCCTTCCTCCTCCTCTCCCCCGCCCCTCGTAGTGTGTCTCTGGTTTATAGTTGCTTGTTGATTTTGATTTTTACTTTATTATAATTAGCCTTTTTCCTGGTCCCTTATTTAGGTTTTCTAAATTCCTGCTATGAGTGAGACCATCGGTATTTTTCTTTTTCTTTCTGGCTTATTTTGTTGAGCATGATCCCTTCCAGTGTGAAAGGGAGCACAGTTTTTTAAGGGACAGGAGGAGGCAGGCAAGTCCTCAAAGGAAATGATCAACACCCTAAGAAGCTCCAGGATAAGCAGAAGAAGGGCAGCATGGTCAATTCAAGGGTTAGTTTCTTGAGAGAATGGTAAAAAGCATTGCTGTCATTGGTTACTTTAGCAAGTGCATGTTCTATATCATACTGATATGAAGTAGAAATTAAGACTCCAGTGGGAGAAAGAATAAATGGGGGAAAATGAGGCAATTTCAGCCCATGCAGACTACAAACTTTCTCTACTATAAAACTGAGATGACTTATTTGGAGCACTAAATGACTTGTTGCATGGAATCTCACATAGAGTAAATGCTCCAGGTCCTCACTGTTTTTGAGTTACTCACATTGGGTACTAGCCAAATTCGCAACTTCTGTGTTCTCATTTCAAACTCCTTTGCATCAAAAGGCTTTTGCATATGATATTCCCCCACAAGGATCACTCTTTCTCATCTGTCAAGTGTCATCTCTGGAGAGGGCTTCCGTAAGAACTATTCTAAAGACTCTCATTTAGTCATTCTCTCACATCATCTTGTTTTACTTTTTCTAGAACTCTTAGCAATCTTTGAACTTTTCTTGCTACTTAAGGATAATACAGCAAAGTGACAAAGTACAGGCTGTACAAACTGGTTATGTTCAAATTTCATCTCTGCCATTTACTTGCTCTATGACATTGCTCAAGTTGCTTAACCTAAGTGTCTTAATTTCCTCATCTCTAAAAGGGGAAAAATTTTAAAAGTACTTACCTCTTAGACTTGAGGGAATTAAATTAAATGAACTTATCCATATAAAATTGTTAAAAGACTACAGGTATATTCTGAGCACTCAAATATGATATATTTGTTTACTTGCAATGATCTTAATGTTCCACTAAACTGCATTTCTCAACATGCACTGCCAAAAATATTTAAAGTAAAAACTCATAGTCCAAATCATAAAGATCTCAAACAACCAGCTAACAGCCAAAGGAAGGAGTACTACTCTGACTAAATTTCAGGAAACATTACTTTCAGAGAAAGGTTTATTTTTGACCACAAAGTCAAAAAAAAAGGAAAAAAAACCCCACATAGAGCTAAGGTTCCACAGTTAAGGAGGCAAACTTTTTGATAAGTTTTATGTGTAATTACTACATAATTAGGCCAATTTACAAAAATTTAAATTGATATGTGGAGAATGGAAGAAAAGGGTCTAAATAACATTGGGAAAGAATGTTTTGAGTAGCCAGTACAATACACAACAAAGCAAAAACGGACAATTATAAATCAGAGACATACTGCAGGGGAGGAGGCATGAGAGGGATCAGAGGGAGAGAGGGAGGAGCACAGGGGATGAGGTGATGGTGTTCGGGTGCATTGGGAAGGGAAACTATGGGGACTACACTTAAGGGAGTGGGGGGAACCAAACATTGTTTAAAAATGAACAATGATGTAAAAAAATAAAAAAATATAAAAAATAAATTTAAAAAATTTTAAAAAAAGAATATTTTGAGAAGAAACAATAAAGCTAACGACAAAGGAATTGTGCATGAAACTTTTCCACTTGATATCAAGTCATTTCTCACTGGTAGATGGGTACATGAAACTGTACATGTACGGTGGGAATGAACAAATAACTAAATAGAAAACAGATGGTTAGAGGCAGATTCCTCACTTTTGGAAAGGTAGATTATAGATTAGGGAAGGGGGTAAGTCTAGAATAAACTATCTGGCACTGTAGTAGAGTAAAAGAGATCATTATGAACTTATGTTTAGCTTCATACAGATGTAGATGGATAGATACAAAAATAATTCTGTTTGTATATCTGGATATGCATATATACAATCCCTATATCTATACACCCAGAGGACCTAGAAGCAATTTTATCCCAACAACAATGAGCACACACACAACACAGATTGGTTTCTCATATTATTCTCTAATAAAAGTTACCAGGGATCTTTGGAAATATAGGGCTGGGATAGAGAATATATAAGATGAACCTGGAGTATTTTGTACCAGAAAGTAAAGAAATGCTCAAAAAACAAACACCGGGGTATGTCCTGTTGGTCACAGAGACCAACCTGAAAGAGGTAGAACAATGTGAGAAACAAAATTAAGTAGGTAATGTAGTATTATAAGGCAAAGTTATAAAATAAATATTCCCCAAATCCTTATAAATGATTGAATAAATAAATAAATGAGGGAGATGCAAAAAAATCTCCCTTACAGAAGAATTACAAATAATGTTATAGGTACTTCCCCCTCAAGGAACTGGACCTTAACTCTTCACCCACAGGGTAGACTGCACTTAGTAACTTGATTCCAAAAAGCAAAGTATGGGAAAACTACAAAGTAGAGAAAGCAGACAAATACTAGCTCGGCTTTCTGATGGAGGTTAATAATACAGTGAGAAGTCATATTGGTATTATATGCGTTGACATGACGCAACTAGAACTGCATCCTACCTCTGTGGTTGTCTTCCCCCAAACCCATAAACCTAGCCTCAGCATAAGAAAAATATCAGACAAAATCAAGCTGAGGGGCATTCTATAAAATATTTGACCAACACTCCTCAAAACTGTCAAAGAAAAATCTGAGAAGGGCCTCCCTGGTGGCACAAGGGCTTAAGATGCAACCTGCAACCTATGAAGCAATCCGCAGCCACTGCAACACAAGTTCCATCCCTGGCCAGGGAGCTACCCACATGGCGCAGCAGACCTCTCCTATCTCCCCCACTGCACCGCTTAGCAGTGTATTTCAGTCAATCTGTCTGTTCTGCTCCCCGCTCTGTCTCTATTGAATCCTCTCAACCCCCACCCAGTTCTTGTATGCATAAATAAATAAATCTTTAAAAAAAAAAAAAAGAAAAATCTGAGCTTTCACAGTCCAGAGGAGCTAAAAGAGACACAATGACTAAGGTACTGTAGTTCAGGATAGGATCCTAGAACTGAAAAAGGACATTAGGTAAAAATTAATGAAATTATAATAAGGTATGGGCACTAGTTAATATTAATGTACCAATGTAGGTTCCTTAATTGTGACAAATATGACATAGAACTGTCTGATATCAACAGTAGGAAAATTGGGTCCAGGGTGAATAATAATAGGTACATTATTATCTTTTTTTTTTTTAAAGATTTATTTATTTATGCATACAAGAACTGGGGTACAGGCCAGAGGTGTGTGTGGGGGGTGGTGGTGAAAGGATTCACCAGAGAGAGTGTGGAGCAGAACAGGTGGATTGACTGAAATATACTGCTGAGGGAGAGTCAGGAGAGGTCTGCTGCTGTGCCATGTGGGTTGCTCCCTCGCCAGCCAGGGATAGAAGTCCTGCTGCAGTGGCTGGCGGTAGGCTGATAGTGCTGTCTTTAACCCCTGCACCACCAGGGAAGTCCAGTACAATATTATCTTAAACAGACTGATTTTAGTTCTTTAAATCATGTATAGTGGGTTGGACAAAAGTAGATAGTTAATAATGTGCTCAACATTTATGAATGGTTTATAATGTTGTACATATCTAAAATAATTTCTTATGTGTATATTTTTATTTTTTAGTAAGTACTTGAAGAGCAGAAAATTCTTCTCTAAAATTTTGGACTAAAGGGGCCTCCCTGGTGGCACAAGGGGTTAAGCATTGCACTATGAAGCAATCCACAACCTCTGTAACACAAGTTTGATCCCGGCCAGGCAGGGAGCAAGCCACATGGCAAAGCAGACCTCTCCTGTCTCTCCTGCTGCTCCCCTCAGCAGTGTATTTCAGTCAGTCTGCCTGTTCTGTTCTCCACTCTGTCTCTGGTGAATCTTCTCACCCCCCACATCTCTGGCCTGTACCCCAGCTCTTGTATGCACAAATAAATAAATCTAAAAGAAAAAAAATAAAATTTTGGACTAAAGCAAAATTATGGAACTAATTATATTTATAAAAATTTTACCTGGCTTTAAAAATAGTTTAAATCATTTTCAGTAACAATTTACAGTACATGACTAAAATATTTCCTTACAGTCTCAGGAGGACAGGGATATAGCTACATATTTTAAGAAAGTTCATCAGAAAGTTCACAAATATCAATATACTATAGTGTAAAATTCACCATAATGTGGGCATATAATGGCTATTTTCAAGAGATTTGGAAACTTCAAGAAACAAAAAACAGACTTCACTAATATTTCTTGATTATTTTGAAAATATTTAAAAACAAACAAGAATAACCTCTTATAAATGAACAAGAAAAAGACAGCCCAATAGAAAATGTGTAAAGGAGAGCTATAGGCAAGTCACTGAAGAGATAATCAAAAATGTTCATACATGAAAGATGAAGGGAAATCAAAGAGTCTGACAACACGAACTGCTGGTAAGGATATGGAGAAACAGAAATTATTTGTCAATATCCTATAAATATCCTGCAAGGGTAAAAATGCTTATTACCTAAGACCCAGTAATCAGACAATCGGGTACATGATCTGGAGAGTCTGGCATGTTGCTTTAGGAGATATAAGGATGTTCATCTGTTTATAACAGATAAAAAGTGAAAATAATCTAAATGTTTATCAATAGAGGAAAGGAGAAATGACAGTATATTCATTCAGTAGAACACCATACAGCAGTCAAAAAAAAAAAAAAAAAAGAACTAGACCTACACTGCCAACCAGCATTGAAAGGAAAATAAAAAAGCAAGCTTCAAAATAGTGTGCCATGAAACAATCATATCAACAGCTGCTTAAATTTACCAGCACATTAACAAAAAGACTCCAGGTACTTTAGGCACTTAATGTAAGTAAACTCATTTGTTTTATATAACAACCTTATGAGGTAGATGTGTATATAATCCTTATTTGATAGATGAAACACTGAGGCATGAAAAGATTTAAAAACTTGCCTAAGGTCAAGAAGCAAAGTCAAGAGTCAAATGAGTATAGCTACAAAATCCATGTTTTTCTGAAATATCCAAAGCAATGCATGTATTTTTCATACATATAGTTTATTAAAAGGTAAGCTGGAACAATACACATCAAATTTATCATAACTGCCTCTGGGAGGGGATAAGAGATGAAAGGAGAATGAAATTGGGGAAAACAAAAAGAAATTTAACTTCATTAGCAATGTTCAAGTAAAGAATAAAGTTCTGCACTGCTCTTTTAGAGTTCAGCTGATACTACTATATACATAGTTCTTTGACATTAAACATATATCTAAAGTAAAAATGAAAAATGTTAACATTTTGTATGGTGTGTATGTGTATGTTCACTACTTTTTAAATTTTTCTGTATTTTTGAAATTTTTCAAAAATAAAGATGTCTCATCTATAAAATAATATTACACAAAAATAAGACATTTAAGAAATTTCTGATCTCCATATTTTAGCTTTTATTTGAAATGAAAATAGCTAAACTATGTGCACTTATGTTTGCATATGGGAAATACATTTTTACATAGATCACAGATATATTAACAGTATGCCAGAAACAGTGTATCTTACATTTTGATGACTCACTACTCTCAGCAAAAATAAAGTACTGTACTAGCAGGAAAACTCCCTTGATATCTTTCTATCTCCTTTCTCTTGACAGTTTGTCTTTACTCTATGTTGCTTTCTACTTGTTTGAGATTTTTATTTATTTTGTTTAAAGATTTATTTATTTATACAAGAGCTGGGGTACAGGCCAGAGGCGCCAGAGGGTAAGAGGATTCACCAGAGACAGAGCGGGGTGCAGAACAGGCAGAAGGACTGAAAGCACTGCTGAGGGGAACAGTGGGAGAGACAGAAGAGGTCTGCCGTGCCATATGGGTCTCTCCCTGGTCAGACAGGAATTGAACTAGCGCTGCAGAGGCTGTGGACAGCTTCACAGAGTGGTCCTCTACCAACTATGCCACCAGGGAGGCCCTTCTTTGAGATTTTTAAAAGAAAGAAGCAAGAAAAGGTACCAGGACTTTTAAAATGTCACACACTAAAAATAACAGTGACAGTCACAGAACATGTATGTAGCTCTTCTGAATATGAGCCCCCAACATACAGTCAAGTAAAATTCCAAAAATTTATTTGCAAATTACTTGTCTGGAACTCAGAACTTACTTTTTCCACTTAGATACTTAAAAGAGTATTTTAGCACCAGGAGAAGGACACTGCCTAAGTAGCCAGGCCATGAACAGTGAAACAGGAAAAGCGGAGCACTCTATATGCTCTGATGACCCAAAGAGAAAAGAAACGGAGTTTGAGGTCAGAAATAATATTTTATTCACCTTTGTGTCCTCAATGACTAGTAAAGTACCTGGTACCTAATAAACATTCAAACATGGATACCTATGGACAGCTGAGGTAATGAGGAAAAGACTGAATGGAATAATCCATCAACAGATGGCGCTGTCAATATAGAACAGTCTGGGTGTAAGCCGCAAACAAGAGGTTGGAAAGCAGTCATAAGCATTAATAAGAGCATCCACATTTGTAAACCTAGTACCAGGGTAGTGCTGGTAACTGGGAGACTGCCTTTGCCTAAGTTATTAGATGTTTCCATTACTGTGTATTGCATGAGCACATATTTCGAATTAGTTTTGCTAATACTCACAGTTTTGCGGTAGTTATGTGGGATTTTCTCCTACGACCTTTGAAAATATCTTAATGGCACGTTGTGGTTATTAGGATACCATTCAGTAGAAAAAAATAATAAAATAAATAAAAGTTGTATTAAAATAAAAATTACCTATAATCCTATAAACCGGGTAACATCTTTTAAGGTTATATATTTCCAATCATTTTAAGGTTATATATTACCAATCATTTCGGAATACACACATGGAATGTTATAAATAATAACACTGTATATATTGCCTTATATTCTGATTCTTTTCTCAATGCTATATAATACTTCCTCATATCACTAAATATTTTTGAATATATGACTTAACTGCATCTATCAAGTGGATTATCATTAATTTTAATATTTCTCTATTAAGTAGCATTCTGACTGTTAATAAATTTTTCACTATTAATAACATATACATTAATAATTTTCTATGTATACAGTTCTACATTACTGTTTTAGATTTCAAAGTGGTAACTCCTGACACGTTATCACTCCATATATAGTATGGAGTGATTTCCTCCATATATAGTATAGAATGCTTGATTTTCTCCATATACGTGACTTCTCCCCAGACCCCAAATTCTACGGAGCAATAAACAATAATATAGGATATTAGAAAAACAATCAAGAAAAGAAGAAATTTTTATCTCCTTTTCTTTAGTCACTCTCTTCTTTCCACAACTGGTAGGAAAGAGGAAGTTCCCACAAACATAAGTCTCTGACATCAGAGAAGACAAAAATGACAAGTCAACGTTCCTACTGGAGTCACTTTTGTTTTCCTCCTAGAATGAGGCATCAATTAAAACAGGAAAAACACAATATATATAATATACCAAACATATACCAAACATCTGTATCTGTATTGATGCTTAAATTCAAGTTTTCCTACTAAGTGGACAGTTTAGAAAAAGTCTGCAAACCAAAAAAGATAATGTAACCAACGTCACTCAATGAGAAAACATCAAGTGTTCTTTTATAACTCTGCCATGATTTCTACTATTTTTGAACCAATTAATAAATGTCACATGAGGAAAGGAGGGAGAAAAAAATGTCATGTGCCATCTCTTCTCATAGCCTCCCAAATATTCCTATTATTGAAATTGCCATAAACAGGCTGACAGCTCCAGAACTTTCAAATCACTATTTAAATCAGTCGTAATTCCTGTGGAAAAGTTCAGTACCAATCAGCACCAGTTTCTGCCTCTCTAGGAAAATAAAATTCACATCACTTCACCGATTTTCAAAGATGTAAATTTGTGTACATAAACTTAAAAACACGGACCAAAATATACTCATATTTATTCCCAACAGTGGGCTGGTGTCAAGATCAGTTAACATCCCTAACAGGAACATTTTTATGAAATTCCACAATAAAGCAGGTCTATATTTAATTATTCAAAGAAAATTATGTAACATGTAGGATATATGACGACGACGATGATGTATGTTTGTTATTCTGAACTCTGCCTGAGAGCTTTGGCTCAGTGGGAAATTGTGAAAATGAAGTAAAAGTTGTCCAAAATGTTCAATTCTGGCCAAAAGAAAACAAAAAGTTCCCATAAAAGAAGCCAAATAAAATCTTTTGTTTCATTATAAGTTCAAACAGGGTTCAAATAGCTGAGAAATTCTGTATACTTCAGTTCTCAAAAGCTGGATCCCAGAACTACCTACTCTAAACATAAACTGAGTAACTTGCCCAGAGTCCTTACTTATTACCCAAGCTTAGATTCCCCAGTGACTACTTTTGACAATAATCTCAAATGTACTACATTAGATTAGTGTAACCTGGGCTACGCTGTTTACAGGTGTCTCCGCCTCCTTTCCCCAAGAGAAGAGGTAGACCAGGGCAAACAAAAAATAGAAAAGACTATATATACACCAAACAACATCGTGCAGTCTCGTAAGAATGCTTGTTTTACACTTGGGCTATTATTTTCATGAACGTATAATCAATACATTTTCAAGAATAACATATTCACGGAATAACAATTTCTGCCCTCACGGGTCTCTAGCTGGCTGACACGCGATTTCTCCTAAAATAAATACATGCCTGTTGACTGATGCTTGTCCTGCTGTTGCAAACAAGAAATAACTGTCCTATAATACAAACCCTTCTCTAAGGCTCCAAGCGCAACCATACGTTTGGATGAAAAGCACACTGGAACAATAACAAAAATCTTCCAGCACATCTGTCATTTAAAAAGCACGATAATGAAAAGCTGTCGCTGCGACCCAGTTTTAGGTCAAAAGGTTTTTGTCTTTTTTCCCCCCAACCCCACGGAAGGCGATAAACTTCAAAGGGAATGATGGCCACCAAGAACCGTTCACCCCACTCTCCCCTCCCCCCCAAAAAAAAAGACTGGGGGTAAAAACAAAAAAAAACACTGGGTAACTTGGAGGCTGACCCCGCACATGCGGCCGGAGCAGGACGGCAGACTCGGGGTGCAGAGCGGGCCTCGGGGGGGCCGGGCCGGCGCCCGCAGCCCGCGGTGGGGACCCCGAGCAGGTGGGATTCCGGGCGGCCACCTCCGCCTTACGTAACCGGCTGGTCAAAACCCCGGCCCGGGACCTCCCCTCCCGCCCCCCCGCCCCCCACTTCCCAATAACAAGAACCCCAGGCTCGCCCGGAATAGAAACCCAGAATGAAAATACACTGGAACCCCCACGCGTCCGACGCCGGGGCGCGGGGCCGCTCTGCCCCGCCGCGCCTGCCGAGGGCGGCCGGGCTCCGAGAGCTCCCCGGGCGGAGGTCGCAGCCGCCCCCGCCGCCCCCCGCCGCCCCCCGCCGCCCGCCGCCCGGGCCCGCGCCCCCCGCTGTCAGCGCTGCGGGCCGTGACAGCTCCGCACGCCGCCGCCGTCCGCGTCGCCGCCCCCGCACTCACCTCGCCGCCGGCCCCAGCGCGGGCAGCGGGTCGAGCTCCGAGGCTGGCGCCGGGTCCCCCGCGCGCGCGGCGGCGGGACACGAGGGGCTGAACACCGCGGCGATCGGAGCCCGCTTAGCTCATCCCCAGCCCGGCGCTCCGCCCTGCGCGGCACCCCCGCCCGCCCAGGCCCGCCGGCTCAGTCAGACGGGACTCCCCCTCCCCTTGCGGCCGCCGCTGCCTCCGCCTCCTGCTCTGGCTGCTGCTGCCGCGGCAGCCGCGGCGGAGAGGGGCGCCATCTTGGCAGTGACGGAGGGCGCGGAGGCGGGGATCGTGGCGGGTGAGGGCCAATCGCGGGCCAGGACCGGCCTGAGGGGCCGAGGCGGGGCGGGGTTGTGGATGGTGGGGTCCTAGCGCCGACGCTTTGGAAGGGAGGAGAAAGTGGGCGGGGCCGAGCCGCCCCGCCCGTGACGCACGCTGTAGCTGGGGAAAGGCGCCGTGCTTCCCAGTCAGGTCGGGAGCTCCCGAGCCCCAGGCGGGCGTGGGTGAGGAAACCTTGCCTTCGCTTTTCCACAGCCCGGGGGTCAGGGAACGGGCTCGGGCCAACTGACCTATTTCCTCCTTCCTTCCCAGCAGTCTTGGGAGTCCTGACTTTACCTTACCCGACTCGGCGCGTCTGACTTGAGAGACGGCTTCTCCGCCATGGGTGCTCAGATTCCCCAGGAAACTCCCCGAGGGTTTAGCAACCGCCTAGTAGGTTATGGTAAAAGATACTGAGGTAAAGTGGGGGATTCAGGGGGTTTCCCCTAAAAGTACGTTGATAAAATACATATTGTTGACTGAATAGATTACATTGGATTACTAGGATATGGCCTACTTAAAAGTGACGGTGGCTCTACCGTTAATGACTCTTGGCAAGTTGCCTCTGAAAAGTGAGAATGATTAGCCCTACAGGGTTGCTCTGAGAGTTAAATTCTGTAATACCTGTGGAAGTATTTAGCATAGTCTTGAAAGTACTTAATAGATGTTAGATATTACATGGGAAAATGAAGGAAAAAAATAGGACCCTAAAAATCCCTCTGGTTTCAAATTCCTAAATTTCACAGACTAGACATTAATCTCTTTTACTAATCGAGTTTACAGCTCTATTTACTGTCTCCACTTCTTTCATTGTATTCAGCCAGTCAGTCAACAAGCATGCCTTGAAACTGAAAGGCGGAGGGAACACTGGTGAGGGAAACAGAAAAAGTCTACATTTTTGGAGTTGACAGCCTAGCTGAGGGCCAAGAGGGATAATAAATACCTCATCACATTTTGGGAGAAGATATTCTGTAAATGTTATGAACAGAATTCTAGGATAGCAGATAACAGGAAGGATTTTTAAAAAGAGTAGTCAGGGAAGTCCTATCTAAGGAGATAGTAATGAGAGAAAAGGCCCTGAGGAATTGTTTAAGGTAGAGGCAATATTTGTGCAAAGGACCTGTGGTAGAAAGGAGCTTGAAAGTTGGAACTGAATGGACTCCCTGGTGCTGGGGAATACATGGTACATGCTGGAGCCTGGAATGAGAGTGGAGAGGTGAGTGAGGGCCAGTACTCCAGGACCTAGGATAACATAGAAACAAGATTGGATTTCATTGAAAAAAGAACTGGAAGCTATTGAAAATTTTTAGGTAGGGCATGACTGTGAGAGCAAGAGAGTTAGAACAGTAATATTTGCCACACTCCTCTAAATATTTCAGGCATTATATGAACCAAAGAACTTGATTTGAGTCAGCGCTAGGACTACGCTATCCTCAACCCTGCCCTGCCTCGGCCCCTCAGGCCAGTCATGGCCCTCGATTGGCCCTCACCGACCACCCTGGGATTGAACCCCTTTGACACTAAATCCGTCAAATTATATATTCTACTCTTCAGTTTCCTTATTGTTAAAAAATATATGGGCATCACACAAGATTGTGTACAGAAAAATCACTGAAAATGGTTAAATTTGTTACGAAGTGTTTTGTATGTCATGTTAGTGTCGAGTACAGTTGCCTAATCAATGCTTTTTTTTTTTTAAAGATTTATTTATTTATACAATCACTGGATACAGTCAGAAGTGCAGGAGGGTGAGAGAATTCGCCAGAGCCAGAGCAGGGAGCAGAGCAGGCAGAAGGACCGAAGTACACTGCTGAGGGGAGCAGCGGGCGGCAGGAGAGGTCTGCGCGCCATGCGGAGCCCTCCTCTGGTGGCCGGGGAGCAGCCGGGGATCGAACCGGCGCTGCAGAGGCTGCGGGCAGCTTTGCGACCCAGCACTCAACCGCTGCACCACCAAGGAGGCCCTCAATGCTTTTGATAAGTTCATTTATTTGTTTTTTGGAGCGTGGAAGAGGTATTATTTCCAGGTAGTAATCAAATCAATCATTCTTAGTCATTTTGCACGTTGCCCAAATAGTCCACAAGAATATGGACTATCACAAATATGTAGTTTGTTGATGCTGTAGTTCCAAATGTATTTTTACCTGCATAACTCTGCATTTTATAATGAAATTCACTGAGTGTTGTGAAACCATGACCATTATTCATTTCCAGAACTTCTCATCACCCCAGACTGAAAATCTATATCCCATAAATAATATCTATTCTACTTTCTAAGACATATATTTTTATTTTTTTTTAAGATTTATTTATTTATTTCAAGAACTGGGGTACAGGCCAGATGTGCAGGAGGGTGAAAGGATTCACCAGAGACAGAGCTGGAAACAGAACAGGCAGGCTGACTGAAATACACTGCTGAGGGGAGCAGCGGGCAAAATAGGAGAGGTCTGCCACACCATTGAACCGGCCGCTGAAGAGCCTACTGTGAGCTTCACAGTGCTGCGCTCAACCACCTGTGCCACCAGGGAGGCCCTTCTAAGACATGTATTTTTAAAGGTATCTGGTGAGATACCTTTCCTTCCCAAAATATGGCAAATGACCTAGGTCATCCGTAGGATTCTTTGCTCCTATTGAAGACTTCAGTAGACCAGAACAGACTATATGAGTTTAAAAACCACCACCTGCAAAATAAGGATTAGTGTGTTTTTAGCTTAGATATCTAACACATAATGCTAATGAGGAATACTATTGATAATACAGGATCAATTAACTTTCAGCACTAAAAAACTGTTATGTGACCAAAAATATGCTTGATAGTATTGTAAATGTATGCTCCAAAGTGGCCCAGACAGCCTGCCCCTCCTTCTATGTGTGACTCTACCTGCATACCTTATTTTTTATGTAAAAGTAAATGATTCCAAATCTGGGTAAGTTTAATTTTAAAAATCACTTATCTGTAAAGAGTGCACTGGAAAGGACAAGAGAGAAGGAAATAAGTTTTTAAAGCACATCCTAGATACAATTCTTAATTCCATTAAACAAAAGGCTAAATCTCTTCTGTCAGGCTGTAGTCTTCCTCACATATGACCATGTCACCCACAGTGTTTTGATCTCCAGCTTGACGGCATGGCTATAGGCCAGTCAGTGGTTGCAAGGGAGGGAATATACTATGAAGAAGCACAGAAGAGTTTTAGGGATGATGGGCATGTCCTCTATCTCTTGCTTGTGGTGATGGTTTCATAGGGGTATAAGTGTATTTTACTTATCAAGTTGTTTGCTTTATATATTTGTAGTCCCCTGTATATCTACTAAATCTCCATAAAGCTAATTTAAAAAAAAAAGGTAAAAGTCCAATTGAGAATCTCCCACTATTTCCCTGTTGGATCCAGATTTAGTCTTTCATTGATTTTTTTTATGGCTGGCAAACCTCTCAGCTCATTTCCTCTTCAAGGAGTAGCCTAGTCAAACCCGTTGACTAGCAAAATGAAATTTTAAAAAGCACTCTTTTAATTCACACACACAATTTTATTGATATTACAGAGCACCAATTGAAATATTGTAGACTTGTAGTTGTAATCATGCTTTATAGAATGGGATTCTAAAAAGTTTCACAAGTTGAAATGGTTTGAAGGGTATTTTTTAAAAACCAAGCTTCTGAAAGAGCATATTAAAAATCAAAAACAGTAAACAATATTCGCATGCTAAGAAAACACCTTTAAGTACCTGTTGCCCTTCACAGCCATGAGTTCTCTCACAAAATTCCAGGCATATGTCACTATTTGTCAGCAAACTTAAACCCTTATTGTGATTTGGGCACAGGAGTCTAACAATGCAAAGAGGGAGGGGCTAGATAGAAAAACGTGGCTTAGAAATTTGGGCCCCATGCCAGTTCTGAAATTACATCATCTTTTACACCTGGAACTCTATCTGGCTGTTTCTTAGAAGTTACTTTAAATGCTGTGGTTTGAATGATGCATGAAGAAAAACTATGAAACCAGGAACAGTTTAAGCACGGAAACTCAATCTGTTGTATAGCCTAATCCTCTCCACCTGTTAAAGCTATTCACCTTCTTGCTATTCCAGAAGTTTTTCATGTCTTTAAATGAAAACCTGGAGTTTTGTATAAGGTGATTATTCAGATCTATGCTACAGGCTTCCTTATGGGTGAGAAAGCCTTCCATCTGGGCTTTATGAAACTCTAGTTCTGTCCCAAAGAACACACATTGCCAAATTCTGTTCGTTGTGAAACAATGTTAGAATGACATTCTTGTGTATATGATTCACAAACTGAAATTTATTAATGTTGTCAGAGGATATGTGCATTTCTTAAAAACACAAAGCTGAGGAAATACTTTGAGAGGCAAGAATAATAGTAAAAAATGTCATTTACAAATGACAAATTCTGAACTTACTGATTGAGAGAGGAGTGTCCACGGACAGGAGGGCAGTAGCAGTCTGAGCCACTGCTGTCTCTACCCTTCCTTCTTGGTGGCTAGTGGAGGAGTCAGATCTTTGACGCAGGACTTTTTCACAAATTTGGAAAGTATTACCTTCCACCATCCTCCTCAAGTTAATGCTTTTACATCTCTCAACAGTTCCTTCTAAATTCATTTTTTTAAAAAAGATTTATTTATTTATGCATACAAGAACTGGGGTACAGGCTAGAGGTGCTGGGGCTGAGAGGATTCACCTGAGACAGCGTGGGGAACAGCACAGGTGGATTGACTGACATACACTGCTAAGGAAAACAGTGGGCAAGATAGAAGAGGTCTGCTGTGCCATGTGGGTCACCTTCCTGGCTGGTTATCGAACTCGTGCTGCAGTGGCTGTGGATAGCTTCATAGTGCTGCTACTGCGACTTAACCCCTTGTGCCTCCAGAGATGCCCTAAATTCAACTTTTAGCTTTTAAATGATTTGCATAAGAAAGTTATTTTTATATAATGTGTCTCTTTAACTGTTATTGTCCACAGTCAAATATGCCCCCTGATAAGATATATTTAAAAAAAAATATTGAACAAATTCAAACATCAGTCAACATTTATACCCAGAGCACTGTGCTGAGTACAAAAGGGAAACAAAGGTAGGTAAGCACACATTAGAGGCGAAAGGTGTGTCCCTAGGCATGCAACTTTAATGAAAATCAAAATATGAGAAGTCCTACACTAGATAAATAAACTCGTTACTGTGGGACCCAGGGTAGTCAAGTAATTCTGATTGTGGGCATTTGAAAGTGACAAATCACTGTGAAGCCATCCTGAGGGAACCTACACTTTCTGTGAAAGGTGAGGACATTATTTAGGATATGAGGGTGGGCATGATATAAGGCAGGAAAAGCTTATTTTTTAGTCTTAACCTTCCTAACAGATGTATTAGAATTGTTCTCAACAAATGAAAGAGATGCTCATAAATTGTTCATGTTGAGTCTCTTTGGGAGTGACCAAAGGTTCAGATAATTTGGAGGGATGGATAGCTGAGCTGACTTTTAGGAAATATGAGTCAGCTATTCTCATGTACTGAGCACTGTTGTTACAGCTAGGATATTTGGGAAACATAAAGTGAACAAATCACATGCCATTAAGTCTTTTCTTTTTATTGATTGGCTCAGACATGCACTCTGCAAGGGTAGACAACAGGGATCCTTTTTATTGTTAAGATTTAAAGGACCTTAAGTGGCAAGGGAAAACACCAGCAACTGAAAAACATTAACTCAAAATAAAATGCTTCTGTTTTCTAAATAATCCCTCAGACCAGGAGATGGATAAAGCTTTAAGTCCTTACCTCTCCTAGGATGCTTCAGGACTGTATATTCATCTACCTCCAAATATCTCAGTCCAAGTACATCTGAAACTCTTCGTGTTTGAAGGTAAACTCATTTTCTTTATCCAAATCTGTTTCTCCTATATACTCCAATTTCTTGAATAGTATTCAGAATGCATCAGGCACAGCAGTTAAACCCTGTGAATAGCCAATTCCTGTTTCCCTTCACTTTTATCACTAATCAGTGTCCAAACCAATTGATATCATCATTAACATCCATGTCTATTCTCTAATTCAAGCCCACATCTTTTTTTATTTTTTATTTATTTATTTATTTATTTTTGTAGAGGCATGTTTTATTTATTATTTATTTGTTTGTTTGTTTGTTTGTTTGTTTGTTTATACATGCACTGGGTACAGTCAGAAGCGTGGGAGGGTGAAAGAATTCACCAGAGCCAGAGCGGGGAGCAGAGCAGGCAGAAGGACTGAAGTACACTGCTGAGGGGAGCAGCGGGCGGCAGGAGAGGTCTGCGCGCCATGTGGGACCCTCCTCTGGTGGCCGGGGAGCAGCCGGGGATCGAACCGGCGCCGCAGAGGCCGCAGGCAGCTTCGCAACCCAGCGCTCAACCGCTGCGCCACTGGGGAGGCCCCCACATCTTTTTTTAAACCTAGAATATTGCCCCAATAAATTGATTGGATTCCCTATCTCCAGTCTTTACCTCTACTACTACCCAACCCTCCTTTTGTTGCCAGACTTATATTCTACAGAAGAGATATCAGTTGTTCCAGAGATAGTTTAGTTTGCTAGCTTCCTCCTCTCCTTTGTTTTCTTCCTGAAAAAGCTCATCAGTGCCCCGTCTTGGTGTTACCTAAGAGGAGCAGGGCATCGGGACCTGTTCGCCCTTTTCCCCTACCCCTCTCCAGTGTGTGAAGACAGCCTCTCATTCTGAACACGGTCAGACTCCACGCATGAGGCTTTTAATTGAGGGAGAGCATTTAACTCCCTGCTTTTCATAAGTTCCATGGTCCCCTTCCCCGCACATGTTTAAGCAGACAACGATAGATTGGTTATAAAAGCTAATTATGGGCAGAGTTAATCCTGAGGGAAAAAACTCTAGCAATTAGTTTATTCAAGATTTGGAGAATAATAGACTTTTCATAATAAAGATTTAAATTAAAAACAAAAGATTTCAAAAGCTGCTCCTAGGGCTATTTTAGGCTCTCTAGTATCTATCTCCGAGGAACTGATAACCTTCCTCTACTTTATCTACTCATAATCCTGCAAGTTTTCCTATTTGGTTGTAATTATTTTAACAGCATTTTAAATTAAATATCACCTTATTGAGTTAATAGAATTTAGATGTTGCAATAATAATTTAGAGAGTTTTAAATTATGCTAAAAGGGAGACAGAAAGAAATTGATATGAGACTATCTTTTATTTGAATGTATTGGAAATGAAGGAAGAAAGGCTTTTAGAGATGGCATGATAGGGCAGTGCTGGCAGAATCCTAACCATCTGTTCAATGCTGTCTGGAAGGTAGTGGTGTTACAGCAAAGAAAGGAAAGCCATAGAATCCTTGATTCAGGCTGAAGAGCATATGTAATGATATGATTCATTTTTAACCAGTTCTGCGCTAAAAGAGAATTGGGGATTAATTGGATTATGAAGAGACCAGAAATGTGTTCTGCCGTTGCAAATTCTCCTGATGACCATATAAAATAAGACTGCTAAAAGTCTAGAACTAAGAATCGAAATGCTAAAGTTAATAAAAACTGTTGTTGGTTGCAAGGGAAAATCTCAAGGGTGGGGTCTGGGTAACTTGCAGAGCAATTGGATAAGGTTAGGGCTAAATGGATTGGGTTATAGAGCAGTTGAGGTGGAGTGGGCAATTAGGAGTGGATTTTAAATGTATCATCTGACCCACATCATGATGACTTTATGAGAATGACATTTTCATAACTTGACTTCATATTTCTGCTGCATGGAACATAGGATTTTTAGCGTTAAGGCACCTTAGAGATCATCTAGTAGCCATTTCATTTTCTAAAAAGTGAGCATCTGTATTTGTGATTCGTGTGAATTCATCTGCTTCAAATAGTGGGAGGAGAGCTAGGACTAGAATCCAGACCACAGATTCCCAGCTTATTGCTTTCACTGTTACATAAATATCACCCAGTTTAGAGAACTTGGTACTCTAAATTCCCCCTGATGTAAATTAGATACATAGGAACAGTCCATTTTTGGGATAATGAAACTGAGACTCAAAAATAGAATGAATTTACAAAATATATGACTGGACTAGACCAGAGCCCAGACCTCACAATCTCTGGGCTAACAGGCTTCTACTAACCCCTCTGCCTTAGGGAATTTAAAAGGATGAAATCTGAAATGCATGTGTGTAGGCCTACAATTCAGCCTACAGGTATTTTACTTTGTACTGTTATATGCAGTGCACTCTACTAGGTGCTACAGAAAAGATTACAAGACTGAAAGATTTACTTTGCCTAACTAGATTTCTATTTTGCAGAGACTGAAATTTGAACGCTACCTAATTATCAGGGAAATGCACATGTCTTTTGATGGTTGATAACCTAGCAGGAAGTCAGTTTTGGTGTACAGCAATATTAGGAATGTTTTCGCTTTCACCAAAGGATGGGTTTCAAATTCTCTACTGTTTTGCCCAGTAATTTTCTATCAGCTGGGCAAACATTTAAAAAATCTGACAATACCAACGTTTAGTGAGGCCGTAGGATAACTGCAGTTCTCATGCTTTCCTGTTGGAAATGTCAAATGACCCAACCATTTGGAACGGTTTGGCAGTATTTAATAAAATTGAAAATGCATTGCCCTGTAATCCAATAATTCCATTTCTGGGTGCATATTCTGTAGCAGTGTTTTTCAAACTGATTCATGATCCATTAGTGACTTGTGAAATCAATTTAAGGGTTACAACAAAGTTGTTTTGTTTTCTTTGGCAAATGATAGAACAGAAAATATTAGGGCAAGACTATATTGTGAATTTTTGTGTGTCATCTAGGTTCTTCCTCTCCAGGATTAAAGCTTAATTCTCCTAGCTGCCAGGGGCATAAGTAGTCAGTAGCTTTTAGCTGACTCCCCTTTCCAGGAAGAAAAGTACTTGCCCAAGGTGGCTCCCTCCTCCTTGGTGCAGCTGTATCCAGTTACTGGCCAATGGGATGTGTAAAGACCTGGTTCCCTTAACCAAATTTGAAATTACTCTGAATGTCACCACTGTCAATATGGGATTAGCTGAGACTTTAGTTGCCACTTCATTAGAACCCCAGACTCCCTTTGTCCACTCCTGCTTCCTTCATTGTCGCACTGGTGCACTCCCTAATAAACATCCTACACAGTAACTCCTGTCTCAGAACTACTTCCAGGCAGCTCCGCCTGTGTTGATCTATGTATGAGTGCATGTACAGAATCTGTATGTAAAATTAGTTGTCATCATTACTTCTCAAGCCATGAAAGCTTGAAAATCCCTGCACCTTGATAAAGTCTTGCACATGCATACTAGGAGACACTTTAAGAATGTTCATTGGGTATTGTTTGTAGGAATGATGATCAGCAAAAACTAAATGTCTGTGGTCATAAATGGGATACTTTATAATTAAATTAGTGAAGTATGCATGGACATACCTCTAAAATACAAGTACCTACCTGGATAGTACCTACCTCTGGATAAGAAGCATGGGAGATAGGATGAAGTTGAGGCTTCAACTACAGACTCGTCTTGCTTTTTTAAAAAGCATCTTAACAAATATATAGCAAAATTCTAGCATTTATTAAATTTACACCATATATTATATATATACCATTTATTCATACCATAAATATACCACGTATTATGTTTATACCATTTATATAAATTTGTATGGTACTCACTTTTCTGTATTTTAAAAATATCTTAAAATTACATTTTGTTCAGTGAATTGTTACTACAGAAAATCTACATACAAAAGCAAAGCATTTTTCACTTTATCATACTATTAGGAAGCAGTGAAAGGACAGTTAACAAGGTCCCTTCCTCTTAGACAAGAACTTTGGTCAAAATGTTATGGTTCATGGAATACAGACATTCTAGTTATAATTGTTTGACTGGTTTACTGTACATTTTTGTTCCTTTCCCTGTGTACATTACTACCAAGTTCCATGTAATGAGAACAATTCTGGATCTTTTACTTGTTTATCAAATTCTGCTGATAGCTCTCAGAAGAATTTTAGAGTAATTAAATATGAATATATTAAATATGAATATATAGGTGCAAGGAACAAGGATAGTTATCACTTTTCATACATGTCTGTGTGGTTTGTTTTAATGTCAGTTTTATTGAGGTAAAATTTACTTTCTTAATTCTTGTAAAGTGTACAGTTTGATGGGTTTTGGCAAATATATATATATATATATATATATATATATATATATGCCCATGAGCCTTCTCCATGATCAAGATGTAGAACATTTCCATAACCCAAAAAGTTTCTTGTGTCCCTTTATAGTCCGCTCCCACCCCCATTTTAGCCTTTGACAACCACTGTTTGGATTTTCACTCCCATAAGGTTGCCTTTTCCATGATGACAAGTAAGTGAAAAAATACAATATGTAGCCTTTGGGTTTTTTTTTCCCTCATTTAGCATAATGCATTTGAGATTTGCCCACATGACATGCATCAGTAGTCTGTTCCTTCTTGTTGCTGAGTAGTATACCAACCACAGTTTGTTTACCCATTCTACAGTTGAGGGACATTTAGGATGTTTTCAGTTTGGGGTGATTATAAATAAAGCCTCTAAAACACTTGTACACAGGTTTTTATTGTAGACATATGCCTTCACTTTTCTCAGGTAAACACCTAGAAAATGTGCTTGTTAGGTCTTGTCAGGGTTTGTTTATAAGAAACTGTTCGTCACAGTGACATAGTGTATCATATTGCATTTCCACCAGGAATGTAGTATGAGAGTTCCAGTTGCTGTACTCAGTGTTGTCAGGTTTTGGCTTATTTGGCTAGTGCTTTTTTAAGTTATTCTAATGGACTTACAGGGGTAAAACAGTGTCTCATTGTAGTTTTAGTTGGCATTTCCCTAGTGACTAATGATTTTAAGTAAACTTTGATAAAGTTTTAAATATAAAAATGTGTCAAACGCTGAACTTTTACTAAATCCTCTTTCTTATGATAGAGAAAAATTTCACATATCTTCCCAGCTCTAAAACTGTTGTTCTCCATATAGCCTTAAAAGAGTACTGAAAGGGCCTCCCTGGTGGCGCAGCGGTTGAGCGCTGGGTTGCAAAGCTGCCCTCGGCCTCTTCAGTGCCGGTTCGATCCCCGGCTGCTCCCCGACTGGCAGACCTCTCCTGCCGCCCGTTGCTCCCCTCAGCAGTGTGCTTTGGTCCTTCTGCCTGCTCTGCTCCCCACTCTGGCTCTGGTGAGTTCTCTCGCCCTCCTGCGCTTCTGACTGTACCCAGTGCATGTATGGACAAACAAACAAACAAATAAATAAATAAAACATGCCTCTATTAAAAAAAATTATTAAAAAAAAAGTACTGAAAGAAAACAAAACAAAATAATTTAGCTACTAAGTATGGTCGTTGTAGTTAACAGTAGCTTCGTATTACTGGTGATAGCTTAAAAGGATAGGGGGTGAGAAAAAACAGTAGAAATATTACCATTACATTCCTGGATCTTCAGAACCTTTTGTACACACAGGCACCTACAGTTCCAATGAAACTGGCTGAGTTGCATTTAGAAAGAGGAATCTAGCAGAGGTTATTGTTATTATCTAAAAGCATATGTAAGGGATAGATCTGAGGAAGAAACTAAAAAAAATGTAAGCAGAATAAAAGTGTGACCAGTAGTGAAACTGTAACTTAACATAAAAAATGGTTGTGTCTTTGGGAGAGTCTCTGTTGAATTATTTAATTGACCCTTTATTTTACTTATTTAAGTTTGGCTTTAATTTTGTACAGAACATATGCAAAATGTAGCACTTTGCCTTTTTAAATTTAAAATAATCTAGAAAAGATAATGCAAAAGCTTTATTAATACTTCAACTAATGCATATATTTAAGGGAAAGCGAAATTGTAGAATATTATTAAGTTCTATGCAAAAAGCAATCAATATAAAATAAGTCTTCATACCTAGAGATGAGAACACAGTGAGTCTATTTATACGGAATTACAAAAATGCAAAATAGACTTGAAAGGATGATTCGTAGGGGTTTCCAAAGCAACGGGGAAGTTGAAACAAGCTTATTTGGGGGGTTAGAGTCTATTGGAAATAGTTGCAGTTGAAAGTTTGGGGGAGAATTGCTAACACCCACCTTAGTCCTCAGAACTAAGAAATTCAAAGAATTTGAGTTACTGGAACAGAAGCTGAATCAGGTAAAAAAAGAATTTCATTTAGACTGGGTACGCATATGCTATTCACTAGAATAGGTGAGAAAGTATTTTCAGAATAATTTTCTCATACTGCTTTGAATTTTGAGAAAAAGATTTATGGCTTGAGTAAGTATAGTGTCTATGAAACAAGGATTTAAATTTTTTTTTAATTGAGGTAATATTAGTATACAATGTAATATAGGTTCCAAGATTACATTTTCTCACCATGCTGCTCACCATTCACCACCAACCAGTTAGTCTTTTCCACCCTCTCCCTCCCCTCTTCCTTCCTCCATGTAACCATCATTCTGTTGTCAGAGTATAAAGGTTTGTTTTTATTTTGTTTTCCTTCTGTTCCACAAATGAGGGCACTCATATGTATTTGTCTTTCTCTTGCCTTATTTCACTTAGCATAATTCCTTCAAGGTCCATCCATTGTTGCAAATGGCAAGATGCCATCTTTTCCCTGAGTAATATTCCATTGTATATATATTTGTATATACCAAAGCTTTATCCATTCCTCTGTCATTGGCACTTGGACTGTTTCATGTTTTGGCTGTTGTGAATAGTGCTTCAGTGAACAAGCAGGTGCATATGTTTTTTTCAAGTTAGTGTTTTCATATTCTTTGGTTAAGTACCCAGAAGTAGGATTTCTGTATCATGTAGTTGTTCTATTTTTCATTTTTTGAGGAGCCTGCACACTGTAGGAAACAGGTTTGATTCCAGTTGTTAACCAAGTGTAGAGTCTGTAACTTTCTGCAACTGGGAGAGGAAAGACACTTTTGATGTTATTTTGTTGTAAAAAGGCTGGGCCTTGAGACATGATTACTGGTTTATAGTTCCTGGAAAGCCACATATCTGGGGCCCAAGAAACAACACCCAGTATTTTTCTTTTGACTTAGTTAAGTTCTTTGAAATGGGAAGTTATGATACTAATTTTTTTCAAGAACTGTACTGAGACCTCAGCAATTTTTGTAAGGTCCTTTGTAAAAATATGTACATTCAGAGGGAAAAGGAAGGGAATTTTTGAGCTGGATGCACACTAGAGTAGAAGATCTAGATGTGAGGTAGCTCATGGAAGGACTGTTTTGTTTGTTCTTGCTCATAACTGAGAAGCTACTAAGATTTTAGCAAATGCTAGTCCAGAATCTGGGGTATTGGTGGTAAAATTCTGACCTTTATTTTTAACTGACTACCTTCTATTCCAAGCACAACACCAGCTACATCTTAACCATTCTCTCCTTTTGAATATTTAATGATCAAGAATATAATTATTTGAAGAATTCAGATCTTTTCATCACATTGTCTATATTCATTTTATGAATATACATGATCCTATTCTTAATTACATAGCTTATAGCAATCTATGTGTTTAAATAGAATGATAATTATTATTATAAAAAACATACAGGTATCTAGATATGTCTGTGCAAGTAGATATTTACAAAAGAAATTCTACAGACATATTCCCTTTTTTCCATCAGCCAAAGTAACCTCAATACAAAACACTTATTTTATATCATATGTTTTTGGTTTTCCATTTTTATTCCAAAACCTCATCTCAAAACTTAAAACCTCAAAAGGAATCATATAGGGCTATATACCTTATCAATGCATAATAAATGATAACCAACTGTTGTTACTACTTGTCTGCACAATTCTCATATTACAAAGATGACAATCTTTGCTTGCTCTTAATCTAGTTTTGTCCCAAATTTCAGAATTTTTTCAGGAATCACCTTAATCTTTAGTAAAAACAGTGCTTGTTCAGGATAGAAGCTCAGAAAACTTAGAATTTTTGTTTGAGGGAGCATTAGCACTGTTTCTTCTGACCTTCTCTTCTTTTTCTTTTTTTGTTTCTCTTTGCTTCTCTTTTTTTTTTTTTTTTGGCTGTCCTCTCAGGTTTACAACAGATGCAGCTATGTTACAATTGCACAGCAAAGTTTTGCAATAGAACGACCTTGAAATAGAATACTGCCCAGTTAAAACTTAAGCAATCAAAATGACATAAATGAAGACATACCTACTAGACTTCACGTGTTGCTTTTTAGAAGGAAAGTGCCTATTTAGGAGAATGTTATTTAAATGACTGTGTACCCTAACTATATCAAAGAGTTCTCAATTACTCTAACATTCAGTCATAGCATGGCCCTAAGGCATGACCATATTACCTATAAAGGTTGGCTTTAATTACTAATATACACAGCTACTGTTTGGTAACTGTCAGTGTTTCTCATTTATCTTAAAATTGGTAAAATCATTTGGGGATACTTAAAAAAATTGCTATAAATGTCTACATACGTGAGCTGCACTGCTAAATGAATTAAGCAATTGCAGTAGTGCTCTAAAACCAAAGCCGATTTCTCAGAAATGTTACTTTCTCTACCCCCAACCCCAGATGACTTGCTTGGGTTTCAAAGGTTGCTTTTTTTTTTCCCTTTTCTTATTTTGATTCTGATATAAAATTGACACGATAAATAGCAACATGTGGGCCTTTCTGATAGACTGCAAGTTCTCTTTAGGCTGCACATGGCTCATGATAACTGTAATATGTTTTCATTAGAACGGCTTATCTGACCATCTCAAACATTTTGTAAACATTTTGTATCTACGCAAAGTCAGGCTAATGAGGTCACTTTTCCACATTTTTCTCCATTCCTACACACATAAGATCATTTTTAATGTGGAAACTTCAAGAAGGGTTAAAAAAAGGTTTGTTTTTTTTTCCTCTCATGGGTAAATTGCTAGGGTTCTTATAAATGTCACAAGCTAGTAGTCAACAGTTCAGTTATATGGTTTTCCTAACCACACTAAAGTATGTTCAGCCAGTCAGTGGTCTCATGATCTGTCAAATGACTTTAATTGTGTGACCGGACACTATTTTACCATAATTAGGTGACACTGAAGCCTCAGCAAAAGCATGATTCCAGAGCAATGTAAGATGCCATTTTCCACTGGTCTTTTTTAATTTTTCTATGGAAGTTTCTTGAGTTCTTGGCTAGTCAGATTAATTTATAATTTGCTTTAGGTTACCTTGGGGTTTGTTGAATTTCTCTATAAATTAAGATTTTTATTAAATAGTTTAATGGTAACTCATGTACTAAATACACTGAGCACAGCATAATTAAATCCTTCCTCTTATGCCACTTGAACCTAAGAGGAGTCACATGAAATTGTCTTAGTCTATTTTCTTTCACTGTTAGTGAAAAGTTTCTGTTCATCTCTGTAACTGGATGAAAGGATAACCTAATTTCTGAAAAGTGAAGACACTTGCATTTATGGCACTGTTTACATGGCACAGAGAAAAGTGTGTACTCAGTTCCAGCTATTTTGAGAAGTGGGGAAAACTAATCTGAACTTTGTGGTCTAAATTATTTGGTTTGAATTGACTCCTTACATTTTTTTAAAAATGCCATTGCTCAAAAAAATGCAACAATATGTTCCATGTTTCTGACAATTCCTGTCAGAAAAAGAATGCAAGGGAAGCAACTAATATAGTGTTCAGCAAGCGTAAGCTAGCATATTCCTCTTACATGGGTTACCAAGCAAATGTAGTCATTCAGCTTGCAGAGAAAAATGATCCATGGCCCAGTATGATTTACATATTGTTCATATTGTTTTTCACAGATTAAAGAAAAACTTTATTGTAATTTTATTTTTGTTTTAAATTTCATTAATAAGGAAGCTGAAACTTCTTCAGAAGCTTCTTACAGAAGCTAAGGAGAATTCTTTAGCTCAGAATTTCTTGGTTTGGCCTTAGATTTATGGTTCACATTATTCTGGGTCTGCTGGCTTGGTTCAAAAAAACCAAAGCACTTTGTACAACTCTGAATTAGTTCAACAACAACAACAACAACAAAACCCATACTTTTCTTAATTACACTGTATTTTATAAGATTACTCCTTCTAAAATTAGCTCTCTGATGGCAAACAACTGGAAAAGTGAAAAATTCAAGGATTCATCTTGCTATATCAGACATATAGTTTCAACTACCTCTTTGATTCTTAATCTCCAAGATTTCGCAATTGTTTCAGATACACAAAATTATGGTACACTGAAGCTTATTTAAGTCTGAAGTGTGGGGTTTTTTAATTTTTGCTACATGTTAGCAACCTGAAAATAGAAATACTGTTCATTTTTAATGAGGTTTGGTGCATAATCTCATAAATGTTTTTAGAATAAGAACTGATCTCACTTTCTTGAGCAAAAATCTTGCTCTGGAACAACAGAGATGGTCAGAAACCCTGTCATTTCTACCCAGTCTGACAATCTTTGTCCTAAAAAGAAAAATTATTTAAAATCCTGTAAAAATAATTTTTGACAAATGTGATAAACTACCAATCAAGATACAGAATACAACTCTGCCCTTTTGTGATCAAGTCCTTACCCCACCCTTAACTTCAGGCAACTACTAATCTCTTTTCCTACAGTTTTGCCTTTTCTAGAATGCCATATAAATGGGGTCAGAGCAATATGTAATCTTTTGAGTCTGGCTTCTTTCACTTAGCAAAATACTTTTGAGATTAGTTCATGGTCGAGTGTGTGTCAAGAAAATGTTCCTTTTCTATTGCTGAGTAGTACTCCATTTTATGGATGTACTAGTTTCTCCATTTATCAGACAATAGACATTTCTGCTCTTTTCAGTTTTCTGTTATTACAAATAAAGATACTATAAATATCTGTGTTCATGTTTTTAAAAAACATGGGTTTTCTTTTCACTCTGATAAATACCTAGATATCGAATGCTGCATAATTCTTTAACTTTATAAAAAAACTGCAAAATTGTTTTCTAGACTGGCTGTATCATTGTGTATTGCCACCAGCAATGTGTTAGAGAATTCACTTGTACCCCGTTTTCATCAGCTATTGGTATTATCAGATTATTTTAGTTTAGCTATTCTAATGGATATCTCATTATGATTTTACTTTACTCTTCCCTAATGACTAATGATATTGAACAACCTTTCATTGCTTATTTGCCACCATACCTCTTCTTTGGTGCAGTATATTTTCAGACCCTTTGCCCTTTATTTTATTGATCTGTTTGTTTTCTTACCATAGAATTTTGAGAATATATATTCTAGACATAAGTTACTTGTCAAATATGTGATTTGCAAATATTTTCTCTCTATGACTTGTTTTTTCATTCTCTTAGCAAAAATACTCATTTTCATAAAGTCCCAATTATCAATTTTTATTTTAAGGATCAGGTTTTTGATATTGTATCTAATTACTCTTTTCCTAACCCAAGTTCACAAATATTTTTTCCTGTATTTCTTCTAAAAGCCTGACTTAGGTCTATGATCCATTTTTCAGTTCATTTTAAAAAAATAAATTTCTGTCTTTTAATTGGAACATTTAATCCTTATATATCTAATGTATACTTAAATTTATGACTAATGTATGTTTTCTATTAGTTCTTCCTATTCTATTTTTCTTTTTAACTACTTTTGAATTTTTTTTCTCATTTTAATTCCCCCCCCCCACTAGTTTGGAACTTATTATCAATTTTTGGTTTCTTTCCCCCCAAAAATAATTAATAGTGTTATTTAAAGTGTGGTCTTGAGCATCAATATCAACCTGGGAGCTTGTTAGAAATTCTTGGGTCTACCCCACTGAGTCAGATTTGTGTTTTTAACAAGCTCGTCAAATGAATCTAATGCATGCTGAAATTTAAGATGTACTCTAATCACAAAATTCTTTCTTACCAGGTTTTACATTTCTCCCAGGCAATGTAAGCCCTCCTTAGTTTTATTATGGTTGTCTTGTAGTTTAAGTCTTTTTTTTTTTAACCCAAGAAAACAGTATTCTTGTTCTGTACAGCCAGAATTATTTAGCCTAACCCATATTTGCCCCTTACTTTGCTCTTTATTAATTTCTTTTTTCAAAAGGCTTTCATCTAGGACCACTTTCTTTCTTAATAAAGTATATTATATATATTTAGAAGTTCTTTTTATGAATACCATGGAAGCATACTCTTTCAGTTTGTCTAAAAATGTTTCTTTTTTACCTTCCTTTTCAAAAGATATTTTTTTCTGGAGGTAAGATTATAAGTTGGCAGTTATTTTCTCTTGAAGTGATGTCAATCGTCAGTCTGCTTCTAAGATTGTCTGTTTGTCTTTATATATGTGCTATCCCATGGTGTGTTAAAGTGAAGTTTTGTTTTAAAATACTGCTTGAAATTCAGTGTTCTCAGATTGGCCTTAGAAAATTCTTTGCCATTAATTCTTCAGTTATTGCCTCTGCACCATTTTCTCTTTCATCTCCTTTCAGAACTCCAATTGGATGTATCTTTAAAAATGTCTTACCTTATTCTCCATATCTATTAACTACTATCTCATATTTCCCTTTCTCGCTCTCTAGTTTCTGGATGTCTGTTGTGCTATCTTTTGGTTCATAAATTTTCTCTTCACTTGTATCTAATTTACTGATAAACCTAATTATTATTGATTTCATTTACTGTATTTCATTTATAAAAGTTCTCTTTTTAAAATCTACTAGGCTATTTTCCATAGTTTCTTGTTTTGAATAGGTATTTTCTTTCTTTAAAAAGCAGTCATTTCATCCGATGTATCTGATAATTCAAATATCTGAAGTTTCTGTGAGTTTTCTGTTGTTTTTATTGGATATTGTTTCTGCTGGTTCTTACCTATAGTACCTTTTTCTTTGGGTGCTTTTGTATATTTCTGTAAATTCCTCATTTTCCTTAGAACATAACTTGTAGATTATTGAGGTATATCTCTCCAGAGAAGATTTGCATTTCTTTTCTCTGTGCACCTACTCAATTTAAAGCTTGAGACTTTTTTGGACCTATTTTGGATGCAGATTATTATGAGATTACAATCTTTGAGTGACAGATTTTTTGGTTCTCAGTTCTGCTTTACACTACAGAAATTTTCCTTGCAGTCTGAGGATGTGTGGATATGTAGGTGGGTGTTTTTTATCCCAATCTAAAGGGTCCAAGCTTTACTGGGAAGGTGGATCCTCCAAACCTTAGCTTTATCTTCTGCCCAGCTCCTCCTTCTCACCCCAAATCAGTGAAGACAAACCTGAGGTTCACGAATTTGAGCAAATCCTTTAGGACAAAGTGACCTTAGGGCCTTTGGAGTGAGCAACACCAGGGACATCATTTAGGTGAAGAGAATGTAAATAGTGCCTCCTGCTGTTGTACACATGGACAGTATTGTCCATTTACCTGTCTGGATTTCTATATAACTTCTTTTTTTTTTTTTTTAAGATTTACTTATTTATGCATACAAGAACTGGTGTACAGGCCAGAGGTGCGGGGGGTGAGAGGTTTCACCAGAGAGAGTGGGGAGAGCAGAACAGGCAGATCTACTGAAATACACTGCTGAGGGGAGCAGCGGGCAAGTCAGGAGAGGTCTGTAGCTCCCTGGCTAAGCCAGGGAATTGAACCGTGCTGCAGAGGTTGCGGATAGCTTCATAGTGCTGTGCTTAACTCCTTGCGCCACCAGGGAGGCCCCCTATTTAACTTCTTTTTGGACTGATAATTCCTTGCATTCTAACCCATGCTTCAGTGCTTTTAAGAGGTTTTGGGTTTTTTTTAAATTCAGCTTTTTAAATTATTTCCAGTGGTAAGCCTGAATGTCTAGCTTGCCATAGCAATAGAAATAGAGCTCACAAAACTCAACTTTATTTGTACTCAACTACTATTTATTTTTATTTTTATTTATTTATTTATTTTAAATAAATTTTATTTTTATATTCCCCATACAATTGCAATCCCCTTATTTTGACCCTAATCCTTCCCCTCCCCACCCCCCACAGAGTGTCTCTGGTTCATAGTTTTTTGTTGATTTTGATTTTCACTTTCTTATGGTTATTCATTTTCCTGGCCCCTTATTTAAGTTTTCTAGATTCCTGCTATGAGTGAGACCATCCAGTATTTTTCTTTTTCTTTCTGGCTTTTTTCGCTGAGCATGATCCCTTCCAGCGCCATCCATGTTGCTGCAAATTGCATGTGTTTATCTCTTTTGAATGCTGAGTAATATTCCATGGTGTATATGTATCACATCTTCTTGATCCAGTCATCTGTTTTTGGGCATTTGGGTTGTTTCCAAAGCTTAGCTATTGTAAACAGTGCTGCTATAAACATAGGGGTGCGGTTGCTCTTTGGAATTGATGTTTCTGTGTCCTTTGGGTAAATACCTAGGAGTGGAATTGCTGGATCATATGGAAGTTCTATGTTTAGTTTAGTAGGTCCAGAAATCTCCACACAGCTCTCCATAGTGGTTGGACCAGTTTGCACTGCCACCAACAGTGCAGGAGAGTTCCTTTTTCTCCACATCCTCGCCAACATTTGTTGTTGCTAGTTTTTTTAATATGTGCCATTCTCACTGGTGTAAAATGGTATCTCATGGTAGTTTTGATTTGCATTTCCCTGATTACAAGTGATGTTGAACATTTTTTCATATGCCTGTTGGCCATTTGCATTTCCTCTTCAGAGAAGTTTCTTTTTAGCTCTTCTGCCCATTTTTTGACTGGATTATTTTCTGATAAGGCCTCCCCTGGTGGCGCAGCGTTTGAGCACTGGGCTGCAAGCTGCCCCCAGCCTCTGCAGTGCCAGTTCCATCCCCCGCTGCTGGTGAGGGTCCCACATGGCGCAACAGACTTCTCTGCTGTCTCGCCCGCTTGCTCCCCTCAGCAGTATATTTCGTCAGTCTGCCTGTTCTGTTCCCCACTCTGGCTCTGGTGAATTTCTCATCCTCCCGTGCTTCTGACTGTACCCAGTGCTTGTATAAATAAATAAATAAATCTTAAAAAAAAAAGACTCTGATAGCCCAATTTGTCCAAATAAAGATTGCTTTTTCCTCCTCTCCCCCAGTACGAAAACATTAATTAGGAACAGTTCAGTGGAATTAGAAGAATCGATAGTCCGGTACTTAACTCTTTCCTCATGAATTTTATTAATGCATATATTGGATTTACATTGGAATACCAAAGTAGCTTAAAAATTTCATAGTGACCACATTTTTTTTAATGTTTCTCAGAGAATGAGTACATTAAACCAGAATCATTGTGTCACTTGCATAGAAAGTGTTGCATCTCCATAGTTACATTAAACATAACAAGTACAAAGGGGAAATGTCTTTTGGTGGTTGATAAGCTAAAAGGAAATGAGTCTTGTACTAGAATATTAGGAATGTTTTAAAACTTTCACTCAAGAGTGGAAGGTTTCAGATCCTCCTGTATTACTCCTTGCTAAAGCATAAGTAAAAGTAGTTATAGAAAAACCACATAGGTAATCAATGCTGAGGCTCAGTATATTGATGTCATGTAGAAAAACATGATGCAGAGATCCTTTTTTTTTGTGGTTTATTTAATTTTCTGTTACTTATAGCATCTGTTCTACAGTATAACTCAATGAAGTTCTAGCAATTAAAGGGAAAGTAAATCTATCGTAGCCTAACGTTATCTTATTACTTTATAGCACATACCAATCATCCTTGGAGATCAGTGTCCATTTGTCTCTGGCATCTAATAGATAATAAATGTTTGTTGAATCAGTTAATTAATGGGCAGTATATAATGGGTTATTGTAAGGAAAGCATACCATGGCTAAAATGTTGACTGGGATTCAGTCCCCATTCAATTCTCCCTAGCGCTGTAGGGTTGAGTAAATCACAACCATCAAATTTCTTCATCATTCGCTCTATTCTTGGGTCCAGTTGCATTGCTACTCCTATTCATGCTGCATGATTTTCCACTTCAAGTTCTTTGTCCTTACAATGATTTATCTAAGATACCTTCCTCTGGGATCATGCTCAGTGAAATAAGCCAGAAAGAAAAAGAAAAAGATCAGATGGTCTCACTTATAGGAGGAATGTAGAGGATCCAAATAAGGGATCAGGGGAAAAAAAGTAACCATAATAAAGTAAAAATCAAAATCAACAGGCAGCTATAAACCTGAGACAGTCTGCAGCGGGGAGAAGAGAATAGGATCAGAACAGAGGTGGGAAGAGCATAAGGGACCATGGTGATAGTTCATGGGTAAATGGGTGGTTGGAATTTCATGGGGACTATAACAGAGATGAAAATGCATACATTGTACAAAAATGAAAAATGATGTAAAAAACATAAAATATAATAATAATTAAAAAAATAAAATAAAATACCTTCCTCCATGACTGCATGCAGCCATGCCAACCTATTTATTAGTAATCCTCCTAATATAAATACTTCCCTACCAAGTTTCCTTGACACCACCCCAGCTAGAAGTTACCTTTCCCTCTAATCTTACACAACATCTCTTTTCTTTTAACTCAGTGATGTCATTTAACATTACAGCTTAGTATCTTTTATCTAGATGATCTATTTTGTGCTGCATCTCTGCTGGGCTGGAAATTCATGAGGATAGGGCTCATGCCTGCTTTATTTTTGTATTCCCTCCACAATACATATAAAGATACATAGAAGATTACATGTGCTCTGTAAATATATGCTGAGTCTGAAAATAGGGGATAATAATGCTTTTCTTGCTGATGCTACAGGTCTGTGTTAGATGATAGTTGAGGTCAGTTCCAAGTTTTAGAACAATGGTTGTGGAGCACTGATGGGGAATGCAGTATATAAATAAGTAAAGAAAATTGAATACGTTATTTATCCATTAATGGGAGAAGAAAAGACAATACTTGGTGACTCAGAGCCCATTTAAAAGCAGAGATGAAGAGGGAAATTGATGATGCAAGAGTCGAAAGTGACAAGAGCAATATGGATTATTCTATTGTAGTCATTTAAAAACATTCTTTTCTCTGTTGCACTTTTAAAAGATTACACATATGTGTGTATACAGCTGGTATATTATATACCCAACTTTTAGAGATTCCCTGAAGACTTGAGCCAGAAAGTAAATTCCATTTTTAGAATACGGGTAAGAGTCTCACAGATAGAATGTTGAATGAAAGAAAGCAGACACATGAATATCCATACTGTATGATTCCATTATTATTAAGTTCAAAACCAAAATTTTTAAATTTCAAAGCTAATTTCTGGTGATAGAAATTTAAAAAGTTATCCTTGCAGGGCAGTACACAATGGGTGCTCAGAGGTGCTGGTAATAATAGTCTATATCTTGGTCTGGCTGGTGGTTACATGGTATGTGTACATGCAAAAATGTTTTGAAATGAGTATTTAAGGTTTGTGTGCTAAATGTATGTTATAACTCAATTTAGAAAGAAGAATGCAGTGAACAAATCTGATTGCTCCATGTATCATGGAAAAACAGGTAAAGGATAAGTTCAAGCTATGCAATGTATTTCCTGGAAAAATGAAGCACACTTCTAAAATTCCAGAGTTTTTTTCTGCAAACCTGTGACCAGATGGCTCTCATAAATAATGCATTAAAATATGGTTAGAACTAGAAGAATTCATGATGTGTGATAAAATGGAAACAACTGATGGTCATATGGTTTACTCTTTTGGATTTTCATTGTGATTTTTCTGGAAGAACCAGGATCACCAATAAATTCTCATACAGCAAGAATGGAATAAGTACTGTCCAAGTAGGCTTATCAACTATGAAACCTTGAGTAAGTTACAGGCTATCTGGGCATCGGATGCCTGCTCTGTTAAATGAAAAAATATTTTGTCTGTTCAACTGTAGATCTCTTAAGACTCCTTCCAGCTCTTAAAATGTTTGGCTTTTTGAAGTTGGAGTATAAAGAACCACTCTGGTTAAAGCTTTCACACTATTGGAATTAGGAAGGGGAAATCAGTCATTTAACAATTCTGTAATAACAGGCAACAAAAAAACATGTAGGTTAAAGATGCAGCTCTCCTGCCTGCCTGTGACTATACAGGTGTGTCTTTTCACAAACCTTTTCGCATTGCAGAACAGGAGCTGCAGCTCTTCTGTCCCACCTGTGCCTATACAGGTGCCTTTCTCTTTCTCCTTTTCCTAATATACCTGTTCTTTTAAAATGTCAAACAAAACAAAACAAAACAAACAAACAAGCAAAAAACCCACAAAACCTTGTAGGTAGAATTGGTGTTATGCCAACTAGTAAGAGATCCAGGCAGCAAACATCTTTTCAGAGACAGCCAGTTACCCGAAACCATTTGCTGCTGTTCCCTGGAGATTTCCATAGCCTTCAGTGAGCAGTTTACCTAATAATGCTTTTGAAAGGGAAAGGAAAAGATAAGGAACATTTTTAGGTTTCAGAGAAAGCTTTGTATGGTAAGTTTTTCTTTTGTGAGTTCACATTTGCAGAGAATAAATCTATTGCAGAAAATGGTATTTCATAAAATACATAAGCAGAGAAGGAGCACTTGTTAGGCTTAAACAAAGTCTCACAGTGGGAACTGCATGACATCATCTCTGCTTTCAATACTAGTAAGTGAGCATCATACCTATTTTTCTAAATAGGAAACTGAGGCCCAGTAAGACTAACCTACCGGTCTAAGGTCACACATTTGGGAGGAACACAAAGTAAAGACAAAAAGCCAGTTCTCAGACTTCCAGCCACTGCATCAGGATGCCCCCATAGTTCCCTTTTGTATGAACTCTGAGCTCCAGGGAAGAGACTGGGTGGACTTCCACTGTCCTTTGTTTCAAAATACTTTGAGAAAGTAGGAAGCTAGTGGAATTGGGAGTCAGGAGACCTGAGCCCCTCTACTTATGACTGTGTGTCCTTGGAAAATCTTTCAAACTTCTCTGAACCTTAGTTTCCTCATCTGAATTAAAGCCTTACAATGCCTCTCAGAGTTCAACTGAGGTAGCCTATGAGAAAGTGCCAAAGTGTGGTCGTTAAAAATGGAGCTCTTATCTACTTAATGAATGAAGGAATTAGTAATTACAAAACAATAATAACTTGATAAAAATGTTCTGTGGGAATACATGTTAACAGCAGAGTTGCTGTTAGTACATATAAAAGTAGATGATCCTGTAACAGAAATGTCCTTTGTTTATCACATCAGTCTAGCATAGTCACTTTTAATAAGTCACCAAGGAATCTTCCCTAAGTGTAGATGCTGGTTATAAAAAGAACCTTTACATGAGGATGTACGTCTCTGCCCCCCCTCATTGATAATAATCTCTATTCCCCTACATATCATTGATAATACAAAGTATTATCAATGGTTTAAAATTTGTGAAACTAGGGCCTCCCCGGTGCCGCAGCGGTTGAGTGCTGGGTTGCAAAGCTGCCTACAGCCTCTGCAGTGCCGGTTCGATCCCCTGCCACCAGGCGAGGGTCCCACATGGCGCGCAGACCTCTCCTGTTGCCCGCTGCTCCCCTCAGCAGTGTACTTTGTCAGTCTGCCTGTTCTGATCCCCACTCTGTCTCTGGTGAATTCTCTCACCCTCCTGCGCTTCTGACTGTACCCAGTGCTTGTATAAATAAATTAATAAATCTTTAAAAAAAAATTTGTGAAACCAATATGGTAAAAATGGTGTCCTATTGTTATTTAAATTTGCATTTTCCTGCTTTTTATTGAGCTTTGGCATACTTTCATCTTTTTATCAAAGTGTAAATTATTTTAAAATGAGAAACAACTTTTAGGTTGTAGAAATTTCTTGGATTCTTCAAAGTTGCAAGATAAGAATAAGCCCAACCAGAGCCTCCCTGGTCGCACAAGGAGTTAAGACTCAGACTATGAAGCTGTCCGCAGCCTCTGTAGCATGAGTTCAATCCCGGCTGACCAGGGAGCAATGCACATGGTGCAGCAGACCTCTCCTGACTCGCCCGCTGCTCCCCTCAGCAGTGTACTTCAGTCCATCTGCCTGTTCTGTTCCCCACTCTGTCTCTGGTGAATCCTCTCACCCCCAGCACCTCTGGCCTGAACCCCAGCTCTTGTATGCATAAATAAATAAACCTTAAAAAAAAAAAAAGAATAGGGCCTCCCCGGTGGCGCAGGGGTTGAGTGCTGGGTTGCGAAGCTGCCCGCAGCCTCTGCAGCGCCGGTTCGATCCCTAGCTGCTCCCCGGCCACCAGAGGAGGGTCCTACATGGCGCACAGACCTCTCCTGCCGCCCGCTGCTCCCCTCAGCAGTGTACTTCGGTCCTTCTGCCTGCTCTGCTCCCCGCTCTGGCTCTGGTGAATTCTCTCACCCTCCCGCGCTTCTGACTGTACCCAGTGCATGTATAAGCAAAACGAACAAACAAATAAATAAAATAAAACATGCCTCTATAAAAAAAAAAAAAAGAGTAAGCCCAACCAATGCTGAATTGCTATGATACCTGTATTCAGTGAAGTGAAAGTGTAATCAAAATCATCTAATATATCAGACTATTTGGTATCATGTAGAAATTAACTGGCTTTTCTTTCACTTTTTGCTCAGATGTCAAGTAGATATAGATTGAGGTTCACCCTTCATGTCTCTGTTTAATTAATTAAACACTTGCTGTGTCCCTTATTAATATTTCATATTGAGCAGAGTCCATGTCAGTGAGAGGGACTCTCCTTTTTGACACTGACTTTTTCCTTTCACTACCCAAAGTATCATTTGTTTATTGCGTCAGGGGAAGAAGGGGAAAAACATTAGGAGTTATGAAGAAAAAGTAAAAACATACTTTCATCATCAAAAAGAAGTATTATTCACATTTAAAGATATATTTCCCTTTGCATGTAAGTGCAAATTGAGTTAATAATAGTAATAGTTAACTATGCATGGATTGGTGTCCTTTATTCAATTAACATTTTTTAAAATTTTTATTGTTTAATGGCATATGAAATTATACACTAGAGACTAATATGCAATAGGAAGTTATATCACATTACAGTTGGTTTAAAATATAATGATTTAAATGTGGGGTTATCAATCTTTGCATCCTTCTGTCTAAATCACATAAATTTTCTTAGCAGTAACAGAAGCCCCTATTCCATTCCACTTAATGTACAAATTGAGTTATTCTAAGAGAGATGTGATTGATCACATGTTCACTGCCCCTCTTTCCCTCAAAGTCTTGGCCATTTATATTGCTCTGTTCCAGAATAGTGATTCTGATGTCTATTTTTTTCCTTCTTAAACTTTTGGTTTTTTCCTACTATAACAACAGTTTTGGGCAATGGTAAATGATTGATTCTACAAACTTCTCAATTAACATTTTAATGTATAACTGCATTATTACCATAGATTCTTGAAAATTATTTATAAAGGTACTTTGATATACCAAAGAATAGATACATTATAATTTATTCTGCTAATATACAAAGTTTAGTTTTTTTTTCCTTTGTCATTATTATACTTAACTCTATAAAGAACATTCTTATATAAACATCCTTGCTTCCATATTTGAATATGTCCCTTCGATATATTCTATGAAATAGAATTATAGAAAGTGCTGGTTATTTTCCATTTCTACCTCCTCCCAACCTTTTCTCTGCCTATCTTTATTCTGCTCTGTGTCATTACAGTTGCATCTCCAAGATCTCTTGGCCTTTGACTTCATTGGTATTCAGTGAATTGGTGGCACTAGGAGGAGAACAGAGGGCAAAAAAGAGAGAAGTTGGGTGTTTCCTCCTTATCTTCTTCCTACTTCCAGGCAGTAGCAGTATGCCTCCTCCCACCCCACCCACTCCAACTCAGCCCCTTTTCATAGTGGTTCTTCATTCTAGCTCTTAATGAATTCCATGAGATTATTTCCTCTTTTTGTCTCTTTAGCTATAGGAATGGTAACAGCTTCCTACTTTTTTTCTTCTCTAAGTGCCTCAACATTCTTGTTTATACTCCTCTGTAAGGAGTCCTTTTAATAAAGTTTCTTTCTTTAGACCATCTCTTCCCTTTTGAGACACTGAAACCTATAGGATTAATGAATATAAACTTTGAAATACATTCATGATAGATATTACAAATGACATTGCACAAAATTTATAGCCATTTACAGTCCCATTCATAGAGCATGAAAGCCTGGTGAAATGAATGCTTATAATAGGTTTTGAAGGTGTTCAGTCTCCTATTTATTATCTGGAGCCTTCCTCTGTGATGTTACTTAGAGACCAAGGATTCTGTCATAGGTCATGAAAATATTGTGATAATTGTTTATCATTTACACCTGAAATTCACAGTGCAAGAAGAGGCCATGGATTATATTGTGAAAATCACTCCTGTGACTGACAACTATGATAGGTAAGAACACGTTCTGCCTGGGCACACAGATAGCATGGTATAGGGATGTCATCTCATACACAGGCAACAACTAAACGCTAGCCCAGGAAACCCCTAGGGACGCAGTGCAGTTGTCCATAAGGTCTCAGTTCTCACTTTATGGAAGAATTTTTAGTTCATCTGGCTTTCTCGGGAAGCAGTTTGCTGGCTCATGGATTATGAGGGGAGAGAATGCACAAAAATATCTTCCATTACTTCCCAAACAAGACAGCCACACTGCTGTATTTTAGGTTGCTAGAAAAGGGCTGAGATTTTACTACATCTGACTGGTGACACAGGTGGAAACGTTCTTTTCTATTTTCTTGCAAAATAATGAGACACCTAGTGGACAAAACATGTAAATGTCTTTGGGATTTGGTGAGTTCAGTCAACACACAGATAAATGCTTAGTTCTTTGAACTTTTTTTTAAGAAAATAGCCAGAGCCAGGAATCAGATCAACTATTAACTCATCATATTATCAAGATTATTACCCTATATTTTATAGCACTGGATAGTTTTCAAAGTTCTTTCAACAAAAAGTATTTTTTCCATAACACTCATTGTAGCAGTCTCCCCCATCAAACTGTGGGCTCCATGAGGCTTAGGGGCCAAATGATTTCCTCCCCAGAGTAGATGCATATCTAATGCATGAAAAGACAGGTATTCAGTAAAAGTTTGATGAACTGAATTCATCTAAATAACCACCCCAAGAGTTGGAATAATTCCTGATTTTTTTGTTCTACGTGAGAAAACAAAAGATTAGAGTCAGGACAATTGACCTCCAGCTCAATAACTAGAAAAGGGGGCCTCCCTCATGGCACAAGGGGTTAAGATACAACCTATGCAGCTATCCACAGCCACTGCAGTACAAATTCGATCCCCAGCCAGGGAGCTTACCCACATGTCACAGGAGACCTCTCCTGACTCGCCTGCTGCTCCCCTCAGCAGTGTATTTCAATCATTCTGCCTATTCTGCTTCCCACTCTGTCTCTGGTGACTCCTCTCACCTCCCCCACCTCTGGCCTGTACCCCAGTTCTTGTATGCATAATCTTTTAAAAAAATAAGTAGAAAAGTCAGCCACAAACCACTTCTTATACTCCAAGAGTATTGCCCATGTCCAAACAGAACATGTGGGAAAGTCCCCTTGCTCATGCAAGTTCCCTTTCCTTGGAGGTTTTTCCACATTAAGTTACCTAGTATCAAACTACATTTTCATCTCATGATGGGGCTTATGCATTTCCATTCTCATAGTGCACATGCTTGATCAAATACCTGGAGTGTAGATGGAGAGTAATTTGCTTATGTTATCAAGACTAAGCCAAGGAACCTGTAGATCCCCTCGTGTCTTTGGCTAGACTTCATCTTTAGAAAGAAAGCAACTTATGAAAAGTCCTCTTCACACCTTATGTAAAAGGGTAACAAATCCTGGGAGTTTATCTGGGCCATATTTGTCAGCCAGACTTCATTGACCTTTCGGAGTTCCCCTGATGAGTTCTTGGGGCTTAGAAGTTATTTATGACCATTTAAAATTTTTGATGTCATTCTGTGATCATCCGAAAATATAAATGCTTTCTGGGTTACCTAGCCAGCCACCTCATAAGTGAATCTGGACACAAGGATTCACTGTCTCACATCCAAGTATTTATCTTGTAACCCAGTAGTCAACTAAAATAATATGTAACCTTTTTAAAAAATTGAGATGTAGCTCATAAACCATAAAAATCCATTCCCTTGAAATATACAACTTAGTAGTTTTTAGTACATTCACAAATTAGTGCAACCATTATTACTACAGAATTCCAGAATATTTTCATTATTAGCCCCCACCCCCAATTCTTATGCCATTTAGCAGTTATAACCTACTTCCCTCTCCCCCAGCTCCTGGCAACCACCACTCTACTTCTGTCTTCTTAGACTTTCCTATTCTGGACACTTTGTGCAAATGGAATGATAGGTGTCTTTTGTGTCTGTCTTCTTTCATTTAAAATGTTTTCAAGGTTCATTATATTATATCCTATATCAACACTGCATTCTTTTTTATGGTTAAATATTTTTCCATTGTATCCCATTGTTTATCCCTTCATTAGTTGGTGGATATTTGTGAATAATCTTAATCTGCTGTGAAATCCTAATTCTAAACTATAAAAATTGGGGTCCTTAAATCTTCAGGTATGTTTTGGGGGTCTGAGACTTCTCAAATTTGAGTGATACTGACCTAGACAGACTCCATTGCTTAATAAAATAAGAAATAGATCAAGTCATACTCACAGAGTTAGTGAGTAGAGAACAGAAATTTCCATGACTAGATTCATAGCAAAAGCTTACTGGCTGCCAGGTCTCTGTGGAGTGGACATTTTGGCTTCTATAATACAGAGAGAGCCATCGTTAGCAGTGTTAAATATTAACACTTAACTCATAACACTGATGGATGTCCATCCATCCCAGTGCTGGGCAGCTTCTAATTCTCCAAACTCCTGGCCTGAATACTGGTTATATTTCCTCAGGCTAAAAGTCAGCAAAAAGAATCACCTGGCCAAATATCCCCATTCAACCTGCTTTTCTTAGAGTGACCTCCCCGGGGAGCTCGCTGGACAAACAAAGCTTGTTGACCCAGTTTGAAAGCCTGGAAAATTATCATGTGAGTCATTGAGACAACAGAGCAAAGTACTAGGTTTCTGAGAAACTGTAAGCTCAGGCTTCCAGTGTCATATGTGTCCCAATAGGGTAGAACCAGGAATCCCAAGGAGGCTTGCCCCTTTTCACCCAACCACTCCTCCCAGTGGTTTCTAAGCTCCCTCCTCTTGGGTTTAGTACCACAGGGGCCCATTCCTGTTTTCCTGCCTGCAGGCTTTGCTAGCAGTCTTTCCGAGGGTGACAGCTCAATTAGGTAAAACCAAAACAAACCTGGATACTTAGAGGAAGTGTAGTTGTTTGGAGGGAGGCCACAGTTCTCTCTGGGAAGGAAGTGCTGAAGCAGCTGCAAAAATTTCAAATTAAAGATTAAGAGGGAGTATTTTAAAATGAGTGAGGCAGGGCCTTGCAATGGAGAACCTCCAGATTACTTAAGGAGTGTTTTATAATGTTCTAAAGATACTACTTCCTACATTGCATAAACTGCTGGAGAATGGTAACCAGTAAAAGCAATGCAAGTCTTAACTTGTTACATTTCAATGGGGTGGACAGTTTGTGGTTTAGAGGGTATAATGTAAGAAAGAGTACAGAAATTTTATGGGTCTTAAAATGTTTCTCCTGTGCATATCAGGACTTCTGGAGAGGACGAGTACCAAAGTGGGGCGAGTACCAAAGTACCAATTTAGCTTGACAGAAACAGGTGAGGAGAATGACCCCCCCATGGCCTTTTACTATTTCCTCTTTTTTTTGTTTGTTTGTTTTTAAGTAGTGCTTTAGCCCAACATTTATTCTGTGGTCTTCCTACTTGGAAGATGTAGTTTTAACACATGTTTGGATCCCTGTTATATATTCATGATACATTTAATGTATACATAGTCTAAATTTCTTAGGAATGAATGGCATGTGAAGTCTCTCTTCTTCATGGTTTTAGAGAATAAACTTTTGTGCCTGGAGGAACTAAAAGTAGTTTTTTTTTAAAGATTATTTTTTATTTATACAATAGCTGGGGTACAGGTCAGAGGCGTGGGAGGGTGAGAGGATTCACCAGAGATAGAGTGGGGAGCAGAACAGGCAGACGGACTGAAATACCCTGCTGAGGGGAGCAGTGGGCGAGACGGGAGAGGTCTTACGCACCATGTGGGACTCTCCCTGGCTGGCCAGGAATCGAACCCGCGCTGCAGAGGCTGCAGACAGCCTCACAGCGCAGCGCTCAACCCGCTGCACCACCAGGGAGGCCCTAAAAGTAGATAATTTGATCTCCAAGTTTTCGCTGTCTTTAGCCCCACTGCTCTCTTCCTGCTCACCTCACTTCTTCCTTTCTCCCTTTTTCTTTCCTCCTTCTGTCTATTTCTGATAGATCTGGCAAAAATACAGCAGATTTGCAGAAACAGCCTGTTTGCTTCCCACCCTGTGCTGTCACTGCAGATTATTTCAGAGCTGTTGTCTCCTGGGCTTGGGGAAAGTATAGGCATCAGTCCTTTGTCATCAACAATTTCCGTGCACTGGGTCCCCTGCAGAGCCAACAGTCAGCACGGGCATGCACTCTGGGTGCTTAGCAAAGAAACTGAAGGGGGACTAGAGAGAAGATTCAGAATTAGACAGTAAACATAGAAGAGGACCAGAATCAAGTAAAGGTAAGTATTTTATCTGTCCAACTGTAGCTTACTGAGGCATGATATTAATATGCTAGCAGACTGTCCATCAGAACCCTGTGATGATAGGTGTTCTACACTGGTGCTGTCTAGTATGTAGCAACACAAGGCAGTTGAGCACTTGAAATATGACTGTTGAGCAACTGAAAGTTTTTCTTTAGTTTAATTAGAATTAATTTGAATTTTAAAAGTCACATGTGACTAATGACTATTATAGAGGATGCCAGGTGTTGGTCTTTTGAGTCATGGATTCTAACGCCAGATCTTCTGCATTAAGGTGTAACCCAAGAAAAGGCACTTAACCTCTCTGCACCTCTTTTTATACAGCTGTGAAGTGGGGCTAACAGTGTCTACCTTATAGCGGTATTATGATAATTAAGGTAGGTAGGTTTTGGGATGTGAGGAAAGAGTCATTTATGGGTCAACAAAACTGGCCTCCAAGTACCTGAGAGGCAGAGACCCAGGTGATGTAGAACTTTTCACAAACCAGGGAACCTACATTATCACCTATGTACCCATGTGGCCAAATTATTGCAGTTGGAACGAGAACTCATCGTTGCCTCTTTTACTTTTTTCAATGTTTTCATTGGAATCTTGCACTTTTATTCTGAGAAGCAGGCAAGACTGACTATTTAATTGATTGGGCAAATGTGGAAAGAGAACCAGAGGAAAAAAACAAAGTGACACTGAGGAGTGAACAGAGGAACCAACAACCTCCTCTGTGATGGGTCAGGAGCCCAGGCTCACTCTATCCAGCCTGCAGGAAAGTCCTCAAACCTGCATGTGGTGTAGAAGAGCTTTGTCTCAATTCTGCTCCCTTTGCCTCTTCTTGGCCTGTGGTGTCATATCTGTCCAGACACTGATCCATTTACAAAAATAGATTAAAAAAAAAAAACCTTCTTTCTGGATGGCAGCAACTGTAATCTTTACCACCAGACAATCCCATACATGGCCCCCACATGGCGGCCAGGAAATACTTTGTCCTGCTATCTTGTCCTTTCTCTGACTAAGTCTATAATGCTGGTTAGTTAGGCACTGAGAGTATTTCAGCAGCTCTGGGTCTTAATTTAACCTTTGCACATCCATTTGCCTGTATCTTTGTGCCTATAATTATTTGCTTTCTTTTAATGCCTATAAATAAGAGCTCTGTCATCTGAGAAAATATGGAGAAAAACAGAACCATAGAATTAAAGCTCAGGTAGGAAAATCATTTCCCCTCTTATGTTCAACCACTGTTGACCGAGGCATACCAGTTTAAAATTACCCCCCAAATTCTTTCCAGAGGTAAAACTGATATAAACTGAGCTATGTTAAAGCATATAATCTGATGAGTTTTAGATGTCGATATGCCTGTGAAACCACCACAGTCAAGGTAATGGACACTTCCATTGCAGACAGCTTTTCCATTTCAAGATCGAACAGGGTGAGTGTATCCAGTTCAAGACCTCAGTCATTTATCACTTGACATGGGGCTATGTTCTGAGAAATGTGTCTTCAGGCCATTTCATCACTGCAAAGGCGAAGAGTGTACTTACACAAACCTCAATGATACAGCCCGCTGCACAGCTCAGCTGTGTGGAATATGTGGCCCATCGGTTACACCGTCACATATTCAGTCTGTGATTGGCCAAAAAGCTGTTACATGATGCATCACTATTTATGTTAAAAGTTGTACTTTCCTCTTAAAAACAGTGGCTCTGGCCTCTGCAGGGTCATCTTTATTTTTTTTAAGGATTTATTTATTTATTCATACAAGAACTGGAGTATAGGCCAGAGGTGCAGGGGAGGGGATGATTGTGAGAGGATTCACCAGAGACAGATTGGGGAGCAGAGCAGGCAGATTCACTGAAATACATTGCTGAGGGGAGCTGCGGGCAAGACAGGAGAAGTCTGCTGCACCATGTGGGTAGCTCCCTGGCCAGCCGGGGATTGAATTCGTGCTTCAGAGGCTGCAGACAGCTTCATAGTACTGTGCTAAACCCCTTGCGCCACCAGGGAGACCCTGCAGAGTCATCTTTATTTCAATCTCTTTTATTGGAGAGAAATATCTCCTTTTGATCTTCATATGACTTAGCCTCCTGGCCCATAGTTATAATATTCCTTTCTGTTTAAGGTTATCTCCTTCCCAGGTGCTCAGTTTTCATTCCTTTCCTCCTCTCAGACACTTAATATGGAGCAACCCCTTTTTTTGGCCAGATCATACAATTCTTATCTACAGGCTTCTTTATGATTAAAACAAAAATTAAGTTTTTTCCTTCTTGCCTCCTATTCCTCCCTCTCTTCAGGCACTTGTTCTTTTGTCTCCTGCCTTTTCTTCATGACCAAACTTCCAGAAATAATTGTCCAAACTCACTCTCTTCACCTCCTCTGTTCTCAGTTCCCCCTCCCTCTTAAGGCTACCCTTCCTCCCCCCACTACAAAGATGCTGCTCTTGCCCAGGTCACTCACTAGCTCGCTCTTGCTACACCCACTGAGCCCATCTCACTTCTTATCATATTCTGAAAGTGTTGACAACTCCATCCTTTACAAAATAGCTTGGGTGCTTTTACAAAAGTAATTGAAGCTTTTTTTTTTTTTTTTTTTTGTAGAGTAAAACAATAAATAAAAGCATTGGGAGACTCCTTACAGGCTCACCCTGTCTCAGTGCTGCAGACAGACCCATGGCTGCAAGAACCCACTGCTGCTTGACAGCTGCCTTGCACAGCTGCCCAGTGCACAGAGCAGCCTCAGGAAGTCCCTGAAATTAGTCACTTTAGCCTTCTAATTTGGGGGAAATCCTACTTCCTCTATTACAAGCATCATGGAAGCCAAGACAATTTTATAAACAAACAAGTGAACACACACACACACAAACAAACAAATAGAAGGGCCTACATTCAGTAACTCTTCAATTCTAGTACCAATAGTTGCTTTAAATACAACCCTAGAGATGACACAGGGCTGCTTGGTCTACAGGACCAGGCCCTGTTGGTCTCTCTCGGCAGGAAGCTGTCTGGACACAGCTTTCCTGATAGCCAATGGTTGTTTCCCCTTATCTAAACCTTATCATTTGGAGAATGATAGAAATGAAGCATAGAAGCATTTGGGATCTTGTGAAGATGACCCAGCAGTTTTAAAGGCTTATAAGTGTTCAGATATACACACACAGACATGGGCTTCTCATGATCATTGGTTTTCCCAAAATAAAGTACTAAGTAGGAAATAAAATCATTTCCCAAATCCCACCACTCAGAACAACAGCCATAATGGTCTTGGTAAGGTTCTTTAGACATCCTGTGGATGGACATAGAGATATATGTATACAGTTCACATTCCTGGGACCATGATGTACATGTTCTGTAATTGCTATTTTCACTGAGAAAATACAGTGGATAGATTTCCAAGTTACTAACAATAGACTAGTGTCATGATTGTTAATACTGACCAACCATTCAGGATATTTAGAAATCATTATTTACTCACTCAACTAGTCTCCTCTTAGTGGCTTTTAGGTTGTTTACGGGTTTTGATACTATAAACAATAATAAATATCCTGTGTTCAGTTTGGCTTTCTGCGTTTATTTCAGACTAATTTCTAGAAGTAGACTAGCTTGATACACTGGTGTATACATTGTACATTTTGATAAAGCAGGCTAATTTCCTTATAGAAATGTTATATCAATTTATTTTCCCACTAACGCTGGACTTAAAGACATCTTTTTTAAATCAATTTTGTTGGGTTTTATCAATTGCTGGTTTTAGATGTAGGTTTTGTAGACTGATTCAATTTTTTTGTTCAATTTGAGTCTTTTTCTTTCAATAAGTGAGTTTATCTTGTTCATGTTTATTTTTTCAATTATTGTGTATAATTTTAGTTATTTTATTTTGTGCTCTGTGTTTCCTTAACATATCTTTTATTTTTTTTCTTTCAGTAGATACTCTGTTTTTTTGGTAATTCTCTGCCTGTTTTTAGTTCTGTAAGTGGGCATCAGTGCCTTTCATTATATATTTAGGATTCTTTTTCTCAAATAGTACAATATTTTCTGCTCTACTAATAGATGACATTTATTATCTGTTTACAATGCCCTCTTAACAGTCCTATGAGGTAAGTGGTGGTGTGTGTTCTTTCCTTCTTCCAACTTGCCCGCATCTCCAGGCCTGGGTCATCTAATCTCAGTGCTTTGTATACCCTTAAAATTCCTTTGGAAAGAAAAATTAGACCCTGGTAAGCTCTGAGCTCAAATAGCTCCCCAGCCCAGTTGTGCATCCACGATTATTTCTGTGTAGAACCATTAAACATCCCTCATTCCCATCCCCACAATCCAGAGTATCCTGAAGGCATTATTTTTTAACCAGTCCAAGCTGCTTTGCTATGCAATTCACTTTCACATGAATAATCTTATTGGATACTCACAGCAAGCCTGTAAAATAGCCTCGAGTCTTTCACATTAGTGACAAGAAAATTGAGGTTTAAGAAAGTGAGTGTGATTTGTCTTTGTGCTCGGTACTTTGGGTTTTCTTAATTAGTGTCCTTTCACTGACTAGTCTCCCATTAAAAAAGAAATAGAATAAATCTACCAAAACCAAGATGATCCAAAACACCAAATTAAAATTCTTCCGTTCCTTACCAAAGAATGTACTTTTAACTAAATGCTTCTTAGCTCTTATCTCTCTGTTGAAAAAAGTTCTATTTTTGGAAAGCTGCTTGAAGTGTGTAGACGTCTATCCATCTCTCTTGATTAATATTTTCTACAGAGACTGTTTGTATGTTATGCAGGGTGTTAATAGATGATATAGGAAAATGAGTATAGGCAACTAGTGATGGGAAACATTGAGTTAAAGTTGCTCACACAAATTGCTCAGAGTTGCCTTTAATAGGCTATATTCTAGGGGCCTCCCCGGTGGCGCAGCGGTTGAGCGCTGGGTTGCGAAGCTGCCCGCGGTCTCTGCGGAGCCGGTTCGATCCCCGGCTGCTCCCCGGCCACCGGAGGAGGATCCCACATGGCGCGCAGACCTCTCCTGCTGCCCGCTGCTCCCCTCAGCAGTGTACTTCGGTCCTTCTGCCTGCTCTGCTCCCTGCTCTGGCTCTGGTGAATTCTCTCACCCTCCTGCGCTTCTGACTGTACCCAGTGCATGTATAAACAAAACAGGCAAAACAAACAAATAAATAAATAAAACATGCCTCTGTAAAAAAAAAAAAAATAGGCTATATTCTAGGACACTAGTGTTCTTTTAGAACACAGTTTGGGAAAAACTGATGAGTGAGAAATGGTTTCCTTCAATAAACCTACTAATAATAAAAAAGAAGGAAATCCTGTCATTTGCAACAAATGGATGGATGTTGAAATAAATGAAAGAAGTCAAAGAAGGAAAAATACTGTATGATCCCATTTATATGTGCAATCAAAAAATAAAAGACAACACCCTGAAATGCATAGAATCAGAGAACAGATGAGTGATTGCCAGTGGCAGGGGACATGGGGTTGGAGAAATAGGTGGCAGTGGTGATCCTTTGTGTGTGTATATATCAAAACATGTTGTATACACCTGAAAATAATACAATATTACAAGTTAATATATCTCAAAATCTTTTAAAAACTCACTATTAATGGAAGGAAATAAGCTCTGGACTGCTTAGTATAAAGTAGTTTTTTGAGAGAAATAGAAATAAAGAATATTTTGAGAGAAACAAACTTTTCACTCAGTTGCTTCCAAAGATAAGATCAGAAAACTCTATTGAGAAAATTTCCAGATATTTACTCAGTGTTGGTTATTCTCAGGGAATCCCTTCAACTCTGGGCTGGACACTTCACAGGTAAGAAGAATTAACCTTGAGAGGAGTAAATTTTGTTTAAGTTTCCCAATGCTTGAAAGTGAGGAACAAGGACTTGAATCCCAGTCTAACTGATCTGAAGCCTGTACTCTTTCCTCTATATCACTTCTCAAATAATTTAAAATATTTTCCAGCATTCACAATTAGGAAAAAGATACAGAAGCATGTCGAGAAAGAAAATGAAAGAATAAAGAGACAGAAAAAGAACGAGAGAGGAGCAGGCAGATGGAGGAACAAGAAAGAAGCCCTTGGTTGGTCTGTTTTAAGATGGAGACACAGAGTTGTACCGAAAGAAAGGCTTGGAGATAGATATGTCATTCTTTTAAATTCAAACACAATTCCTAGAATTTCTTACATAAAGACATATGACATAAGAGCTAATGTTTGCATGAAGATTTCCCTCTTTTAAAAACCAGATCTTTGAGTTTATAATCTCAAATATAAACATATCTAAAATCATTGGTTAAAAATATTTTTATTCCTGTCTCAGTCTTTGTGTGTCTGGAAATGTCTTGAGTAAATGTAGAAGAGTGTGATACTCTTAACTCATTGCCTCCTTAGCACTTTGGAGATGGTATTCCAATCTTCTAGCTTTTATTGCTCTTTAGAAGTTTGCTATAAATTTGATAAATAGATCTTGCCTTTGAAAATAAGTTTTATCACATCTCTGGCATTTTCAAGATTTTTCTCTTTGATGCTCTACTATTTCACAAAAAATGTGCCAGGTGAGGGTGTATTGTCACTTTTCCTGCTTGACTGGTGGGCTTCTTCAATTAAAAAACCAAACAAACCCAAATCTTTAAAATTTCATCCATATTTCCCCAAATATTGTCTCTCCCCATTTTCTTTATTTGTAACTTCTATTAGGTGTGTGGGATCATCTCATTTTATCTCCTATATCTCTGATGTAATTTCTTAAAATCTCTATATCTTTGCTGTATTTTGGGGTGGTTTCTTTTTATAACCAGCTTCTAATTCATTAATTTCTTTTCAGCTAAATCTAATATGCTGTGTAATCTGTCAAAGTGTTTTTCTCAATGATTATATTTTTTGTTTCTGAAATTTAGGGTGCTTCTTTTTACCATGTTGGTATTTTTTCATATAGTGTCTGTTTTTTCATGTGGTCTTGAAATTTATAAATCTTCAAAAATTTTGGGTAAATTTAGTTAAAAATCTCTTCAGATTATTATCTTGAGTTTGGGGAGTACACTTTTCCCTATTTGTTGTTTCTGCCTCTCACTCTTTCAATATGCCTCTGATGGTTTATTTCCTCATGAGATTTTTAATTTCTGATGTTGAGCCTATCTGCAACAAGTTGCTTTCCCATAGATTTCTGTGTCTATGGGTTTTGAAGGTGTTTCTAGCACGTCAGTTCCCTAGTTTGCTGCTGCCAAGACCCTGCAGGTTTCACTAATTATGGAAAAGGTTTTATGCTGAATTTTTTTTTAAGATGTATTTATTTATACAAGAACTGGAGTACAAGCCAGATACAAGCCAGCACTGGAGGGTGAGATGATTCACCAGAGACAGAGCAGGTAACAGAACAGGCAGACTGACGAAATAGACTGCTGAGGGGAGCAGCAGGCAAGACAGGAGAGGAGAGGTCTGTTTCGCCAGATGGGATTTTCGGTAGCCAGCCAGGATCGAACCCACGCTGCCAAGGCTGGGGACAGCTTCACAGTGCTGCGCTCAACCACCTGCGCCACCAGGGAGGCCCTTATGTTGAATTTCTAATTCAAAATGTCTGTATCAGTGCCTCCCTGGTGGCGCAAGGGGTTAAGACGCAACCTTTGAAGCCGTCCACAGCCTCTGCTGCACGATTTCTACTCTAGGGCAGCCAGGGAGCAACCCACTTGGTGCAGCAGACCTCTCCGGACTTGCCTGCTGCTCTCCTCAGCAGTGTACTTCGGTCAATCTGCCTGTTCTGTTCCCCACTCTGTCTCTGGTGAATCCTCTCACCCCGCACACCTCTGGCCTGTACCCCAGTTCTTGTATGCATAAAATAAATAAATCTTAAAAAAAAAGTGACTTTAAAAAAATGTATCAAATGCAGAATTGTGTGTGTGTTTTGGGTGTGTGTGTGTGTGTCTGTGTGTGAGAGAGACAATGATCTACCTAAGAGTATAAGAATCTATGAGTCCTTTCTTTTAATTTTATGTATGCATAGAATTAGTAGATGGGAGTTTGAGGCTTTAAAATCGATCCATTTTTCATAATGCTGCTTTTAATTCCATATTTTCATTTCAAAGAAATAAATATTGAACGCTTCCATTTGTTATGTTATTATAAAAAGTAGAGTTTGTTGTTTTAAATTAAATTAACAGTTAAATACTTGGGTATTTTTTCATGCATTTTCTATTAGCTAGTGCTGTTTTCTCCTCCAGGATGGATGTCAGTGAGGTTTGAATAATAGACTTCTTGTCTATAATTTACAGACTTGATTGGAATGCACTGTGAATTACCCTTGCAAGACCTTAATGATTCACCCACTTGTTGGGAAATTGGAAACTGTTGATTCATTTTCTGCCCCAGGAGATGTTGCTTCTCTCTACTAAAGGTACATTATATAGTTAGGTTTGGGTTTCCTCTTAGCTTGCTTTTTAAAAAAAAAGGGTACATCGAAATCTTCCTCAGATCTGGTAGGTAATGTTTTGCTACCGAGTATTTCTGCATCTTTCACTCACATGTTACCTAAGTAGATCAATTTTGAAACATTTCTCTGTTATCAGAGAATTTGTTGAGACCTACACTGTCTAAGAAAGATATCACTATTCTTATGTGACTCTTAAGCACTTGAAATGTGGTCAGTTCAAATTGAGAGGCATTAGAAGTATACAAAACACAATATGGAAAAAATGTAAAATATGTCATTAATAATTGTATTGATTACATGTTGAAATGGCAAGGTTTTGGATCTATATTGGGATAAATGAATTATCTTATTAACTTCACTTCTTTTTTTTTTACTTTTGTAAAAAATGTGGCTTTTAGAAAAATTAAAATTACACAAGTGGCTAGCATTGTATTTCCATTGGAAAGCACTGCTCTAGAGAGTCATAAGTATATAGAAACTCATAGAGTCTCTAACAAGAACTTCTTTCAGTTTGTCATTCTTTTCTTGAACTCCCATTTACCTTTTTTTTTTTTAAAGCAACATCTTGGTGTTTGGTTAATGCTGTACTACCACAGTGCAGGCAACTGTAAAGGAGGCTCCATCTCACTCAGCATGTGAGATGAAAATTGGATGTAGTCAAAATTACCCTTGAAAATTCCTTGGGAAGGCCTCAAGCTGTTCCTGTCATACCATCTTTTATTAAGTCCCACCCAGATAAATTTTTCTCTAGTATTTGGACTATTTCTTCATTGAGACCAGATGAAGTAGTTGGTTTGTGTTTGGTTCCATGGTATAGCAAAATAAAAATCCACAATTACTCTCAGCATGGAGAGACACCTGCCTGAGAGAAGCAGAAGGGAACTGGAATCCCTAAAGGAGCCCCAGGCTTATGCTTTTTGCTCACTTGTCAAAGAAGGGGGACATGCCTACTTTATTTTGCTCTCTCACCTATATCAAATTTTCTGTTTCTTTATTTTCATGTTTGCTAGCTCTAATAGTCTTTTCCAGTTCTAATATTTTGTGCATCTGTGATTTTAAATGTTCATAAAAAACCATTAAAAGGCACCTCCCTGATGGCACAAGGGGGTTAAGCACCGCACTATGAAGCAATCCGCAGCCTCTGTAGCACGAGTTCAATCCCTGCCAGGGAGCAACCCACATGGTGCAGCAGACCTCTCCTGTCTTGCCTGCTGCTCCCCTCAGCAGTGTACTTCGGTCAATCTGCCTGTTCTGTTCCCCACTCTGTCTCTGGTGAATCCTCTCACCCCCTCCCCATCTTTGACCTGTACCCCAGCTCTTGTATGCATAAATAAATAAATCTTTAGGGGAAAAAAACATTAAAAGGTCACACCACAATGCAAATGTATTTAATGCTGCTAAATTGAACCCTTAAAATTATTAAAATTGATAATTTTTTATTATATATATATATTTTACCACAGTAAAAAGACAGTTATGTGAAGCATTTGTTGTGGTAAGGATGTGGAAGTTGGGAGTGAGACAGAATTAGTAAGTGGAAATGTCATAGGTTGGGTTTTCCAGGAAGTTGACTCTGAGACTCAGTTTAGCATTTAGGGTGTTTATTTTTTTAAATTAATGTAGAATCAATATCTATGGAAAGGAGAGATAGAAAGTAGGAATAAGTATAGAGAAACATTGAGCTGTGATGCAGACTCAACAACAGCCTCAAATCAGTCCCATTGGGAATTCTAAAACAAAATGGCCCTACAGAGTTGTTCCAGTGCTGAGGTATTGAATGGGCAGGCCTTTGTCTCCTGATTACAGTAATATGGGATGACCCTGGGGGGTCGTAACCAAGGATGAAGGGGCTCTTTGCAGCAAAAGCAAGTCCTGAAAGCTCTGACAACTGAAAGCTATTGGCCCTCCCACAGGTAGGGCAAAAAGTTCTTGAAGGGAGACTGGCATAGTACATTAAGATGTCTCCACATAACTTTTCTTTTCTTGTTGCTACCCAAGTTCTATTTCACCCTTCAAAACTGTGCCTTGAATTTTTTTTTTTTTTTTTTTTTTGAGGAATTGCTTCTATAGCAGGACCTCCTGCTATAGTCAGGCAAAAGGACATATAGTAACCTATATGTTCTGCCCTGCCTCTGAAGTTAAAGTTCAATTGAGATCTCTTTCCTTGAACTTGACTCTTGAACAAAATGACAGAAAAAAAAGTTGGTGTTCACATTCTCCTGTCTAGAGGATCCCTGTTACACCTATGTCTCCTCAAGCTTCCCATTCATTCTGTGAACTCTTCAATATCCCTCTATTTTTTATTATTATTAAATTGAAGAAACACTGCATTATAACATTATATGTTTGAGGTTTGCATCATTATAAATCAACATGTATGTATATTACATTAAGTTCACTAGTAAAAGTCCAATTCTGTCATTCACCATTACAATTGACTCCTTATATCTGACTTACCCACCCCCACTTGCCCCTTTCCTTCTGGTAATCATTAGTTTGGTCTTAGCATCTATAAGTTTGTTTTTGTTTTATTCATTCATTTGTTTTTTTGGCTATTCTATATACCACCTATGAGTGAAATTGTATGGTGTTTGTCTTTTTCCATCTGACTTAGCATAATATCCTATAATAATGCCCATCCATGTTGTTGCAAATCGCAGGGTTTCATCTCTTTTTTTTATAGATGTCTATATATACAACATTTTCTTTATCTAATCATCAATCCAGGAAACATGCTGTTTCCAGCCCTTGACTATTGTAAATAATCTTGCAATAAACACGAGATTACATATATATATATATATATATATATATATATATATATGAGTTTTGTATTTTTTGGGGGGTAAATACCTAGATGTAGGATAAAAGGACCAAATGGAAATTCTATTTTTAATTTTTTTGAGGAATCCTCATACTGCATTTCATCATGGCTGCACCAGTTTACATTCCCACCAACAGTGTGCAAGTGTTCCCTCTCTCCACATTCTCGCCAACATTTGTTTTCTATCTTTTGGATAATAGCCATTCTCACACTTGTGAGGCGTGATATCTTGTTTTGATTTATATTTATTTTCCTGATAATGAGAGATGATGAACATCTTTTCATTTACTTGTTGGTCATCTGAATGTATTCTTTGGAGAAGTGTTTATTCAGATCCTCTGCCCATTTGGAAATTGTTTTTTGTTGTTCATATATTAACCCTTTGTTGATGTGCAAATACCTTCTCCCATTGAATAGGCTGTCAGTTTTGATGATAGTTTCTTTCACTGTGCAGAAACCTTTTAGTATAATGTAGTCCCATATGTTTATGTCTGCTTTTGTTTCCCTTACTGTTGGAGTTATGTCTCTAAAGACATCTTTAAGGTCGATGTCATTGAGTGTATGACTTATGTTTTCTTCTATGTGTTGTATGGCTTCAGGTATTACAGCCAAATCTTTAATCAATTTTTAAATAAGTTTTGTGTATTGTATAGATAGTGGTCTAGTTTCATTCTTTTGCTTGTGGCTGTCCAGTTTTCCCAAGTCCAAGGTCTTCCTATAATGCAAATAGTGATCTAGAAAGAGGAAGAAATTAAGAAAACCATCCCATTTACAATTACACCAAAAAATGTTAAATACCTATGAGTAAACCTTCTCACTCGCTGCACCTCTGGCTTATACCCCAGTTCTTATATGCATAAATAAATCAATCTTAAAAAAAAATGGGCACTTTTCCAAAGAAGACATACAGATGGTCAATAAACACATAAAGAAAATGTTTCTCATCACTTATCATCAGGGAAATGGAAATCAAAAGCACAATGAGGTGCCATTTCATACCAGTGAGAATGGCTCATATCAAAAAAACCAGAAACAACAAGTTCTGGGAATGGTGTAGAGAGAAAGGAACCCTCTTATACTATTGTTGGGAATGCAGACTGGTCCAGTCCCTTTGGAAAGCTGTGTGGAGATTTCTCAGAAGACTAAAATTGGATATGCCACATGACCCAGCAATTTCACTCCTAGGTATCTTCCCCCAAATACAAAAACAGTTATTCAAAAGGAAACCTGTACTCCCATGTTTATTGCAACACTATTTACTATAACCCAATTATGGAAAGAACCTAAGTGCCCCCGAACAGGTGAATCAAGATGTGGTACATACGCACAACAGAATACTACTCAGCAATCAACAAAGACAAACTCATGCCATTTTCAGCAACATGGATGGAGCTGGAAGGGATTATGCTAAGTGAAATAAGCCAGAAAGAGAAAGATAGATACTGGATGATGTCACTTATATGTGGAATATAGAAAAACCATATAAAAGGTCAGACAAAGACAAACTTTAAAAGTAACCCTTGGAAGCTGACCACAGATCTGTCACTTACAAAGGAGGAAGAGGGGGCCTCCCTGGTGGCACAGGGGTTGAAGTCTCAGTGCTATCAAGCTATCACCAGCCACTGCAGCATGAGTTCCATCCCCGGCCAGGAAGCTAACCCATATATGGTGCAGCAGACCTCTCCTGTCTCCCCTACTGTCTCTCCTGTCTCCCCTCAGCAATGTATTTCATTAATCCACCTGTTCTGTTACCACTGTCTTAGTGAATCCTCTCACCCCCCACACCTCTGGCCTACACCCCAGTTCTTCTATGCAAAAACAAATAAATAAAATCTTTAAAAAAAAAAACAGAGGAAGGGGAGGTGCAGGAGTGAGAATGATTGTATGTTACTGGTTATATGTTATTTGTTATATGCTATTGGTACGTATATGATAACATGTGAAATTTTACTTGGGTTCTATTGCATTTACCACAAAAAGGATGGGAGGAAATGAAAAGGTTTCTTCAGATGCTGTAGCTTTTAGACACTCTTCCCTTGTTCTCCGTATCAATACACATTGCCAAATCAGAATGGTTTTTAGTTGAATTATTGATGTCTTTGGCTTCCTTAGACTACAAGTGAAAAAAAACCAAATGAAAAATTGAATGATTACTACTGAAAAGTTTACAGATGGAAGGATATGATGTCTGGGATTTGTTTCAAAAAATCTGGGGCAGAGTGGCGGGTAGCTGGTGATGTGAATGGGAGAGAGATGGCCACATTTTAATGTTTTGGTGGCTGGGTAATGGTATATGGGTTTCATTATTTTTTGTCTGTCTATTTTGCACATGTTTAAAATTTGTCACAATAAAACATCTTTAAAAAGTTAAAATATGCATGCATAAAATATGTATGCATAAAGACTGAGAGAACACAGAATAATGAAAATTAAGTTAACTTAGAATTGAATTATGAGTGAATTCTTTTTTTAAAAAAGATTTATTTATTTATGCATACAAGAGCTGGGGTACAGGCCAGAGGTGCAGGGGGTGAGAGGATTCACCAGAGACAGAGTAGGGAACAGAACAGGCAGACTGACTGAAACAAACTGCTGAGGAGTGCAGTAGGCGAGCCAGGAGAGGTCTGCTGTGCCATGTGGGCAGCTCCCTGGCCAGGGATCAAACTGCATTACAGTGGCTGCGGACAGCCCCATAGGCTGCGTCTCCACCCCTTGCGTCACCCGGGAGGCCCCATGAGTGAATTCTTTTTAAAAAATTTATTTGATATTATTCTAATTTTGTCTTTCCATAAATAAGAATTCTAAGGAAAGGGAGGAAAAAAAAAAACGCATACAAAAAAAAAAACTTCTATGGTAAGGACCAGTGCTGTGCTGGAGCTGACTTGTATGAGATTGAGAGGGTGGAATGTTAAATATTCAAAAATTTTGCATCCTGGTTAACATCATGTGTGTACATGGTGAGAATTTTTATACCTTGGCAATCAGCACATACTAGAAATCAGTACTCCCAGAACTATTGTTAAATGTTTACCTGCATATCACTGATAAGAACTATTTAAACTTTCTAACCAAAATTATCTAAAGATTCTGAAATGAATGGGTAGGCATTTAATTTATTATGTACATATTTAATGAGCTCCTATCATGGTCAGGAAGCTGTACTAGGTATTTTGGGTGATGCAAAGATTATTTTAAGAAGAGGAAGTTATCATATATGATACTTATGGAATTATATTTATTTGTGAAATTGTATATAAATACTTATTTGTGAATTTATATATATATAGATAGATAGAGATAGGTAGGTAGGTAAATAGGTTGGAGGATGGATGGATGGATGGATGGATGGATGGATGGATGGATGGATGGATGGATGAAAGATTACAAAGCAAATTGGCAACTGTGGGAGGGCAGATACTTAGTCAGCTCTAAGGACTGTAGTTAACTGACGCCCTCCAGCTGTTGTTGTGTTTAAGATCTACTTCTAAGTGTACACTGAATCATACACTTTAAAGTGTGAATTTTATGAAAATTATATTTCAACAACACTTATTTTAAAAAGGAGACAAGACAAAGATGCCAGTCACTAACTGTTTAATGTTTTTCTGGAAGGTCTTGCTTATGCAATGGACAAGAAAAATAAATAAAAGTAAAACTTTTCAAAGAGGTTTTAAAAAATATTATTTGGAGACTTTTATTATCTATGGTGAAAACTGCAAGATGGAAGAAAAAGTTTTCAAGATCTCTGAGGGGATATACACCATTAGGTGTGTATGTAAATACATACATGCACATACAGAGACAATAATATAAGTGTCAGAAAAATATTAGATTCAAAGTAATAACAATATTTGAATTATCTCTGAATAAATTTAATCTACAATATATAGGACCTTTTCAGAGAAAATGATAAAACTTTATTAAAATACATAAAATTGGACAATAGACATAAATGTTCATGGAAAGGAAAACTCAGTATCAAAAATGTCAGTTCTTCACAAACTAATCTATAATTACAATGCAAGTCTAAGCAAAATCCCAATAGATTTTCTGGAATTTCTCAATTGTTTGTAAAGTTTATCTGAAAAATGCAAATGCAAGATAAGCCAAGAAAATTTTGTGTGTTTTTAAGTTAATTAATTAATTTTATTTATTTATTTATTTATTTTTAAACAATATTTGCTTCCCCCACCCCCTCAGGTGTAGTCCCCATAGAGTTTCCTTCACCAATGCACCCGTGCACCATCATCTCAGACCCCTGTGCTCCTCCCTCCCTCCCTCTCTCTGATCCCTCTCCCACCTCCTCCCCTGCAGCATGTCTCTGATTTATAATTGTCTATTTTTGCTTTGTTGTATTTTGTACTGTTATTATTTTTTACACTGATATCTTATTTGGTTCCCCTATATTCCTGCTATAAGTGAAACCATCCGATATTTTTCTTTTTCCTTCTGGCTTATTTCACTGAGCATAATTCCTTCTAGTTCCATCCACATCACTGCGAATGGCATGAGTTTATCTTTTTTGATTGCTGAATAATATTCCATTGTGTATATATACCACATCTTTTTGATCCAGTCATCCATTTTTGGGCATTTAGGTTGTTTCCATGTTTTACCTATTGCAAATAGTGCTGCAATGAACATAGGGGTACAGGTGGTCTTTTGAATCAATGTTTTTGTGTCCTTTGGGTAGATCCCTAGTAGTGGAATTGCCAGGTCATATGGTAGCTCCATTTTTAGTAGACTGAGGAACCTCCAGACAGCTTTCTTTTTTTTTTTTTTAAGTTTGCACTCCCACCAGCAATGTAGGAGAGTTCCTTTTTCACCACATCCTCACCAACATTTGTTGTTACTTGTTTTTTTTTGATATGCGCCATTCTTACTCGTGTAAGGTGGTATCTCAATGTGGTTTTGATTTGCATTTCCCTGATGATAAGGGATGTTGAACATTTTTTCATATGCCTGTTGGCCATTTGCATTTCCTCTTTGGAGAAATGTCTTTTAAGTTCTTCTGCCCATTTCTTATTTATTTATTTATTTATTTATATTTATTCAAGCACTGGGTACAGTCAGAAGTGCGGGAGGGTGAGAGAATTCACCAGAGCCAGAGCAGGGAGCAGAGCAGGCAGAAGGACCGAAGTACACTTCTGAGGGGAGCAGCGGGCGGCAGGAGAGGTCTGCGCGCCATGTGGGACCCTCCTCTGGTGGCCGGGGAGCAGCGGGGGATGGAACCAGCACTGCAGATGCTGCGGGCAGCTTTGCAACCCAGCGCTCAACCGCTGCGCCACCAGGGAGGCCCTCTTCTGCCTACTTCTTGACTGGATTGTTTATTTTGTTTTTGTGGAGTCATGTTAGTTCTTTGTATATCTTTGTGATCAGTCCCTTACCAGTTGTATGAAGTGCAAAAATTTTTTCCCAATCAGTGGGGTGTCTCTCCGTCTTGGTTAATGTCTCTTTTGCTGTACAGAAGCTTTTCGGTAAGCCAAGAAAATTTTGAAAGAAAGGAATTATGAGAAGCAACTGGCACATGAGTAGAAAATATAACAGTTGAACAAAATAGAAAGTTTTAAAGTAGATCCATGTACTTAAAATAGTATGGGAATTTAAGATATTAAGATGACATTTCAAAACAGCAGGGAAAAATTATTCAACAAATGATGTATGACAACCACATATTCATAAGAAAAAACTAAAAATAAAACATTCATGTGGAAAATACCCCATTAAAATGTTAAAATCTAGGTAATAAACTGATAGAAATATTTACAAGCTATTTGATTGACAAGGATTCGACCCCTAATTCTATAAAGATCTTATATTAACCATTAGGCAAATGAGCGATACCCTGGAAGACAAATGGGCAAAGATTTCAATGGGCAATTCACCAAAAAAAAGGAAAAGAAAAATGAAGTAGAAATGGCTAATAAACATTTAAAAAATTCTCAACTTCACTTGCACAAGAACTCTAAATTACAATAAAAGATTATTTTTATATATATTTGCAAAGATGAAAATGATGAACAATACTTTTTGAAAGAATATAAAGAATCAGGACCTCTCATAAATTACTGGGAATAGAAATTGATATAAGCATAGGTAAGGCTTTTTTTCCAGAAGTGTATTCAAAGGAAATAAATATGCAGAAGGATGTCTACTGCAGTGTGTTTATGGTATCAAAAACTGAGAAGATAATAAATATTAGTAGCACATTGATGAAATAAACTGTGATTGATCCATATGCTAAAAGAGTTTAAATTAGATTGATATTTGTGAATGTTGAAAGATGTTGGAGGGAAAAATTGCAAATCTTAACAGTACTGTAGGATTTTACTTACATAAAAATGAAATACACATCTTCATTTGTATATTGAGTAGTCTGAAAAAATATACCAAACTTTAATTGTATTTGAGGATAGAAGGGATGACATCAGCTATTACATTTTCAGTTGCAAGTCATAGAATATTAGGTGTATATATGCCTAAATAATAAGTGGAATATATTTGTCAAGTAACCAGAATGCTTGGCAGTAAAGTCAGAGGTAAAATGGGCTATGGTGAAGAGAGCTGCGACTTAATAGGTATAGAGAGTTTCTTTTTGCTAGAATCAAAGAATTCTGGAGATTGGTTGTACAAAAGTGAATGTACACTTAAAATGGTTAACATGATAAAATTTATATATTATAGTTTATATAGCTAAAAAATATTACTTTTTTTTTTTAATAGAGGCATGTTTATTTATTTATTTATTTGTTTGTTTGTTTTGTTTATACATGCACTGGGTACAGTCAGAAGCGTGGGAGGGCGAGAGAACTCACCAGAGCCAGAGCGGGGAGCAGAGCAGGCAGAAGGAATGAAGCACACTGCTGAGGGGAGCAGCGGGCGGCAGGAGAGGTCTGCGCGCCATGTGGGACCCTCCTCCGGTGGCAGGGGAGCAGCCGTGGATCGAACAGGCGCCGCAGAGGCTGCGGGCAGCTTCGCAACCCAGCGCTCAACCGCTGCGCCACCGGGGAGGCCCAAAAATATATTACATTTAAAAAAAGAGGTAAGAGCCTCATCTTAAGGCTGGCTCCTCCAGCTGGATTATTGGTGCACTCAGGACTGTGAACTTTACTCAGGTCCAGCTAAGGCAAGGTGTCTTGTATCCCTTTACCTGTCACACAGCAGTTCCAGCTTTCCTGTGATTGAACTGTAATAGTATGGTTACATGCCCTTTCCTGAATCATGCTCTAAGCTGACATCACATTTTAGATCTCTTTATAAATTTGGTAGCAGTGTTGGTTGTCACAGTGATTGAGTATTTAAAGAAGGTGGGACAGAGTTACTGGACTTCTGATAATGTATAAGCAGTTCAATAATTATAGAATTTCCCCTATATCTTGCGTAGTTGTTAATGTCCCACTTGACATTAAAGGTTTCTAAAAACCTGTTTAGGGCCTCCATGGTGGTGCAGGCGGTTGAGTGCAGCACTGTGAAGCTGTCTGCAGCTTCTGCAGTGCAGGTTCAATCTCCGCCGGCCTCAGAGCAACCCACATGGCAAGCAGACCTCGCCCGCTGTCTCACCCGCTGTACCCCTCAGCAGTGTATTTCGGTCAATCTGCCTCTTCTGTTCCCCGCTCTGTCTCTGGTGAATCCTCTCACCCTCCTTGCACATCTGGTCTGCACCCCGGCTCTTGTATAAATAAAATAAATCTTTAAAAAAAAATAAAAGCCTGTTTATAATAACTTGAATCTATACCCTACCTCCATTTTATATATATATATATATATATATATATATATATGAACTATTTTTTCATGGTCTTAATAGAAAAAACTTAAAGATATGAGAATTATGGGTAAATTGAGAGAAAATAGTTCTTTATTTCATTTGGAACTTTACCAAGAGTTATTCATTATTTCAGAAAATCATGTTTTCAATAACTCGCACCACTTGTGGTATTTAAGTCACCGGTTCATCCCTGAATATCGCAATTCACACTGTATAATGTAATTCACACTGCATATTTTAACATCTCTGAAATCAGGATGTATCCTACAATAAATGATATATTAGATTCTATGAAATACGGTACTAAATATTAGTCTGCATTTGTAGATGTTGCATTCATTTCTCGCTTGTACCAGCCTCTCCCAAATTGGTCTCCCTGCTTCTATCCTATTATCTATTCTCATTAAAGCAGACAGATTTTTCTTTTTAAAATATAGATCAGATCGTGTCATTCCTCTTCTCAAAATCTTTTAATGTTGCACCACTTTACTCAGAGTACAAGCTTTACAATGACCTATGAGGGCCTATGAGATCAGGCTCTGTTACCTTTCTGACTCATCTCCTGCTTTTTCTTTTTTTCAAAGATTTATTTTATTTATTTATGCATACAAGAGCTGGGGTGTAGGCCAGAGGTTTGTGTGTGGGGGATGAGAGGATCACCAGAGACAGAGTAGGGAGCAGAACAGGTGGATCCACTGAAATACACTGCTGAAGGGAGCAGTGGGTGAGACAGGAGAGGTCTGCTGCACCATGTGAGTAGCTCCCTGGCCAGGGATCCAACTCGCTGCCAATAGTTTCAGTGTACTGAGACTCAATCCCTTGCGCCACCAGGGAGGCCCTCCTGCTTTTTCTTATTCTACTCACATCAATCTACCTTACTGGCCTTTGGTAGTCAATACACTCACTATACATCTGCCTTTGGACCTTTGCTCTGGGTATTGCATCTGCCTGGATAATTTCCCCCTAGATAGCTGCATGATTCTTTTTCCTACTTCAAATCTTTGCTAGAATATTACCTTCTACAAATGAGATCTGCCTTGATCACTGTTTTAAACTGCAACCCACTCCCCACTTCCCTACTGCTCTGAACTCTGGTTTCCCCTTACTCTGTTCTACTTTTTCAGTAACACTTATCATCTTCCAATGTAATATTTAATCTATGCATTAGGTTGATAGTTTGCTGTCCATATCTTACCACCCTGTAAGAATGTAAGCTCTGCAAGACAGGGATTTCTGCCTATATTCCAAGTAAATTTAGAACAGTGTCTAGTACATAGTAGGTGCTCAAAAATTGTTGAATGAATGGTGATTCTGCCACTAGGTCCAACTATTTAACTACTTCACTATATCTTCTAATATAATTGTGCCAAGCATTTACATATGGAAATATGAGTTTTATGATAATTATTTTCCTATTAGTACTCTTATAGCATTATATCACAGTATTGTAAGGTATATCATAATATAATTGATTTTATGTCAGGATGCTAATGGGAGTGTAATGAAACATTTGTTACAGTATAAAGGCTGGGATGTTAGGGACACTAGGGTTTAGATCATTCTCAAAGGCACTCTGGAGCTGTGGGTAGAGATAATCCCACCTAAACTGCCTGGCTGCTTGCTAGATGGGAAAAGTGGGATGGGTATTGGAGAGGCAACCATTGTGTCGGCAACCAGGAGGAAACAAACTTCCCCTTCCTTTCCAAGTTTACTGTACTTCCATAGTGTTTGTTTTACTTGGAGATATTATAGTGATTGATCACTTCTTTTATAACAAACCCAATAGAGATATTTTCATCTAAAAAAATCCTGCAAAATATAGTAAACAGATAAGGAAAAAAATAAAAATCACCTGTATAAGAATGGCACATATCAAAAAAACAAGCAGCAACAAATTTTGGCAAGGATGTGGTGAAAAAGAAACTCTCCTACATTGCTGGTGGGAGTGCAAAACTGGTCCAACCACTATGGAAAGCTGTCTGGAGGTTCCTCAGTCTACTAAAAATGGAGCTACCTTATGACCTGGCAATTCCACTACTAGGGATCTACCCAAAGGACACAAAAACATTGATTCAAAAGACCACCTGTACCCCTATGTTTATTGCAGCACTATTTGCAGTTGGTAAAACCTGGAAACAACCCAAATGCCCAAAAATAGATGACTGGATCAAAAAGACGTGGTACATGTACACAATGGAATATTACTCAGCAATCAAAAAAGATAAACTCATGCCATTCACAGCAATGTGGATGGAACTAGAAGGAATAATGCTCAGTGAAATAAGCCAGAAGGAAAAGAAAAATATCAGATGGTTTCACTTATAGCAAGAATATAGGGGAACTTTCAAATAAGACATCAGTGTAAAAAAAATAACAACAGTACAAAACACAACAAAACAAAAACAGACAATTATAAATCAGAGATAATTATAAATTATAAATCAATTATAAATCAGGAGGAAGAGTGATCAGAGGGAGGGTGGGAGGAGGCTAGGGGGCTGTGGTGATGGTGCACGGGTACACTGGTGAAGGAAACTCTATGGGGACTGCACCTGAGGGGGCAGGGGAAAGCAAATATTGTTTAAAAATGAACAATGAACAATGATGTAAAAAATAATAAAAAACCGCAACAGAACAAAAATAAGATATCACAACAACAAAAAAAAATAAAAATCACCTATAATACCTCCCTTCCCCAGGGATAAGCACTGCTTACATTTTATTTTATAACTTGTGTTAGGGTATAGGTGTACACATAGAGATTTTCCAATTATGGTTTTGGATAATAGGATAAATAGTGTGGTTTGTCAAGATTATTTGGCCGCCACCTGCATGTTGGATTGAAGTAAAGTTAGGTTGTAACCTAAGAGTGGGGAAGAACAGCTTGGATAGTGGCTGTGGGAACAGAAAATGATATACCTCAGAGACTTGGTAAAGGAGACATGGATGACTTTGTTATTATTGTGTGCAAGAGAAGCAATGATTTTCTTTTTCTCATCTGTGTATTTCATCCTTACATTCAAGAATATTGGAGATGAGGGAGGACCTTTTGTCTTCTTGTGCTCTCTCTTTTAAAAAAGTAATGAACTGTATGTTTACAGTATGAAATGTGATTTCTGATATATGTATACACCCATGAAACCAGTGCCATCATTAAGGTAACAAATTTATCTATGGTCCCTGCAAATGTCCTTATGCCCTTAATATATTTTTAAATTTTAATAGGTAGATATATATTACAGTGCATGTTAGAAGAAAATATTAGGTAGCACATCAGGCCTGAGTATTGAAAACAGAGAATGAGTTGATGTAAAGACATATTAAATTGAACAGGTGTGTGAATCTCATGAAAATTTTGAGAGCAGTAGTGGATTGAAAGAGGACTGTGGAAAGAATGAAAGTCTTTCCAAGTGTGGGATTTTTGATTCTTTGAATATGGTCTTAAAAATAAAATGAGGATGTTCAAATAAAAGGGATTTTCTCTGATTTTGGAAACAGGACTGTCAGGGAAATGAACTTCAGAACTAGGAGCATAGTATCATGATGGAAGGATAAACACTATTAACATCTGGTATTGACTCTGGGCAGTATATATAAAAATAAGCATACATATTATGTAACATATATTTACTTACATATTAAGTAAGTGTATATATTATATATTTACTTTTGTTATATACGATATTATATATAATGTTCATATATGTATTCATTCTAACAACATAGGAACTGCCTGTATGTATAACTTGGTAGCTTGCTTTCCTCCCTGATATTGTAACTCCAGGTTCAGTGTTCTTGTAGGAAAATCTTTGTGTTTATTCTTGATTATTTCCTTAGAGTAAAATCCTAGAAGAGGGGTTATTTAGTCATGGTGTATGACTATTGTTTGGCTTTTTATGCCTGTTCCCATAGTGCCTGCAGCAGGATTGTGCCAGTTGACAGTTCTTTCCCATCACTCTCTAAAGCCAGATTCTATTAAAAATAGTTTTGTTGCTAATTTGATAGGAGAAATTCTGCTCTCTGTTTGCTTTCATTTTGCTTTTATTATCCATAAGACTGAGTGTTTGTATGTTCATTGATCAGTTGTGAATTGTCTGTTTTTGTCCTTTTTTTTCTTCTAGCATATTTTTTTTGGACTTATAAATTTTAAAGATTCCTTTATACTGTGAGGATATTAATACTTTGTGTCTTGTTACAGATATTTTTCCTGGTTTAATGTTTGCCTTTTATATCCATTTATGATTCCCAAGCTTACTATTTTTCTTGCTATGAAGGCAATACTCTATTTTGTTCATTCTGTAACAGTCATGTTCTTGTAATTTCCTTGAAATCAGATGTGATTTATTCTTATTGTGCCCTGTGGTCACTGTCAGTTGTGTCTGAGACCTTTTAATCTCTATCTCCCTTCTCTACTCTGTCCCCAGACTCCTAATAAGCTTTCTGTCACTGTAGGTCAGTTTACATATTGTAGACTTTTATATAAGTGGATAATGAAATATGTATTCTTTTTGCCTTCTGGTTTCTTTTACTCAGCATGATTACTTTTTTTTTCTTAAAGATTCATTTTATTTATTCATGCATACAAGAGCTGGGGTGTAGGCCAGAGGTGTGAGGGGGTGAGAGAATTCACCAGAGACAGAGTGGGGAGCAGAACAGGCAAATCTACTGAAATACACTGCCGAGGGGAGCAGTGGATGAGACAGAAGAGGTCTGCTGTGCCATGTGGGTTAGCTCCCTGGTTGGAGATCTACCTAAAGCTTGATAGTGCTGAGAATTAACCCCTTGCGCAATCAGGGATGCCCCAGCATGATTACTTTGACATTTTTCTTCTTTGTTGTTGGATCAGTATTTCATTCGTTTATAGTGCTGTATATTATCCCATTCTATGAATGTACCAAAATTTGCTTTTTCACTCACCTTTTGGTGGATGTTGGGACTATTTACAGTTTTTTGTTATTATAAATAAGGCTGCTATAAACATTATTATTATAAATAAGGCTGCAAAAATCTGTATATAGATTTTTATATGGATATATGCTGTCAAACATTTTAGGTAAATACTTAGGAATTAATTGGCTGGGTCACACAGTAATTATTCCTCTGTTCTAAGCTTTGGCTCTACATCTAAAAGTGTCACCTTTTTTTTTTTTGGTTGCTCACCCTGACAAATTTAGTATTGCACTATTTTATTTTTAAATTACTAAATTTAATTTTTAAAATCTTTTCCAAACAAAATGAGACTCTTGTGATGGGCTACTTTTTTTTTTTTTTTATAGAGGCATGTTTTTATTTATTTGTTTGTTTGTTTATACATGCACTGGGTACAGTCAGAAGCGCGGGAGGGTGAGAGAATTCACCAGAGCCAGAGCGGGGAGCAGAGCAGGCAGAAGGACCGAAGTACACTGCTGAGGGGAGCAGCGGGCGGCAGGAGAGGTCTGCGCGCCATGTGGGACCCTCCTCTGGTGGTCGGGGAGCAGCCGGGGATCGAACCTGCGTCGCAGAGGCCGCGGGCAGCTTCACAACCCAGCGCTCAACCGCTGCGCCACCGGGGAGGCCCATGATGGGCTACTTTTTGTTCTCTATTAAATGAATATGACCCTTATTCACATGGGAGATTGAATGGATTTGATGGGAGTCTCAGGGTACCAAGGCCAATTCACTCCTCTGGGAGACTGTAATAGATACACAGTGATACACAATGGGGGAAAAAGGGTGTATGAGGATGGAGTTGGTAATCAGTACTCATCCAAAGAAATGACTCTGTAATGCTGGAATCTCAGTGGCAATTAACTGGAGGGTCATTTCTGGGCTGGGTGTGAATAATAAGCTAATTTTGGTCTGGAGAGCCTGTCAGCCTATTTATAGGAATTCTGGGGGGTTGTCAGGAAAGTGGCAAACAGCCCCAGAATGATGGGTCCTGGGAAGACTGAGGAACTTATAATAGCCTTCCCAGTTTTGCACTACTATGTATGCTTATACTCTGATTTTTTTTCCTGTTTTTATCCATTTTTTTAAAAAAAACAAAATACATTTCCTTTTCATTTTGTGTGTGCTAAGGTATACATTAAAAGATTTATCATTGTAACCATTTAAGTGTATAATTCAGTGGCATTCACAGTGTTGTACAGCCATCACTGCTAACCATTTCTAGAGTCTTATCATCCTAAACAAAAACTGTACCCATTAGGTAGCTCCCCATTCCCTTTCTACTCTCCGTCTCTATGCCTATAATCATTCTAGGTTTCTCATATATGTGAAATCATGCAGTATTTGTTCTTTTGTGACTTGCTTATTTCATGCAGCAGAATGTTTGCATGATTCACCTATATTATAGTATGTATCAACATTTCATTCCTTTTTGAGGCTAAATAATATTTCATTAATATATTCCGTGTTTTGTTATCCATTCATCAGTTGATGGAACGAACTTGTTTCCATCTTTTGCTTATTGTGAACAATGCTAGTATGAACATTGGTATGCAAGTATCTCTTGAGACCCTTCTGCTTACATTTTTTGGGGTATACACCTACAAGTATAAAGTATTTGTATTTTTAACTTTTTAAAAACTTCTTGGCCGTATGTTTAATGGTCAAATTGTTTAACATAGTGGCTGCACCATTTAACATTCTCACCAGCAGTGGACACAGTTTCCAATTTTTTTTAAACTTTTTTAAAAAAAGATTTATTTTATTTATGCATACAAGAACAGGGTACAGGCCAGATGGGCAGGAGGGTGAGAGGATTCACCAGAGACAGAGCGCGGAACAGAAGAGGCAGACTGACTGAAACACACTGCTGAGGGGAGCAGCAGGTGAGACAGGAGAGGTCTGCTGTGCCATGTGGGTATATCCCCGGCTGGCCGGGATCGAACCTGTGCTGCAGAGACTTTGGACAGCTTCACAGTGCTGCGCTCAACCACCTGCGCCATCAAGGAGGCCCCACAGTTTCCAATTTTTCACATCCTATCAAACACTTGTTATTTTCGGTTTGCTATTTTTTTTTTTTTTAATAATAGCCATCCTAATGAGAGAATGGTATCTCAGCTGGTTTTGATTTACACTTCTGTCATAACTAATGATCTTAAGCATCTTTTTGCATGCTTACTGGCCATTTGTGTATCTTCTTTGGAGAAATCTCTGTTTAGCTCCTTTGCCCATTTTTGAATTGTGGGTTTGTTTCTTTATTATTATCTCTGTTAATCTTGAGATTTAGGAGTCTTTTAGATATTTTGGATATTAATTGCTTATCAGAAATGTGATTTGTAAATATTTTTTCAGTTCAGTGGGTTATTTTCATTCTCTTGATAGAGTCCTTTAAGTTTTCAAAAGATGACTGTGCCATATGATTTATGATCTATTAGTACCAAACCAAGAAGGAAAAGAATATATGAGTAAATTGTTTTAATAAAAATTAGAAGTTGGGCCTACCCGGTGGTACAGCGGTTGAGCGCTGGGCTGCGAAACTGCCCGCATTCTCTGCAGGGCTGGTTCGATCCTGGTCGCCAGGTGAGGGTCCCACATGGTGTGCAGACCTCTCCTGTGGTGCCCGCTGCTCCCCTCAGCAGTGTGCTTTGTCAGTCTGCCTGTTCTGCTCCCCGCTGTGGCTCTGGTGAATTCTGTCACTCTCCCACACTTCTGACTGTACCCAGTGCTTGGATAAATAAATCAATAAATTAAAAAAAATTAGAAGTTATTCTGATCCAAATTTCATTATATAAGGGAGAAAAACTTATGATTACGCTATATAGCACTTGGGAATAAATAATAAGCTGTTTATAATATACACATATTTTATATATTTATGCATAAATACATATTTATAATTTAAATATCTGTATATTACTGCTCTTTAAGACTAGTTAGTGCTCTAATGACTATAATCAGATAATCAAAGTTGAGAATTTCCTGATTTTATATACAATGATTTATCTTACAATATACTCAATAGAGAAGTTGAAAAGCACAGCAAATTTCACCACTTCATAAAGGTCTGTTTGCTTTTCTCTCAAAAAATTATTGTGAAATGAAACTTGTATCATTAAAATGTACATGAAACTGATAAATCTAAGGTCCAATAAATAGTTATAAAGGCAATGAACTATAAGGATCCTTTCAGTCAAGAAGTAGAACACTGAGGCCTGCTTATTTACCAAATAGGAACCACATATGGAAATATTTTGTGTCACACTGATGGATCCCTAACATATGCTATTATATATCCTGGGCATTCTTCCTGGAGCCTGGAGATTATGTTCAGATGTTTTTTTTTTTTTAAGTTTTGATTAATTTTGTTTGTTTTCATTGTAGTTACATTGTATTATAGCGTTATTTAAGTTTCAAGTATACCTCAGTCTTTTGAAAATGAGCTGGGATGGAGAGGTGGCATCCTGCCTTTTTCCCATCATGGACCCTGGACTAATCTCTGACTAATCTTTATTGTTAACTCATTGTTCTCAACCTTAGCACTGTTGATATTTAGAGTCAGACAATTCTTCTTTGTGGGGTGCTGCACTATATATTGTAGAATGTTTAGGAGCATGTTTACCCACTAGATGCCAGTGCTTTGTTGGGCGCAAAAGAAATCATTCCATATCCCTCTGGGTTCCGTGAGGCTGGCAATAATCAAACAAGTGTCAGCAATGTTGATAAGAAAAAGTCAAAAAGAAGTTTAATAATAACATGTATATCTCCTGATTATATGGGAGAGACCTAGCACGACTGAGTAACTCACCCACTTTGCTTCAGATGTCATATTTGTCTAATTAAGACAGAAGAGCTCTGGGGGGAGAGAGGGTGGGTCAGTTAGGGAAATTACCATGGAAGGCACAGGAGACAAAGATATGCAGATTAAAGTTCCACCTTTTCCACTGAAAAGGAATAAAGTAGGTCTTCCTGATACATATCTTTCCAGAAGTTTACAGTAAATATTTCAAAACAATCTCTGCCATAACTTTCAGAAGCCCTCCCATGAAATCAACCTTTTGCCAAAAAGACATTTTGAGGTGGCAGATTTTTGCTGCCATCAGCCTCCCAGTTAGTTATACATTAAAAAATTTCCAGATATCATTAAAATTCCTCGGGGGACAAAACTGACCTCTGTTGAGATCTAGTGCACTAACTGAACATTTACTATATGCCAGACACAGTGCTAACAGCTATACATATACATAATTTCAATCTTCATGTTTGTCCCCATTTTGAAGATGAGAAACTGAGCTTTAACAGGATTAGATAAATTATTAAAGGTGACACAGCAAGTGAATGGCTGAGCTGGAATGTAAACTCAGAGCTATCTGAGTCAATAGCCACTTTCTTCTCAAAAACAATGTAAAAAGTTGGCTCCCAGGCAAAGATAGAATCTATTCCAAATATTGCTGCTTCCCCATATTCTAATGCTAAGACTTTAAAATCTATATTTCCAGGCTTTTTATTAGATGTTTCCTTTTGGTTTTCCTATCAACTGTTTAAATTAGACATGCCTAAAGCTGGAGTCAACATTTTTGCTCTTTTCCTGTTTTTCCTCACTTCCCTTTTTCTGTTATTCATTTTTCCAAATAGATGTAAAATTTCAGATTTCTGTTTATCTTTTTGTGTCTTCTTGGGCAGAATGTTATTTTGTAGTTCAAATTCTGTATTTCATTTCTGAAAAAAAGTATTTTCTTTTGGATTTATTAGTAAAGAAACCATAATCAAAACCCAAATGTGAATCCTTTTGGACCTTAAGAAGTTTACTCTGTTTATCTGAAAATGAAAGTCCTTAAAAATAGTCAAAGTCTAGAAAAAAGAAACAGTGATGGGGAATTGCCATATTTTTTATTTTTCAAACATATAATGGTTCCTACTATGTGCCATGCACTGTACAAATATTTATTCATTTAGTATGATGTGAAACATCAAAATAGATTCCAAAGATATTATATTGGAGCAAAAATCTGTCCTCCTCTGAAACTACATCTTTTTCGCAAAAGGCTGATTTCATGGAAGGGGTTCTGAAGGTTGGGTGAATTTTACCCTTTTGAAAGAGACAGTTATATGTATAAAAGAGATGCAATCTTCCTTAAGGTAGTCTTCCTTACCTAAATTCCTTATCTCTTTACAGTGAAGAAGGCAGAACTTAAATCTGCATGCCTTTGTTTACTGTGCCTTTCTTAGATGCCTTAATGGACTGTTCCCTTTTCTCCCTGTTTCCTAACCTCCCTGTCTTAGGCAAGGCTATTTAAGACAGTATCAAAAGACGTGTGGTAAATTACTTGACCAAAGGGACTATATCAGGTGCAAATCCTCTGGAAGCTGATATTAATAAGTATAAGAGATTCATTTGGGGAAAATTCCTGTGAAATAACAAAAAGGAGAAGTAGGACCTTCAGACCACAATTAGGTCTAGTACCAATGCAAGGAGAGATGAAGGAAGAACAATTGGAAAGAATACAATTCTAGAAAAAATAGAATAGAATACAATTCTATTCTCAAACTAGAATAGAATACAATTCTAGAGAAAATCTCAGCCAGGCCCATGGGGAGGTCCAGAGCAAAGACTGCCCAGTAGATGAGCCCCATTCTGGATGGAACTGGTCCAGCTCCAGTACACCTAATACAACTGTTCATTTTCTGTGAACAGTTCACAAGGGCTGTGGCTTCAGTTTAAACACTGTAGAGGGTTTTGGAGGTATGGCAATTTTAACTTGTCAGCCAACTATACTTTTCACAACAGGCTCCCTCTTGGAGGGATAGCTGAGCAGTGTTCTTCTGTGGCTTACAGTAGATTGGTGTAAAGATTCAAGAGCAGATTAATTTATATATGTGAAATACATTTATAATAAATTAGGCATTTCCTACAAGGGGGGGGGGTAAGATGGGCTTCCTCCAATTGGCAATCCATTTAGAAAAAGTTAATTTAGATCCCACTTCATGCCATCTTCAATAGAAATAAAATCCAAATGGAGAAAGTATAAAAATATTTGAAGAAACTATTCTTTAAATAATCTTGTTGGACCTTATGCAAAAGGCAGTGCCCAGAAGCTATCACAGAAATGAGAGATTTGATTAAGTAAAAATTAAAAGCCTCTGTGTGGAAGAAGCATCCTAACTGAAAAATCAGGTGATAGAGGAGAAAATGTTTCAGTATGTACGATAGGCAAAGGATTAACAGGTAGAATATATAAAGTGAGATTTCACATCAGTAAGAGATAAACAACCCTAAAAGAAAATGAAGAAAGGTAAGGAATACAAATGGCTAATAAACATTGGAGGAAATGTTTCTACTCACTAGTTATCAGAGAATTGTGTAAGTTACTGGGAAAACCAGATAAAGAAAGTTTAAAATATTGGTAGTATGTATTTTTATACTGTAAAGTAATGTAGAATAGTTGGGGAAATGACTGTTTGGCTTTTCTAGCCTCTCACGGGGATGTGGGCAAGAAAGAAATAGCTTAGGTATGAATACACTTTGATTTAGTGCACCCTTAGTATCTACCCTATCCATGGAGAAGGGAATGGGGAGTGTTGCACAAACTATGGTACATCCTTGATAAGGAAAACTATGCAACAAATAAGTCAAGTCTGATTGGTTGATGTGGAAAGATTTTTCAAGTGAGGGACAGTTCACATTACCTGATTTTATATAAAAAGAACATATACCAGTTATCTTGGGGGAGGAACTGAAATGGAATAGGACTTTAGGGATTCATCTTTATTTCTATCATTTAAAGCATCTATATTAAGTTCCTATATTTCTCAAAAGGCTAAAAATAAGTTATATCAAGCAATAACCATCCTTCTCCCCCCTGAATCAATAAAATTCTAGTTCTCTTCTTTACATCAGTTTACATTCATCATTATTTTCCACAACAATCTTTGCTTTCTTTCTTTTCTATTTCCATAGCTACATCCCATTTTTTTAGTTTGTACTTGATTAGTTGTAATAGCCTTCTAATTGATACACTTTCCCACTTTTAAGAGCCCCCTCTGATGACCTGCATAAATTGATCTGCAACCTTGAATCCACCTATAATTTTAATTCTCCTTTGGCATAACCCAACATATTGACCTTTCCCACCTATCAAAAAGCCATTATTTGTGGAGCCATTATTCTGCCTATTAAGGCAGGCGCCCTTCCCCAAAAGTTTAAATTCAGAGTTGGCATATGGGTGGTGGTGGGTGAGACAATATATGGGAAGCATTTTGGAATTACAACTGTCCAAATACAGGGAGGTCCTGGGGCATGGTCTTGGGTAAATCATTTCCATAGGTATCCACACTTCCTCTAAAATAGAAACTGCCATCCATTGCTCTCTGTTAAATGAAATAATTACGTAAACGATTCAGAGAACGACAAACAGGATTCAAGAAGTTCTTGATGAATCTTGATGGGGAGGGTGGGCGAAGTTCTCTGAAAGACATCTGGAGATAATTTGGGGAGATTTCCGGAGAAAAGGCGTGAGATGCGCCTGCCCGTGAAAGAAGTGGGAAGTTGAAAATTCGAGAAAGAGTAATCAAGTGTCACTAAAACTTTTTAATTAGAATTTGAAGCAGAGTTCCTAGGTTAAAAAAAAAGAACAAAGTGAAGAGGGTCTTTAGGAGACAGCGGAGGGACAGTACAGAATGAAGGGGGAATTTTGAGTTCTTTGCTGCACAATCACTTGTAAATAAATAAAAGAAAAATGTTAAAAAGCATGAGTCGTGCAGGTTCCACCGAGATTTGAACTCGGATCGCTGGATTCAGAGTCCAGAGTGCTAACCATTACACCATGGAACCGCCACGCGTATGCAGCCACGTCCGGCTCCCTAATCCTTAGAGAACCCCGCCCCCATCCACGAACCCAACATTCGGAGGCGGAGCTGTCGCGTCCCCCAGCGCCCTGCTCCCTGGCTTAGCGCAGCGAGGAAGGACGGAGAAGCTACTAGGGAGGAGGTGAGCGACCGTTAAGAAGGTAGTCGGCAGGGAGTCCAGGGCTGTTTTCCCCACCAGGGGTCCAGGAGCGACTGAGAAGTTACAGACGGGCACTATCATGGCGCGCGCCGCCATGCCTCAGGGGCGGGACACCGCTCCCCGGAAGTACTTCCCCTGAGGGGCTGGGGCCTGCCGGAAGTGGCGTAGGGGCTGGGAGGGGTTCTTTACCAGGTCCGGCAGCTGAAGCTCGGCGCTCGGGTTACCCCTGCAGCGACGCCCCCTGGTCCCACCGATACCACTGCTGCTCCCGCCCCTTGGCTCCTCGGCCGCGCAATGGGCACCCGCGACGACGAGTACGACTACCTCTTCAAAGGTGAGCCAGCCCCAGTGGGCTCTCCCACTCTCCACGAGTCCCCCGCTCGGGGGCCGGGACACTCCCGGGGGACGCGCGTGCGGGCCACCCCTGCACTGAAGTCGGCCTTCCTCACCCCTTCCTTTCTGGGTGGCTTGACCGGCAGTCTCCGGCTCTGCTCCTCAGAAGGGTTTCCTCTCCACACACCGGGCTCTCGGCGCCCTCCCCGCCGGCCTTCACTACCTTGAGAGCCCCTCACCGTCTGTCCTCACGCCTGCTGCCTTCTAAATCGGCGTCTTCTCCTCCACGGGTTCCCCCTTCCAAGGGCCCGCCCCTCCCACCATCTATCTTTTCGGGCTTGGCGCCTAGTCCCCCCCGGTTTAAACCCTTCCTCTCTCCCTTTTCTTCCTGAGCCCCTCTGCCAGGCCCTTCCCTACGCTCCTGTTTCCTTTGGCGCAGACTCCCACTGCTGGGCTTTTTCTTATCTACCCCCTTTCCCCTTAAGCGAGTCTCTCCTCTGCGTCTCCTTACAGCCCCTCCCCTCAAACTGACGCCTCTCCTAGCCATCTTTTCCCTCGCCGGCCAGGCTCCTGTTAAAGCCTGAGCGGACCCCACCCCCACCCTCCCCACAGCCCTCGCTTTCTGCCCCCGGGATTGGTAACTCCGTTCCTCCTTCCCCTTCCCAAGTAGTTTAGAGCTCTCCCTCTTTTCCAGTGCGACCCCGGCGGCGGGGGGGTGGGGGGTAGGCCAAGAGGGATTGCCCATCACCCATGCGCGCACTTGTCGCAGTGACCCGGCGCGGTGATGTGACTTCCCACCTAGGCTTTTTTCCAGCCCGGGATAACTCTCGACTCTGCTCGGGAGAAGGGGTTGCGGATGGGTGGTGGCTGTTATCCTTGCCAGACCTGAAGGCCCAGTTCCCGAACAGGAAAGGTTGTGCGCTGCACAAATACTAGCTTGCTTTATCACTATGGACTGGTCGCTTCCTGCTGCAACACTGGGAGGATTCAACCTTTTGGTGTTTTTAGAACAGGAAGGGAAGAGTCCTAGTTGGCCACATACCTTTCCCCAAAGGGTGGGGGGAGGAAGGGAGGGAGGGAGTGGTGTGCTTAGGGCGAATTAGGAAAACCTGTAGTGCCCTTGGACAAAATACTGGAGGGTAGGAAGTAGCTCCAAAGGGTTACTTATTGGTTAGTCCGGAAATAAACCAAAAGATTGGTTTTTCTGTTTTTAATTAACGAAGATAAAGGGTACAGTTGTGGATGAGAAAGAAGTACAGTAAATGCCTTTTTGTTTAGTGAATGCGCTTACTCTCTGGTGCTCTTTCTCTGCTCCTGAATTAGGGCAGCCATAAGTAGTATAGTATGGTGAACAAAGATCATTACCAGGGAGGAAGAAGCCATTGCTATTAAAGCTTTACAGTGGAGGGTGGAGTTTTAAAAGAATGTTAAGCGTGGTGCCTGTTTTTGACTTTGCCTTTCGTTGTTGAGAATGATTGACTAAAAGAAGCTGGAAACATGTCTTTGTTTTTTACCAGTACTTTACAAATCTTGGGATACTAACTGATGATATTTACCCTTCCCTGTCGTTTATTCCTCAGATCTAGAATATTGTACTATATAGGGTTCATACCTTTATTATCCATCATCCTCCCTCCCCGCCCCCCATAGTAAAAAGTTTTTTGACAGAAAAAAAGATACTTACTGCATTTTACCAATACGGTAAGGATAGTGTGAATTTGTTTGCAAAACTATGCAAGGCTTCTCAGATAAGGTGAAAGTTCTTAAGTGCAACTCTGGACACAGGTGTAATCAATAAAGGGAAATTTGATTTTTAAAATAAGGTACAGTAGTAGTGGGCAGCTAACTACCTTTGAAGTAACTAGCTTAAGAACAAGGTAGACTCAGCAAATCTCCTCTTTGGTTTGGAACTTGAATATTGGTTGTAGAAAGCTATTTATTTATCTATTTTTCACGAAGACTATTCTTACTGAGTTAATAATATGCAATTTATCACCCTGAGTTGATATGAGTACTTTTAACTTTATGACATTAGACCATCCTACAGTGATTGAGCGTACAAGGCTTTGGAATACTTAAGCCCTGATAAACTGATTCAGGCCATAAGTTTGCTTTGTAACCTTGGGAAAGTTGGCTTTTTCAAGCTTCAATTCCCTCATCTATAAAAAGGAAATTTACTACCTTTCAGAACTTTTCATAAGAATTAAATTGGGTTGGTTGTAAATTTTAGCTTTTGTGAGGACTCAGTAGTTACTGTGGTTCTTGTCAAATTTTGAACCTTTTATCTTTAAGTACATAAGCACTTAGGTGTTGATAAAGAAAACTTAAAACTAGGAATTTATAAAGTATTGTTTGTTTCCATGGGTTATGGCTTCATTTTGTTGTACATTATGCTGTTTATAGATAGGGTGTTTAAAAAATTCTGCTGAGAAGGATTTCCACTTTTTTAAAGCTCTTACAGGATATGAGTCACTTTTTTTTTTTTACTTCAATGCTGATTGTTTAGCTGATTTCTTATTTATACAATTATATTTTGAAACAAAGTGACAGTAATTTCATTTTAAAATGGTTTCATTCTACATTGATTTATTCTGTAAATCTGCTTAGATAAGATGTAACTCTCCTCAGAGAAACTGACCTAGCAAACTAATTGAGGGAATTGGAAATAAGTTTGTAACTCTAACCATTTGAAAATGAAGGAATGTTTTGACTAGTATAGGATGGAGTGATACAAATGGGGACCTAATATGGGGATAGCAAGACAATAATTCTAAGTTGTGTGTGTGTGAGGGAGTGTGTGGGGGTGAGGGGTATTAATTTAGAGAGTTAATTTTATTTTTAAGAACTTTTTATTTTAAAGTTCTACAAGTATTTACACAATAATGTGGTTAACCTGTGGAACATGAAAGCCTCAATCATAGTTCCATTTATAAATATTGTGATAGATACCAATCCAGAGTCATATTTTCTGAAAATAATCTGGCTGCATATACTGTCACTTACAGCATTTTCTCTTCAGTCTTATTGAAGGTCACTTGTAATTAACCATCAGCTGATTGTCAGTGGAAACTATCTTAGGAACTGTGCTATATTGCATCTTATTAGTTTTTCTTTCACAACTTTGGTTGAGCAACTTGTTCTGCTGAATCACAAAAACATGTCTGGACTTCATCCTTATGGAATACATTTTATTTTATTTTCATATAATTTTTTATGGTGTCAGTTTTAAATAGTTTTAGTTATTGCTTTTTCCATTCACAGTAGAGTGTTTATAAAGTGCAATACTGTTTTTTTCCCTGTGCACATGATCCCTATCTTATGCAAGTGGTTATTACTATAGCAGCTCAACTTTTTATTTTTTTGAAGACATTTATTTTAAAGACTTTTAAAGATTGGACTGTGAATATAGTTGAAAGAAACACCTGCAACTTTATTTATAAAAATTAGCATGAAAATTATGGGTTATTCCTTTAGGTGATCGCTTTCAGGTCTAATGTACTATGATTGACTTGTTAAATTTTAGTCCCGTGACCAGTTTGCAAGAGAATGTCTAAAACTAAATCTGACTAAAGAGTGGAAATTTTTACAGAATAATGGATAAATATATATATCTTACTTTATGGCACTTAGCAGTCTAATATTTGACAAGTTAATGAGCCAAATTTACTACGAGATATTAGAAATGATACTAAAAATTCAGCACATTCAGCAAGTGGTGATAAATAAGGTTTTTTTTAAGACATGCGCTAGGTGCTTAATATAAATGCTATTATTTAATTTGTTAATATTATACCTATGTTAAATGGATAGGTTAAATGTACTTCCACTTTAAACATTTTATAAGTATACCTAAGATACTGGTTATGGAAAACAGAGACTGCAGACTCTTCCTGAGCTATATTGAATACAAGCATATAATTTTGTCACGTTTTTATAAAGCAATTAAATATTGTCATCTTTATGAGAGAAATGATTTTGATTAGAAATTGTGTGACTCCATGAACTTTTTTGGTTTGTATTTTAGAAATCATAGCCAGTAAGTACTCTTAGGTTGCTTAGGTAATTGAATGAGTTCTAGTTTATTTTTTTTTATGTGAGCCTAGCTGTAACGCTTCTTAGTTGGTTTCTTACTTGGTAACTGAAGAGAAGCAGCTTATTGTATCTTTTCTCAGCATCTTCTTGGTAGCAGTGTTTTTTGGAGAACCATTATCTTCTGTCATTTAAGATATCCTTTGGAGGTTGTTAGTCCTAATTCAGGCAACCTTGTGCATGTCTGGTTGACATAACTACTTTAAAAACTATTCATGAGTCTTGAATTATTTTCAGGTAAGGGTGCTATTTTTATAATGCTAAAATTGGTTATGTCAAGGGAAAAAATGCTTTCACTAGCTGTCCTTATGACATCATAAAGATTTGAGGATGGGGAGATAATGAACATAATCAGCAATTAAAGTGAAGGCTGAAAGGCAAGAAACCAGAACTTGAAAGTGCTAGAGGTTTTTTTTTTTTTTTTTTTAATTTAAATTTTTTTTTTATATTCCCCATACAATTACAACCCCCTTATTTTGACCCCAAACCCTCCTTTCCCCAACCCTCCCACTCCCCATAGAGTGTCTCTGGTTCATAGTAGTTTGTTGATTTTGATATTTTCTTTCTTATAGTTATTCTTTTTCCTGGTCCCTTATTTAGGTTTTCTAGATTCCTGCTATGAGTGAGACCATCCGGTAGTTTTCTTTTTCTTTCTGGCTTATTTCGCTGAGCATGATCCCTTCCAGCTCCATCCATGTTGCTGCAAATTGCATGTGTTTATCGTTTTTGAATGCTGAGTAATATTCCATGGTGTATATGTATCACATCTTCTTGATCCAGTCATCTGTTTTTGGGCATTTGGGTTGTTTCCAAAGCTTAGCTATTGTAAACAGTGCTGCTATAAACATAGGGGTGCAGGTGCTCTTTGGAATTGATGTTTCTGTGTCCTTTGGGTAAATACCTAGGAGTGAAATTGCTGGATCATATGGAAGCTCTATGTTTAGTAGGTCCAGAAATCTCCACACAGCTCTCCATAGTGGTTGGACCAGTTTGCACTGCCACCAACAATGCAGGAGAGTTCCTTTTTCTCCACAACCTCGCTAACGTTTGTTGTTGCTAGTGCTAGAGTTTTTATGGGAAGAAGAGGATGTTCTTTGAGTTATTTATTTTCCAAAGACTGTGGTTCTGGAGACTTGCACTTTGGCTTTACTAGCCCCTGAATTTACTGATTGGTGTATGAGTGCCTACAAAGTAGAAATACTTTTTCGCTTTACCTTCCCTATTTCCACTTCAAGTAAGGTTTTTATGACTCAGTGCTAATGTGGGCCAGAATTAAGAAGGTTCCTCACCAGAATATCCAGCCTCTTGCCACTAGAGGCAACAGGGAAAGTATCCTATTAATTTGGTAAACTCTACTATTAAAATTGGGATCACCTTCAAAATGGTGGACCTTGGAAACTAACATATTCAACTAACCATCCTATAAAATTGGAAATGCAGTGTTTTTGTATGTTACTTTCATGACCATAACATCTTCCCTGATAACTAAATTAAAGCATTTACTATAATATCTGTATTTGCCATAATATCTTTTGGCACCTCTTTTTTTTTTTTTCCCCCAAGATTTATTTATGCATAGAAAAACTGGAGTGTAGAGCAGAGCTGTGGGGGGAGGGTGAGAGGATTCACTAGTGACAGAGTGGGGAACAGAACAGGTGGATATACTGAAACAAACTGCTAAGGGGAGCAGTGGGAGACAGGAGAGGTCTGCTGTGCCCTGTGTGGGTTAGCTCCCTGGCCTGGGATTGAACTCATGCTGCAGTGGCTGGTTAGATAGCTTGATAGCGCTGAGACTTTAACCCCTGTGCCACCAGGGAGGCCCGTTTGGCACCTCTCTGAATGACTTTATAGTTAGAAATAATTCTGTGCTACATGGAGTTATTACCGCCTTCATGATTTCTTGCTGAATCAACTGTGGAGGAAACCAGAAAGAGATGCATTTTATAATGTACTCCCTGCAAGACTGTACAGAAGCCAGCTTATATCCACTCTTGTAGCAAGGAAGGAATGCATAATGGACTGTCTTTGCCCTCTGACCAGGGTGCAATGGGCTCCCTTAGTTTTTAGCTCCCACTGCACCCCCCCCCCATCTCATTCTGTATAGTAAGACCTGGTTTGTCTTTTGGTGGTGTTTGTGCCTGTTTGTTTTTCTAGTCCAGGTGTCTAAATCTTTTTGCTAGTAAATAGTAAGGAGAAGTATTATGAATCAACACTGGGAGTAAGTATAATACTTTCTGAAGTATCAAAGTTTTTTTTTTTACAGAAGAAAAAATGTTATCTAGCTCAGTAAACCTCTGAACTTATTAAGTTAAAATAGAAATGCTTTAAAACAAGTTAACTGTTTATTTACCTACTGTTTTTGAAATCCTTAAGTGTAATATTGCCTTGGGTAAAAAAAAAAAAAAAACTCCGCATAGTTAGTGAAAAAAACCTGCCTCCTCTATTAATCATAGGAAGTAAATAAAACCTTGTTTTAGAAAAAGGAAGCCATAAGTGAAAGTGTATGCCCTCCTTTGCTTTGGCCTTGACTCATGGTAAGTCAGAATTGTGAGTCACGGATGGTTCTCTTGCTCCCTGCCAATCTGATAAATACAAAAGGGTTATAGTTTCTGTGATCTGGGTGGCAGAGTTTATAAATCTGAGGCCTCATATGTTACATTCTACTTAGGTGTGAGTACTGAAGTTACACCTAGTCTTTGATGAAACTAAGTAGAACTTACTCTTTTCTTCCCTAATACCCCACTAAAATTCTTTATTGCTTTTATGTCTTAAACATTTTAATATCAGATTCTTCATTTGGTTTAGGATTTATCTTTCATATTACTACTTTCTAAAGTACTAAGATTGGTGTAGCATTGAAGGTAATTAGTGTATTTACCTGTCATCAGTGCCTAGCGGACCTACCAGGTTAAATATGATTAAATATGTACATTTAAGACCAAATACTGTATCTAGGTTACAAAGAATTAGTTGATTTTATTGATTAGTAATTTTCTTGACCTGTTATCAATCAATTCCCCAGCCCTTTCAAAATATTGGATGCCTTACCAGTTTGTTTAGCCTTTATTTATTTATTTGGCTTCAAAGCATGGTGGTATTCTGGATGTGTTTGCTTCATTCATCTGACATTAAGTTCTTTGTCTTTGCAGTTGTCCTTATTGGAGATTCTGGTGTTGGAAAGAGTAATCTCCTGTCTCGATTTACCCGAAATGAGTTTAATCTTGAAAGCAAGAGCACCATTGGAGTAGAGTTTGCAACTAGAAGTATCCAGGTTGATGGGAAAACAATAAAGGCACAGATTTGGGACACAGCAGGGCAAGAGCGATACCGAGCTATAACATCAGCGTAAGTCTCATAGTTTTTAAGTTCTGTGAAAGAAAGTGCTGTCAAGTGAATTAGCTGGTTTTTGCTATTGGAAAATTGATTCCCTTATAAGAATTCCAGTATTAGGATTTTGAAATTTGTAACTGTGCTTTAAAAATATATGTAATCCATACATTCAATTTTTTTTTTTTTTTTTTTTAAAGATTTATTTATTTATTTATTTATTTATACAAGCACTGGGTGCAGTCAGAAGCGCAGGAGGGTGAGAGAATTCACCAGAGCCAGGGCGGGGAGCAGAGCAGGCAGAAGGACCGAAGCACACTGCTGAGGGGAGCAGTGGGCGGCAGGAGAGGTTTGCGCGCCATGTGGGACCCTCCTCTGGTGGCCTGGGAGTAGCGGGGGATCAAAGCGGCGCCGCAGAGGCTGCAGGCAGCTTCGCAACCCAGTGCTCAACTGCTGCGCCACCGGGGAGGCTTCATACATTTAATTCTTGATGGTGTTCATATCCATCTGTGGTTCTTTCCTTTTTCTTTTGTTTTTTTAAGATTTATTTATTTATTTTTATTTATACAATAGCTGGGGTACAGGCCAGAGGCTTGGGAGGGTGAGAGGATTCACCAGAGACAAATGGGAGCAGAACAGTCAGACAGACCGAAAACACTGCTGAGGGAAGCAGTGGGCACAACAGGAGAGGTCTGCTGTGCCATGTGGGAATCTCCCTGGCCAGCCAGGAATTGAACCGGCGCTGAACCCGCGCTGCAGTGGACAGCTTCACGGCACTGTGCGCAACCTGCTGCTCCACCTGGGCTGTTTTCTAATAGTAAAATATGTTTCTTTTTTCAGATACTATCGTGGAGCTGTAGGTGCCTTATTGGTTTATGACATTGCTAAACATCTTACATATGAAAATGTGGAGCGATGGCTGAAAGAACTGAGAGATCATGCTGATAGTAACATTGTTATCATGCTTGTGGGCAATAAGAGTGATTTGCGTCATCTCAGGGCAGTTCCTACGGATGAAGCAAGAGCTTTTGCAGGTTAGTGATATAAATTCCATGATACTGCTATGGAATATTTTGCTGTTATCTTCCTAATGAGGGTAATTGGTTATAAGTTTCAGAAAGGTAAGCATGAATGCTCAGCAAAGATTGTTTTGCAAGTTTGTGATGGGCAGTATCATTCTTTTGCTTAAATTGGAATCATAAAACACTAGTGTTTTGAGTTTTGGCTCCCAAAAATTGAATATAAGTATGTAAATACCATCTTTTCTCTCCTTGGAAAAGGGGTGTAGATGAAATTTTATCAGCAAATTTTATGCTTTGTTTCTTTTTCCATTATGTCTCGTTTTCTCAAAGCTGCTGTCTATGGGTCTGAAGACTAGAGGCCCAGGGAGTGTAAAGGACCAGCAGATGTAGCTGCTTAGGAACTATGCATTTTTTGACTGTATAGAGGATCTGCCTGTCTCTTGCTCCTCTCTTTTGGTAGGGACAGGCTGCTAGAAGTCACCATTGTGCATTTTTGGCTAGTGAAGATTTTGACTTAAACCACTAGTGATTATGCGGTGGATAAAGTTTTCCATAAAAATTTTTAAAATAAAATTACATTGTAATAATCTGTGTTCATACCATAGCTATATGGTAAATGGAGAGGAAAGTAAGGAATGGAAATAGCTGGGCATTTGGTAATTTTACTATGTTTTGAATAGTGTTATTATTTAGTGGTAGTAAATAGTATTTAGATATAACAAGTATTTTAATTAAGAAGCCGATGAAAATTTCTCACTAAATGCTATATTGCTAAAGTATAACTGAAGTGATACCATACTGCTCAAGAAGTTGGAAAGAAGTCTTAGGTTTTAGAAAGTTCTGTTAATTTCCTTTTGAAGACTTGAGTGTATCATGTCCCTTGTGTTAAAATTTGACAAGGCTGAAGTTTTTGTTTCCCCACAGAAAAGAATGGTTTGTCTTTCATTGAGACATCGGCTCTAGACTCTACAAATGTAGAAGCTGCTTTTCAGACAATTCTGACAGGTGAGACTTGCATTTTCAGATTAAAACTGTTGGAATTGGAAGTTCTAGGAAGTTAATTTAAACAAATTAACCTGGAAACTAAATACTATAAAACTAAGAATGAGTATCATTTGAGAGCTACTATAGTAAAAGCTGTTTAGAGTAGAAAATTGCTTACAGTCTTTGCTTGCTAAGCTTTAATAATTTTAATTCTTCCACTTCATAGTGGCAGAAATACTTTGAAAACAATCTTTTTACTTCTGTTACCTCAGTCCATGTATTCCATACATTATGGTCACAAGCGTAAACTAATGCTTAAATATTTTCATAAGATAAATTTTGAAATCCTGGTTATGGAAAGACATGAATACCCTTTTGTAAATCAGTAAAGAAAAGGCATTCTTGTTTCTGATGTTTGAAGAAACAGTAAGGGAGAAATATATTTTAAATGAAAAAAAAAATTTTACTTTTTAAATTAAAAAAGAAAGTAAAATTCTCCCATGATATATACAAGCAGCAGCAAGGGGAAAACAAGCCAGTAATGCATGTAGAAAGTTTAAATAAGTAATGGGAAAGGAGAAAAGTGCATGCTGTTTTAGAATGTGGATTTGCAGACCTAAGTCAGCCTCAGGGATAAGACATTTTGTATGTGTTGACTCATATTTTCATATTCACCCTGACTTATTATTAGAATTAAATATTAGAGCTGCTCAAGTTTTTTGTTTTGTTTTTTTTTTTTGTAAAGATTTATTTATTTATGCATACAAGAGCTGGGGTATAGGCCAGAGGTGTGGGGGGGTGAGAGGATTCACCAGAGACAGAGTGGGGAACAGAACAGGCAGACTGACTGAAATACACTGTGAGGGAAGCAGTGGGCAAGGCAGGAGAAGTCTGCCGTGCCATGTGGGTAGTTCCCTGGCAGGCAGGGGGATCGAACTCATGCTGCAGAGGCTGCAGATAGCTTCACAGTGCTGTGTTTAACCCCTTGTGCCACCAGGGAGGCCCAGAACTTGTCAAGTTTAATCTTGATCCACTAATAAGTACTTTGATGGGTTTTTAACTACTTTAAAATTGTATGCTCCTTTTAAGAACTTGTGACTTAGAGCCTAGTCTTAATATATCCTACTATCTTACATAGTGTTCTAGAGCCATCTATATGGAGAAATGGTTAAATAGGTAAGTGGTATTGTAATATAAGAAGACTTTATTTTTTGTATGTAACACTTCTATTAGAGGTTAGCAGTTTTGACTGTTGTAAAACAGTAAAACAACTGTAAAAAGTGTAGCATATAAAACCTAGAATTTAAGAGCATGAACGGGAAACCTGACTCTGATTCTGGTCCTGATTTCTCCATTTATTATTAGCTCTGTAATTGGGCAAGTTCCTTTCTAGGTCTTATTTTCTTCAGGTAAGTTACTTAACTTTCTAGGCTTCAATTTCTTTAAAATTTAAATATGTTGTGTGAAGTTTCTGTTTTTCTTTTTGAGATAGGGTTTGTGTTTATAAATACTTGTGAAAATTGTTTTTATTTTTACTTGTGATGTTCTTTGACTTGACTGTTATTTGGTGACTTATAAAAGTTTTTGTCTGTAATGCCCAGAAAAGAATTATCTGTCATGGTTTAAACTCTGGATTTCAAAAAATGAGTGTATGAATTCATACATGTAAAATACTTAACTATCTTTGGTACATAGTGAATATTTGATAAGTTAGTAAATTAACAGCAGTTAAGGCCTTAGTTACTAAAAAGTAGGTAAGCCATTTAACTCATTAAAAATGAACTAAATATTGGAATTTTCTGTTAAAGTAACCAAAAGTACATATTTAGGTTGGATAGTCTTTAGAATATAGTATTTAAAATCTTCTCTGTATCAAATTTCATTGTAGATTGTTTCAAACAAGCAATATTTGATTAAATATGCAGTATATTTGCTCATCCTGCTTTTTTCCTTTATAACCCACTTGTGTGAGTTACAGTAAACAAATGTGAAGAATATTAAATTTAGACCTAGGAGTTGCAAATGTTCCCCCCCCCACTTTGTTCCCATTCCCATTATAACTAAAGACATTAAACTTCTCTGGTCCTCAGAGTCCTAATGTCTTGAAATGAGTGAGTTAAATAATCTTGAAGGTCTCTGACTCTCTTACACCCTTTGAATACCTGACTTGAAAAAACTAGTCGATCCTTGTTGGGATTTTTTAAAATCTTCTCTGCTACAATTTTAGCCCATTCTCAATTTCTAGCCCATTTATTTTGATGTTACATGAAGATGAGGCAAAATCTTTTCTTCATATGTAATTACCTTTTTGTATCTTTTTGTGACATTGAACTTAGTGATCTATACAGATATGAATCACTAACAAGCAATGATGTTTGTGTACATACCTCAAACTTAAAATTGAAACTACTTTGTCCTTAAAAGTGAAGAACACTTGACTTTTCCTTAAAATTCATTCTAGATTGAATTTTTGTTAACTGCTTACTTAATTTGGCTTGTTAGCCAACAAGATGTTAGCTTCATTTAGTACCATTTTTCCTCTTTCTGTTCACTATTTCCTCAGCTTTCTGCATAAATCTTGGTGTCTCTCTGTGGGCTCAGAGATCACTGCATGTGGCAGCAGACAGCGATACTATTTTGCAAGTGTTTGAAAGTTTGTTCTAAACTTCTGTATTCCTGAGGCAGTATTAATGCGTAGAAGAAATAGGAAAGAGAACTGTCTTTAATGTTAGCTGTGTTAAGGGAATATTTACTGTGTGTTTTGATATTACTGGAAGAAATGAATAGCTTTTTAATTTTAATATGCAAATTTATATATTGGAAAATTGTATTATCCAAAGTTGATTGTGTGTCTTATTTTAGAGTTGATTCATGGCATTCTTGACATCCATGAATTTGATAGTAACTCCATGACATAATTTTGTTGATGACATGTTTTAGAGGTAGTCAGCTAGGACATGAGTGAGTCTAATAGACTGCCCAGCCTCTGAATTTCAGTGCAGATTTTTCTTTCATCCTCAGTTTCATTAAGGGATGATTTTAATTGTTCCATACTCTTATTTTTTTTCTTTTAACTTTGGATTTTGACAATTTCAGACTCAAATTTGCCATAATAGCCCAAAGAATTTGCAAATACCCTTCACCCATATTCTTCAACTGTTGATGATATTTTACTACATCTGCTTTTTTTCCTTTTAAGTATATATGCATTTTTTTCTGTGGCACTTGACAGAAAGACATGTCACCCTTTAAACCTGAGTGCTTTAAGCATTTCCTGAAAACAAGCACATTATTTCACAATTATAGTACAAAATCAGTTCAATAATAGTGTTACATCAATGGTTAATAGCTACAGATAATATTCAAATTTTCAGTTGTTCCACTTAGTTCATATTAGCAAAAGCAAGGCTATGATCACATCGTGTGTTGCATTCATCTTTCTAATCTCTGATTTGAACATCTTGAAGGGACTGCATAGGACTTGGTGTATCACTATACATTTGGTTTTAAAGGAGAACATGACCTTGAAAGAGGAAAATATTTGCATCTCATTTAGCAAGTTACTAGTCCTCATTCTCTCTCCCAGCCCCCACTTAAATAACCTTTAATCAGATGCCAGCTAGAAGTTACCTGCTTCCTTTTTTCTTATCAAATTTTTGTGGGCTTGTGTGTGTGTGACAGAGAGAGAGACACAGAGACCGAGACACCTAGCCACAAGAGACTTTAAATTGTAGTGTCTCTTCGGGCTCATTCTCTTTGAAAGAAAAAATTTCTCCTAATGTTTTTTACCAATTTTCCTTTGGTTTATTGCATTGTTGGCATTTTATTAGTGGACATCTTTTTGGTGCCTGGAGCAAATATAGCAGTAATCTATTCCTACAGAACAGTATGCAGTACTTGCAGTTACACAACACAGCTCAAATTTCTTGCTTTGTAATGAGATCTCTTTAATTATTTACCTTTTTGTGTTCTCTGAGAACTCTGCTTTTCCATCTTCCAGTGTTTGCTTTTCATGTAAGAACCTGTAAAATACGTGTTTTGTTTTGATTCTCCTAACTTAACCTCCAAAACAATTTGTAAAAATGTGTAGAGTCACTTAATCATTTGCACTTGGAAAAGAAGAGCCATCCAATTTGGGATTAGAAAACAAAGAACAAAGAATGAATGGCATAGTTTTACTGTAAATTGATGATTATTTTTATTTTTTAGTCACTAGCTTGATTAAATGACTTTTTTTCCTCATTGCCTTTGACACATTCAGGTTCCCTCCCTTTTCAGTAAAAAGAATCTTAATGACGCATTCATAACCTTTGTCTTTCAAACTCTAATCAGTAGCCTAGTGTTCCTTTATTGTTTTAATTTTTTTGATGTTTTTTCACCTTTGTCTCCCCCCCCCCCTTAAGATTTATTTATTTATAGAAGCACTAGGTACAGTCAGAAGGGCAGAAAGGTGAGAGAATTCACCAGAGCGGGGAACAGAACAGGCAGACTGACGAAATACACTGCTGAGGGGAGCAGTGGGAGCAGCAGGAGAGGTCTGTCACGCCATGTGGGACCCTCGCCGGTGGCCGGGGATCGAACCGGCACTGCAGAGGCTGCGGGCAGCTTCGCAGCCCAGTGCTTAACCGCTGCGCCACCAGGGGAGGCCCGTTTTTTCACCTTTGAACCACTGTCAACTTTTAACAAATTTTAGCAATCCCCAGCCTCCCAAAAGAGTATAGCATAAGAAAAGGTACACGGGGCTTGTCAGTGGTTTTTGTTAGTTGACTGTAGTTTGCTGTTACTCAACTTTAGGGAATTAGTTTTTAATTGGGGGAAGATATGCATTAATTTGGTTAATTTTTTCTTTGACTTTTTGTTATCCAAAGTTTTCAACATACCCAAAGTAGGATAGCATCATAAATTCCCATGTAGCTGTATCAACAACCATCAGGTTCATGGCCAGTCTGTCTTCCATCTACTCCCTCCCTCATGATTTTGAAACAAATCCCAAATATTACAGCATTTCGTTTATAAGCATTTCATGATGTGTAACTAAAATTACTAGCACTTAAACCCATAACAACAAAACCTCTTAAAAATTGACAGTACTACTTTATTATCTATTATCCAAGCAGTATTAAAATTCCTGTCTCAAATTTATTTTCACCATTCAAATTAGAATCCAAGTGATTTTCATACATTGCAGTTCTGTTATATTCTTGGAGCAGCTTGAAAATATTCCATTTTTTCATTTTTGACCCCATAACATGACATTCTTTAAGTTTTCAAATATTACAGAAATAATAAACACTCATATACCCTTCTTGATACATCAGTTACTAACATTTTGCCACATTTGGGGAGGTGTGTGTTTATACTCCCCTCTCTCTTTTACAAAGTAAATTGCGGGTATTGCAGCTCATACTCAGTATCTTTTAAAGATTTAGTTTTTAGATTTTAAATCTAGGATCTGGTAAAGGATCACACATAATATTGATGGGATTGTTTTATATCTGGGTTTTCAAAATAGGCCACTCACCACCAGTTAAGAGCACTTAGAATGTGGCAAATGGACTGAGGAATTGGGATTTTGAATAATTTAAATAGATGGTTACTGCATTTGGACAAATCAGATCTAAGAAATTTATCTCCATTTTTTTTTTTTAAATATTTATGTGTACAAGCATTGGGTACAGTCAGAAGCACGGGAGGGTGAGAGAATTCACCAGAGCAGGGAACAGAACAGGCAGACCGATGAAATACACTGCTGAGGGGAGCAGTGGGTGAGACAAGAGAGGTCTTTCATGCCATGTGGGACCCTCACCAGCGGCTGGGGATGGAACCCGGCTGGGGATGGAACCAGCGCTGCAGAGGCTGTGGGCAGCTTCGCAGCCCAGCGCTCAACCGCTGCCCCACCAGGGGAGGCCCTATCTCCGTCTTTCATATGTACTGTATGACAGCTTTTTTGAAGAGTCCTGACAGTTGTCTTCCTCATTTGAAATTGTCTTTTTCCTCAGGATAAATTCATTTTAAACAATTTTAGGCATTCATAGAAATCCATTGTGTTTGTCCTTCATAGTACAACATAATAGGAGGTACATCATGACAATTTGTCCCTTATCTTTTGAGTGTTTTATTTAGAGAAAGCACTGGGAGAACTAAAATAATTAATATGCGTTCTCTGTTGAGAGGGAACTACCTTAGGCAATGCAATGTAAAAGATACTTGCTGTAGAGGAAATTAATAACATTCACCCTGTTGATTACTTATCAATCTCTTCTATGGTGGAGATGAAGCAATGAATACTGGTAGAGTTTTGGCCCTTATTAAGTTTAATGTATAATGGAAGGAGGTAGATAAAAATACAATTAATTTAGGTTACATGTCATATAAAATCTTAGTTACCTGTTTTTGAATAATTATTTCACTGTAGTTTAGTTCAAGAGGCACTGATGAACATACTCTTTCCCTCTTTTTCCAAGTATCTTGTGGAATTTTGTGATGTTTTTCCCCAATACCTAGTGTATCTAATTGTGTGATTTTATTTTTTTTTCCCTTGGTACAATGTCAATGTATGTAGGTTTTTTCCTTTGGTAACAGCAGGTTGAAAATGCTCATCATTCTAAGCCCACAAACTATGTAATCTGTTTAAACCAAGATTTATTTAAGTAGTTGGGTGATTCTACCTTGTGAAATGGAAAACTTTCTTTTCTTACCCTAAAGAAAAGTGTTATAATAAGGTTGAGTCTAATCAACTGTTGTTTGAAAATAAAACTTCATGCATTGTTTGAAATTTAATTTGCAGTTCTTGCAAATGTTACCTACTTCTATGTATCTTTTATATTAACTGTTGACAGGGCTATTCATACTGAACAATGCTGTTTCTTTTTTTTTACTCAGAGATATACCGTATTGTTTCCCAGAAGCAAATGTCAGACAGACGTGAAAATGACATGTCTCCAAGCAACAATGTGGTTCCTATTCATGTTCCACCAACCACTGAAAACAAGCCAAAGGTGCAGTGCTGTCAGAACATATAAGGCGTTTCTCTTCTCCCCTAGAAGGCTGTGTATAGTCCATTTCCCAGGTCTGAGATTTAAATATATTTGTAATTCTTGTGGTCACTTTTGTGTTTTATTACTTCCTCATCCTCAATGAATTTTTCCATGTCTTAAGTCTTTTGATTTTGCTTTATAAAATCATCCACTTGTCCCGAATGACTGCAGCTTTTTTTCATGCTATGGCTTCACTAGCCTTAGTTTAATAAACTGAATGTTTGGATTCCTCAGTTATTGTTTACTTTTCATCATGGAAGCCTGTCGCTGTAGAACTTGATCACTTGAAACTCAGACCTAGGTCTTGATCAAAGTAAGACTTTAGAAATAAGCTATCATTTTGCCACAGAGCAACTTACAATTAATACACTCTCTCAGTGCAGTGTATATTTTCACAGATTTAGGAATTGCCCTGTAAACTTAGAAGGATTTTGAAAGCTTGAAAATTTTCCATTCTGGAAGTCAATTTCTAAAATGCCTTAATAGGGTTATGTAGCTTAATAAATTTTGTTTTTTAATTTTTGTAAGCATCAAAGTTGATTAGAGAAGGGGGCACTTTTCTGGACAAGAATTATCAACACAAAAGACTGTTGTGGTTTCAGTAGCTCTATGGTTGTGGGGCCATATGTTATATAATGTTTCCCGGCAGGGTGGGAATTGGAGAGACTGGTGGAATTCCATCTGAGGTGCCTCTGTGGCAACGATTAGGCAGCCCAGGTTATTCATCTAATTTCCCAGCAGTAGATTAGGTGGCATTTTATTGCCCCGGCAATAACTGATTTAATGCTCTTAGTATAAAAGTGTTAATTTTGTCTTAAAAACCTTCCAGTAAATGAAATGCAACTTAGTTTTATCACCATATCCACCAGCAAGCATGGATAATATTTTAACAAAGCTGATTTTTGAGTTTTGCAGTATATTAAGGAATATAGTCGGGTTAAATATCTGATTTCAGTATGTCTAAAGAATACAGTGAGAGGTTAATTTCTGCTCAAGTGTTAATCACTTAAAGGCATGTATTCTTTTAGTATGTAAGGTGAAATAGTAACTTGAGTTTAAATAGAGTGCATTTAGGCATTGTACAAATCTGAAATAATTTTCTTTCACTACATTATTGAAATCAATGGAGCAACTAGTTTCTCATTCAGAAATGTGCACACTAATATTTTGTTTTACTTTCTTGTGGATAATATTAAGCACTTAAATCTGCAGTGTTCTGAAAGTTGTGTTAACTGAAGTGATACTATTCAGGATGGTGATATATCACAAAAATATGTGTGTGGGTTTGCATAGATTACTATGTTTCATAGTTAATCTTCTGTCTTTTGCGGTGCTCATGACGTGTGGGGCACACGGAAGGCATTGCTGTGGTCAGTCATTTTGGTTTTCTTCTGTAGCCATTTTATTTTAGTATATTGGTTATGAAGATGCTATTATCTGTTTGTAAATTGCTACTTTGTATTTTATGCATGCTCTGTAACTTGATTTTTTTTTTTTTGTTACTTATTTGGAATATGTTCACATTCTAATAAACAGTTATGGGGGGACTATTCTTTATGTTGTCACATTACATTTTTCCTAAGAGCTTTTTGAATATAGCCATGGAATATTGGATCTGATTAGTAATAGCATAGGTTCCTTGCATTATAGGGTAAACATTGAATTGGAATATAATTGTATGAATTTAGCTTTGATTTTAGATATGTACTTCATTCTTTGCTTGGAAAAAGCATTATCAAAAAATATTAGAGAAGTAGCCTTATGTTATCAGACTTCCATCACTATTTTACCCAAAATTAGTAATGAACTTTTTACAAAATTAATAAAGGAGAAACTAGTTAGTAAATTGAAAGTAAATAAAATAATTTTTTTTTTTTAACTGAGTGTGGACTTAATGTTGCCTTGAGCATGGTTGGCTCTTGGGAGAATTCCAAGAAATCTTAAGTAGCGGTAGTAAAAAATGACTTTGCATTTCAACAAGTGTACTCATTCTGGATGGTATCTTAATGAAACAAGCTGAAATAAGAAACATTAATTTTTTAAATATTATGAAAATTTTGGGGTCAAGGCACTTTAAAAGTATCTTGCTGCTTGGTCTTCAGTTATTTTAACATTGAATTTTGAAACTTGTATTCTGAGAGTGTAGCCATCTCAATTTGATTTAAGTTTGTATGCCACTGTTTCCGTGTTCTTTTTCTCTCTAATTGTAGTCATTATTCTGAAAGGTAAGTTACGTTTTGCTGCTGCATTGTGTAGGCTGAATTCTTACTCTAAAAAGAAGTGCTAGCCCGTCACTTAGTTCTGCAGAAAAGTTGGACTTTTTAAACAGTTTGCATTGCTTGTTAGAGCTAATCATTTATTTTACCCTGGGAAAATGAACATCTTACTTTCTGTCTGCAGTGACTTGTATTTACAAAATGGAAATATTTTCAGTGGAGTGACCTATGTGATAAGCTCTTCTTTGTACCTTAAAGAGAAAAAACTGTGTTGACAATTTTGGCAAATTTGGGAGCAGAATAATTCAGAGACTGGGTGGATAATTGAGATCTTATTTCAACCTCTTAGATGTTGATTTATAGATGTTTTTTGAACAGAGGAGACAAATAGACATTGGCTATTTGATGTGTCCCAAACATAAGCTTGAAAAAGTTTAAAACAAAATACAATTTTGTATGTGTACAATTTTGTTTGTGGAGAAAAAAATGAGAGGAGAGCATTCCATCACATCATTTAGTGGGTTAGCATCATAGACCTAGTGCTAAAGAGAGGAGGGCTGATTTTTGTTTTCCTGGTTGGGACAGTGCTGGTGTCACACTCCTGGGATTTGACAGGTCACCTTTTCCACTCCACTATACTGTATTGAAAACAAATTGGGATTGTCATTCTGATGTTTTAAAGATGTTTTGTTCTCACAAAATGTGGGAGGCTATTAGCAAATTATACAAAATGCTAACTAAGATCATTACAGTTTATGGTAGGAAACCATTAGACTGAGAGATAAATTTAATTGAAGTATTCACTTTTTTGAATATTGAAGGATAAAGAGTACTTGAAAGGACATTGCATACACGGACTATGTTAAAAAATGTTAAACTTCGTGAGTTCAAAGATTGAAAGCGGTCGGTATCATAGAGCACTTGACTGGAATTTTAGTCTGTTCTGGTCTTTTTTATCTCAGCCTCATATTCGTTGAGCTAATGAGGAATCGGGTTAGATAGTTCTGGGGTTTCACCCCAGCTCTAATTCAGTAATTCTCTGAATGCGTTCTCTTCAGGTACCAAAGCCAAATCATTATACATTCTAATTGAAACTTAAATTTGATGCATAAATGTTTTTGGTCTTTATAATTTGATTAAAATGCTATCTTTATTTCCATGTTAATGCCATTAAAAAGGATGAAAGCTTTCAGAATATTTGCAAAACGACTGTCAATTTCAGTCACATGCATCAAAGTGTATACCATGTCAACTGTACATTGAAAACTTTTTTTTTTTTTTTTGCTTTTACTATTGAAAAATCATCTGGCTTTTAATATATACTTTAAAATATATTTGTCTGGGAGAGATCACTTTCAAAGACACTTTTGTGTTTAATTTTTAAAGAATTATGTCCAGTCGGAATCCTTCTAGTGGAGCTAGCCAGAGACTAAGTGATTAAATCCAATTGTATAGATGTATGTCGACAAACATAAATGTTATTATTTGGCTGCTGGTATAGTAATCTAATTATTGGTAGTCTATACATTATTTGAATTCACTTGAAGCATAGACTTGATTGTTCTGTGTACAGATGTCATGTATATTGGCTGTTAACTACTGTTATATAACTGGCTGTTATCAGTACCAACAATGTTAATGAAAATTAGTAGCCAGCAGTTTCTTTCCTATATCTGGAATTTAACCTTGCCCCACATCACAAAATCTCAAGTCCTATTATCCCCATCCCAATAAGTGTCCTGCTTTTAGCAGCCATTTTCCTATTTATAGCCTCTAGTCTCTCGGCATACCATTTTCTCAGATATTTCTGGGTAAATGGTCTGGGTCACTATCTTAAATTCAAGAAGGTACGACTATTGTGCTAGTCTTTCTGCCACCGCTCTTGTCATGTGAACCTAAGGATATTATACAAGGTCTTACCTGAAATGTGACAATCTGGGAAGCCCCAGGAAGCAAGCAGCACTTTCTGTAGCCTGCCTTTGATGTGAAACTAACTCTGAGGAGGAGGTTAGGGATTCTCAGTTTTGGTTTTTATTAAAATGGATGCCTACAGAGGCGTATATATTAAGTTTCTCATCCCCATGACTTCTCTTACCCTAACCCATGGCTCTGGGGGGAGCTAAAAATGGCTTGGGAGACAGAATCTGGAATGAGAAAAGAACCTGACAACTGTAGCTACAGACAAGAGCTGCTCTCTTCCGTGGATTTGGATTAGATCACTGTTCAGTCTTTCTAGCTCTGCATGCCAGGGAAGAAAATGTATAATCACTAAAACGCTGCTAATCACCATCGACCTCTGTGTCTGCCCTTGGTAATCACTGCATTATAAAATCACAAGGGCAGGAAATGTGCTTTGTTCATGTTTACATTCTAATACTACCCACCTAGAAATAATTAACAATTCCTCATGTCAGAAAAATAAAAGACATAAGGAGTAAGGGGGCTAATTTTTCACTTTAATTGTTCACTTTGTGTAATTTAGGGAAACTGGTCTGAGAATTGCCATTCAGGTTGGAAATTTTTAAAAGGTGACATAAAATTATTGTATTATAGGTATATTTATAATTACAATACATAAATATAAATACTAATAGTATAGTATGCTAAATAGTATAATGATATACTAAATAATATATGTACCATCCTCCCCCTCTGAGGAAGATTTCCCATCTCCTGTTGCTGTCGTGTACTGATTAAACGGTCTCTTCTGTTTTCCCTCTGTTAGATGAATGACTAATAGAATGTATCATTCTTGATTCTTCTGTAACGAGTGTACAACCTACAGCTACTGAGTGTACAACCTACAGCTACTGAGCGTACAACAACCTGCAGCCTTTGGTTACCATTTGTGGTATTGGGTAGTACTCTGAGCTTCGCAAATCATAATCTTAACATTGTTACTTTCAGTAAATACCTTTTTAGTCTTGTAGTTCTTAATTGTTTTGTCTTGAACAGATTGTCAAGCTCAGGCCCTTGAGAATTGTCAATAAGTTGTTTTCTGAATGAGTCATAATCTTTAGAGAAAAGGTATTATTTTGATTATTTTATTAAATGGAAATAACAACTTATTTCATGTAAGCCTTGTGAACTCACAAATTGTGAAAGCATATTTAGTTTGACTTAAAAATGAGGATTTGAGACAAACCTTTTAAAGTATAGACAAATTTTAAATTTTTACCATTTGAGTGCATTCAGTAAGTAATTTTTTTAGCATCTGTTCTTTATTATAAAATTAATTCTTGTGCTTTACCAGTTAGGTTTACAATATTATGTTTTAAACATCCTACAACAGATGCACCCGAGTATTGTATTGGGTGATGACTTCTACTGGTAGAAAGCTATTCATTGCGTTTATGCAAATTAGGCGCCCTTTCCACTTGCTTTTATTCCAGTCCATAGAAGTACCTTTGTGCCTCTGGAACTGAGCACAAGCTGTGATAGTTGTCTTTGAGTCCAAATCTTTGTGAAAACAGAGAAATGCTCTATTTTGAATATACTGGGTATATGTGATTCTTCAATAATTTTTGGACATGAAGAATGTGTTGCCTCCCATTGATTACTCAAAACCAGGAAAGAGATTTCCTTGTTTTAAATTTGATAGACATTTTTCACTTTATTTTCAGACAACTGTTGGGATAATTTGTATTTTTCTGACTGTGTAAAGTGACCACACAAAATGTAGGATGGTTTTACTGCTAAACCTAAGGTGTATAATTATGGACATGTTTTCAGTTTGTAACACAAAAGTGGGCATTCTGATTAAGTTAGAGAAAAATCATTTTATTTTTGTACAAGGTATGATCCTTCTGCACAGTGAACAAATATATTACAAATCTGGGTTGCTTAAAAAAGTATTGCCATTTCGTAGTCTCATTTATGCCACTGTACACGAATGACTTTTCTTTTTTCATTTGAGTCGTAGGCATATCAGTTTATTTGAGTGAAAATTTAGTTTCTGTAAAATGGAACAGATCTTTTCAAGTTGCCAATAAAATGCACAGTACACGTATTTAGGTTGACCATGAACCTATGTGTGACAGTGCTAGACAGAAGTTTCTAACAGTAGCTCTGTAAGATCAAAAAATCTTTACCAGTAACTGTTAGATATGTGAAGGCAGCTCTTGTCACCATAGATTAATCACACCCTCTGCCTTTCCCTTTTCCTTGAATGGTAGAGCGGAGGGATTGTTACAGCTCCCCTACCCTGCTGCTTTTTTTCCCCATACATGGGGCCAAAAGGAGCCCAGAGAGGGCAAGTAGCACAATCTTTTGCCCCAGTGCTTTCCCAATTCCGCTCTACCACCTCTTGCCCAGAAGATAGTTGACAAAAGAGGTAAAATTTGAGTGATACTACTTGTTTGCAGTTTGCCAGGCAGCGATTTATTGCGCATGCAGGGTAAGGGAAGAAGATAAAACGTGGGGTTGAGATAAAGTTTCTTGCTGATCTGACTTCGCCATGCTTCTTAATCCTTGCTTCACAAAGGTAATTGAGCACTTCCTGCTCTGAAAACTGAGGTAAGTCTCTTACCTATATTTCTTCCTACATATGTATGAGAATTATTTATTTGGGTCTACAAAGTAACTTTCTAGTGTTTATATTTTAATAAGGCTTTTTGGAAAGTAAATTTGCTATTGCTGATCACTTGCTCCCATGCACACATGCAGCATTCATGTAAATATTATATATTTTTCCCTAAAATGAAATTTGCTTAAGCCTTGAGTGAAGTGGGACAGGATTTACTCATTTATTTTCGTGTACTTGCTGGTTCTTGTCCAAAGTAATAGGTTTCAAGGCAGACTTAAGATTTGTGTCAAGGGCTTCAGAACCTCACGTTTCATGTAGCAGCCTTTCCCGCTTTGCAATCATTTAGTTCCTTTTCTGTACTCCTTGTAAAAAGTATTTGTTACTATTTGGACTTTTAACAGAGAATGAAGTGTTATAGGAGTGACTATCCCTTTCCTTGGTTTGCCCTTTTGGTCTTTATTGTAAGATCTCTTTTAGGATTTGGGAGTTCAGTTTTGACTCACCTGAGTTCCAGTTTACCTATGTTGATTAGTAGTGGAAGGTAGAGACATCTGAGTACTGGGAACTGGAGCATCAGCTCATTGTTTCACCTTTTTGGCCCTCATTAGGTGGTGGTTTTAATATAAAGTTTTTACATCATGTTACAGCAACTGATTAGAGTCCATTTCTTTAATCATCTCATTTAGTTCTATCAAAGAGCGTAATGTACATTAAGTAACTTAACTTGCTACATCCACTTTTGTCTAATTTCCTCTATACTTTCAGGTTCCATATTACATCAGGCTCAAGATTTATGAAGAAATGATTAAAAGCAAGTACTCTTCTGAGTCAAGAAATGCCAATCAAATAAAATCAGGAGGCCAAATAGCCTTTTTTTGGGGTACTTAATTCTTACTAGTCTATAATTGCTTGAAGCAGCATTTCAGAGTTCTATTTCACGTAGTATTGGCTGAACTAAGATAAGAGCAGGCCAGGACTGACTTTTTAATGTTCTGAATTTTGAACTGGCAAGATTTGATACAGTTGGCTTAGAAATCACTGTTGTAAACTGAAAGAAGCTGCTGCAATTTGGAAACTTTTAGTTTTTTTGTTTTTTTGGCCTTACTACCACTTAGGGGGCAAAAGAGGTAGTTATTTTGTATTTGTCAGTCTTATTTAAAAAAATTGAAGTTTGTTGGCATTAAACAGTCTACTAAATTGTGAAATCTTGGCTGTTGTAATTTGATGGACCAGACATATGTACAGGTACTATACGATTGATATTAGCCAAGTTTGTGTCTATGTAGTAATTATCCTGGGTAGTAAAACAGATGTTGATGATAACAGCAAACAAAAGTACATATATACATTTCAGGTGCTTTAAAGTACTCGCCCCTCCCCATCCCTCCCTCCAGCAAGGTTTGTAAAACCTATTCTACATGCTTTCTAGGCATCAAGTTTCAGATAATTAAATATATAAATATATACCTAACTATATTTAGCTGATGTTTGATGAGTAGCTGTATCTTAAATATTTTAAAAAATCGTAATCCAGGGCATTTGGGGCATTGGGGGTGTTGATGGCAGGATTTGCCTTTGTGAACAGACTTCTTGAACAATTACCCCAGTCCCACTTGGAAGCGCTTCTTTAGTTCCAGGTGAACATCATAACTAACATGCAGTTGTAGTCAGTCTGTACCAAGATTTCAAGTCAAGAGATTGTCTTCTTAAAGAGAGTCAGAGAATATTCAGCGGAGCACATTGTAAGAGAGAAGCTTATCTTGCTAAGACTGCTTGTCCTGGAGGGGCCATTGGCAGAGCTTTGTCTTACTGGGAGGAGGTCATAGTGACCAGGAATATGGCTGTTCCTAGGTAGGTCGTATGCATTCTGAATATAGCTGGAGTTATGGCCGCGGCCTTCTTGGACCACGCTGACTGTGGGCTCTAAGGAATATAGTGAAAAATGAGTTCAGAGAACAGATTAGCTTTGGTTGCCGGGGTGGGGATGGGAGGGGGTTCTATTTAACTTGGTGGGGAAAGAAGTCAAGGACTTAAAAATCTATGACAAATATATGAGGGGCATAATCGGGGCTTTCATAGCAGATGGAATTTCCTGGGGTAAGGGTGTTATCACCGAGCCCAGGAACAGAGGTTAAACTGGGAGAAGGTAAAAGATGGTGTTCTAGAAATTTGCAAATATCTGTTCTGATTTTTTTAAAGTGGAATTTGTATCAGTAATCAGTTGAAGTATATGTGTGTTTGAACCCACTGCCTACCCCCAGTATTTCTGCTTCATCCTAGTCTTGGTGTTTTTTTTTTTTGTTTGTTTGTTTTAAAGCAGAGTTGGCACAAGAATTTGATTTCCTGCATGAGAAAGGAGGGCAGTCCTGGGAAAGGCAGTTCACCTTGAAAATTTCTTAAAGCAACAAAAGAAGGGTGTGTTTTCAAGACAGGGTGAGTTGGGCAGGCTTGTTTTTACTTCAGATACTGCACTAATGCCCTGATTTCACTAAGTTACTTATTTGAGACACCTACCAACTTCATATATATTTTTATTAGATGTCGACAAGGATGGCACATCTGTGTACGGAGACCCCCTGTGCACAGGCGACTTCATTTCTACATAGCTGCTTTCTGGAAGCTTGCAGGTGAGGATGGGAGGGTCCTTAATTGTGGCATAAGGGTTTTCACTGCTATTCAAGGAACAAGTGCTAGAACTGCACGCGGATTCTTTCATGTAATCTGAAAAGCAAGAGAGATTTCTTAGGACAAACACGGACATGAAATTTCAAATACCAGAAGCAGGCTGCAGTTGAGCTTATGTGCCTTTCATGATTCTGGAGTGTAAAAAACCTATGATAATACGAGACTTACTAAATGCGTTGAGGAGCGCCTTCCTAGATAGGAAGGGTTCTTCTAAAGAAAAGTATGTTTTCAGAGGGCTGGGGATATTTTTGCTTCTAGTAGTCGGGTACAGCATCAGAAAAGCATGAAGTGAAGATATTTATAGTATGTTTTTACATCTATTATTTAAAAATGCCTACAAAATCTTGCAAGGCTAGCTGATAATTTGTATTTTATGGGATGAGGGGGCAGAGAGATGAAGTTACGCAGCTTATAAAACTTGAGTTTTAAGAGCCAAGACTTGAAGCTGTGCCTTGCCACTCTGTGGCCTGTGTGTTTTCTGTGATATCCTTCTGAATTCTTTCTGATGACTAAAAAGCTTAGGTTCAGAAATAAGTGTCTTTTTGACACATTAATTTGGTAACCTATAGGCAGCAAATCCTGGTGGTATCCCTGCTTGGAAAGCTAGTGAGCAGAGTGGGGCTGACTGAAGTGTAGAGTGTAGGAAGCACTTGGTCTTTGCGTGTCTTTGGAAAGTTCCTGTTTTCTAGCAAGCCTGAAATGTATCCTCTTGGGTTGCTTATCTCAGTTCTTGTAAATTCTAGTGAAATCTAAAACCGAAAACTACTTTAGCATAGCTTTCTCTGATACTGGGAGAACTCATGCTTTCTTCCCTACTGCCTCTCAGTTACATCAGCCCCAAGACATCTGGGTATATTTGGGTACAAAAGGACACAAGTTAGTTTCTAAATACAAAGGTAGGTAGCTAGCTTCACTGGTGGAAGAAAGTCTCTTGGTGACATGGAGTCACAGGTTAGGGGAGCCTTTCTTTCATTTCTGTGCCATTCCCCTTTGGAGGAAGAGCACTCCTGTCTATTACCTCGGGTGAAGTGGACTTGCCTGGGAAAGACAGTAGACTCTTTCTAGTCTGGCATCTCTGACCCTCAACCTTCTGTGAGACTCTGCCAGCCAGGGATCTAGAAACATGCACTGAGCTGCAGGACATGAATAGTCAAGAGTGATCCAAGAGGCCTCTCAGCTCTAAATTTCTTCAAGTATAGCAGATGGAGAAATTCTTAGATGATCTTTCACTAGAACTACCACACATTGCATTTGGGGCTGGTATTTATGCGTTCTGCCTCCAAGTTGTAAGCCAAAGTGAAAATGTAAAAAACCTGAAGTGATCATATAACCGAAAGGATAACTTAGCCATACCTTGTTCCAGTGAGAGTGAAACACTGCCCATAGATGAGGCAGCTGAAATATGTCTTATAGTCCCATAATAGGTAACTAGTTGGGAGGGAATTTACTTTTTTGTTAGCGTAGGGTTATTAAAAGCTGAAATAATCTTATACAAAAAATATTTACCCATTAGTTCCTTTAAATATTCACAGTGCTCTATGATATATAGGTAGAACACTGTATCCACCCACCCTGTATTGCTCTTCCCCTGTATTGCTTATGAGGAAATTGAGGCTTAGAGTGGGGAAGTGTCTTCTCTGGGGTCACACTGCTTATCAGTAGCAGAGCAAGCTCTAGAACCAGGCTCAGAGCACTTTGCCTCACAAGCCCCAGAAGTAGAGAAATTGACCTTGACTGTTTTAGAATGTGGCCTCTTTGTATCATAGGACCCTAGAGAGGAGGAGGAGGAAACAGTCTTGCTAGACAATTAGCAGTCCCAGCCAGCCCCAGCAATGACTAAAGGTAGCCTGGATAGGCCCAACTCTTGGAGAGGCTCTTGTAGGAAGAGAGCTGTGGGTCCTAGGTAAGACCTGTCCTGAGCCACATACATGAGCCTTGAGTGAGTACAGATCACCCTTGAACCCATTATAGGGTGATCACCCAGATCACCCATTATAGGTTTGGGCTGTGCAGGTTCACTTACATGTGGATTATTTTCTGTGGGTTCTCTGTTCACAACTATAAATTATATGCTTGGATTTTGGACTGGCCCAGTCAGGGTTCCCCAAACCCCTGTATTCAAGAGTCAACTGCCTGCTGTTTCTTAGTACAGGGCAGTGGGGTCCAGCAGCCCTAATATGGCCCATCAGTCCCACTTTGCACTGAACTCACCAATTAAGGAGTAAGACACCGTGGCTCAGAGCTGTGTGCTTGAATGAAGGAAGGGCTATCTCTGGAGTGATATGTCCTAACATTTTTCCTCTCCTCCCCATCAGCCCCTTCTTCTACTTGATTGGGAGCAGCCCCAGGTGCATATTTTCTAAAACTCCAGGAACAGATAATGGCTTACTGTGTAGTGCTTACAGCTAGTCTTTACTGCAGATAGGTCATTTGAAACTTGTTACACCTGTGAAGGGGGCTGAGCAGGAAGGACTATTACTACTATTTCAGTAAGGAGGACACCACAGCTCATAAATGTTTCCTTAAGAGCAGCAAGGAGGGAGCCTCCCCAGGTGGCGCAGCGGTTGAGCGCTGGGCTGCGAAGCTGCCTGCAGCTTCCGCAGCGCGGGTTCGATCCCCGGCCACCGGCGAGGGTCCCACATGGCGCCTGAGTGCTGGGCTGCGCAACCGCCCGCAGCCCCTGCAGCGCCAGCTCGCCCGGCCGGGGGATCCCTCCCGGCCGATCTCCGGCCCCCGGGGAGGGGACGCTACCACATGGCACTTGAGCGCTGGGCTGCAAAGCTGTCCACAGCCTCTGCAGCGCCAGTTTGATCCCCGCAGTGCATTTCGTCGGTCTGCCTGCTCTGCTCCCCACTCTGGCTCTGGTGAATTCTCTCACCCTTCCGCGCTTCTGACTGTACCCAGTGCTAGAATAAATAAATCTTTAAAAAGAGTAGCAAGTAGTCAGGTTAGGACTCTCCCTATTTTCTCTTGACACCCAATCAGAATGTTTTTTCCTCACACCTTGTTACCCATGCTCCTGTTGTGTATCTCTAAGTGTAAGCTATATCTGCAACAGCCGCACTTTACCTTCACCAAGAAATACTTTTTATCTGTGGGGCCAAGCCCTGCAGAGAAAGGCTGAGCTCTAAGCCTTTTGTGCCTATCTGGTGAGTGATTCAGATGCTACAATGGGAGAGTCTTGAAGCTCTAGCTCAACCTCTAAATGAGCCTCAGGCAGCCAATGGTGCCCCTCTTTTCATTTCCACCAAGAGTCTGCTTTAAAGTTTTGGGGGATAAATTGTTTGCTCTGCAGCATGGGCTACACTAAGTGGATAAGAGAAGTTGGGGGTGGTGGGGCGGGATTAGTCTCAGGGAGAAGCTGTAATTTCCATAAAGGAACCAGAGGTAAAGGATGGGGGGTGTGAGTTGTGGTGGAGGGTTTTGAAATATGGAATCATCTGAATCCTGTTTCTACTCGGAACTGAAGGGTGGGGAAGGGCAAGGCTGGCTGGAGATTTCTGCTTCAGGAAGCTACTCTTTTCTCCAGCTGAGTCATCCACCTGCCTGCTGAGAGGGAGGAGTTAAGGGGAAAAATAACCAGGGACTCTAAGATATTTCCTCCTCCCACCCTTTGACCAGTCCCTGCACTTCAGGGCATTCTGCAGAGAAAAGGGAAGCTTCAGCCTACCACTCTAGGGAGTCACTCTTCCAAGCCCTGTAATTAGCATCCATGCAGGCAGCATAGCCCTATAATGCCCTGGCGTTTGCTCTCATCTAGTTCTTACCGCTCCAAAATAACACACACCCATGTATTAGAAGCAGAAGGAGCCTCTGAAATGAGTTATTCTAAGCACTGTCATTGGACACAGAAAAGAGAAAATCTAGAGGGCAAATGGCTTTTCACGGCTATAACCTTGTGAGTCTCAGACTTTTAGGTTCACATTAACATCTACTTATGGCCAATATTTAACTGTTGAAGAAAACCCAAGCACTGAACATCCATCTCTGGCCTTTTGGCCCATCACTATTTTTAGAAGGCCACTCTGCCTTTTCTCTTCGTGGGTCCTTAGTTAGCATCCTTTTCTTGATTGAGAGACAAGGCAATAGGGAAAGGAAAGGGGAGATCTCAGGGTCAGAAGGAAAACCACACTGACTGGGGGAAAAAATGTTTTCAGGATAGAAGTAGGCCCTTCACTACTTAGGACTCAGTTACTGCAAGGGGTGGCTTGGAGCCTGGGCTAACAAGGAGTATGGATTGGGGAAGGGGGGAAGTGGCAGCAACAGTGGTGTCCAGGACTTCAGGATCATAAAGGTGATGGCGAGTAATGGGGAGGATTTCTTCTAGAGCATCTTGAAATGCCTGACAGACAAGGAATTGAATAAGAGGCAGTTTGTTACAGAATCACTGTGTAAGGGTGGGGGGGGGGGTGTGGCGGGGTGGCGGGCAAAAAGTGTTTAGAGGTAAAATGGATTTAGCACAGCAGTGTGAGTGGTGGTCTATAATTTCCAAGATGACTGAATTAAAGGAAGACTTTCAGGGATGGTGCTAGAACAACCCTGTCCTCCCAAGAGAGGAAGAACCCAGAACACCGCTGTGATCTGTGATCACATACAGCCTTCTAGCAAGAAGGAGGCTGGAACCTGTATCTCGATCAGTACTCTTTCCTGTGGAGTGCAGAGGACTCTTAACTCTTTGTGTTCCAATTCGATTTGGCTCAGTAGTTTTAGGAAGTAATTTAATTCCTGTTACAAAGAAGTTTGGGAGTTCAGCCAATTAGTGGAAGCTTATCTCATGTCATTAATAAGTATTTCTGTAAAGTTCTGAACTGGGACATTCCTGTTTTTGAATTCTCTTGTTCTGATATGTTGACTCCCAACACCTACTAATACATTTGTCTGTGCAACCCTCATTTCTCCCTAACTTAAGGGATGAGTATCGCCTGAAACAAAACTTGGCTGCTTGCCTGTTAAACTTAGACTCAGATATATGATCCCATAAAACAGGAATGAATGACGCTGAGGCAGACACTATCTGTAAAAGTCTCCTTAGCTCTGTTTTACATTTATGGTTGCAAGTTTGGAAGGAGCTACCCTCATCACAATGCACAAGACAACCAGGTGCATAGGAAAGTTGTGTGCTCACTAATTGCGGTGTCTGGACCTGTCTGAGCTGCTTCACACTTGAGTCATACCTATTCTCAGAGCTGGCAGTGTCATTAGAGAGATGTGTGCTCCATCCCCATGCTGCTTTGACCTTTGAGAAGAAACTGAGGTCCCAGGTCCCAGTGAAAGCAGAGTTACCTTTTCTGTTTGTAGTGTTGCCAACTGTAATAGCACTTGCCTTCATTTGGATGGTTTAAATCTCAGCTCACAGAAAATCACCACAGTGGTGCTCTCCAGGGAGTAGTGCTGTTTGTTGGCCAGGGGCCTGTCTTCAGATTGTCCTCTTGGGCCATGTACTTGCCTTCCTGTTCTCTCACTCACAGTACTGACATCACCTGCCCCAGCTCACCCCAGTTCTAATAACCACTCTGCCAAGGGATGTCAGCGATTACCTCTGTTAGAAAATAATTGTCTTGGATGTATTTAAGGCTAAACCTGAAAGACCTAGACCAGTGCTTTTCTAAGTGTTAGTTGGCTGCTCATCACAACTGTAGATTCCAGGGCCCCATTCTAAATCTATTATGTCAGAACCTTGGGGAGATGTGGTGTGAACTTCTGTATTTTTAACAAGCTTTTCAAGTGATTCTGGTGTACAGGTAGGTTTAGGATATCCATTGGGATCTTTGCTGTCAGTCATAGCTCCTTAAGTTTGGTAGACACTCCTAAGTACACCTTAAAGACAGGACACCCCTATTACATTAGTAACAACCCTTTATAATAGGCAAAAACACTTCTCCATTGTGATTTAGATTGGATATTCACGATAACCTTGTTAGACAAAAGGACAGGCATAATTATCCCAATCTTGCTAGAGAGGAAACTGCCTTGGGGAGTTCACAGTTAATCAGTGACAGAGGAATAAGTGACATAGTTCCAAGTTATGTATGTTGCCATTATGTCATTTAACCCGAGGGGCTAAGACCAAGGCAGGACCTGACCTTTCACTTCATCTGCAGCCTTCTAGAAGAATGATCTGCTTTGCATTTCCCTTGTGTTAGGGGTCAGTTCTAGTTTCCCCACTCTTGTGGGTGGAGTGCCATGCAGTATTAACACTTGGCATCATTTTCATTCCTCGTGCTCCAGAAAGCCAGCAGGTGCAGGGTGGTGTTCCTTGCCAGTGCAACGACAGGAGGCCTCTGGGGCAGGTAGATTGACTTTATTTCGATTTTATAATCAATTTAACTCATACTAATTGGTTGGATAATGAAGTTCTACATTTCCGAAGACATTTAGTTGGCATCTATAAAAAACCCACAAGCATTTGCTAAGCAGGTGCAACTGAAATCGAAAGATGAATTCATTATTATGATTGCTCCTCCTGGGCAGAGCTACCCAGCAGCCCCAGGTCCTGTGGTCTTTTAACTTTTTGGGGGGAGTAGGGGAAGAGATGCGCAGTTTCTCTCTGGTAGAATTCCTGGCCATTTCAGATCTGTACTCTTTATCTTGCTAAGCCCTTTCTAATGGGACGTCAGGATTGGATACTCTACCTTTGAAGCCTTTGTCCATAATGTATGTGTTCTGACGTCTATCCATTCCACAAGTACCTGCAGAGAAATAATACAAAGAAAGAAAAACATGGGGGGTGATTGAGGTTGTACTTAGACTACATGTGTCCTTGCTTCATTCCCCCCCCCCCCCATCCAGAAAACAAAGCTCTTAGTGCTAGGAAATAACTCTGTTTAGAGTTTACTTTAAATCATTTTGACCATACGGGATTCTTAAAAGGCTCATAAGCATTCACAATGAGCGGCAGCACCCCCTGCCATTGGCGCTCCTCCTCTGCTTTAACCGTCACATTCATGAAGGGAAGGTCTGCCCCTAGGTGATCAAAGGCACTTTTGATGCCTTTGTAATCATTGCAGGTGAAGTGCCACACTCCAAAAGTATAGGATGGAGAATGAATCAGAACCAGTTCTTAGCTTGGGTAAGAGTGTGTGATATTTCAAATCCCACTTCTGTTGGATTTCAGAACAGTGGTAGACTATTTCTCCTCAGGTCTAGTCCTGCCTCTTCTGGATCAGAAGCTTGTTTAAGAGGAGTCAGAAAGGTGAATAGGTGGCTGAGGTTCTTGATTACTCATCTTTATAGGATGTACAGTCATTCCCACAGTCAGTTTTCTGAACTAAATTATTGCACATAATTTAGTTGTCGTCTTTGAAAAATTGTACCAGGGTTTTCAGTGCCAAGGATTTTGCTCCCATAAGGTTGTCACAGTTTACCCTGGGTTCCCACAGCACAGCCAGAGGCAAGCCATGGAGCATCAGCGACCAAGCTCAGGTTCTTTGCTGCTGGTGAGCCCAGAAAAGAAATTGTCTGGCGTTTTACAGTTGGGACAACAAGGACTCTGGCCAAGTCTAAGGTATTATCTGGGGGAGAGTGGCCTGGCATCTCTCTGGAAGATACCGGGCTTTTTGGCTGGAGAACCCTAAAGGTATTGCCACCCCCAAGTCATTTCTTGATGGTTTGAGGTTATCTTCAGCTTTTGACCGAGGATACAATACTAGGCAAAGCATGCAACAAGTGCCTACTGTTTCGCTCTGCTGGATTCTCCCCTGAAGAGAATCACTGAAGGCAACCCTTTACTGTTCAGGTATTTCAGAGTTCCCAGCTGAATTTGCAAAGTGTTTACTCCACACATCACTGAGTGACAGGGTAGCACCAGGTACAAGGTTTTCTCAAATTCGCTATTCTTCTAAGCTCCTCTGGGTACATGTGGCCTTCAGAAACAGGACTGCAATAATCTATCGCTGGCATCAGTTCAGCACTTTTTATCAGAAAGAATCTTCCTTTACCTTCCCTGAAGGAGGGATGACAAACTGTTAGAACTTTTTCCCTTCTTATAGAAGAGGAAAGAGGGGCAGTGGCTAGTCTGTGACCACACCAACAAATGAGAAGTTGAATTGCAGCAAGAGTTCAGATGCCTCCCAGTGTCCTCTCCCTTTGGCCACAGGCTGCTTTAAGTCTTAGTTAAGACATGACTATGTGGTGGCTCTGAAGAGTGAGATCTGCAAAGAAGGGAAAATTTGGACTGTGCCCAGAGGATGCTCCTGTGGTGAGATTTGGAGTGGTTTTGTGACCACTACCCAGGGGACCCATAGCTAAGGAGCACAGCCTCCTTGGTATAGTTCCAGGCCAGCTCAACGGGCAGATACATTCAGAACCTTCACTCTCAGGGCTACTAGACCCAGGCACCTGCAGGGATTGGTAGGGTTTCATTTCCCCCTTAAGTCACTGCACTTAGGTGGAGGGTCCCTACTTCTGCCCACATCCTCCCAGAGCAGGATGTCATTCCAAGTCTTTTGCATCTCTCCCAGGCCACCAGGTTTGAGGCTGAGGATGAGCACAAAGGATGTTCATTGACATCTGCCCCAGCCTCTCCAGATCCCTGACCGTATTATCTGGGGGAGAGTGGCCTGGCATCTCTCTGGAAGATACCGGGCTTTTTGGCTGGAGAACCCTAAAGGTATTGCCACCCCCAAGTCATTTCTTGATGGTTTGAGGTTATCTTCTGTGACCTGTAGGGAAAGTAATTATGTTGTCCCCTTAACGTAATACTAATTGGAGTTTATCCACATCCATTGGCCATGACAGGAGCGGGGGACTGATGGGAGGGATCCAGATGGTTTTCTTTCTGTAGGTAGAGGATTGGGCTTGTAGAATAATATTGGGAGGGAGAGAGGCTCAATAGGCAGAGTTGTGGGGTCATGGGGCAGGAAGGGGGGCAGGGTCTAACCTGGTGAATGTGGCTCAGCGGGGCTGCTGAGGTGTCTAAGTTCAATGTAGAAGTCCTCGGGCGGGTACCTGGCCTCCAGGGCACTGATCTGGAAATGGGAGTCTAGTGAGAGGAATGACAGGGAGGAGCCATTATTCCCAGGGCCCTGATTTGGCAGGGGAGGGGGTGCACGAGGGTCAGGGTGGAAGGAATTAAGACTTTCTACGTGTAGCATCCAAAGGGACACTAAGGCCAGGGGGTTGGCTAGAGCAGAGGCTCTCTGCCTTGCTTTCCCTTAACCTCCCCCTACCCCTGTAGAAAGACAGCCCTTAACAGGAGGCTTCCTGGTAGGGCCTGGGTCGGGGGCGGGTCCTTTTCCCAGATGGCTGTGCATCTTTTGCCTCCACCTGGAATCCACATATCCAGGCTCTGTCTCCTTTGTGGTCCCTGGCTCACAGCCACGTTCCACCAGGCCTCTAATAGAGGAAGGAAGGTGGCTCTGGGCTGTATCTACCTGGAAATTGAAACAGGGAGTTGGGTTCCCTCCCCACACCCCGTTCCCCTGGGGGTGGCCATCTACTACCCTCCTCTGGAGCTGGGACAAGGCCCCTCTCAATGTGGAAGGACAATAGGGTGGGCCATATTGGGGAGTAGGGGGGCCGGACTCAAACCACTACTGACCTAACACGTTCACATAGCTGTAGGGGGTCCAGCCTGTGGTGTCTCTGTCAAGGGACTTGTTACTGAGCTGTTTGGAGAGTAGGAGAGCAAGTTAATACCTCGTACCCCCAAGCTGTCGCTTTGTCCAGCCTCACGGACACACCCCTGGGACGATCCTGACCCATCTGTCCCACCGCAGCAGGGAAAGGGAGCGCACGGCCTTTGCTCCCAGGCGCCGTGGCAGCGCTGAGTCTGTCTAAGCCACCTGGCGGAAGTGGGGTTTCCAGGCCCTTTGGGCCAGGGGCCTCCCACGCTGCGCCTGACCGGATGAGCAGGGTGGCGCTGCACCCTGACGCCCTCGGCGGCACAAGGGCAAGTCCTGGGGCCGCCTACAGCATCACTCTCTCCGCTGCCGCCTGCCCTGAGCGCGGGAGCTCCTCTTCCATGGGATCAAGAGAGCGCGTCAGAGTGTGGGTCCTTATGGTGCAATCTCTCTGTGTCTGTATTTTCATAGCTGCCTTTCATGAGGGAAGGATGGTTGTCCTCTTTCCACAGACGGGGCCCTGAGTCTGGCCTCTCAGCCCTGATGAGGGTCACACAGTGGAAGGGGCAGAGCTGGGTTTCCCACTCAGATCTCCGCTTCCAGGTCCCTGTCCTTTCCATGGCATCACAGCCGCCTGCCTCTGCTACAGGTGCCCTGCCAGGGGTCCTTGACCATGCGAGAGGTGAGTCACACGTGGGCTGCTCTACAGGAACTCCAGCCCCTACTGAAAGAGAAAGCGGGTGCTTCCTCAGTAGGATGAGATCAAGAAAGACAAGGCCACATGAGGCTTTTGCTGCTAAGCTGCTGTAGACTTGCTAATATGACTCTAGTTAATCTAGGGCCTCCTGCAGGGAAACTATAGCTTCCCTTCTCTCGGCTTTCAACCCTCGGCTTCAGAAAAGCCTAGATTTGAAGCTGGGAATAAAGGTCTAAGCTGAGGAAGAAACAGAATGGTTAAAGCTAAAAGGCTGTGTGTGGGGCTGATGGGCATTCTCCATGGGGCACACCCCTGGCAAGAGTAATGCACTGTCGGCCCAGGGGCAGACAGGGAGAAAGGATTTCTAGGGCAAAGGCCTGGGCTATGAGAACTATGTTCCTGGCCCAGAAGGGATGTTCCAGGAAGCAAAGAGTCCGGGGATTGCCCCAAGTGGTCGCAGGTGTGTAAACATGCACGTGCGTAGGTGGGGGTCAGGCGGTGTGTGGCATGAGCCTGTGGTGGTCCTTGGTCTGTTCTTTCTCATGTCTAAACCTCCCACGCTGCCCAGTAGGGGGTCCTGGCACAGCAGGGGACTCAGTACTCATGTGGTAAGATATCCTTGCGAAGGACCTGCAACTGTAGGAGGACATCTTGCCGTCAGCCAGGGTTTAGGCTGGGGGCGGGGGAAGGCCTGCAGAACTCAGTTTTGCATTGCGCTGACTGGCTGATGTTTGGATTTATGTCCCTTGTGTAGGTTCTGATTGTAACAAATGGTTGTGGTGGTGGTGGGGGGGGGTGTATGGATGACATGGAGTGTCTGGGTACAAGGGCATCTGGACCTGGTGTAGACACAAGGATCTGCGCAATAGTGGTCACTCTGTAATTCCTCTCTAATGTGCTGACTGCAGTGTTTGTCATATATGGCACTCATGATGGTAGGTGGTATGGTGTTGTGTACATAAGTTAATTACGTGGCCATGTGTGCTACATGGTTTGGTTACACACCCTTACATTGCGTGATGCTATCATTGGTTACATGGTACTTGTTGGCACTGTGTAAACTGCTGTCTCCTGCTTCCCAGGGTGTCTGTATCTTCCGTGAATCAAGCTGCACTTGATTTGTTGACAGTTGGTTCCACATGGAACCTCCAGTTGGGGGTGCAGTTCCTTTCTGGTTAGAGGTGAGGGCTGATGGGAGATAGTGCATGTGGGCTAGGGAGTCAGGGGCCCGGTACCTTGGTGGGGCTGTTCCTGTCCAGAGTGCTGACCTGGCTGGTGGCAGGCCCCCCGCACGCCAGTGCGTGGTAGCTGGAATTGGAAAAGCACTGGGCATGGCTGCTACTTTGAGACAAATCTGGGAAGAGAACAAGGTGCCACATACCATCATACCCCTGCCCTTGGCGTGAAATATCCCAATATGAATGCTTGGACTGGGCAGCCTTGAGTGCTCTGCAGAGACAGCCAACTCCCCCATCCCCCAAGCTTCCTGCCTTCTAGTACCCCCACAGCAATCTGTAGAGCTTGCTTTGCTTCAGCCCTCCCTGCAGTGTGCAGCTTAGGCGTGCCGCTGTCGGGGCACCATCAGCTGGCACATGGATGAGAAATGTTGGCTTTGACAGTCTCAGATCACTAAGTCACTACTCAGGACTGTGCTGAGAGTCCCCTGCCTCCCCCTGGGTCAGGTCCCAGTTGCCAGGCCATAAAGGGGCTCTGTTTCCCTCTTGTGGGTTCCAAGACTCTCCTTAGGGCTGGGGAATTCCAATGGAATGACATGGGGAAACCCAGCCAACCTTGCTCATTGGAGTCATAAAAGAAGAAAATCCCCAGATGTTTGTGGGCTTGGGGTTTTACCAGAAAAGAAATACAGGGTGGCATGCAGGCCACAACTCTACTGGCAGGGTCTGCAACTGGGCTGCCTGTCTGTCCTTCAGCGCCTAGCATGGGCAGGACACATGGTAGGCAACACTTAGCAGGAGTGCACTGATCTGGGTTTTCTAAGCACAAGGTGCGGGAGGCTGTAGGTCAGCCCTGAGCTCTGGAGCAGGCTGCAGTGGGCGAGCACAGGCGCTCTCCAGTCTCCTGTGGGCCAGGGCTATGGGCCATTTCCAAGCAGTTTGACCTCTTCTGCTTAAATAGGAAGTAAAGCGCTTTATTTCTAGGGCAGCCGTCCAGGCTCAGGGGAGGAGGATTCTGTCCAGCAGCCCTCCCCACTCAGACTCCAGTGCCCACTGGAGTTACCACGTTTGTGCACTGACTACTCGGCAATGTCCCCTTGGCCAGGGCTGGAAGAACCCAAACTTTTAGACCTTCTCTAAGTCAGGCACCATTCCCTTTTGCTCTGTGGGCCCTCCTCACCCTGGGAACTGGGAGGAGAGTTGCTCTGAAGTTTTCACCAAGGAAGGAAAATAGAACAGTGCCTGGGCCTGAGTCCTAGGGCCCAGCTGGCACAGGCATCAGACTGGGAAGGATTTCCCTAGAAGCATTTAGGAGAGTTACTGCTGAGTGTGGGTGTTCCTGTGGCTGAAGCCTGAGGAGAAAGATGGGACACACTGGGGAAAGGAAGGAGGCTCCTAACCACAGCCGCTCAGAGCTGGGCGCCTAGGAAATGACACCCACAGAACCGTATCTACCTTCCCAGGTAAGCTCTCCCCGCAGCATCTCTAGGAGAGTCTGGATCTAGCCCCAGCAGCCACCTCCACAGGAACGACCATTCACCTTCAGCAGTAAACCCTGGCGTCTGAGGATTCTGTGGGACTCTTCCTGGGTTGGATGTGTGTGAGGGGAGACAGGCCGATACTTGGGGAGGGGGTGGGGGTGTAGCCCTTACCTGAGAGGGAGTAGTCAGTGCTGGTCATCCTCATCGCAGGCGTGTAGGAGGCACGGGGAGCCAGGTCGCGGCCCTTGCCTTTCTGCCGCCGCCGGCGCCAGGCGAACAGGCCCAGCAGCACCACAATGAGGAACAACAGGAGGACGATGCCTGTGACAGCACCCACCGAGTGCCGTTCTGCACCCAGCGCTGGGCTGATCTTGGTGTAGGGATTCAGCTCCTCCATCATGAGGGCAGCTGTGGGTGGAGGGAGGGCCTGAGCCTGGGACCTGCAGTCCTCACACGTTGGTTCTGTCTTGGCCTGACTCGATTCCTGTGTGATCCCAGCCCCCGCCGTGCCTGTTTCTCGACTTAAGGGGTAGGGACTGCCAGCATCATGACCGGGAATAAAGGTGACCATGCACGGGAAACCAGCAATGCTTACGGAGTGTTTTTTCTTGGTTCTAAACAATCATGAGATAAGCCTCTTTCTTGGTAATAGTCACGAAAGATTTGGTGACTTGTTCAAGATTATACCACCAGTGATTAGAATTAGATCTCTCGGGAGCTGGAGAATCTTGGGTAGCCCAGCTCCTTGATCACCACCTTCATCTGCTCACTTGTATCGTGGGGACAGCTGACTGTGAAAACTGTGAGCAGGATTACTGCCCACAAACCCCTTTGGGGACTAACCCCCTCCCATTCTGCTGGCCCAGCAGCCTCAAGACCCCTCCCTGACTGTTGGCAACTGGCTGAGCAGAGCCAGCCAGCATCACCAGGTGGGTGAAGACGCTGATTATTCTGTTGTCAGAGTGCAATGGCGATGTCTTTTAGCCCTTTTTCTATCTGGGGATAATTAGGGCCCATTCTCAGCCCCAGCTCCTGGAGCCAACAATCTAATTCCTTATATATATGTAGCACTTCACAATGGTTTTTTTTTTTTTTGGTATATAAAACCATTTACCAAGTGCTCACATAGGTGCCAGGCACTGTGCGGACGTCTCACATCAACTGCACTGTGGGGTGCACAGGTCTGTGGAGCCAGAGCCAAGGGTGAGTGCCTGTGGGCTGCTTGGCCCTAGTGGAACCTTGTGTGGTGGGTGAAGAGAAGCGTTATACTCTCTCCTGCTCGCCTGTGGAGTAACAGGCCTAGCTGAAAGAAAGGAACTGCTCGAGACCACCTTGCAGGTAATGGCAGGACCAGGATCTGACTTATCCTCCGACTCGGTCTGGTGGCCCCTTGGCAGCACTGGTTTGTGTGGTGACCCTTTAGCTCCCAGGAAATTTGTCCAGGATGAGTCCTAGAAAGCCATGACTGAGGCCACCCAGAGCCTCTGCAGCCCACTCCACTCATGCTGTCCTCCCAAACGGGAAGAGAAGTCACCAAGTATCCTTAGTAAACCCAGTTGTTTCTATTGGCATTTCCCTGGGCCTTGCCTCCATGGGACCCTTTCCACAGCCCGCTGCCCGGGACCTTGCCACCTGTGTGTTACCTTGGTCACACCTGATTCCTTTGAATCCCGTGCTGCAGTAACAGGTGCCAGTGACGTGGTCACAGGTGGCATTGTTCATGCATTCACAGAGCTGCTGACACCCATAGCCAAAGGTTCCTGGGGCACATCCTGTGTAGCAAGAAGAAGTGGGGTAGACAGATGCGCCTCCTCGGCCCTCCCATCCCCTACGTGGGCCGTTGTGAGATCAGCCAGTACTGCCTCGCGCTGAGCCAGCGAGACTTTCCCTGTAGCCTCTCGTGCTGTAACGACACCTGGGGGTAGGCAGAGCACCTCCAGCCCTGAGTTGGGGGATACTGGTAAAGGAGGAGAGAGCAGGCCCTCCCTATCCACTCCTACTTCCTTCTCGCAACACATTTACACAGCACCCTACACGAGCCGGGCTCGGAGCGGGTGCTTCAAAGAAGAACCAAGTAAGATCTGCCTCCCTCATTACCTCCTCAGGTGTCTGCCTCGTCGTTACATCACTGGAGAAAACGTCAAACGCCAATGTAGGCATGGCCTTTTTCCTTGGGAGTTGCTCCAAAAGTCAGGGGTGCAGAGCGCTGAATGAGTGGGCCTTCAAGGGGCAGGCTTGCCATGCAGGAGGCTGAAGCCTGACACCCAGGATGGGTTGGAACAACTTACTCTGCTCACAGTGTCGCCCCGTGAAGCCTGTGCGACAGGTGCACTTGCCACTGATGTGGTCACAGCTGGCGCCATTCTGACACTGGCACACGCGCCCACAGTCCTGCCCATAGAAGGCTGCTGGACAGCCTGGAGAAACAGGGTGGGGACAACCGCGGAGGTGCAGCTGGGACCAGACCGACTTTCTCTGAGCCTGGGTGAGGACCAGTGACACACCCACAGCCAAGCCCAACTGTCTTCACACTCTGGACTCATACTGAAGGGGCGGGGAGTCCTTTGGACAAAGATGCCTTGGCGCCAGGGGCCAGGCTGGGGGGTCCCCTTGCTGTGAAGCCACTGGCCACCCCTCCCCACTCGGCTCTAGTGTCCAAGGAGGGTCCGGTCTTGGTGGTTGCTGGGGTAACTCCTAGCCCTCATCTTCCAGGACCTTGGGCCCATCGACTCCCTGAATCCAACCAAACTCCCCAATCCTGGGGCGGGGATACAGGGAGGATCCCAGTCCTGGAGCCTGCCTCCTCCCTCCCTGTGCTGCAAGCCCAGACGATGCCCCCGGCAGCCAGTAGGCTGCAGCATGGGATTCTGAATGGCCGGGAGGCCGGGAGGCTGGGAGGCGGGGCTTACGCTGCGTGCAGAAGAGTCCAGTCCAGCCTGGGGTGCAGTGGCAGGCCCCATCCTCAGCGCTGCAGCGAGCCCCGTTGTGGCAGCTGCATGTGTGGAAGCAGGCGGGGCCCCAGAACCCAGGTGGGCAAGCTGGGGATGGGTGGGATGCAGAGGGTGGGGGCAAGGCAGAGGAGCAGAAGGAAAGGGAGGGACAGGAGGAGTGCACGTCAGCCGCGATGCATCCCAGTGGCACTGCCTGGCTCCCAGGGCACTTGAACTGGTCCCAGAACTCCACTCATATCTTGGCCCAGGCACCCAGAATTCCCATTAACCCAGATTCTCTGCCTACTCTGTGGGCCCCTAAACCTCGCAGGGCCTGACTGGGAGCATATGCGGAAAACAGCACTGTGGTTCGGGGTGTGAAGGCTGTGTGCGCCCACTTCCCCGTGAGGATGGGAACTCTGCCAGGGCGGGGACGCTCGGGTGGCTCCCTGGGCCTGCTGCAGCAGACGGACGTTTCCTCAGGCCAGGGCATCTGCTGGGCTCTCCCTGCGGGTACTGGCCACATCTCACCCATCGGCAACGGGGCTCTCCCAAATGGAGTCTTCTGCCTTAGATTGGGGGGTTCCCAGTTACTTCTACATGAGATGTTGTGCCTTACACTGTAGGGGCAGTCCTTGCCCCTACCGTGGCCTGGCCTGGGTTGCGAAGCCCAGGACGTCATTCAAATGGGCCACACAGAAGATGTCCTCACCCCTCCGAGGTGACAGTCCTGACTTCACTCACTTCCCCACTCCCAAACTCTAGAACACCAGTCCTTGTCCCCTTTTCCTCCCCATCCAAATTAGGGGTCACCTCCTTGCCCAGGTGCTGATGAGGTATGCTCAGTGCTGAGGTGCTAGCAATAACTTTAATACCCTTCACACCAACAGTTAATGCCAATGATTAATTTATCATATTAGCTATGGAGCTCAATGGAACTCAGGTGGACATTCCTATTTGCAGGAGATTTCAGCCCTGGAAAGTGGAGGTGCCAGGGACAGAGGTTCTAGGTAAGGAGAAGGGGTGTTCTGGGGCTTGACCCCAGGTGGAAGGCATCCCCAGCAGCTTACCCTGTGAGCAGTCCTTGCCGATCCATCCGGGAAAGCACTGGCAGGAGCCATCGATGGGGCTGCAGGTCCCGTTGTTGGTACAGGAGCAGAGCTGGGCACAGTCCTGCCCAAAGTGCCCTCCAGCACACACTGTGGGCGTATAACAGCCTGGCACCTGCATTTCCCTCTGTACTTCTCAGCCTACCACCCATGACCACCCGGGGGTCACAAATCTGGATGGGAATTGCCCAGCTGCTTAGCACCTCATCACCCTTGTCTATTTGCACACAATTCTCTCTTGTGCCCACAGCTGCATTTTTCAGGATGTTTCGTTCATGATCCCCTTTGACAAGAAGAGACTGGGGACCCACAGAGGTAGGAACACATGACTTAGGTCTCACAGAGAGCAGTGGGAGGCTGGAAATACCACCTCGAGTCAGTCCAGGGCTCCCTGCATCACTGCTGCTTTCCATTACCAACCTTTGCAGCCTCACTGATGCCTTTGCCATGAGGGTGGAGAATGTTTAAAGCTGGAAGGAGAGGGACAAATGTAAGGTGGCAGGTCTGTCTGCAGTCACGCTTTCGGAGAACTGGCCCTGAATGCCTATTCCTGTCCACCTGCTTCCTCTCTCTACTCCTGAAGTCTCAGTTCAAACCCCTCAAGGAGAGCCCTGCTGGGTCCACAAGGCACTGTATTCCACTGAGCACTCGTGGTGTTTCCACTTGGAGTCACTTGGAGGAGGTTGGTCCCAATCCTTCCTGGAGGAATTGCTCCTTGGGCCCGGGAGGAAGAGTTGGCTCCTCACCCAGGCTGTTAACTGAGCACCTACTTCTCACTTTCCCTGCAATTCATCCTCCACTTCCTACAGTTTGAGCTCTCTAAAGCACAGCTCTCTTGGCACTCCTGTGCCCTGCTTAGACATACTCAGGGGCCCCTCATTGTCCCAGAATAAAATATGGAGTCTGCAGATCAATCCTCAACCTTCCTCACCCAGACATGAGCCACTGGCTACGCACCGGTTTCCAAATACACTTCTATGCCTTCACTCCCGCGATTCTCTTCCAGAATTTCTCTGACCCTCATGTCCAGCTATGGGAATCCTACCCTGTCTATAAGACCATATTCATAAATGTTACCTCCACCATGGTCTCTCTGAGCAGACTGCTAGTCCTTCAATATCAATTCTCCTTAAAAGTAGCTGGGTACATGGCCGGCTGGAATAAAGACTTCATTGCTTGGGCTGCTGCATAGCTGGTTATCACCCTGCTGATGGAAATGTGTGTCTTTATTTTCCAGTTCCTTCTACTTGAAAGATAATGTGGATTATGGGTAAGAACTATGGATAAGATGACTGTAGCTCAAACCTGTCTTTCATCAGAGGCAGGAGCTCTGAGCTGAGAATGGCAGAACGAGATAGAAGGAGTCCGAGTCCTGACCTTCATGAATGATCCTACCACTCCCCATGGCCTGCTTCTGCATCTTCTTTTTTTTGAGTGTGTGAAGGAAATCATGCCTATCATTTTCAAGTCTGTCCTGATGGATGGTGAGCCTGTTCAGGCCAGGGCTGCATTCCCTACAATGCCTGTAAAAGCAATAGGTGCTCAAGGCACGCCAGCCGAGTGTGTGGACATAAACTGATGGTTCCTTCCTCCCCACCTGAACTGCAAGTTCTGCTAGAAAAGGCTAAGCTGGGAATATCCCCCTCTAGACTGCAGGCTTTGTGAGGGGAGGGAACACGGTTTCCTTGTTCTTTGTTGTGTGAGGGCCCAGCATAGTGCCTGGCATACAGTGAGCACTGAGGAAAGGTTCCAAGCATCCAGAATAGGCCCAGGAGCAGCAACCTTCTAGTGGGTTCTGCTTGGATCTGTGAGTCCTGTCCCTTTGAGCTCCTCTCAGTTCACCATGCTCCCCCTCAAAGCCCAGTGCCAGCCGGCCCTGCATCTCCAAAGATGGCTTACCTTGCATTCCTATTACAGGAGAGGAACTTCTTGAGTCACTTGAGACTTCAGTTGACTGAGTCACATGTAGGATCATAAGAAGGTGTTGATTCTTGAAGAGAAGCACCTTCCCCAGGGTCCGTGTCTAACTTTGGGCTGGCACCCTCGCCCTTATGCCAGACTAGCTCGTATTAGCAGTCCTGCCCCACCAGACTGGGCACCTGCTGTTTAGGCTCTCTGTGCTCTGTGCCTTTCCTGGTGATGTTTAGTGCGGTTGGGACAAATAATAAAGGGCCCAGGGGGTACATGGGGTACTCCACTCCAAAACCTTAACTGGGAATTCAACGAACTACTTCTATGACATTTATGTGTACCAGACACTGTTCAAGGTGCTTCACAAGTATTAGTTCAATTAACCTTATAATACTCTATTATATTTTTATCACTATTGTCCCTACTATTAACTCTGTTTCTCAGGTGAGGAAACTGAGGCACTGAGCGGTTAAGTAACTTGTCCAAGGTCACCCAAGCGGGGAAGTTCTGCCACTTACCAGGTAAGTACCTTTGAACAAACCTTATCACCCTTCTCAGTGTCTGTTTCCCCGTCTCTGAAATGGGGGTGATAACCCTCATCGACTGGCCTAAGGCAGTGGTTAATAGCTCTGGTAGGCTGGCTGATTTGGGGCCTCTGTGTTTTTTCTAGCAAAAGCCTTAGCTCCTTCCAGATCAGGTCTGTTGCTGGGAGGATGGTCACGTCTCACCTGTTTGTAGCCTGAAAGCTTCTGCTTCCTGAAAGCAGGTTGCCTGCTTAGCCTTCTTTCCTGCCTCTGCGGGAGGGGCACTGGACTAGGGGACCCCATCCAAATCAGAGTCCTGGCTCTCTGTGGGGAGCAGGTTGCCCGACCTGCTGTACCTACTCCCACCCTCCAAACCAACTATGCTTCTCTAACGAGACAGCCTTGCCTTTGAAGTCTTTCTCACATACACAAGGCCCACAAATTCACCCACAGAGCTGCTAATGGGATCAGTCTAATACATTAATTGGTCCACTTCTTAGCTGAATCAAGAGTGAGACAGAGAGAAGCATGGTGGCGAGAAGGGGGGCTGGTGAAAAGAAAACATCTGGTTATATTTAATCTATGTTTAATGATTCTGCATAAGCAGTGTCTGTAATTTGTAACTCACTGGAAAGCCGGTCATTAGAAAGTGTCAGTTCAATTTTTTACAAGGTTTGAGACTTAACCAGGGCAGTTGCCATGAATAGCAAACTCTATTAGATCTATATGTGGAAAATACTCATTAGGCCAGCGGGCGATAAATCAGACATCGCAGGATCTGAGTTACTCCTCGGGCTGCGTAGGTACTAATTTAGACCCAGCCTATCTGTATTGACGCCCGGTCTCCGATGTTTAATAAGTAAACTTTGACATGGCAGGTTATGATGAAACTGTCCTAAGAGGGCTACAAGCAAATGAAACTGTCACATATGTTTCCCTGGGGCCCAAACTTCTCATGACCTCAAAGCATCATGAAGTAAACTTTCCACTCATACATATTAACGGCCCATACACTTACAAAAATAGCCTGGCTCGGTGTGATTATTCATCAAAAGACTCCGCTCCCCTGGGAGGCAGGGAGCTCTCAATGGAAGTACTTAAGCAGAGGCCAGATAAGATTCTTGCATAGATGACCTTGAAGTTGCTTTGAGCTCTACAGTACCTTAGTCTAAGATCCCTCGTTCCTCAGGGGTCAGAGTACAAATTCTGCAACTCTGGGCTCCAAGCTGTTCCCCAGGCAACCCGTCTGCTTTCTCGTTGCCTTTACCCAGCCCCAGCCCCAACATCTCTCAGCCGTTCCCTACTACTGGACAGCCACGTGCCCACTCCTTTGCGCAGTCTGTTCCTCTCCTGGAGAGGCTGTTCCTCCTCCTTCCTTTTCCTTTCAGGCTAAGGCCCAGCTGAGGGTCTTGCACAGCATGGCGCTGTCCCCCTATATACATAGTGTCTTGGCCCAACGAAGCCAGGGGCCGTGATGAGCAAAGGTGTATGCTAGGGCCAGCGTCTGTCTTCACATGGTGTTAAACATTCAGGAGTTTTGCGGCCTGTGCCAAACCACTGGCACCTGTATTCAGCCATGGTGGGAATACCAGTATCATGGGACCGTTGGTAGCACAGAAATCTGTAAATGTTACAAATCAGGGGTCCTTCCCGCCCCAGGCAGTTTAGCAGCGTATCAATGCAAATAAGTGTTACTGTCCTTTACAACCGCTAGTGCTAGAGGGTGGTTGGGGTCATGGTGCGAGGACTCTGCTGTGGACACATGACAGGGTGTGGTGAGGGATCAGTGATGTTGGCCTCAGTGCCAAGGAGAAGAGCTAGGAAGTCGCCAGCCGAAGCCAGAACTATCGACTGTGCCCAAACTCTATTTTCTGCTTTTACCACTTGGAACTCAGCATAAGCCAATCTTACACAGTTTTCATCCATTCTTGCTTCATTTTTTACCCATTTAGAATGGCTTTTGGCATCAGAGGTCATTTCTCAGCTCTGCCACATGCTAGCTGTGAGACCAAGGACAAGTCATATCCCCTGTCTGAGCACATGATGGCGCAGATGCGTCCCCTGGCCCTTGCTGCCCACTTCCTAGAGAGGTGGTCCAGGCCCTGAAGAGGCAGGCGCTGCCTCCACACACTATGATGAGAACCCCTAACACTGCCCTCCTTACCACTTCCCCCCTCCCACACCTTGCCCCTGGGAGACAGTACCTTGGTTGCAGAGGGCTCCGGAGAATCCGGGGAGGCACTCACAGATGCCACTGACGTGGTGGCAGGGCCCGCTGCTGTGCACGCAGAGGGGGCACGGCTGGGTGCAGCCGTGGCCATAGAACCCCGGGGAGCAGACTGGTGGTGAAGGGGAGATGGGGGTCAGCAGCCCCAGGAACCCCACCAGCCTGGCCACCCCTTGGGTCCCACACAGTGATGAAGGGAGGCGCCTTAGAAGTATGGAGAGTGCCATACCCACCCCACACTTGAGAGGGCTGTCCCTTCTACAGGGAGGAGCTGGGCCCTGAACTTGGGGACAGAAAAGCCAGAGCAGGAAAAAGGGGACTAAGGGAAGGATTTGCTAAGGGCTGACTCAGAGCCCAGCCTCTCGAAGGCCAGGCCTAGTTCCAACAGGGAAGGGGTGGGGAAGACGAGTCTCCTGAGGTCTGCGCGATGGGGGTTCAGCCTTACTTCTCTGGCATAAGGGTCCTCGGAAGCCAGGGGCACACTCGCAGCTCCCATCCTCGGGGGAGCAGGAACCGCCATTCTCACAGCTGCAGGAGACGGAGCAGTTGGGGCCCCAGCGACCCGGCGGACATGTGCTGTCACAGCGGATGCCTGTGGGCCAGAGGCAGACTTGGTCAGTGGTAAGAGGGCCGGGGGGCAAGGAAGAGCGACGGGCAGGGGCGCTGCGCGGTATGCAGAGGTGGAGGCGAGCACAGCGCGTCTGAGTGTGGAGGAAGAGCCCAGCTGAGGCTTGGCCAGTCAGAGAGGGCTTCCAGGAAGAGGTGATGCCCAAATGGAGTCCTCAGGGTCAAGGGGGGATTGATCAGGTAAAGGAAACCCGAGGTGCAGAGAGCAGGAGGAGGGGGAATCATGCCTCGGAAGGAAAATAATGTGTGTGACTGAACCATAAAACAGGACAGGGTGGGGCGGGATGCGATGGTGGGCATCCGCAAGCAGCAGGTTGTGAAGGGCTTCCTCTGTTTCTGACATCTCAGCTGGTATCCTCGGTTAGGCCTGGGAGAACCCAACGATGGGGCGAGTGAGCTCTATTCTCCGGGACTGCACAAGCTGGGAGTGAGCTCTGTGCCCACCCATGCTGGCCCAGCAGCCACTGTCCCTACAGAGGGGACAGTCTCTTCAGACTCTTTCCACCACAGTCCTCAACGCTGTGTTTACCTTGTATGTGCACACAGATGTGGACTAGAAAGCAACATTTTGCAAAGTGACATTTATTGTCACTGAGTATGATGCACTGTTTTCTCTGCACTATGATATATTTGATTTCATTTAAAAAATAAGCAAGCTTTGACCCAACAAATTGACTTAATGATCCTCAGTTTGACAAACAGTGGTCTGTGGGGGAATGAATAGAATTTTTCAACAAGCAAGAGGAGCAAACCCTATATGGTCTTTCTGAGCTGAGGTAGAGGAAGCACCTCTCCCTGGAGTTTCAGGAACACGAGAGATGAACCCTGGCCAAACAGACTGGGTGGAATGAAGGGGACAACGGGGAAGCCACGAAGCTCCCCAAAGATTTGGCTGCACCCGTGTCCCCTTGTCTAGGCACACCAAAAGTGAGTTGCGGCAGGATTCCTCAGCTAAGGAATCCTGTGGTTGTTGAAAACCCAGCATTCAGGGCCTTCCTGGTGGCACAAGGGGTTGAGCACAGCGCTGTGAAGCTATCCGCAGCCTCTGCAGCACGAGTTTGATCCCCGGCCAGTCAGGTAGCTACCCACATGGCGCAGGAGACCTCTCCTGTCTCGCCCGCTGCTCCCCTCAGCAGTGTATTTCAGTCAGTCTGCCTGTTCTGTTCCCCACTCTGTCTTTGGTGAATCGTCTCACCGCCCCCCACCCCAGCCCTGCACCTCTGTTCTTATATGCATAAATAAATCTTTTTTTTTAAAAAAACAGCATTCACACTGCAGGCCCAGGGGTGCAGGTGATCTTGGGAGGCACGCTGGGCTAAGGTGGGCTCCACTGGCTGACAGGGTCTCTGACCCCACCTGTCCAAGCACTCTTCGTAGAGTCATCAAGGCACATGCTGCACACACAGACACTGCTTTTTACAACTACACGCAGAAATTACTGCAATTAATAAAACACAAATCCTGCAAAAGCACCTCTGGATGCATGACAGCTTGTTGCTTTGTTCCCCTCTCTCCCCAATCAGTGGATATTAAGAACACAGCTACTCTCGTGTGGGGCCCTCAGAGAGACTTTGTGTCAGTCTCTCTTGGAGATTGAGAACCATGGGTCTAAGGTGATTCTGTGCAGGCTGCAGGCGGCCACAAGGACCCAATGACTTCTGGGATTGGCAGTTATGTTGGGCTGCTTCTGTGCGAGTGGGGCTCCTGCTGAGGTTCTTTTATGACCTAAGAGCTACCTGCAACTTAAGAGAGTGAGACTTAAGTGGAGAGAAGGGTCCAGGGTTTCTCCCAATTCTATAAGGGGATGGGCTGTTGTGGTAAAGGGGCTGATCTTGGCCTGACCGGAAGCCCATCTACCTGGTCTAGGAGGCATGGCGCTCTCCGTCCTGCGCTCCAGGCACTCCTTTCCCAGAAGCCGAATGGGGTTAATAATTCCCCTTTGAGAATCCTTCTGACCCCTCCTCTTCTTACTCCCAGGGAATCTCCTTGCTGTATTTTTCAGGATCCCTACACATCTCTATTGGTGGCTAATGCCAGGCTAAGATCCATATCTTGTGACTGCAATACCCCAACTTCATGCCGCCAGGCCAGCAGCGACTCAGCAGCCCACATCCTTCGCGGGCCAGTTGGGACTCTCCCTGGCTTTCCTGGAGGTCTACCCAGGGACTCAAGCACAGTCTCTTTGAGGTGGCGTACAGCTCTGTCCCTACCTGGTGCTGGAGTGTTTCATACATAGGATTCTGTCTCTCCTGCCAGCAGTAAAGACGGGCCATGGTTTACTCCTACTTCCGACCTGCCTCATCTAGCCGCTCCTGGTGGACTAGGGGGTCACTGTGGTCATCTTTGCATCTCCAGTGCCCAGCACAGCGCCTGACACAGAACAGGTGCCCAAGCATATCGCTGTTGAATTTTGCCCTCACAGGGCTGGGGGCAGAGTGGCTGCCAGATAAAGGCTGGTGACTGCGTGCATAAATGCTAGTTGTATGGTTAAATGGCTTCCCCTTAAGATTCAATCCTATAATCCTTATTCTATTGGTACCGGTACTCTAAGAACTTGGGCACCCACCCCCACATTTCCTCATCTGTCGCAATGAAGTGACTGGAGTAGATCATCTTTAAGGTCTCCCTTACCTCAAGGGGAAAGCCATATATGACTGTTTCCATTTATTATTCCTTTTGTTTCAGTGAACACCTACTATGTGCAGAGCAAGTTGAAACAGACATGATGCCAGACATCGAGATGCCAGGGCTCATGCGGGCGAAGGAAGAAGACACGCACACGACTTAAGTCCCAGCAAAACCGGTGTTGAGCCAAGACTGGGAGTCGGCAGGGGATGGGAGGGTTCCCTGATGAGACGCCTGGGCGCCATCCTGTCCCTAAACCTCCTTGCTCCCCTTTGCCCGCCAAACCTCAGAACATCAATTCCTCCTTTGAAAAGACTTCCGGACCACGTTGGGGGAAATTAGCTTTAGAACAGCAGAAGCCTTGCTGAAAGGTTGTCCATCAAAGACAGAATTTTTAAACACCAGATGTCATTAACATCTTACCAGCTCATTGAAATGAGGGCAATGAAAAATTAAAGCGGATCTCCACTTGGCTCCAGCTAAGTGTCTAGGTTGCCAGTGACCAGGCCTTACTCTGTACCCGGGGCAGCAAGGCAAGGGAGCCAGGCCAGAGATGCCACAGAGGAGGCACTGCCCTTGACCCTCGCTGCTCAGAAACTCTGGCTGTGGTCTCCCCAGCACGTGCCGGGGGTTATCTCTCTGAGGCCCTGAGGACCTGTAGCAATCACGGTATTTCCTTCTCCTTGTCTACCACCTTGCCACTGGTGAATTCATACATCATTATTAAGTACTTCCTGTGTTCATGGCTTACATCTACCAAACACTTACTGCATGTCAGCACCGTCAGCACCTGTCAGTGTGTGCTAATACCAGCTAGCACATACAGGTGTTAACTTCAAACTTCAAATGTGTGGCAGGGCAGCAGATACAGTGCTGAACAAGGCAGATGTGGTCTCCGCCTGCATAGAGCTGATGGTCAAGATGGTGGGGGGGGGGGCAGGTAGAAAAACAGTTGCCCAAAGTTAGCGTGCAGTAACAAGAGAGGGACGGACTGTGAAAGGAAGATGTGGGTGTGTCTCGAGTCCCTGAACAGTCTCCACATAATAGTTGTTTAGTAAATATGTGTTCACTTGAGTTGAAATGGAACAGAGAACTGAAGCCCAGAGGAAATATGGGTCAAGGTGTGAATTTAGAGTAGGGAGGAGGGCGTAGGGTGAGAGAACTGAGAGGGTACCATGAACACAGTCTCACAGAACCCGGGTGGGGGAGGCTGAGGGGGTTACCTGTCCAGCCCGCCAGGCAGCAGCAGTGGCCTGTGACGGGATCACAGCCATCGGCGTGGCTGCAGTCACAGCGCTCACTGCAGTTCAGACCAAATGTTCCATCCTGTGGAGAGAGAAATGATCAGACCTAGAACCCCCCCGAGATTCAGAGATTTCTGTTGGATTTTGGTGACAACACGGAATCACTATCTCACAAGGATGCAGAGAGACTGGGGCTGGGACACTGTGGGGACATTTTTTGTAATGAGACGTGGCCATGAGGCCATTCCAAGTAATCATTTGGCTACATTAACAGGAGTATGTGGCTTAGAAAGATAGAGTGACAGTCCTGCCCCACTTGCCAATGGTCAAGCTCAGAGGCCAGAGGTCTGTAATGATTATTATCTGAAATTGTAAATGAAAAGGCACTTTGCAAATTGTAACATTTTGATCATACATGAGGAGTGGCTATGGTTTATTCTTTGTTTTTAGGGAAGGAGGTGACAACCAGCATTTGCTGCATGCTCATTAGGTATCAAGAGCCATGTAGAACTCATTTCTCTTAATGCTCCCGGTGGCTCTAAGAGATGGTGCCAACATACTCCCAAATGCAAGAAGAGAAATAGGGCTAGAGAGGTGAAGTCACAGGCTCAAGGTAACATAGGCAGGATGTGGCGAAGCCAGGATCTGAACCCAGTTCTGTAGGATGCATTCAATGATATCACATCAGTTGGTTTCACTTATTTCTGTCTTAGACTAGGATCCAGTGATCTGGGTAGTTATTGCTCTAGAGTCCTTGCTTTAATCCTACATCACCCAGCATAAGGGTATATGCTGCTGGAACCTGAGCATATTTAAGAAATTTAGACTTTATCTCTCAAGGAATGGCAACACTGATTAGTGAGAGCTATTCTGTGGGATTGTGTTGTGAAAGATTGTAAAGCCACATTTGGGCCCAGGATGATGTGCCAAAGTCAGTTAATAATACTTACTTAGAGCAGCAAGAGGAAAGCGATGCCCCATCATCCTATCTGCCAAGAATTTGTCACTTCATAGATGAGAGGCCCAAGCCCCAAATAGGAAAATTACAGCAAGGGCTGAGACCCGAATTCAATGTCTCACCACCTAGTACTGTGTCTTCTCTGGGCACCTCTGTGGATGAAACCACAGGGCAAGGGCACTCACCAGGCAGGGCAGTTCGCAGGTTTCTCCCAGCCAGCCGGGGGTGCAGGAGCAGGAGCCATCGGCGGGGCTGCAGGCCGCCCCATTGGCACAAGCGCAGGTCTCGTTGCAGTTCAGGCCCCACGTCCCGCTGGGACACGGCAGGGCACAATCGAGGCCCTGCCACCCTGTGGTGTGGGGAGGGGCTGTCACATCTCCACCTAGGCCCAGCATGCCTTTCTGCCCACTCCCCCAGCTCTACAAGGCACCCCCAGACCACTGAATCACTCACGTTCCCCAGGGGCTGCTCAGCATCAGCACAGCTGCTGGGAGAGTGGGGACGGGAGCCCAGCCTCCTGCTCCCTGGTTCTCTCTGTTTTTGCCCTTCTGTCTGCGTCCCCGCTTCCACTAGTGCCCTCGCTCCCAGGGCCTGGGAACTCCAGAACCCCTTTGGCCCTCTCCTCCTCTGAGAGGTAGCATTCCTCCCAGGGTCGCTTCGGCTGCTCATCTCCAGGGTGTCTCCTGCCCTTGTATGTCCCTTGCGCTGTTCTAAACCACCGTCACTGGTTCCCCGTGTTCCCTCCTGCTGTTCAAGTCCTGGGCATGGGTTTCTGGGGCTGGAACCCAACGTCAAGGTTCCTTGCCCCTGCCTCTGGGTGGGTGGGCCAGGAAGAGCAACATATGCACATGTTGTGGGGGGATGAAGGTGGCACGTTACCCTCCTTGCAGGTGCAGGAGCCGTCCACTGGGGAGCAGGTGCCACCGTTGTTACAGCTGCAGACGGACGAGCAGTTGGGGCCGTAGGTGCCTGTGGCACAAGGAGATGCGCAGACCTCTCCCTGGAAGAGGAGGTAAATTTTGGATCCTGTGTGCTCCATGCTGGTGACCGGTAGGCAGGATGATGCCCCTTGATCCACAAGGTGCAGGTTCGAATCCCTATGCAACCATACATGGCAAAAGGGACTTGGCAGATGTGACTAAGGACCTCGAGATGGGGAGGAGCTTGGATGATTCAGGTGGGCCCAGTCTCATTACGTGAGTCCTTAAACATAGAATGACCAAGCGGGTAGATCAGAGAAAGACCTGTGAGCGTCCACCTTCCTGTGCTGACTTTGAAGACGGAGAAAGGGAGCCACAAGTTAAAGATGTAGTAGCATCTATAAGCTTAGCTTGACCCCCATTTTATAGTCAGCTAGAAAATGGGGACCTCAGTCCTACAACCTTAAGAACTGAATTCCACCAACAACTTGAATAAGCAGGATTCTTGCCAAGACCCCCTAGAAAGGAACACAGTCTACAGACACCTTGACTTTGGTCCTGACACCCGTACCAGACGCATGACCTAAAGCACCATAAGACTGTCTTGTCTCAAGCTGCTGAATTCGTGGTAATTTGTTACAGCTGCCATAGTACCTGAAGCAGGGATCCGCGCCAGTTGGGGGAAGCTTTGGCCTCCAGACCACAGCTCCAGGATGAACTTCTCCAGTCCCCAGAGAACTTCACCCTTGATTCTGTATGAAGTTACTGGATCACAGGTTTTAACCCTTTGTTCTTCATTCTTACCAGATCGTCACCTACAACCCCATGACACAGATAATATCCTATCCTCATACACCCGGACCTCTGAGAGTTAAATGCAAATAATCATAACAGTTAATGGTTGTCGAGTGCTTTCTCAGTATCAAGCATCATGCATCAATCATCTCATCGAATCCTCACAATACTCTCCAGAGACAGGAGCTATTATCCCAGCATCGTTCCTTCAACTTCACAGATGAAGCTGTCATATGCAGAAGTTAGGTAGCTCGGCCCAGGTCACAGAGCTAAAATGGTTGCTCTCTATGTGGATGCAGGCCGGCCACTTAGCCGTTCCGTCACCAGGAGTCAAAACCCAGCCTCCCTGAAAGTATTCTCTGAGACGGTGGTGGGTGGACTCTTGGGAGGAACAGGACTAGACACGGGGAGAAACTCAACTGAGGTCCAGTGGCAATAGCCTCAGTGGAACCACCAAGAAGCTCTGGAGCTGGGATGAGCTCCAGCACTGGGGTAAGAGAGGGAGAACCTTTATACCCCATCATCGGCTCAGGGAAGGTCACATGGCCTCAGGTCAACCAATGCTGTTTGACTGAGGGCAGGTTCTGGAGAAGGCCTCAGCTGGGAGCCACTACATGTCCCACAGTGGGAAGAAGGCCGGAAGGAGTGCCTGGGTCCTGAGGGGAGTCTGGGCAGCACACAGCATGCAGGACACTAGGCCTCCCTGCTGACAGCTCCAGGAAAGAGGGCGGGAGCAAGTCACAGGGCCGGGGACCAGGGCTGAGGATGTCAGAGGCTAGAGAGTGGACTTTGACGTCATTTTGCTTCCACTAGTTGCCCTTGAGGGGTGAGAGCATTCAGCTAATGAGAGAGTGGGATGGGCAGAGTGGTGTAGACAAGAGTGCCAGGAGTGTGGGAGCTGGGGGCGTCCAGGGGTTAAGCTGCAGGGAAGGGTCTGTCTTGGAGGGGGGAGGGAGAAGTTTGAAAAGGGAGCTTGGAGACCTGAATGCCAGGGAAGGGCGTTCAGACTTTCTTCCCAAGTCCCCAGCACATGCCTTCCCCACTCATTTGGGGGCTGTCTCCTCGGGAGCATGTCACTCACTGGGTGTTCAGCTCCCACTCTTTCCTCTTGGGGAGTCTCCGGCCAGCTTCTCGGGGGTTATGCTAGGCTTACAGTGGGGATGGTGACACGGTGGTTGAAGAGCTCAGCGCTAGCTGTGTGAGACTGGATAGGTTGCTGCTCCTCTTTGAGTCTTCCTTGGAAAATGACAGGCTTGAAGTAAAGCTCACCTCTCAACTCTTAGGGGCCTGGCAGCTGGCTTACCTCCCATTTAGGTCACAGAGAGACCAATAGTGTGGCCCCTTGGTGACTGCTCTGTCCTGCTTGCACAGGCTGGGCCAGGAAGGAGAACTGGGGAATGCAGAGTCCTATACCAGAAGGTTCCATGGTTCCCACGCTTTTCCCCCGCCAGTGCCTGGCAGGCCCTGACCAGCTGGAATCTGTCAGCACTCCCATTACCCAGAAGGCACTAATTTCTCTGAGACTATAAATAGACCAGAAGAATATATTTAAGCTCTGAGGGCCTTGGCCCGGGTGCAAATTGCTTGCAGTTTATGATTTTCTCTGCAGGAATTTACTTTAAAAGAGATGGGTTATTCTGCTGGTGTTCTCATGAGTGTCCTTAATCTAGGTCCTTCTGGGAGGTCTGTGAGCCCTTTTGCAGGTCTGCCGATGGGGCTTAGAGAAGGCCCCCGACCCACCCTCCCCCTGCTGCAAAGGGCAAGATACAGAATGCCCGGCCTAGGACATCTACTCCCCGGAATGCTGCACCAGGACCCCATTTTCTCCCAGCACGGCCTGCAGGGATGTGGGCCAGCAGCTTGGTCTTCATGACTTCCCTGAAGTCACTAGGCCGCGAGGCTTTTCTGCTTCCCAGAGACGGAAAGGGAGACCCAGAGAGAGACGGTGCATTATCCAGGGCCCCACGGTACGGGTGAAGGAGAAAAACAGAGCTCCCTTCCAGAGAGGCGACAGAGCCTAGTGGTAAGTAGACAGTGGCTCCCGGTGCCATCCTGCGTCCACTACGTAGTCACTGTGTTACCTTGCACACTTTACTGAATTGCTTTGGGACAGTTCCTGCATCTATAAAACGGCCCCACTGGAGCATTAGAGCATAAAGTTAGTTGTTATATGTGAAGCTGGTAGAACAGTCTCTGGCAGGTAGAAAGCACTAGAAAAGCTATTATTACTACAAAGAAATAGCATCTCTTATAAAAAGAATACACAAAACTCCAAGGTTTCCGCAGAAGGTCACTCTGGAGGAAGGGTCATCTCTCATTCAATGAACAAATAAAGAGCCCTGCGCAGGAGATGGGGCAAGAATCCCAACCTCATGCTTCACCAGGTTCTCCTTCCTGTCACCTCCTCCAGGCTGGCTCCCTGGTTCCCTGCCTCACAACTGCAAAGGTCAAACTTCCACCACACACCAAGGGCATGGTCTTGGGGATGGAATGACCACTCACTGAGAGACTACCGTGTGCCAGGAGCTGTTCCCGACACTTTCTATTTGTTAGCTCCTAAGAGCAAAAAAGTCTAAATAGGGATGCAGACAGGTCTAAAGCGCACAGTTCTGCCCTGAAGGAATGTGAGCCTGGCCCAGCCAACTCCGAGCACTCCGCTCCCCCACCGAGCTCTCCAGACCCTGACCTGGTTCAAACGCCTCAACAAGCACAAGTACTAACAGTGAAAGATTTTATCAAATTCCCTGGCTTCTGCCCTGAGGATCAGGCCCAGCCTGCAGGTGACTGGCCGACTCTGGTCACTGACGTCACTGTGAGCCAGAAATCAGTCTTACTTCTCTGGGCCAGACCGAGTTTTGCCCACTTCAGGGCATCCCCTGGCCAAGTCTGGTGATTCCCAGGGGGTTGCTGGGTATCAGTCCCCCAACATGCAGGCCATTCTCTCACCCCATGCCTCTCCAATTTGGGGGACCACTAACAGGCCTGTGGGTGGCTGGGTCTACAAGGGTCAGTATTTACGTCCACACATGCTTATGCAGTCAGTGCCCAGTGGTGAATCTCTGTGAGCGACTGTCTCTGGAGGTGTCTATCTACCTGTGTGGATTTGAATAGCCATTTGTAGCTCTTTCTCATCCTTCCCTCCTGCGCAGCCCCCCAATACTTCCTGGTAGGACTCAGCTATACACACAACCCATCACCCTAAACACACCGGGTCCCGGTTGGCCCATGTGCCTGCCTCCACCTTGTCCTGTGAGCTCAGGGAGACAGGGGCCTGATTCTATTCTGGTCTAGATTCTCAGAGCTTGGGATCCTGCAGGTACATAATGGGCCCTCAATAAATGAGGTTTAATTGAAATGAGATGCTTGTGTGTACACGCTGGCTTCCACCACGGACAGAAGCAGAAAGATGGGGCACTTTCCATGTGCTAACTCTCATGCCAGGTAATTCAACAAAAGTTTGCTGAGTGGGGCCCACTCTGAGTCAGCCCTAGGAGTGGCTGCCGGGACACTCAGGAACCTGAGACCTAGTCTCTGCCCTTAGGCAATGCCCAGGCTGTGTCCCTCCAGAGACACGCATGCCTGTACCCTGATGTGTTATTTGTCCACGTACTTACTGTCTGCCTCCCCCATTCAGACTGGAAGCTTCATGAGATCAGGGATATGTTCTGTCTGGATTGCCCCAGTGTCCATAGCTTAGTACTCAGCATAGAGTAGAGGTGTTCTAGAAATAGTGGTGGGGGGCTCTAATGGATTGGGGTGCTCTGGCTCCCATCACATACAGACACAGAATATTGTTTGGCTTAAGATGGGACCCATGCTCCCAAACTGCCCCTGGGCCTCGCTGGGGCCCTTGCGAAAAGGGAAAGCCCCAGGCGGGCTATGGTTCTGCCTGGCGCCTTGCCAGCCCTGCCCAGCTGACTGAAGGCAAGAGGTAGAGCTGGGAAATTACCCTATTGTTCTCCAGTGATCCACCCTGAGTTGAACATGATCTTAGAGATGCTCAAATCCATCATCTTCATGAGGACCTGGAGGCAGAACTGATGCAGAGATTGTCTTCTCCAGCCCTGTCCCCCCGACCAAGTACCTGGCCTTAAAGTCATAGCTGTTGATCTTTCCACATCTTTTCAGGACAGGAAGAGAGCCCAGAATTGTGAGCTCAGATGGGAGGTTAAGTTGGGGTATTTGCACAGCATCTCACATAGATTTGTCTTCAAGCTTTTATATAGCCACCCATTCTCTCAGCTAGGAGCACCCTAAGGCCCTTCGCTGAGGCTTTTCCCCTAAATCTCCAGCCAGAGTTCCTGGACCTCTTACAGCCTTCTCTCCTGATAGATTTGTGTTGGCGCTGGGTGGCTTACAGGCCTTGATTTCCTTACAATTATATGCCGCAATCAATTAATTTCTCCGGCTCTTGCATGAAGGATGCTGGTCGGTATCCCTCCCTTTACAAAACCCTCTCAATTTAAAAGACATTGTTGTCACTCTGTGCTGGTGTCTCAGGCCAGTCACGTACTGAACAGGAGTGACTTGGCCAGTGGCCCATACCCCGTGACTCCCATGGCAGTATGAGGCCCACCAACCATGACCTAGAAATTCCTGTGGAGTCACCTACAACCATTCAGAGCCTCTGGTTGGCACATGCTAACCTGAACTATCACATATAGTTCATTTAATTCTAATTAAAAGCAAAAAAACCACTGTGGTGTTTTGTTAGCTTTGTCACAGGTAATAGAAGATTGCCTGTAGATTTTGTGAAATGTTTAAATAGCAACCTGCTGGCACCTTTGCAGGTGTCCAGCGGGAACCGCCAGCCAGGTCATCTCTGAGGGCCCTCAGCTCCGAGCAGCTGCTTGCCTGCACTAGGGGTCTTAACCCAAAAAAGCGAGGAATGGTTGGAGTACAGGCTTAGGGTAGCCCTCCTGGGCTCTAGGTAGCACACCAGCTTGGTGGCCACATACCCCTTCCTAATGCCAGGGGGACAGCCCATCGTTCCAGAGCCAGAAGGGACATGGAGAGTCACTTGGTCCAGCTGCCCATTTTTCACAGGTGAGGAAACTGAAGCCAAGAGAGGGAAAGGGACTTGCCCAAGGTCACACAGTGTGAGGCAGAGATGGGTTTGGAAAGCAAGTCCCCTGGCTCCTATTTCAAGCAGAGGATGCTAACAGTCAGATGTGGTGAAACTCTGCAACGGCCCACACTGCCCCTGTGCACAGCCGCATGCGCACCCCCCCCCCCCCCACGGCTTCATTAGAAGACACAGCCCTGACCTTGGAGCCGCCCAGGTGTTCTTACATCCTTGGCTTTCCCCACCTCACCTCCACTGCCCATATCCCCCTCCCACAGGGGCAGGTCCCCAAGCCTCCGGCTTCCTTCCGCTGGGGGAAGCCTGCCAGTCGCGCTCTGCGTCTTCATTCTGTGAATGGAGGACAGATGTGAACTCTTCCTTCCATCCAAGGAACAAGGCCTGTTAATTATAGATGCAGCATTGGCTATTAACATCTTGAACTTGATTTGAAAGAGCCATTGGTGGACTGGAACCCCCCAGAGCTGGTCCTGCTAAAGAGATGCAAATCTCGCCCCCACCTGCCTCCCACCTGCCTCCTCCTTCCAGCTCAAGACTCCGCAGCAACACAGGCCCAGACCCCAGTGGGTAATGAGTTATGTGTTCTATTAAATTTGTTGCAAATGCTGTTTATTGAATTTTCTCCCCTGCAATATGCTGCTTTGTAGTTTGGCCCAGTTTGGGAGAATTAATCAACAGCTGGGCTTCTCATGTTCATCATCCGTTTTTCTTGCAATGGGCAGGAGGTTAATGAGGCCTTTTTGGAGTAGAGGAAGAAAAGAGGATGGAAAGTATTTGACCCCTCCCTCACACAAAAGGGGGGTAACTGTGCAAGTCATCTCTGCGCCCGCTTAAATACACCCTGTGGGAAGGAGGCAGTGGAAACACAGTGGAACCGGGTTCGCCAGCTCCAGGCTGAGAGGCAGGTGTGCTCCAGCCAGCCTGTGGGTGCTCAGCGGAGACGCTGCAGTCACCAGCCAGGGAAGTGCTCCGGGGCCTGTATGTCCCTGGAGGAGTGGGCAAGGTTTAGGCCAGAAATGGCCCTGGCCCTGGGGTCAGTGTATGAGAGATTAAGTGAGGCAAAAGCACTGGCCACTTGGCCTCATTGGCGCATCCATTCAGACGGGAAACATTTGTTGAGCATCGGCCATGGGGCAGGAATCCTGACAGGGCCTGGGTCTCGGTGTCCATCTGCCAGACTAAATGTGACCGCAGGTCCTTCTCAGCCCTCACATTCTTTAACTTGCCCCCTGTACTCTCACTTCCTGAGCAACTTTCCTTGCTTCCTGCCCCTTTGTGGCACTTACCACCTTGTCATGAATTGAAAAAAGAAAAGTTCGGTCTCCTCCACTAGGTTGTAAGGCCCATGAGGGTAGGGACTGGGTCTGTTTTATTCACCTCTGTGGACGCAGCCTTAGCACAGCCCCTCAACCACTGCCAGTGGCAAATGCATGTGCTGAATTAATTCAGGAAATGTCTTTAAAGCACTAGTGTCAGACACTGTGCCTCCTGGGGATCCATGGTGAGCAGAACAGAGCTTGTCCCTAGTTTCATGGAGCTGACTGTCTAGTGGCAGGAGGTGGGTGGGCAGATGATGAGGGTATGGACAAGAGGGTCACAGCCTCGTGCCTTCCCTACTTCTAGATGCTCTGGTTCTTCCCACTGTTCCTGCTCCTCGCTCCCCCCTGCTATTCCAGGAATTCCATGACCACCAAAGGAGGCTGCTTGTCCAATGTCAAGTCAATGCCCGCAGCACATGTTGGAGTATGTTTTACTGTTTACAAAGCCTCTTGCTAGGCAGTGTCTGCTCCTAACCAAGCAGGGTGCTAGCCCTGGCTGCTGCCCTCCTCCTGTCTACTCTTCTCAGTCACTCCCCTCCGCTCCTCCCAGCTCCAAGGGCCCAAGCAATGGGATTCCCAGGTGGGCAGCCTCATTTATGATTTTCCAGGGAGAAAGAGTGACACGTGGCCCACAAGGCGGAGAGAACAGCTTGGACCGAACGCCAGCTATGGCCTCTCCAATGCCGAGCAAACCTCGCTGGACCTAATTAGTGTGTCACTGATAAAGCAGCAACTGACAGCAGATGCATGATGGGGAAAAGAAACTCTGCATAAGGCATGAGGAATGAGGGCCTGAGAGATGAGATGGGAAGAGGGCTGGAAGTCACCTGTCACATTCACCTCCTCCCCTTCCTCCATGTGCCCAGAGCCTATAAAGCGGAGTCATTCTGTTTGGCTCCCATGGGGGATGAGTGAAAAAGGGGTGAAGGTTAGGCCTGGAAGCCCTATGTCTGTCCAAAATGAATAGGCTGCCTGAGGCTGCTCTGGCCAGTGGTGCAGGCTGCGCACTGCACAACTAAAGGTACCACTTACAAGACGGTCATAGTTTGTGTATATACACATCAGTTTTCTGGCAGATGTCAGAATGTTTTGAGAAAGGGGTACCTTTTTTCTAATTTGCACAAATATCCTGTGTGACTCCCATACAAGAGGCTTCTCTGAGGAACAGATACCTAGTAACAGTTCCCACACAGATACCTAGATGTTTCAGGGAGGCCTGAGAGGTGGTATGTAGTATAGTAAAGGGAGAACATGAGCGTTCAGGCCCTGCCAATTACCTGGGGACCTCCTGGGGACTCAGCTGCTGTGCTGGTAAAACAGTCTTTTCTCTCCTCTTCATTGAAACCCTGTTCTATCTGAAGCCCCTTCACCTGTTCCAACCATTCCCTTACCTGAGGGCCTCTCCTGAGTTCAGGGAACGCATCACTGGCTAATAAGGAATGGTGAGGCACTCTTGAGACATTTTTGTTAGGAGCATCTTGAAGTCCAAAAGCCTCTAAAGCTTGAAGGAATGACACTCAGATGGTGGAATAACAGGCAGTGGGGGGAAGCATTTGGCTGGAGATTGTGCAGACACCCATCAAATATTATAAATGCTCTGAGAAAGATAAAACCAGTCACAGGGATGACGAGAGGGCTGCTGCTGCTACTGATGACAATAGGGGTGCTGTCTGCCTCCCACACACAGGCAGGCCTCAGTCTTAGTTAACAGGAAGGAACTTTCTATGACAGCTTTGCTTTTCCATTCCTGGCCTCATCTCCTCTTGCTGCTTCCCCAAGGCTGAGCCCTGTCCAGATCTCTGGCTCCCTGAAGAATTGGGGCAGTGGGGGGAGATGATTCTGTACAGAGGATTAGGACTCTGCTCCCTCTGAGAACAGAATGTAATCTCCCTGCAAGGCGAGGTGCAATCTTCAGGAGTTTCTGTGCAAACACTGGCAGCATATGGCCCAAATCACTGCATCAGGCTCCACAATTTCTTTCGTGGTTTTAATAAGTACCCAGACATATCACCTCTGAGCTCCCGTGAAGCCCTCGTGCATCGGGGAGGGCACCATGAACATTCAGAGGAGTGTGAGCAGGACATAGAAGGGCAGGGGCACAAAATGAGACTGTGGCATAGGGGGTTGCGGGCAGGCTACCTTCCAACTTCTAGATGTTGAGTTGTGTGTGTGTGACATATGTTATATGAATTGTCCACAGGCCCTAGCTGTACTAGGTACACATATGGTTTGCATGCATTGAACAGCAGGGTAGAGACAGGCTGGATAGGCCCCCAGACGTGGTCCATGCAGTGTGTGACTTTGGTTATATGAGTGGATTCTGTATTGGTGGTGTGACATCTGCATGTGGGGCATTTGGGACAATCCTGGCCCTAGAGCCCCAATGGCGATTTGGCCCTAGTGGCTTTGTGTGTGGGCACTGGTATAGACATGCTGGGTCCTTGCTGTGGGGCTGGATACAGAGGGCGTGTGCGTGTCCATTGGAGCACCCACCTCCTCTGGGGAACCCACTGGGAGCTGTGGGCCCAGGGCTGCCATCTGTAGAGCCAGGGTCTGACTAACAACAGTAACAATGGGAACCAGATTGCGGGGGGGAGAGGGGTTCTGCAGAGGCCAATGGTGGGGTGGGTGCTTACTAAAATCTAAACAAATGTGGTCTAGTCACAATTTAGAGGCTGCTTCTAAATAACTTGCCCATTTATTCGATGACTATTTACTGATCTCACTCTATGTGGGGGACTGCCAGGTCTGGAAGCTGGGTGGGGTTGAGAGGATGAGGGGCAGAGCAGGAACCCAGGGGTGAATCAGGAATACATGTTCCCCAGGAGCTTCCTGTTTAGAGAGAACAGAAACAACCACAATGTGCCCACAAGTGTGCATGCCAGGGCACTATGGGAGGGTGAGGCCCAGTGGGGGTGAGCAAGAAGGCTGTATGACGAGCTTGCAACTGATCTGAGCCTGGAGGGGTGAGGGCAGAGTTTGGCGAGGAGGATGGAGAAAGGGCTATTCCAGGGGAAGGGGCAGATTGCAAAAAGGTATGGCGGGGTCTCCACCTGGGTGGTTCTCCAGGGTAAAACAACCCATGGGGACTTGCCATAGCACTGAGGTGGACTGCAGGAGGGGACGGGAACCCAGAGGTTGATGGGGTGCAGCCAGAATGGTTTTGAGTGTCAGGCTTCAAGCCTTGCCCTGAAGACAAAGATGGGTGCCCAAAGGCAGGCATTCTGGGGTGCCCAACTCAGCATTCTGGCCTATTTGAGGAACCCCTCCCTCAAAGGCAGGCTCTGGGGCCATTCCTTTCTGTTTGACAGAGGCCAAAAGTCCACGCACAGGGAAATCCATTTGTTTTTGGTTGCAGAATCATTAATAAAAAAGCCATTATAGAATAGTTTCTGAATGCAACAGAGCCCAGACTTTGAAATCTGAGAGGCTTTAACCAGGAAACAAAAAAGGGAGTGGGGACAGGAAAGGTTGTTTCTGTCCCTCCCTTCCAACCCCCAAGGCCTGTACATTTTCCAAGTCTTTATGAAGCTGGTTTCCTCTGGATTTTTCTGGCTCCTGGAGGTTTCTCAGGCAAATTCTCAGAGAATGTTTCACCATGCCCTAATGTGGGCCTGGAATTTATTCTCCATTTAGGTCCTGAGGTCTCAAGGGGGCAGGTCTAAAGAGCGCTTAGGTCAGACCTTGCTGTAGGGAGAGCCAGGGGCAGAGCTTGGAGCTGCAGACCCAAGGGAAAAGAGGGGGAGCAAGGCCTAGGAGGGAAGTGGGGGAGGAGGGACCTGTCCTGGAAAATGTGTCTTGAGAGTCGGAAGGGCTGAGATGCTGGGTTGTGTAACTCTGCCCAGCCTTTTCCTGGGGTGTATATTAGTGACGTGTGACGTCTGACCTCGGAGGACTGTGAGAATACATGAAGCGATGTGGGGGGAGAGCATTTTGCAGTGCAAGCACTGTGATCAAGTTGGGTGTCGTGGTGGTGACTGGGGTACTCCACTCATACCACCACCTGGGAAACCACCGCCCGCCCTGAGCTGCCTGTCAGATGCCTGACAGCCCTATGGGTTGATGCCACTTGCAAATTCAGTTCCTCCATGACCTTAACCTGCAGCCACAGTTAAGGTTTCATCCTGCAGGGGGTGGTGGGTGGGTTTGCCCACTGCAGAGGCGGGCAGAGCCCGCCGGCTCTCGCAACCTAACTTGGGTTCCGATCTTGGCTCCAGCACTTGTGGTATCTTAGACAACTTAATTTCTTTTCAGCTTTTTGGGGGTATAACTGATAGACTTGAGGTAACTTATTAACTTCACTGTGTCTTGTTTATCCTCTTTCCACTGTGGGGGAGCAAAAACCTGGTGCCTCCAAATGTCTTTTTGGTGAAAGGTGTATTTCATAGGAGTGGCTCTGAAAACTGGGCGGATGTTTTCTTTGTAAAAGAGAGCACAGGGAAAACTTTCTCTGTAAGGGCCTCTTCCTCACTGTACAGGGAATACCGAATCTAATCTCTTTTCAAGAAGGGCAGAACCAAATATGCCCTAGTTACCCCTTTGATGACCCAGGGATTCCACTCCTAGGAGTCTACCCCAAGAGCCAAGATCACTAAACAGGAAACCTGCACACCTCTGCTTACTGCAGCACTATTCACAGTGGCCAAGAGAGAGAAACAAACCAAATGCCCTCAGTTAAATGGATCACAATAGAATACTACTCAGCAATCAAAAAAGACAAAATCATGCCATCTTCAGCAACGGGGATGGAGCCGGAAGGGATTATGCTAAGCGGAAACAAGCCAGAAGGAAAGCTAAATACTGGATGGCTTTATTCTATGTGGAATATAGAGAAACTGAACAAAGGGTCAGGAAAAAGACAAAACTTACAAACTGACCATAGATCTGAGGCCTCCAGCAGCGGGTGGAGAGGAGTTCAAACAGGGACAGGAAGAACACAAGGGACTGTGGTGGTGGATAATGAATGCTGTAGTGGTGGTGTAACGGGGTGATCCCCGGGAAAGAGGGAGGTTCCAGGTTTCCTGGCCCACCCAAAAGGAGGGTGCGGCCGAGAAGGGAGAGAAGAAGCTGCAGAGGAGACTGGGGAAGGAAGGAAGCAGGATGGAGAGCCAGAAGGAGGCCTAGAGGAGGTACATGGAGCAGAAAGATATGTGAAAAGACTGCACTTGCCTTTTGGTCGTGGACTGGGTGACACAGATGTGAGTGAGACTCGTGGGGAGGTGACAATGGTGGTTTTGGACTTGATTTTGATTTTGCTCTTTTCCTCCCAGACTTGTCTGGTTGTTTCTGATCCTTTTCTGTGGGTCCCCACTGGAAGATGCCTTAGACTTGGGGCAGGCTTTGGGGCCTTGCTCTGGGCCAATCCTGCTTGGGTGGACTTTTACCCATGAGGGGACGGGTAACTTTGGGTGCTTGATTTAGAAACTAGATTCTTTGTCTTTCCTGTATTGTTTCCTAATTGTATTAAAGTTCCTTCCCATTAAAGTCTCATGTTTTGTTTTGATGCGGTGGATGGCAGAACCCATTTAGAGCAGGCAGGTTTGCCAGGTCTGGGCTGCCCCCCCCCTTCCCTAAAGCAGTGGGAGAACTATGGGAACTACACCTGAGGGGAGAAATCAAATAATGAACGAAGAGTAACAACACTACAAAAAATTAAAAAAATTCATCCCTTTTTTACTGTGCCTTCCCCAGTAACCACCCCAACTGATCTCTTCTCACCCCGCACCTCATGTCCTTTGTCTTAGCTGGGGCTATTCAAGATGGCGTCTGAAGCCACATGGGTTACTCAGCCTTTCTGGGTCTCTCCTATGTATAGGAAAGGCCTGCATGCAATTAGTAAACTTCTTTGTGTTTTTTGTCCCTCCTATTATCAACCTGATACTTGTTGGATTATCTGCCAGTGTAGAAGAGGGGTATGGAATGATTTCCTTTGAGCCCCTACACCTCCAAGGGTAGTGGTGAAGATTAAGTGATATTCTCACTGTAGTGCTGGCCCAGAAGAAGCGCCACGAATGCTTTAGGCATGTTCTCCCCACAGCCCAGTAAGAGCCCAGGCCCGCTGCCAAGGGCTACTATTTTAGAGACCAAGAGTTAGCCACTCGGTGGCTTCTGTAGTGCTTTCCCTGTTTCACCCTCACAACCATCCTGCAAGGTGCTCTGCCTTTGAGGTGGGCAGGGTGAGTCTCAAGAGGTAAACCTTACTTAAGTACCCAGTTGGTGAGCAGCAGGCAGGGCTGAGATTCAAACTAAGGTTTCCTTGAAAGTCCTTCAAAGTCCCTGTTCTCCCCCGCTCTGCCAAGCAGCCTCCATTGAAGAGCCAACCACAGGGAACATTGGTTCTGGCATGGATTGAGCACCTACTGCATACTGGGTTCTTAGATTGTGATGTCACTATCGCCCGACAGGACACGGAGTTAGGGGGGGCCGCTGTTTTGTCTCCCCCTTGCCTGCTGAACCCAGCACAAGCCCCGCCCTGGCAGGCCACCTGCTCTGCTCCCACTATTGTCCCTCACTCTCGCTCATCCGGGCCTGCCGGCCACGGAGCCCCCTCCCAGCTTCCCTGTGCCTGTGTCAGGGCACCAGGAACCCCACTGTGGAACTTCTAAGTAAGAACAATTATTTAGTAGTGTTTTTGGAGAGAACACTTAAGTAGAATTTTTGTTTATTTGTGCAATTACCCCTTTTGTTCGTTTTCTTATTAGCCCCACCTTGAAGTAATTTATTCATGACCTTTTCCTGCAACATCTTTCATTCTCCAGACATAATCACATCTTCTGGCAGGAATCCCTTTCCCTCCTGGGGTCCATAATTACTCCTGCAGATGGGATTATTGGTGCTAATGAGAAGAGGGGGAGAGGGCTTGGGAGGGGCCAGGCTGGGTGGGGTCTTAAAGCTTGAGGGCAGAAGTAAGCGGGGTGTCCTGTGTTCTTCCTTTGTTCCAGACTTGCAGCCTCGCAGGGGTGTCAGTCTGCATCTGCGCCTGCGCCCCAGAGCCCACTGCTCCCCTTCATGTCTCTGAGTGAATGCGGCCTAGCACTTCTTCCAGTCCTGCCCAGTAATGCCTTTCATCTCAGCTTCCACCAGTCCTGCGCTACAAAGAGCAGGTTTGTGTCCTGTTTTGCAGAAGATAAAGTTAAGCCAGAGAGGTGAAGTGACTTGGGCAAAATCAAAGAGCCAGGAAGCAGGCAGCAGACCCAGGGCTGGAGTCCTCCTCAGCACTGACCTCCTGCCTCCACCCACCTGCACAGGGCGGGGCCTGGCCTGGGAGCCACAGCCCAGCTCCTGTCCTCACAAGTCCTATCACCTAGGACAAGACCCACAGCCATTCTCAACTTACGTTGCCTCCTCTATGCAACACAGACACCACCTCTCATCCTGCTTTCCTCACTGCTCCCCTGTGAGGCCTGACCTCTCAGGGGTGACATGCTGTGGTGGGGGTGAACTGTAAAGAGCTGCCCCTGGGTTAGGGACAACTACTAGTGTTCCTTCCCTGAAGAAACAAGATTGCTGGGACCGTCCCCCATCCTAGGAAAAGGCCCAAGAGTCAGGAAGCTGGTTATTTACCGCAGACCCACAGCTCTCCTCACATTCAAACAATTTTGGTTTGTGGCTCAAAGTATAGGCTCTGGGTTCAGACAGCAAGAGCCTCACTTACCAACTAGGAAGGTGACCTCACCTCTGGGTGTCAGATTCTTCCTCTGAAAAGTGGGGACCCAAACAGCCTCTACCTACAAGGTGTTGTGTGTATAAGAGAGACCACAGGTAGAAAGGCCCTGGCCAGGGCTGCGGCTGTGATCATGCTTCAATGTGGGCCTCACCATCCTAGTCCACTTCCTCCTGACCTTGGAGAAGTTTCTCTGATGCAAAGGTCTTCCCCACTGGAGTCCCTAGGGTGGCCAGGACAGGGAGCTGGCAGAGATGGAACCCCATCAATGCCAGAAACGTGTACAAAAAGAAACCTGGGAGTGTGTTTAAAGCACAGAGACCAAGACTCCCTGGTGGCACAGGAGTTAAGTCTCATCACTATGAAGCTATCGGCAGCCACTGCAGCACAAGTTTGATCCCTGGCCAGGGAGATAACCCACAAGACACAGCAGACCTCTCCTGATTTGTCCTCTGCTCCCCTCAGCAGTGTATTTCAGTCGATCTGCCTGTTCTGCTCCTTACTCTGTCTCTGGTGAATTCTCTCACCACGTCCCCCCCCCCCCACCTCTGTCCTGTACCCCAGGTCTTGTATGCATAAATAAATCTTAAAAAAAAAAAAAAGGTGCAGAGACCTCACATCTACCCCAGCAGTTGCTTCTGTGGCAAGAAGAGAGTCACTGGCAGTAGACATGAGTCCGAAGTCCCAGCTCCAGGGCCCAGTGAGGAGGGCACTGATAAGATGTAAGGAGCATGGCAGGGAGACAGTGGCATGACACAGGGACCATTAATTTTTATAACAGAAGAGGCAACAGTTTTCCTTCATAAAACTACAAACCTGAGAGTCTCAGAGTAAGACTGGCCCAGCCTAATGAATACCAATTTTCTCTACTTTGCTCTGTGGATTCATCGCCAACATGATTTAACATCCAGGGGGTCCCCAACCCCACTCTTACCTCCCAATCTCTCTCTTCCCTGGGGAAAATCGGTAGGTGTCTGCTCTGGGGACAGTCCACTCACAAGATACAGGCAAAGGTGGAGAGTATTGCAATGGGGGTTTTGTCGCTTGCTTTCTACCCCAGTTCTGCCAATGATTTGCTGTGTGAACTGAGAATAGGTCACTTCCCTATCTGAACCTTGGTTTCCTCCTTTGTAAAAGGAACATTCTTTCCACTCTGCCACTGTGAAGAACAGTTTCTGTTTTGTGCTCATACCAAGCATTATTGACCCATTTTATAGATGGGAAACTAGGGCTCAGAGGCTAGTGTGTTGCCTGGGGTCACACAGCTACTGAGCAACAGACTTGGGATTCCCATCCAAGCCTGTCTGACCTCATAGTCCAAGCCCTGTGCTTCAGTGTGTCAGCTCTACACACTACACAGGGCACATGACTTACTGGTATCTGTTACAAGCCAGGCTTTGTTCTGAGCGCTGAACCTGTTTTATCTAATTCAGCCCTAACATAACATTAGGGCACGGTACCACTACTTACCCAATTTTATAGACAAAAACTAAGACTCAAGCAGCTTATGTAACTGGGCCTAGATCACTCCACAGGCAGTGGCAGAGCTGGGATTTGAGCACTGAAGTATGAATGTGTGTGTGTGTTTATATTTTTGGGTCATTTCTGCACCTCTGCACAGGGCAGGTAGAGGGTAAGTCCCTCATCCCCCCACAAAGCATCCAGGAAACTCTTTTACTATAATAATTAGTTAGTCAAGGTGGGGGGCAGGGATGCAAGGCTGGCTTTCACTCTTAGGTTAATAGCCTGTAGAACTCAGTTTGACGAAGAACAAAACTAGAACAGGAAAGGCACGTACGTTAGACATGTCATCTGGCTATAATTCTCAGTCGGTTTTCCTCCTAACCTGCAGCTGCCATTGCTCCCCAGTTCCAGTTTTCAGGCCTCACAAGAGGTAGATATGCATTCTACCCCTCTGGGGGTGGTGGGGCTCCTGGGGAAGGGAGATGTCTTTAAAGGACATCAGAATCCTTGGAAGAAAATTCAATCACTGCTCCACTGATCTGGATTTTCAAATCTCTTGCCGCCCCCTCCTGCTGTCCTGGCCAGAGCAGCTGAGGTTTGCGTATGACCTACCGACAGCACAGAGAAAGGGGAGAAAAATGTGGAAACGAGTTTGTTCATTTGGGTGATGGAGTGCCCGCTCCCCTCGCCAGCATGCAGGGTTCAATAACGGCAGACAGGGCTTCAAAAAATTGCAGCATAAATAGATGAGCCCTTTAAGGTAATAGAAATTCTGTCATGCAGGGGAGAAATATAGTCCCTGAATCCCAGGGGAGGGGACACGGGGCCCCTGCCCCGCCTCCCATGATCCCCATCCCCATTACAGCCATAGCTGGAAGGGAACATCTGAGCTGAGGAATGACCAGAGGGCCCATTATCTGGCAGCCACATGGGCTCCATGTGGGGAGAGAGCTTCTGGGAGAGGGTCTGGGAAATCAAGTCTTTGCAGTTCAGCAGTGACCTCACAGGCTGGTCCCTGCAGGTGTCACGGTGGCAGCAATTAGTCCAAGAGCAGTAGAGGAGGCTCCGCCAAGCTGGCCGCCTCAGTGAGCCTTCATTAAGAAAAGCCGGCCAGGGGAGGAGCATGGAGGTCAAGAAACCCGCCCGTGCTCTCGTGACGGCAAAGACTATTCTCAGTTCTGTGGTCATCCTGGGGAACTCAGGAGCCCTTGACAACCTGCAGCGACCAGCCCTCAGCAATCCAGGAGGAAGCTTCAACTGTTTTCTTCCTCTTGTCCTCATTTCCACCTGTACCACCAATAGGGCACTCACGAAGGCAGCTATGCCCACCACTATACCACCAAGGCTCAACAGGGCACTCAGGCCAGGACAAGTCAGCCTATGATGGGGAGTAAATAACAATAGTGGTAAATAACAATAGCAGCATCAGAGACAATAGTGATAATCAGGGCCTCCCTGGTGGGGCAAGAAGTTAAGCACAGCACTCTGAAGCTATCCGCAGCCTCTGCAGCGCAAATTTGATCCCCGGCTGGCTAGAGAGCGACCCACATGGCGCAGCAGACCTCTTCTGCCTTGCCCTCTGCTCCCCTCAGCAGTGTATTTCAGTCAGTCTGACTGTTCTGTTCCCCACTCTGTCTCTGATGAATCCTCTCACCCCCCCCCCCGCACCTCTGGCGTGTACCTCAGCTCTTGTATGCATAAAATAAAAATCTTAAAAAAATGATAATCATAGCTAACATCTGCTGCATCTGTTGAATGATTACTAATATTCCAGGCATTCTAAGTATTTTCTACGCACTGATTCATTTAATCAGCCCAATAATCTGATGGGAGTTATTATTATGATTCCCCTTTCATATATGAGGAAACAGGCACACACAGATGCACACAGAGGTCATGTCTTGTCCCAGATCACACAGCTAATAAAAGCAAATCGGGACTGAAGGGGAATCTGGCTCAAGTCTTTGTGTAACCACTACCCAGTGTTGCATGAGGTAGAAGCTCAAACCATTTGCCCATAGAATGCAGAGATGATGTTGGGGGGCAGTTGCTCACTCCAGTCTCACTGCAGTTGTCTGTTTGTCCAAACTGTAGAGAAGCCAATAGATAGATTCAAGACCCAGCCATGCTGGAAAAGCCCCTTGAGAAGTGCCAAGAATTTCCTTTTTATGAAGGTGAGTTCTGGAAATTTCTGGGTATTCTTCTGGAGCTTATGGGTATTGCTCCTTCCAACAATTTCATTCATTTAAAGAGAGTGTACTAAGCAAGATGTTTACAAGATGGTAGGCATGGGAGGTGGTGGCGGTAGGAGATGCAGGGTTGGAGGCAATACACTCTGACTTATGAGCCATTGCTATGGGAAGAGAAGAGATGGAAAGCTTAATTCTGAAAAAAGGAGTATTCAGGGAAGGCTTCATGGAAGAGGTAGCTTTTGATCTTTGCCGGAAAGACTGAGATAAGGACAGTGGGGAGGCATTCTGTAAGATAGGAAAGCTTGAAAAAAATACAGTAAAGGCCCCAAAGCAGACACTGTGTCAGCAGGGAAGTGAGTAATGTGTGGCCACTGCACAGGTCTGCAATAATACTTAGCAACAGAAGTTAGGGTGGGCTAACTAGTTTTGAGGGCAGGCTACAAAGGAATGTGGTTTCAGCTTTATTCAGAGGATAACAAGAAGCTACAGAGAGAGGTGATGTGACTCCATTCTCCAAGAGTACTAATAGCTTTACTTAGTGCCCTTACCATCCAGATGGATACAAGAAATGGCCCTACTTCCTGGCTCACCCCTCACATGGATACTCCCAGGACTCTGCAAGCCTGACCCCTCTGTCATGTGACCCCTCTCTCTGCCCTCTTCCATTCCATTCACCCCAGTGTTCTCACTGAAGAGCCTGCTTCCCAAAGAAGCGCACCCCAAGAAGATCCTGGGGACTGCAACGTGCTGAAGCAATGCCCCTCCCCAATTTAAAAACTCTCCTTTGAATTACCGGCTCCCACACCATTGTTCTATTGGCCAGAGAATCTCATTCCCATTTTACAGACCAGAAGTACAAGCCCCCACGTTTAGCAGAACCAGAGCAAGCAACTCGATTTCTTGCTTTGTTTTCAGGTCTCTTCCCCCCACTCGGTAGCCCCAATGCAATTCAGCACTGCACGCCTCAAGTGATTCCATAACTGCTGCCAAGCTAAGATGTAAAATGCCCAGACTCACTTCTCACCTCCATCCCTATCTATTTTTCCAAATATCAACAGTCATGTCCGCCCCACAATGTCTCCTGGCCTTTCAGAGTGACCCACAGGAGTTTGGGTGGTGCTGCCTGGAACTGCAGCTATGCATGTTCCTGGTTCTGCTCCAGCAGAACCCAGCAGGGTATATAGTTCATCCTGGGGTGGGGGCAGTGCTGGGCTTTAGAGAGTTAATCTTAACCTACTACTCTCATAGTTCACCAGAAACCACTACCATTTTACTGGGTGTCTACTACGTTCCCAGCACTGAACTATGAAGTTTCTTATTCCCTGGCAAAGTGTCCTCTTCATAGATGAGGAAATTCAGGCTTACGCAAGACAAGTGACTTGGTACCAGTAGGCAGGGTGGAGATTGGAAGACCAGGATTTGAATTCAGATTTACGGGGTTCCATGGTAACCTGTCCACCAAAGATCATCAATTAACAGAGACTGCAGTGCCTCCCACCACTACTGGCTATGTAGTCCTGGGTAAGTCACTTTTCCTGAACTTTAGCTCCTTATTCACAAATTGGGGACATGAAAGTGCACTTCCTTGGAAAGAGTACAGATGTTGCTGCTATTGTGAATATGATTGCTGCTGTGCATAAGCTCTTTACGGCTGGAGGGTGTTGATTAGACTTCCCATACCCCTATTTCTTCACATGTCCTTGGTAGAGTAAATACCCAGTGTCCTGGGAAGAAAGGAGAAAAGAGTGTGAGAGTTACATGCTTAGAATGCCAGGTAGGACTTGCTTCTGCTCTGTATCCTTGTGCCCTCAGAGGGTCGGGGCTACCTGGCTGGAGTAGTCACATCATTGGGCTCCCAGCGCTGGTTCTGTACTACCCCATCAACACTCCTCACACTATGTTCAGCCTGAGATCATTCTCAGCCCTGAAAGACTCTGCTTTCATAAAGCTCTCCCCACATCCTCCCTAAAGTGCCCTTGGCAGAGAGACCTCTGGTGGGAGCAGACAGCTGAGGATGTGGCCCCAGCCCATTACCATGTTGACTCATAATAGGCAGGACTGATGTGACTCCTATTTTACAGATAAGGAAACTGAGGTCCAGCAAATTGAAGTCACATGTCCAATGTTACCGGGCCTAGATCAAGACCTCCAAAGAAAAGAGCTCTTTTAATTAGTCTCTAGTTAATTGCCCATCCTGAAAAATCTTTCAAGGAAAAAGGCAGGTTCATAAATTCACAAACCAACCAACAAATAAAAGCATGGCTAATTATTACTGACCACAGGACATTTGGGGGAGGGTCTCAACCAAGTCTGCTCTTCTGATTACCCTGATCCCCCACTCTTATCAGAGCCAGTTAATTGCAGCAAGTCACATTCATTCAGAAGCTAGAGTAAGAGCAAACTTAACGACTTCCCCCTGGGAGCCAGGGCATGCAAGGAGTCATGCTAGATGAGAACAATGGGCTGTTCTGTAATCACCTTTCTGCTCAACACCCAACAGTGCTCCAGAAGAGCCTTTCCAGGTATAATGAGGCTGGGCAGGAGAAGATGGATGGGAATTCACAAGGGCTCACCAGGGCAGCTTGGTTCACAATCTGTCTTAGCCCCAAGTTTGAGGCAGGCAGGACTCCACAGGGAGATGATTTCTACAGCACCAAGTCTGCCCAAGTTCAAGGGCAGGAAGTTGTTTGCATCCCAGATGGGAGGGAGAGAGGCAGTGACGTGGACCCCAGGCTGTTGGAGCCCAGGCCTGGTGGCTGTGGGCACAGAGACACTAGCCTCCCTAGGTCTTCGCACAGCTCGTTTCCCCTTCTGGGGAGCAGTGTCTAGGTAGGAAGTTGGGGGACAAGGCGAAGCAAGGAGGAGGAACTCTGAGCAGACCCGTAGACAAATTACATAATCAGACTATGATAACCACCATGAACTTCCACCTTTGCTCACCCTGCCCCACCGATGCTTGGGCACACACACACTCACACTCCTTGTTTTTACTTTCCTTCATTTCCTGACTTTGCTTATCGAGTCCACATAGTAGGCCATCTTAGAAATCACCTCATCCTTCCACTCGTCATTTACATGTACAGGAACTGGGCCCCTTAGAGAGGAAGCCACTTGCCCAGGTCATAGAACTGCCCCGGGAGCCAACCTGAGCTGGGTGGGGATCCCCTACCATAGTCTGATGTGGGCAGTTCACATCTGCCTCGGTCACCTGATCACTGGGTTAGGTGAGATTTTTACTTCCAAATGACTCTTCTCTCCTATGCAAATGCCAAGCCTAGGGCACTTCATTTTTTTTCTATGAAAATTATGGACAAAGCTCACAGCAGTAAAGGTAAATTAGGAAAACGGCAGAAGGAATAGACTTTCTTTACCTTTTCAAGATGCCATTGCAGTTCATTTTCACTCAGTTTTATCTGCACTGGCGCAGTGCAGAGATAGCTAAACTGTTTTGCTCTGCAGACCAGGGGCAACCTCCCACTTAACACAGTGTCCCCAGGCAAGCCCTCACCCCCATATTATGACAAGAACTTCCTTGCAGAGCAGGGGCCTCCACCCCGGCAGCATGTTGGCCTCAGCCATACACCCCCAGACCATATATACGGGTTCTAGCATGTGTTAGTAAGGCTTCCAATGTGATGCTCATGGATAGTCGAGATGGAGTACCACAGCTGCACAGCCCCTTCCTACCCAGAGTGAGGACCGCCCCACACCAACCTGCAGCAGCAGCTCACAGCTTGTTACAGAGGCAGAACCTTGGGTCCCACCCCAGATCTACTGGATCAGAACCTGCCCTTTATTTAATAAAATGATTCCCAAGTTCTCTAAAGTCAGAAGCGCCACAACACAGTACTTTATATATCCCATCACTACACCTCACAGCAACTTGCAAGGCCTGTGGTCCACAGATGAGGAAACTGAGCCTGAAAGAGGTTAACTCATGGCTCAAGGTCCACAGTTGGTGAGCTGCACAGCCGGGGTGGAGCCAGGTTCCAAAGGCTACTCTCTCTACCGCACAAACCACTTCCATTATGCAAAAAGTATGACCATGGAGGTGGGGAGCCATAGTGTTTGGATCTTTGGCCCTCCCCTGGGCGGGACCCCCTCTACCTTTGACAGGTTTCCACTTCCAATGTCAAGTTCCCTGGAATCAAACCTCATAAAGACCAGCATAATTCATGAGGAAATACAAATAGTAAACAAACACGTGGGAAAAGGTTCATTCTCCCTAGTAATCAGAGAAATGCAAATTAGAGCAACATTGAGGGACCATTTTCTACCTATGTAATTAGCAAAAATTTAAAAAAAAAAAAAGAAAGAATGTTAGCAAAGTTGTTTTGAAATAGGTACATTCACACACGGCTGGTGGCAGTGTGGATTTATAGGTGAGGAAAGTAATATGGCAACATCCATCCAGAGCCATAGATACATTATGCCCACTGCCCCTGGGAATTCACCCTAAGGAAACAATTCAGTGGGGTTGGGGTACCTCCGCTTGCAGGAAGATGCTCATTGCAACATTTGCTGTGAACACTGGAAACAATATTCAGCAGCAAGGGAATGGCTGAGTAAACTGGGGGTTCATCAGCTCCTGCAGTTTATGTGGCCATTTAAAATGATAATTAAGAAACCTGAGCAGCAAATGGGGTGAAAGAAAGCAGAATGCAAAACTGTAGCTGTATACCTTGGTTATTATGATGTAAAAATACTGTGTGCTTAAGGATGGGGACAGGGAGGAGCCAGGCACAAAAGACAAGGGGGGGGTGTATTTCAGGGTGAGGGAACAATGTAAGGACCCCTCATCCTCCTACTGCTTTTACAATTGCCAGTCCCAGCAGGATTGGCCCTCTGAGAACAGTCTTGGGGGCCCTCCCTTCACAGGTTGTCTCTGAAGAGGACGCAGAGACAGTTCCATTCTTTATCCCTGGCTGCAGGGCCACACTCCCCTCTCCTACCCCCATGGGAGAGGAGCTGGACCCTATTTTGTGTGGGAATGAGGGGCAGGGAGGCTATGGGAGTTCCCTCCCATCTTACCATGAAGCCGGGGGCACAGGTGCAGCCCCCCGTGATGCTGTGGCAGTCGCCGCCATTCTGACAGGTGCAAGGCAGTTGGCAGCCCTCACCATAGTAGCCAGCAGGGCAGGACTCGTTGCAGTGGGGGCCAGACCAGCCTGGCTGGCAGGTGCAGGCTCCAGTTACCGGGTGGCAGCTGAGCAGAGAGAAGAGAGTCTGGTCAGGCATTTGGCTGTGTCCCACCCTCTGCCCACCCCAAATCTGGTCTGCCCACCCCAAATCAGGGTACAGGATCAAAGGGCCTCTGAGGTTAAACTGGCCCAAGAAACTGAGGCTTGTGGTGGTTACCTAACGCCTTACACACAGCCACAAAGTAGCGCAGTCAGATGGCCTGACTCTCAAACAAGGGTTCTTTATAAAACAAATACACAGACAAAAGCAGAGGGCAGCCTGTGTAGCCCCTTGTTTTATGGACCATGAGGTCCAGAGCTTCACCCTCTCCTCACTCAAGGTGGATGCCTAGTGTGGGGGCAGGCACAAGAAGCTAGTAGTGAGACCCAATGGCTCTGCATATTGGAAGTACTCAGCAAACATTTGTAGAGTTAAAATGCAAGGCAGATGTGGCTTCTCCTCTCTGGCAAAGTCTGCTTTGGAGGGGACACCCTCCATCTGTGCTTCGTGAGGGCTCTTTAATAATGACAAGCTCTTCTCCACCCCTGATCTTTGCAGGCCAGAGAAAGGACCACTTGTCTGGAGGCAGGGTTTGTCTGACATGGCCTCTAGAATGTGGGGCACCCTCTGGATGGCAGAGGTCTCTGATGGAACCTATTTGTGATCATTCATGATCAGAAGGGACATCGGGAGTGGAGACCATGTGCTTCTCAGAGCTTCTGCATAATTAATCAAGAGTCCCAGCTGCTGTGTCTGAAATCTATCAGTACATCTGCTCAGAGGCTGCCCTCCCCATGGGCTGTTTCCAGCCAGAGCACAGCATGGTATTAAGGTTGGCACATTCTTGAAGATCTGGGACTCCTTTATGGGTGACTTTAAAGACTTCTCCTCTTGCTTAACTTTCTTAAACTGTGCTGCACAAGAGAATTGGTGATGGTTCATGGGTGATATAGTGACAGGAGAACTGTGGAGACTACAATGATGTAAGGAAAAAATAAAAGGAGGGGAAAGGCTTTATTTCAACACTTCAATTAAAAAAAAATCTTTCCTACCAAACTTGGTGTTCTACCTCAGAAAACAAATGAACAAAACTGTGCTTTAGTTTAAGCCTCTTCCACCAGCCTCCCATTCTTCTCTCTCTCCTTCAGAAGGGTCAGACCTGCATTGTGGTCTGCTGTTCTCTCAGCATCCCCAGCCCCCCTCCATGACAGCCATTCCCCTAGTAAATCTCCACAATTGACCTCTATTTTGGGGACGTGTAGACTAACATTCCAGACAAGGTGCTGGATGGCAGAGACAAGCCTCTCAGCTTTCCCGTGTCCCCTGCTTCCCTGTTTCACAGTACTGCCCAGGGGACATGGTCCCGAGTTGCATGCTCAAGGCTGGCAGGATTTGCCAGGGTACAAGTCTTGGTTCTACTAAGTTCCACAAGGACGTGGACTTTGTCTTCCGGGGTCCTTAGTGGCTCCCCAGCACCTGGCTCATATTCACTGCCCGATTAAATACTTAGGGATGAACAGTACTTTCACTCGGTGTACTGATTTTCCATGTCTGTGGCCTTGTTTGTCATCTATCTCCCTCACCGGGTGGCAGCTCCATGGGGAAGGGCCCTTCGTCCAGCAAGCTCACCTCTGTGCTGCACCCCGGGGCCCAAAAGAGCCCATGGCACACTGGGGGTTCTCAGTACATATTTGGCCAATGAATTAATGAACAAACTAATTGTGTGGAGCCCAGCCAAACTGAATCTATTTTGGGAGCTCTGATTTTCTTATGGAAAATGAGGGATGGACAGGAGCAGACAGTTCCTGAATAGTAAGTGCAAGTAGCTAATCATCATTTGGGAAAATATTTAGGCTCATTAATCATCAAGTCAAACTAATAACTGAATACCACTTTTCCTCTATCAAAACAGTAAGGATTTTAAAAAAGGGACGACACTCAATGCTGGTGAAGTTTTCTGGAAAACAATTTGGGGCTATATATCAGGAGTTGTAAAAATATTCAGACCCGTTGGTCTCATAATTCCATTTCTAAGAATCTATCCTAAAGAAATAATCATAGTTGTGGAGAAAGATTTATGCACAGAGATGTTCCCTGAAGCATTATTTATAACAGAGGGAAATGGAAGCAATTTAAATAATAATAAATAATATGTGACCAGGCTATTAAAGCAGCAGGCACTCTATACACGTATTTCTAATCTTCAAATAAGCCGGTGAGTTAGGCAGTAGAGGCTCTATTTCACAGACAGCACTTGGAGGTTATGTGACTTGCCCAAGGTCATACAGCTAGGCCAGTAGGAGATGGGATTCTAAGCTATTCTGTCCACCGCCTCATGCAGCCTCTGAGAACAGGGCACTGGTTGAATGAATCAGGACAAATGAAGGAATACTAGAGTAATATTCAAATGTGTTCCAAACTACTTAATGATATAAGACTAAATGAAACAAGCAAATTGTAAACAAGGTCAAAATCTAAAATTAGAAAAAAAAGACAGAGATATATAGATACAGATGTGCATGAAGAATGAACCAATTACAATGAAATGACTTTTGTGTTCACCCTTGGGTTGAATAATTATGAGTGATTCTAAGTTTTTCTTTAAATTTCTATGTATTCTCTAAGTTCCCCCAAGCTGATCAGCTATTATACTTATACACAGATGCAGAGCAATAAAGATTATAATGATGTGAAAACGAAGAATGAGTTTGAGGGATGAGTGACTGAAAACTTCCTGGCCTCTGGGGTTCCAGAATAGATCCTTCCTGAGCCCCAAGCACTGTAAGGATAGACAGTGGCCTCACAGGTACCAGGGGTAGGGGGTTCCTGCTTGGTGGACCTCAGATAGTTGTGTGGCACTGCTCTCTGGTGCTCTGAGCGCAGCTCTTAGGCATGGACTTTCTGGGTGCCAACTTCCCAGGGACCTCCTTTGAGGTTCTGGTTTAGGGTTCGAGGGACTGATGCTGTCACCGTTGTGGAGACTGATGTGCGTGGACCCAGGGGGTAAGCCCCAGAGTTTCTAAAGCGTCTCAGTGACTCTCTGCTCTTCCCATCCACAGATTCTTGCATTACAGATACTGGTTCTGGCGGGAACACCACCCTGCGAGTCCACTACCAGGAAGCTCACCAGCATGGGTTTCTAGTATCCTTTCTAACCACCCCCCACCTCCCTGCAGTGTTGTGCCTCAGCTGCTAGCCTTTGGCTGCTTAGAGGTATGCACTGGTGCTGATTTGACTTTATACTCTGAGAACCAGAAAGCTCAAGACCAAATCTGAAATCTTTTCTTTCTCCTTTCATGTCTTAAAAGTTCTATTTTAGGGCTTCCCTGGTGGCGCAGTGGATTGAGCGCAGAGCTGTGAAGCTGTCTGCCGGCCTCTGCAGTGCCGGTTCAATTCCCGGCCGGCCAGGGAGAAACCCACATGGCGCGGCAGACCTCCCCTGCCTCTCCCGCTGCTCCCCTCAGCAGTGTACTTTGGTCTACCTACTTGTTCTGTTCCCCACTCTGTCTCTGGTGAATCCTCTCACCTCCCAAACCGCTGGCCTGTACCCCAGTTCTTGTATGCATAAATAAATAAATCTTTAAAAAAAAGTTCTATTTTAAAAAACGAGCATTCCATTTTCATAGTTTGATTACTTGTCATATACTGTAAAATCTCCCAAATCCTCTGAAAAGAGGGTGGGGAGTGACTGCTGACTGAGCAACCATGACTGAGAACTGTAAGCAAGAAGCTGCCACAGCCGCCTTCCCCAAGTGTTCCCTGCTTCCAACTCTTCTCCCCAGGTGGCATAAGCCATTTCCTGGGGTCACCTGGCAGGCACTCGACTGCTGGTTAGGCTCAGGCAAAAGTCACAGTGCTGGTGTTTAGGCTGGTAGGGTTTGTTTAGTTCTCCCAGGACCCCTCCCCCTTATTTTCTCCAGACATAGATTAATCACAAGTTAATAGGAGCCGAAAGCTGAACAATATAGGAGTCTTTTCGGGGGGGATTTCTCTGCCTTTCTGTCGGCTGCTCTGAGATTTCTATCAATGCTGCATCTGTTGGCTAAATCAAATCTTTCAAAGGTAATACATGATCATGCTGCTGGAATTTGTCTATGACAATCCAATTGTGGCGGGGACCCATAAGAGAACTGACCCCGATGCTTCTTTCTCAAGGTTATTCCTTTAGGAGGGAGGGTGGTTTCTTTGTATGTGCTACAAAGAGAGTGGGATGTTGGGGAATCTCACTGGCTACTTTTTCCTTCTATGGGGCATATGAATTTGACCTCTTTGAAGCTGCCTCTCCAAAAGTGCAAAACCAGAGAGAGGCTAGGGTGAATGAGGTCTGGCTTTCTTTGGATGGGGATTGGGAGTATTTTGTGTCCCAGCAGAGATGCTCAGGTATTGCAAGCCCTCTTTTTAGGGCTCTGCTGTAAGCTCTTGCAGAAGTTGGAGTGGGGGGTAGGAATGAGGCTAGGCTCCTGGGGAATCCATGCTCTACCTCTTGGAGAGTTGGGTGGAAGTTTCATTTTCAAGGACCACAAGGGAAGTTCTCCCACATTGGGCTGATGAAAGTGATGGGCAGATTAGGAAACAGACATAGAGAGAGGACAGGTATCAGGACACAGCTCAGAGAGAGACTGAGACCAGAACTCAGGGGCCCCAGGTGCCACCCAGTTCCTGCAGCTTAACTGAGTGGGATTAGGCGTTGTGGGAGCGCTCTCTTTCCCAAGAGGTTTCTAAAGGGACACGAACTCAGGGGAAGAGAGTTGTGACCTGGATCCAATCAGAGTTAGGGTGCTGTTGTCTGTGCCCAAGAGAACAAAGTCAAGTGTATTGCAAGATACAAGAGCCCAGAGGATCTCAACCTTGGGTAATTTGGCTCCCCACTCCCCGCCTGCTCCAGGAAATACTTTTAGTTGTCAGAACATGGGGGCAGGGTGTTGCTAGTGACATCCAGTGGGTAGAGGCCGGGGATACAGATTGATGTGATAAAGCACCCACAGCAGCCCCCGCAATGAAGAATTACCCAGCCTCAAAGGTCAGTAGTGGTGAAGTTGAGAAACCAAGCATTAGACTGAACAAAAACTGAGTGTGGGGGGCTCAGTCACTGGGGCAGTGTGCCAAGAGAAGGGCGGAAAATTAAACAAAAAAAGGCAGACATCAACTCAGGAGCAGAAGTACCTGAAGAAATGGACTGTTCAAGGTGAACTCAGTGATTCTTTTTACTGAAGGCCTACTCTGTGCCAGGTGCAGTGCAACACCGAGGCCACAGGGATGCACAAGTGGGGACATCTCTGCCCTGAGGAGGCTGCTGTGACAAGGCTCCCTGTGAGGAGCCCAGCACAGGAGGAGCGCGGAACCCCCCTCTCCTAAGAACAGCTATGCCTCCCAATCCCTGAAACATGACACGCATTAAAGACAGTAAAGCAAATAATCATCAATATTGGATGTGCTGAGATTAGCGACGGAGAAGAGGGAGTCCTTCCAGATTAATAATGCATCGAGGACTCCTTCAGAGGAAGAATAAATTATGCAGGGCACGGCTGCTCAGGCACGGGAGGAAAACAATAGCTCTTTAATTTGAGGGTTGGTTGGATCTCAGTGGAAGGGACTCTCCCTGCCTTGAAACTCAGCAGCAGCCTTGCTTCCTATCCCTGAGTGGGTCCTCCCTTGGTTTCCCAGCAGGGGTGGGAATCCTGGGACTGTCCCCCATCCATGGAAGAGGTTGAAGCATCGGTCCTGTCTCCTGACCAGCCATGTAGGAGTTCCATGTTTACGCCTTGGAGTGTTCACCTGGCCCTCCAGAACCAGCCCAGAGGCCACCTCCTCCAGGAAGCCTTCCAAGATCAGAATAGCAATCTTCTGTAGTGCTTTCTAGACACAACCCTGAGTTACAGTTATTTGGTCACATGTTGGGACCCAGCATGCACAGCCACATAGATTTTGCCAATTCTAAGCTGCACTTTCTCCCATATTTTCACATCTCTGACATTGGGTGTGCTATACAATTAGTGATCCATCATGATTCAGTTGATGGCATTTTCCTTTTTAAAAAGCCTATACAATAAAGTTGTGCTTCACTTCAGGTGGTGTGTTGTCTTTGGAGAATGTGGTAACAGGTGCCCAGTGTGTGTGACTGCTCCAGGCCTGATCCTGAGGGCTGACTGACTTGTGGGTTCTCAGTATTCACTGAATGAGTAACAGAGAAACTGGGTGCTCAGGTCATGTAAAGGACAGTTCTGTGACTCCATGGCAGTCTCCATCCCAACTCTCTGTGCTGGTGGGCATCACCTCACAGTCACTCAGCTGTAGGGACTGAGGACCGAGGACCATTCCATCTAAGCCATAAAACTTGCTAAGATACAGCTGCTTGCAGTGGACAGTGATTTTATGGAGACTCAAACTCTGGAAACGAAGAGGGGCTGAGGCCAAATCATGACTGCCCCAGTGCCAGGGCTGTAGAGCCGAGTTCTCTTTGGCTGGCAATCAGCAGCAGGCCCACTGCCCAGAGTGGGCCTAGTCCTCCTGAACTAGCCAGTCCTCCTGAACTATTGTGCGGCCTCATGGGAAAGGGAGACTCCCCATCACTCCCCCACCCAGATAGAGGTGTACAACCAAAGGGCAGTGGAGGCATTTATCTGGGGCTCATTCCTTACCAGAGGGTGGGGCCAGCTGGTGCAGGATGCAGGAAGCTGGAAGTGAAGGGAGCCCAGGGCTCTGGTTTCTCTGCTTTCCCCATTTAGCCTCCTCTGGAAGCAGGCATGGGGCCAGCTTCAGACCAGGTGTTCCCAAATCCCAAGGACATAGGGTACAGGGAGAGCTGACCCCAAGCCAAGCACCTGCCCTCTTTCCTCCCTGTTCCTTGACCCTAGCCAGAGCCCACAGGGACAGCTTCTGCAGGCCCCAGGGTGAGTCATACTGATTTATAAGGTCCCTTCTAGAACTGACCTCCTGTGGTTCAAGCCCCTATTCTCCCTTGGTGGACTTATCTCTGGGTTTCTGACGGTTAGGGAGGGCTTGGTAGGGTGCAGAGTACCTAGAGAGGAAATGTTCTCCAGGATAGTGCCCTCAGAGCCTGGGGCACCCCCACCCTGCTTCCAAGGGTCACCAAGCCCCCTCCTTGCTCCCATGGGTGGCCTCTCAGGTTGGCCTATTTCCAGCACCCGGTGACTTGGGTTGTGGTCCTGCTGGCCTTCTTTACCTCAAAGTGATTAGCAAAGGTGATGGTGAGGTCACAACTCTTTCTCCACTCTGTCTGGATGGCCAGAGGTGGGGTCTGTGCCCTGGAAAGTCCCCTTCTCACCAGCACCCACCCTGCCCCATCTCTGGGCTCACCCATACCCGCTCCTACCTGATGGTGTTGTCGGGGTCACAAGGGCAGGGTGAGGAGCAGCCTGGGCCGTGCAGGCCCTCAGGGCACAGTCGTTCCTGGCAGCTGGGGCCCTTGTAGCCAGGCTCACACTCGCAGGCGCCGGTGGTGGGTGAGCACTGGCCCCCATTGTGGCAGTCACAGCGTTGTGAGCACTGGAAGCCGAAGGTCCCAAAGGGGCATTCCTCTTGACACCTGCAGGACAGCAGAGCGGGGCTGAGGCTGTGGAGGCCCCTCACCTGCCCTTCCAGATGCATTCAGCACATGCTGCTGCTCTACCTGGGCTGGTGTGCTCCACCCGCCTCGCAGCCTCCTTTCCCCTGCCGGCTCCTCTCCCAGGAAGTGGCCTGGACTCATCACCCCAGCCAGCTCCCCCTTCATGCTTTCCTGCTTTCCTGAGATCCCTAGCCAAGTTTGTACCACCATATTTCATAGTCTAGGCCTTGTGTTTCTTTCCCCCTTCATATTTGATTATAGCAAAACGTAATATTTCCCAATTTTAAATGTTCATTGACATTAACTACATTCACTCAGTTGTGCAACCATCCCCACCACCCACTTCCAGAAGAACCTTTTCCTCTTCTCAGACCGACTCTCCACACCCATTAAACACTAAATCTTCTGTTTTAAAAATATATTTTAACATCTCTGAAATCAGTCTTATAACTGATGGCAGGTCATAATTATTAGTTTTCTCATTTTCAGTGTCTAACATAATGACGCATGTTAGACTTGATGAAATGTGGTCATTTCTTTTCTACTCATTGTCTGTTTTTTCGTCTTTGGGGCAGATACATAGGTAGTCACCCTGGCCATACAGGGAGCTGTGTCTCCTCTCCCAGTGGGGAATTCCCAAGTAGAAGCGTGTCCTCACTCATCAGACTGGGGAATCCCCTGGTCAGGGGCTGCTTCTCTCTTTCTTGGCCTGGGAGTCCCCTCGATTCAGCAGCTGAGCCTCTGCCATCAGCTTGTGAACCCCATAGAAGGACTAGGTCTCCCTCATGCCTTCGTGGCTGGTACTCAGAGCTCCCAGCATAAAGATAATTGTTCAATTTCATGGACAGCTTCTGGTCTTTCTGTGGCCAGTAGCCCCTGGACATGCCTGGCACCCCACCCCAGCCCAGGGCTATTTCTCAAGGACAAGCACATTCATTGTGAAGAAACTGAACTCAGACAAGTTAAGGGGTGAACTTGGGGGCATAAAGGGTAAAGAGATGGGTAACTCCAAACGGCAATGGCCCCTGGACTGGGGGTTTGGATTATCTGTGTTTGCACACTGTTTCAGTGGCGCCAGAGAGTGGAGAGCGGCCTCGCCGTGCTGACATCTGCTTCCTCCCCATCAAATGGGATGGTAATAACCCTCCCCCGGTTGTTTAAAGAGTAAATAAGACTGTGTGTAATGTCAGCACAGGAGAGGGCCTTGTAAGATGTACTATGATTATTCTCTTGCTAATACTGTTTTCTGTAGTTCTCATAACAGAGTCTTTCTGATCTTTTGCCTCAGAGTCTACCAAGTGTTTTCGTTGTCATATTTTCCCATTTTCTAGATTTCTTCTGTCTTCTGCAATAATTGGGAGGTAGAAGTGGGAGGCGGTAGTAAAATACCTTTAAAAAAATCAGCCCTAGCATCTTTATTAAATGTTGGGGAGTCTTCAGTTGGAATCAGTGTTCTCCACAGACAGGACGGGGAGGCTCTGTGTTGGCGTGATCTCAGCTGCCCATCTGTGGGTGAGCAGCCCACCCCCCAGTGATGTGCCAAGGCCAGCCCGAGGGTGCCTAGGAATAAAAGCAGCCCGTGTGGGGCATGAGCTTCGGCAACTGTATTGGGGTGTCTCTGTCTTTGCTCTGTCATTGTTGTCTTGCATCCACAATGACGGGAAGTGGAGGAGGGTAACTGTGGCCTGGCCTTGAGGGCCAGGAAGATGCCACTCACTCTCCTCAGTGCCAGCAGCTCCCCGCTGCTCAGGCCCAAAGCCTGCCCCCAACTCCCCAAGCAGCAGGCATTCTCGTTGCCCTCCCTTGGAGTTGAGGAAGCTGAGATGCAGCAGGTGAGGTTCATACAGTCACAAGAGGCCGAGATAACCTCAGAGCATCTTCCTGCAAATCTTGCTACATTTTATCAACCTGAGGTCTTGTGAAAGGTAAATAACAGAAAAGAGAGGGAGCAAGGAAGGGATGTCTGGAAAAGAAATGGGAGGAGGGTGGAGGAAGGGACCTGAGGCGGAAGGGAGGACACAGGGCACCGAAGAGGGGGAAGGTCACTATCTGAACTGCCTGACCCTGTTCAGCCTCAGAATTTCCCCCAAAGTCGCTGAGCTTGGCTCTTCTGGGACGCCTCAGATGTTAGGCGAAGGAGTGCAAGCTGGAGACGCGTGACTCTTCCTCCCTTTCACTGGAACATTCCAGTGAAATGGAATGTTCCCATCCACAGGTCGGCAGGCCCTGTACCCTAATGAAGGGTGCTTCCCTTTCCTTCCATATTTATGAAGTGACTGACTCCTTAGCCCCAGAAAAAGAATCTGCAGATGAAATATTGACAACCTAATCCATTTACATAATCAGCCTCGTTTTTTTTTTCCTACTCACAATTTAAACAACTTATTTATTTAGAGATCAAGCAACGACTGTTAATGAATTTTACACAAAGCACGCTAATAACGGGGCCTGTGGAACAGAAGGGTAATCACAGCAGGAATTAGTTTTCTACTTAAACATCCTTCCTTTGCAACATATCAATCTAATGTGTCCGATATTACCATTAACAACCAGATACATTGCTCAATTAAATTACAAAATGAGCTGCAAAGCCCTCGTTACGTTTCGTGTTTAATTTGCATTGGATTCTGCCTATCCGGGGAGGCCTACATTATTATACCCACTCAACTTTAATATGCTTGCGATGATTTGGGGTGGGTTAATGCAGCTGTCACCTACAAAATTAATGGAGGTAATTTTACAAAATATTAAACACCAGGCAGCCCGTTTAGGGGGGAAACCCAAATGCTACCCAATCTTCTTCCTATTGAACTCGCTGTAGTGATTAGCAAAGCTTGCTGGAGGGCCCTGAGGCTTTGAGGATTTTTCTGAGACCCACAATCATGAGTCAGGCCCCAACAAGGAGGAGGATTAGGATTATTTCCCCATTTGCGACATTTTGACAGTGACAGTCAAGAGTCAGCAAGGTAGGACGGCATCCAGCTAGATGGAGCCTGGGACCTGCTCTTCTCCAACAAGTGGGCTGTATTCCTGTTCATGTGAAAGTGGACCCAAATGAAGAGCTCCTGTTCTGGTCCTGGGGTCTCTGGTTCCGGTCCTGCTGGCTCATCCTGTGGATTTCTTTATTGCAGGAGATGGTGAGGATGGGAAGGGGGTCAGCTCTTCCTTCCGCTGAGTCCCCAGAAACCCAGTCTCTGACAGATGTCAGGGAGGGATGGCACCCCAGATTCTACATGGATGAACACTCACATAGATGAACACTGGCTCACAAAAAGATCCCATCTGGCCTAAAAGACTCTGGATGAGAGGGAAGCACGCCCAAGACTAGCAATGGAAAATCTCTTTTCTGGGCCTCACTAAGGATTTGGAGCTGACTCCAGGGGGAGTTGGAGCAGCTTCACTCTGCTGGTCCCAGCAGGAAGGACTTATCAAGGTTGTTTCACCCTCGATCTCTGTTCCTCGATCTTAAGTTCCTTGGGCAGGGGAGGCAGGGGGATGACTAACAAATGTTCCTTGACATCTTGTCAGGACAGAGTAACAAAATCCAGAGCCTGAGTTGCAGAGGGTGAGAGCCCCCTCTACAGCCCTTTCCTCTGCTGAAGGCAGATGTGGTTGAGAGTGGGGTGAGCATAGGCTAGGCCAGGGTCTGTGGGCAGAATGTCTTTGTCCAGCTTTGAATTCACTCACCATCAGTGAGCTGGTTGTTCCTCCCACTTCCACGATACCTAGCCTTTCACCAGGGCCTCCGTCTTCCTTCCAATGTGTCAAAAGGGCACATTGGTCATTCCTCAGTTATGTGTTTTGAGGCTTATCCACTCTGCCAGGCTGGTTTGGTTCCAGGACCCTGGAGCCCTTGTGCAGTCTGCTCTCAGGCCAGAGGCCTTTAAAGGATGCATAGTGGTGTATCTTTTTGACTGAACTCAAATAAGGAATAAAAATCCACTTCTAGAAGAAATCGTGCTAATGTACCAGCTCATTTTACACTCTCAGCTTCTTTGGATGACCTTTGCCTCCCTCTGGAGGGCAGAAGCCAGAATGGGTGGTAGGTCCTCAACTCCTTCCTGAGCTAAGTCGATGCAAGTTCAGGGTTCAGATCACCGGGCTCAGGGAGGGCTATGTTCTTTAGGCCCAGGGCCAGGAAAGCTGAATTGCTGGATCTCCCTGGCAGGAGGACCCAGAGCGCTTTCTGAGAAAGGGAGGGGAAAGCTGGCCCTTCCTTGGACTGGCATACCTTAGTAGTCCCTGCAAGGCTGCTATGAACACGAGCAACATGAACAGCAAGGACAACGGTCAGCACCATCCTTACCTGTCCCCCATGTAGCCAGCTGTGCAGTGGCACTGCCCAGTCACGTGATCACACTGCCCTCCATGGTGGCAAGGACAGTCCTGGCTGCAGTTCTGGCCGAATGTCCCTGGTGGACAGGGCTGGGCACACACTGCTCCCTGCAACAGAGGAGGGCAGATACATGGGTGCTGCTTCTGAGATGCAAACCTGAGGTGACACCCTCCTAGAAGTGGCCCAGCTGCTCCAGCCCCAGGAGCCACCCCATTCACTCCATCACTCCATGGGACTTTCTCCCCAATCACAGAAGCAGAGAACGATGGGCCTCATGGCTCCAAGGCCCCATCTTAGAGATGAAGGAGATTGAGGCCAATTTGCTCATCCAGCTATTCAGCACACAATTAGTGAGTGCATATTTTATATCAGGTGCTGTGTTAGACTCTGGATTAAAAAAATGAATAAGACAATTCTCCTCCGAGTGTACTGGGGAGAGAGACAAAAAAAACAGGTCAGGTATGTAGTGCGAAGTGCTCTCAGGCTGGACTCCAATAGGGTGCTGAGAAGAGACTGATTGAACATGGTGGTCTGCAAATGCACTCCAGGACACACTGCTGTCAATGTCTCAAATCCAGCCAACACAAGAGCAAAGGGGCGAGGGGGAAGGACAGGAGGGGAGACTGTAGAGGACGAGAGATGTTACAAGTCAGAAGATGGAAATGCAGGTGATGGCGCAGTAATAGCTCGGGATTCTGCTCTCACAGTAATGCTTGGTGTCTGCAGAGAGAGTGTGAGAGGGCAGCAGGCATCTTTTTAACTCAGAAAAACTCAGAAATCCCAGATACCAGGAGCCTCTGGAGGTGCAAGGGGCAGGTAGAGTGAAAAGTAGAACTATTTGAAAGTTAATAAAAGAAGGAATTAGGGTCCAGATCTCTGCCCCCACATCTAATAATAACCAGGTAACTACCCAAGTCTGACAGAGGCTGTCAGTTTACTTACAGAGAGGTTGACCCACATAGACTCTGGACACAGGAATATTTAGCTGGGATTGGGGGTGCCAAGAGAAGTGGGGGATGCTGTGGAACTCTGCCTGCTGAACCATCGGTCCCTTTGCTCTCAGAATGCTGATGAGCAGACCAGGTACCCTCTGGCAGTGTTCCTTTCTGGGAACATGAACGAGCTCAAGATGTAAGACCTATAATTACTAATATTTGAGGGTTCCCTAAGTTGACAAACTTGGCAACTCCCCAAACCTTGCAGCTTCCAGTTGACTTTTCTGAGGCTCCTTGTAAAACATGAACAGGTGGGCTAGGATCACCAGATATTTGAAATAAGGCTCTGACATGAGAGATGAAGAACAAGGCAGAGAAACAGGTGGAAGGAACACAGCAAACAGCAGCTATGCAAGAGGCAGAGAAAACATTCAGACAGAGAAGAAAAAAAACCTCTATCATCATGAAAACGAATATCCTTAGGTAGTTCTATGAAGATCTTGAATTCATGAAGAGTTAGAGTGGTGTAGCTGGGATACCCAGAGGATAGGGTAGAATTTTTGAAAATTAAAAATAAGATGGCAGACTTATAAAAAATTGCAAAAGAAGAAGTGTAAGGCAGAGGTGAAGAAATCTCCCACAAAGCAGAATGAGAGAATACAAATATAAATTGAAAAAAGTTTGGAAAATAATAAGAAATAGAAGCTCAACGTAGGAGGTCTGACACCTAATTAACAGCAGTTCCAGAAGATAGAACTGAGAAAACAAAGGTGAGTAAATTAAATGGGAGGGCCTCCCCAGTGGTGCAGCGGGTTGAGCACTGTGGGTTGAAGCTGTCTGCAGCCTCTGGCAGTGCTGGTTCGATTCCTGATCAGCCAGGGAGATTCCCACATGGCACAGCAGACCTCTCCTGTCTTGCCCGCTGCTCCCCTCAGCAGTGTATTTCGGTCCTTCTATCTGTTCTGCTCCCTAATCTGTCTCTGGTGAATCCTCTCACCCTCCCGCGCTCTGGCTTGTACCCCAGCTCTTGTATAAATAAATAAATCTTTTTAAAAAAATTAAATGGGAAACATAAGAACATTTCCCAGAATGGAAAGATGAAAAGCACTGATTTCCAAATGGAAAGGGTCCACAGAATATCCAGTCTAAAACATGAAAAAAGACCCACACTTAGGCTTATTATTATAACTTTTTCTATCTCTGTGGATAAAGAAATGATCCTTAAAGTTTGTAGAAAGAGGAAAACAGTCACATGCAAAAGAACAGGAATCAAAAGGTATTAGATGGCTTTGGGGGGTATGAGTGGGGCAGGGAACTTCTCATCCTGCCCCCACCCAGTCACAGCCTTGTGGGTCTAAGTGACTTTGGAAATTACACCTCTGAAACCTAGGTCTTTCTCATACGGAATTTTTTTTTTTTTTTAAGATTGATTTATTTATTTATACAAGAACCGGGTATAGGCCAGATGCACGGGAAGGTGAGAGGATTCACCAGAGACAGAGCGGGGAACAGAACAGGCAGACTGACGAAATACACTGCTGAGGGGAACAGCGGGCGTGACAGAAAAGGTTTGCCGCACCATGTGAGGTCTACTGCGCCATATGGGACCCTCGCTGGCCAGCCGGGATTGAACCCACACTGCAGAGGCTGTGGACAGCTTCACAGAGCTGTGCTCAACCGCCTGCGCCACCAGGGGAGGCCCTCTTTTTTTTTTATGCATACAAGACCGGGGGTACAGGCCAGAGGTTCAGGGGATGAGAGGATTCACCAGAGACAGAGTAGGGAGCAGAACAGGCAGACTGACCGAAACACACTGCTGAGGGGAGCAGCGGTCGCAACAGGAGAGGTCTGCTGTGCCATGTGGGTTCCTCTCTGGCCGGCTGGGGGATCGAACTCATGCTGCAGAGGCTGCAGATTGCTTCATAGTGCTGTGCTTCACCCGGTGCGCCACCAGGGAGGCCCCTCAAATGGAATTCTTAACCTGTTCCTGTTTCCTGCCACCTTTCTAGCTTCTCCCACACCAGGGGTAGTCATTTCTCTTACAGAGATCAAGGATTCTCCCCCAGTTAATTAATCAGTTAGTTCAACACACAACAATTAAGCACCCATAATTGCTAACCCTGAGGAAGCTAGTCAGGAAAATCTTGCCAGGCCCAAGTCATCTTTCAGTATCATTTAATTTACTTGTACCAAATTAAATGGGAGGACTTTTAGCTGAGATTTCTCCCCCACACATAGTTAGGACATTATGAGGGTTTGCTCAGGGGACTGAAAGCAGGCAGGGCAGGGAAGGTTGAGGGGGCAGAGGGAGAGCCCCAGGAGAGTGAGCTATGCATGTGAGGAGGGGTGAGGGGAGATGCCACTCAGAGGAGGGGCTATCTCAGGCATGGCAGGGTCTGAAAACACTGCACCCCATAAACTCTAGGGATTCCTTGGGGAAGAGGAGTCTCTGGCCAGTGTCTTGAGTCAGTCTTCCCTGGCCCTGGGCTGGACAGGGACATCTTATCTGGAGGAAACATTTTGAGCTCTCTTGGAGGGTTGCACTTATACCTGTAACCTTCCCAACACGGAGCAGTATGGGACCTTCACACACTTATACATGTGAATGCACATACACATATGTACAAATAGCGCCCCCCCCACACACAGCACCCCAGGTTCCTGAGTCCCTAGGCCTCTCCTTAGGCCTAGGGACTAAGGGAGTTCCCAGGGTCTGAAGGGACAGGGTCCCTTGGAAGTTCTGTGGCCTGGTGTGGTGGAAAGAACATGGACCTTAGAGTCAAGAACTGGCTCAAATCTCCACTCTACCTCTTCCCAGATGGCTGTGCTGGGACAAATCATGGTGTCGTTCTGAGCATCAGTTCCCCCATCTCTAAAATGGGAGTGGTAACCCCTAGTCTGGGTGAAGATGAAGTGAGATTAGGGATGTGACGGAACCTACCACAGAGCCTTAAAGAGCAGGATTTGCTTAGTATGAATTCAAGCCAAGCAGACCCCTGATGAGGCAGCACATGGCAGGGGCCTCATATAAGCAGTGGGAGAGAATCACACAAGTAATCAGCCCCTGCTGTTTGGAAGGACAGCTTTTTGAGGCGATGCGGGGGGAGAAAGCATGCGGGAAAGTGTCAGCTTGAGAGGGCTGTGGCTTATGGCTTCTCTCCTGCTGTTATGAGCTGAACTATGTCTCCCCCAAATTTATATATCCTACCCTCACCCCCCTGTATCTCAGAATGTGACTGGGTAAGGGGCCTTACTGAGGTAACAAAGTTGAAATGAGTCATGCTGATGCAATAGGACAGATGTCCATGTAAGAAGAAGCGACGAGGACACAGACACCACAGAGGAAAGGCCAGGTGGTGACATGGGGAGAAGAAACCCTTTATAAGGCAAGGAGAGAAGCCTCAGAATCAGCCAACGCTGTGACCCCTGGACCTCAGACTTCTAGCCTCCAGAATTTCGAGAAAATTGAGTCTGCTGTTTGAGCCACCTAGTCGGTGTGATGCTGACAGCCAAGCTGCTAACACACCCATCTCACAGTCAACTGAGCGCAAGCTTCCGGCTGCAGTGGGGCTTGGGCTGTGGGGCATGTACAAAGCTGGAGACATGGTGAGGCACGTGTGCTCCCCTCAGAACTGGCTGGACCAAATGGCTTTGACAAAGTCTGGAAACCAACTCCACTTTAAGAGAATTGTGGTCAAGTAGAACTTCAAAAAGGAGGAGGCCAAGATGGCAAAGGCCATGCCAATGGAGGCAACCCAGCCTCTGAAGGCCTTCCTAATGATCACTGCTGTCCCAGGGTGGCTCAGGGGCTCTCAACAGACAGTGTAGTGTGGTTAGTACGGGTGCTAAGAAAAAGATCCAGGCCCCAGACTAGGGCATGGGAGCCCATGAATCACCCCTCCCAGACCTGAGCATCTATGATTCTGCAGCCTCAGCTCCCGCCACCTCTGTCTGACCCTCCCAATCACTGGCACCACCTCTCGACTATTTCCTCTGAGTGCACGTGTGTGAGCACACATCCGCACACGACATCCAGCCTCCACCATCAGACTGGGGACTCCGAAGGGGCTGATTACCTCTCCTCTAACCACCCCATCTCTCTGCAGTGCCTGCTCTCATCAAACTACTCATGCTTGGCCTCTCTCCTCTGAAAGGTCGCAGAGCCCAGAAAAATAGAGGGAACATGCCCCCTGCTACTTGCGAAGGCGCCTCCTGGAAAGGACAAATGACGGCCCAGCAAGTGGCATGTCCTGTGCACAGTCAGGGCCTGGTAGCTGGGAATGTCTGGGGGCGGGCTGCAGGGCCAGAGGTCCTGGAGGCCCCTCTCCAGCTCTGTGCCATGCCTCTGTCCTGTGGGACACACATCACGTGGGTCAGCAATCCTGTTCACGAGCCCTGAGTGTGAGTGGAGCCACCTGGGCCAAGGAGAAAGTGAGGCAAAGGAGGATGGTAAAGGGGGGAACCTTCTGCCCGGTACTCTCCACAGCCACAGTGCTCCCTGTGAGGGGCCTTGGGCCTGAGCTGCAGCCTCATTACACTGTGACTCTGCACGCATGACGGGCATTAATAATTCATACAAATCTGCAAGTTAAATGCTGTGTCAAAAATAGAAATGCAGTTGTCTACAATAAAATTAAAAACACAAAATCCCCAAATCCAAAGGCTTCTTATTGACAAAGGTTCCTATCATCTAGAAGAAAAACCTCTCACTGTCGGGGAGGAAAAAAATCCCTCCACGTGCTGCTCTCTCCTTTCTCCCCGCCCTTTCAGTTGCCTTAAAGAAGCCGTTACAGGTACCGGCCTGCCTGTGGCCAGCTGTCCCCCCACAACATCTGGAGGTGACCTCAGTGCCCACGGCAAGCCTCTGAGGACCCAGCTATGGGGGTGGAATTCTGGAAGCTGGCTGGAGATAAGACTGCTTTTTCCGAGTGGGAGAAATGGGCAGATGTGAGAGAGGGGCTGCAACCCCCTTTGTCTTTCTCAAATGAGGGACTGGAAGATACGTACATACACACACACACACCACACTGAGGGCTGGAATTGAGGAGTCAAGAGATCTGGATTCTAGCTCCACCTCATTCTTAATTGGCAGTGTGGCCCTGGGCAGGTCACTTAGCCTCTCTGAGCAGCAGCTTCCTCATCTGAGAAAGGAAGGTATTGATGATGGACAGTGGTGTCCAAACCTCCTCAAGTTGGGAGACCCTGTCTTCATGTGAAACTTACTTAGAATCTCAATATAGAAAGTAGATTAAAATGGAAAAGTGGGGGTGTGTGTGAGTCAAGAGTCTTAATTATTAGGCTCCCCCTCCTTCGCTCCCACCAAGACACCCTAGGGTTCTGAGAAGCACAGAAGGAAATCCTATGGTCTCAATCAATTATTTCCAAATGCAGACTTGCAGACATGGTTGGCTGCCTCAGAATCATCTTGGGAGCTTATTAAAAATAGAGATCCTGGGCCCCAGAAGTTCTCCGTGAAGCCTGGAAATCGGTATTTTACACCTAACCCCGTGCCCAGTGACTCTGCTGTACATGTTTGAATGCTGTTGGGCCAGTTGATCCCCCTAGGTCCTTTCCTGTCCTAAAAAATTCTGACAAAATCTGTGCTTGCGTCAATGGTCCCCGCAGGCGTCCTTCCTGCCCGCCCCTATGACCTCCATGTTTGCAGCCTCCCGAAATATTCTGCTCCTGCTCAGCAGCCCAGTCATCTGTGGCTTTGCAAAGCCTCAGGCCCCAGGGGAGGCAACCAGCTGTGTCACGGAGATTCCCCTGATTCCCCTGACATGTGGGTTACTAGATGGTCTGAGGCAGGGATGCAGCCTGGGAAAGCCAGCCTTAGTGTCTCTGCTTCTGAGGAGCATGGATCTGCAGGGGTGGAATGGGGGGCACTGACAGGTGGAGCACAGTAGCTTAAAAGAGGCTTATTGATTGTCTGTGGCATCCAGGGATAAATAAAACAAGCGGTTGTAGAGAACTTCAGAGTTTGCAAGGCATTGCTGACATACACTGTCTCATCTGAGCCTTCTCTCATCAGGGAAATCATGCAGGGCAGGGCTTACTGTGGTTATGTCAGTTTTGCTGATGGGGTAACAGAGACCAGAGTAACTGTGGAACTTTTTCAGGGTCAACATTAGGTGTAAGACCTGCATTTAGGCCTGTGAGGTTATAAATCCCATCCCCCTCTCCCAAAATGCTGTTTCCCAGGCACAAGACCTGGACTCAAGGCTGAATTACTTGGAGCACCTGATATTGAAATTACTTGGAGCACCTGAAACAGATGTGGGGGCCCATACAGTGTGTGTGCGTGCATGCGTGTCTGTGTGTGTGAATGCTGGTGGAAGTTGGGAATCTGCGATCTCCTCTTCCCCTGTCCTTACACCAGTCCTTTCAGCATCATTTGGCCCAAGAATTTTTGCAGCTCAAGTAACACCCACGCCCACAGACAGAACCGCTCAGTAAGCTCAGCAACTTTGCACTTGAGGGGCCACATGAAGAGTAAGTTCCTCATGGCACACAGCACTTAGATGGCAGATCTGAGATTCAAAGCTGTGTCTGTGGCACCACCCCAGTATCTAACGAGGCCATGACATAAGCCAGAAGGAGGGTATTAAGGGTGGAAGAGGATTGTGGCTCTCCACAGTTTGTGAGTGGGGGCGCCCAACCCAGACTCTGCAGGGCCACCTACCGTCCAGCCTGGGGGGCAGGCACACTCGCCGGTGATGTGGTGGCAGGTTCCCCCATTCTGGCAGGGGCAGCGCAGCTCACAGTGAGCCCCGTGGCTCCCGGGTGGGCACAGCTCCTCACAGCTGCAAGGGGAAGCAGAGGGGGTTAGAAACAGCAGCACTCAGAGCAGATGGCAGGGCCACAGCGCTGCCAGTTCCAATGGCCCAGCACTCCCCAGGAGTTTAGTGAGTTCACAGTCAATGTGAACTATTTTGGGCACAGGGTCCGCTGAGATGCAGTTCTGCTCCCTGACAGGAGGGGGAAGCAGGGCTCCTATAGAAGAAACAGGAACATTGTGTGCTGGGCGGGTACTTGTGGGATGACTTAAGTGCTTTTAGTGTATTTTTGGGGAGGGAAGGCTGAGGAAGCTTTCCCTAAGAGGGAGACTTTTTTATTTTTTGCTATAAAGATATTTTTTACAGAGACATACTGCAGGGGAGATGGCAGGAGAGGGGCCAGAGGGAGGAAGGGAGGAGAATAGGGGACTGTGGTGATGGTGCATGGGTGCCTTGGGGAAGGAAATTCTATGGGGACTCAACCCAAGGGGGTAGGGGGAAGAAAATATTGTTTAAAAAAATAAAAAAATTTAAAAAAAGATATTTTTATTTATTTTTTAATTAATTTTTTAAATGAAGTATCTTTTTCTTACATACTTGTTCATTTTTTGATAGTATAGGTTTTCTCTCCTCAGGTGTGGTCATTGCAGTTCTCTCACCACTAAAGTACCCACAGTCCTCCACCAGAGCCCATTGTGCTCTTCCCCCACTTGCATTCACCCCTCCGCTGTCCCTCCCCTCCTAGATGCCTTAGATCTGTGATCAGTTGTCTTTGTCTGACCCTTTGTTAGGTTTCTCTATATTCCACACAGAAGTGAAACCATCCAGTATTTATCTTTTTCTTCTGACTTATTTCACTTAGCATAATCCTAAGAGGGAGACATTTTACTTGGGTCTGGAAGATGAAGTTAGTTTCACCAGGAGACTAGGAGGGAGGGACAGGCAGAAGGGACAGCATGAGCAAAGGCAGTGAGAGGTGACCACAGAGCAGCCTTCAGAAATCTCCCTGGATTCAGAGAGCAGGAGCATCTGGGCCTGTGCCTCCTCTCCACTGCACCCCCCTCCAGGCTCTGGAAGAATCTCAGCTACCATGACAGGCTTATGTGTGGGGTGGGGGGTGGAGTGAGGTGGGCACTGATGAGATGAGGGGAAGGATTTGCATGGGGTCTTGGCCTTAGTCCATTGGCCTTGGCCACTAGCTGGAGCTGGCAGACAGGGCAGGGAACACCCTCAGTCAAGGATGTGTCTGCAGCCTGAGTCTTGGGTGACTTCAGGATCCAGGCTGTAGGGAAGCCAGCACCTTCCACAGGGTAGGAAGGAGAACATCAATCTTGTCTCGGAGAGGGTGCAGCTAAGTAGCCTTGGAAGTCCCCAGTCACTACAGATTCCAGGGAACTGTAGTGAGAGGGTGTTTGGGGTCTGGTGGGAGAAAGTAGGGGAGAGGAAGAGGCACAGTAAAATTCCTGTCTCTGCATATCTATCCAGGCGCCTCTCTCACCTCTGTCTCAAATAGCCTGGATGGGCCAGGCTCCATGTGAGCAGTGGCTTCTGGGTTATGACCAGAAGAGGGGTCCTGGACCTTGACTAGGAAGGGTCTCCCTTATCCTCTGCAGGACATGGGGTGACTGCAGATTTTACAGCTAGGAGGATGGGGGACCCTCCTTCTGCTCCCACCAGCCTGCCTATGTGCTAGAGGCTGGTGAGGGCAGCGGCACCCAACCCACCCCCCATACCCAGTAATCCCTTTACTCACTAGACGCCAGTGTAGCCGGGCGCGCAGAGGCACTCGCCGGTGCGGGGGTCACAACTGGCACCATGGTGGCACTGGCACGGCAGCTGGCAGCCCTTGCCGTGGGTGCCAGGGGTACAGAGCTCCTCGCAGCGCCAGCCGCGGAAGCCGGCGGCACACACACAGGCACCAGTGATGGGGTTGCACAGGGCACCGTTCTGGCATTGGCACCGGTTGCTGCAATGGGGGCCCCAGTGGTCGCTGTCACAGCCTGCAAGAAAGGAGACTGTCAGGCCTAAGAGGCCCAAAGGCCCTCCCTGGGGCAGAGAACCCTGGAATCTCGGCTCATGAGGACTTCCCACCTCTGTATCACTCTTCCCTGGAGTGGAGGCAGTAAGGGTTGTGTGGGTGGAAGCCTGGCTCTCCTAACCTCCATCAGCTCTTTACTAAGTCACCCAGATATCACATAAGTGAAGAAGCTTGTTTCCTCAACACGTTTCGTGACTCTGTCTCCCAGTTGGGGCCATTCCCTTCCAACCAATGGCTCCCCCTCTGTAACCTCTGTCCTGTCCTGAAATTCTGGAGCCACAGGCTTTACTCTTTTTTTTTTTTTTAAGATTTATTTATTTGTGCATATAAGAACGGGGATACAGGCCAGAGGTGTGGGGAGGTGAGAGGATTCACCAGAGATGGAGTGGGGAACAGAACAGGCAGATTGACTGAAATACACTGCTGAGGGGAGCAGTGGGTGAGACAGGAGAGGTCTGCTGTGCCATGTGGGTTGCTCCCTGGCCAGGGATGGAACTCTTGCTGCAGAGGCTGTGATCAGCTTCATAGTGCTGTACTTAACCCCTTGCACCACGAGGGAGGCCCAGGCTTTACTCTGTTTGGTAAGTTGTCAATGTTCCTCTCAGACAGGCCCTTTCTCTCCAGCCTGCAACCACAATTCCCTGCCACCCTACCCCCTTTCCTCAGGCCAGTCTGGTCCAGCTCCCCTTTATCTTCAATGCCTCTATCTGTCTCTTCCAGAAACTTTACTTTTCTCTCCTCTTGCGTCTCCCTCTCCAGTACAGAGGTTTTAACTTCCTGCCCTCCCTTGGCTCCATCTCCAGGTCACCCTTCCCACCTGCTGCTTTTCCCTTTCAGTATTGCCTCCTCCCCCTGGCTCCTTCATCTTCAGTTCAATTTCATTATTTTCTAAGCAGTCAGCTTCAGATGGAGCAAGAAAAGGAAATATTTCCCTGGGAGGTGACAGACAGTCTTCAAGATCTTTATATGTAATTAACGGTTTCAAAGAGTGATATCAGAGCCAGCTTTGCAGAAATTTCCTCTCCAGCTGTGAAAAGGGGCTATGAGGCAGTGTGCTAGGTATGTCACCCCGCCTGCTGCCACATCCTACTCTGACCCTCAGCTCGTGCATATAGGACACACAGTAACATAACGTCCTCAGACCACAGTCTCACTCAATTCCTGGATGGTGGGGGGGGGTGTGTGAATGGGTGGAGCTCAGGCATGGACAGATAGGCACAAATAATGTAGAAGTTCAGTGGAGAGAAAGATTGTTTCCAGCTGAGAAGGCCAAGCAAGACTTCCTAGAAGTCATGTGAAGTGACTATAAAAGCTGTCACACTTGTCTGCCCAACACTGTGACCAACAGTCCTGGTTTCAGCACTGAAAGTCCCTCATTCCAAGAAATCCTCAGTCCTGGAGTAGTTCCTCACCATACTGCCCGCGGCAGGGAGGGTGATCATTAGACTTTTCAGCTCCAGTGATTCCAGGCTTTAGTTATTCTGAGAGGAAAGGGGTGGGTGAGTGGGCTCGGGGAAGGCATGACTGGGGCAGGCACAGTAAGAGTAAAGAGACAGTAGCTCTGGAGTGCTGGGCATGGCAGAGCTCAGGTTCAAAAATGCCCAGCACCTGGGATCTTTGGGGACAAACAGGTTGATGGGGGAATCACTGTCAGTCTTATCAAGCCCATTGCAAGCACTCCCACTGGCTGAGCAGGGTCAAGTGGTGAATGTCATGGAGTGCAGACCTCATCCTTTAGTAGAGGGAACCACCATGGGTCCAGAATCCCAGTCACCCCGTCTTGTTTCATTCCTCCTTCATCTGTGCCCCAAACATTCACACACACAAACTGAGCTGCTGAAGTTTTCAGTGAGCCTCATTTTGCATTTTCTACCTGATACTACAGTGAGGTAAAAATTAAATCCAGGGCCTCCCTGGTGGCGCAGGCAGTTAAGAACAGCACTGTGAAGCTGTCCGCAGCCTCTGCAGTGCCAGTTCGATCCCCACCAGCCATGGAGATATCCACATGGTGAGCAGACATCTCCTGTCTCGCCCGCTGTTCCCCTCAGCAGTGTATTTCAGTCAGTCTGCCTGTTCTGCACCCCACTCTGTCTCTGGTGAGTCCTCTCACCCTCCCGCATATCTGGCCTATAACCCTGTTCTTGTATAAATAAATAAATCTTTAAAAAAAAAATCAAATACAGTTACAACCTCCACTTACACAGAAATTGGCTCACAGGACGGTATGACGGGGGACCAGCTCCCCAGTATCTCCCACTTCACCCTCTCTCTGGGACATACACTCAGCAAAAATGAGCGGAATTACCTACTGTACCATTTCTCTATCTTCCTTTGTTGCCAAGTACATGTAGTTCAAATTGCATGTTTGATGTGCATATGTTGGGACTTGAATTTAATACCAATGACAATCACATTTTAAATGCTCACTACGTACCAGACACCATGCTAGTAGTTCTCCAGACATTGTTAAAATTTAATCCTCATGCCAACCCTGGTGTTAGTTTCTATTATTTCTCCATTTTCTAGATGGGGAAATAAAGGGTCAGATAGATTAAGTGATTGCTCAAGGTCATAGTCAAGGGCAAGTCCAAGTGCTTTGCCTCCAGCTTGTTCCACTGCCGGTAAGTGGGACACTTTCTGACTGATGACTCTGAGGAGACTAGGAGGTACCTTTGGGGACAGGGTGGCAATTGCCAAGCACAAAGGCAGGGACACTATGGAGACTAGCCACTTGCTCTCTGTCACTGAACCACACAGGACTAGAACAAAGGGTTCCTTCTCCTCATTGTTAGGGCTGTTTCCTCTGTAATAAAGTGTTGACACCCAAAGTCAGGTTGTCCAAGGTGCACCATAGAGCATACAGTTACATTCTGCCCATCGGGTGACCTCCATTCTCTCGGGCATAGAAAAACCCAGTAGGACGCATAGCTGCACCTCAGTTCAACAAACATTACCATGTACTGCCAGTGCCAGAAAGTGGCCTGCCCTTTGGGAGTGTACAGTCTTGTGGGGATAGAGATGCTGGAACAGCATTTATGGCACACCATGCAAGTGCCGAATAAGGGCAATTTAGGGTATTAGAGGAGCAGAGATAATCACGATTCTGTTAAGCTTGACAATCTGGTTCCCAGACCACTGATTAGCATGTGCGTGCACGTACAGATATGTCAAGGGAAGTGCCACATTCTCTGCCCCATTTAATGAGGGGCGGAGCTGAGCGCCAGATTGAAGCTATAGAACATGGAAGGCAGGTGGGCTAGGAAAGGTGGGATTCCTCTTGTTCCTGCAACCCGACTTGCACCCTTGTACTGCAGGGCAGAAGACATGTGGGGGAAAGACATGTAAAGACACTTGGAAAGGATGCATGGGTGAGAGGCATGGGGGAGGCTGACAATAGCAGCCTTTATCTTGATGTGATGTCTTCTTTTGTCCCAACCTCTGGGACATACTTCAGAACTTCTTTCCTGTGGTTTCCCTTAAACTTGTGGCAAGTTTTCAGACCTCAGTAGCCACATTTCGGGCAGACCCTGTTTGGCTGGGCCTTTGCCCACAGGGGTTGGGTAATTTGGGGTGATTTCTTGATAAAAATACCCTCTCTTCTCTTCCCTCTCTATACATACTAATTGTATTAAAATTCCTTCACGCTAAGTGTCTGTTTTGCCTATGTGCACATAGATGGCCAGAATCCTTTAAAGCATGCAAGTTTGGGGGTTCCTGGTTACCCCTTGGTCATGTTCTAACAGATGCACATGCATACATTTGTGTCTGTGTGTGTGAATATTTTTGGGGGGTCCTAAAAATATGTAGCAAAAGCTCCATGTCACCATGGGGGACCAAGAAATAAAGAGAAAACATTTGTAAACTAAAAAAAGCTACTTGGAGTCATTAGTATAGGGGCAAATCACCCCTCATATACAAATTGACAGGAAGAGGCTACATTCAATTTAGAATATTCTGATTAAGGAAGCAGGGAAGTGTGTAATCTCTTTCATAGAAACTTCCCCCCAGAGTGATTAAATGAAAAAAAAAAGTTAGGGTTCACAAGGATAAGCTTCAGTTATCTAGAAAATCCACTTAAAAACACCTCATTCCCCAGCAATGACAGAGAAATGAGGCGGACCTGCAGTGAGTCAATTATCCGCCCTATTGAAGGTGAATAAAAACTCTCGTCATTAAAATTACAACAGGAATTCGCCTTCTTCCACAGATAATCACAAACTCTCTTCAATTTGGCCTTGGAATGTCATCCCCTCACACACTTTTTCTCCTGTCACCGATGCCCCATCCTAATTATATTTGGTTTTGGCTGATGTGTCCAATGGCTGTGTCTTCTTTGGGAAGGTAGTGAGGGCGTGAGGTAGAAAGGTGTGGTGTGGCTGGATCTGCTCCTTTAAGTTGGTCAACTCACCCCTTCTCAGTTTTGACTACACAATAGCATCACTCTAAAAGGTTCTTAAAAACACTCTTTTCTGGGGCCTCCTTGGTGGTGCTAGGGTTAAAGTCTCAGGGCTATTAATTTATAGCCAGCCACTGCAGCTCGAGTTTGATACCCAGCCAGAGAGCTAACCCACATGGCGCAGATCTCTCCTGTCTGGCCCGCTGCTCCCCTCAGCAGTGTATTTCAGTAGATCTGCCTGTTCTGTTCCCCGCTCTGTCTCTGAGGAATCCTCTCACCTCCTGTACCTCTGGCCTACATCTAGTTCTTGTATGCACAAATAAATAAATTTTAAAAAAGCACTCTTGTGTGGATCTCACCCCCCATTCTGATTTAACTACTCTGAGGGGATGGGGCCCAAGTATAGGTCCTTTTAAAAAGTTTAGCAGGTGAGAAATTTCGGAGATCTGCTGGTTCCTCTCAGAGAGACTGGCAGGAGGATGCTGGGCCTATGTGGGGCTGGAGGGATGAACGGCCTCCATTCATCGACTAAGAGGAGTGGTCTAAGGTCAAGTGATAGACGCCAACCTGGAACCCTTCAACCCTGAGTTCCCCCCACCAGCACTAGAGCCTGGGCAGAAGCCCCAGCCCACTCTCTTCCCCACAGCAATGGAAAGTCTTGATGCTATCAGAATACTTCTCAGGAGTGCCCATGGCTCTGAGTCTGCTCCCCACAGTCCTTGTGTCCCTGCCCACCCCAAGGAGCAGGGTTTGCTGACAAGCCAGGGCACTGTTCTTAAGTTTACACAGCAGCAGGCATGGAAGCAGAGATGGAGCAGCCGCCACCCAGAACCAATCCAGCTGATAAATAAAGTGACTTCCCAGAGAGCTAGGCCATTTGTCAACTGACTTGCCCCAATAAAAGCCCAGGGAATCTTGGGGGCTGGGTCCTCTACCCTCTTCCAGCTACAGTTCTGAGGGAGCCTGGGAAGGCAGGCCATGGGCAGTGTCGTGTGATCTTGCATTGTCCCTCTCCTCTCTGGGACTCTGTTTTCATGTCTGTAAAATGAGACTTGGATCAGTAATTCTTGATTGGTGTAGATCACCCCTTCCCCACCAAGAGGCATGGGGGTCAGGGGGGCGAGACGATTCTCCTCACTAAGAAACATCAGTAGGTATGATGCACACCAGAAACTTAATCTTGTAATGCAATGTTACTTCAATTAAAAAGGGAAAAATATAAAAATTAAATTAAATTTTGGGGGAAAACACCATCAATAATAGATGCCGGTCCATCCCTGATAGGTATGAATCTATGCTCTGTAGCACAATGTCTCCATCAGGACAGAAAGAACAGGGGTGGGATGTGTATTTGTCCTTATGTGGAAAAGAAAAATGCGAGGTGGGTACCCAGGCTCTGAGCTGAGCCATCGCTCAGTTCCCTATCTTTCTACCACTTAGATTGCTGGAATTAAATATTAATAGACCAAGATGCCATAGATTAAAACCCAAATCTCCTGACACAGTCCCTAAGTCTAGAAGATGCTGACAGCACAGGATTATAACGATATATCATTAGCTCTTAGTGATCTATTTATTATACTTGTTACTTACTCCCTGTTATTTAACCACACTATCTCTATGCCCCTTCCTGGGGAGGCGGGGACTCAGTGCTCCGTGGGAAGTGGCTTCACCCCCACCTTCCCTTAGTCTTCTGGGGCAGAGGTGGAGTTGCAGATACAAGCTTCAAAATCTAACTCTGGATGCCCAGTATGAACTGAGGCATTCTCGCCTGGGTTATTTCATTGAACCCTTTTTTATGAACCCTCACACTTTTCTTTGTTCAAAGACGATTTGAAGCAAACCATATGAGGTGGGATTGTTTTCCCATTTTCCAACTGAGAAACTGAAATTCAGACACATAAAATAACCAGGTCAGGATTTCTCAATCTTGGTACAATTGATTTTCTTTTTCTTTTTCTTTTTTAGTTTGCGTATATATCTTTTTTCTTTTTTAACTGACGTATCATGTTTTACATCTTTGTTAGTGTTTTGACAGTCTCGGATTGCCCCCGCATCATGTGTCATCACCATAGCCTTCCTACCACCAAATCACCCAGTTGACAAACGGCCTCCAACAATCGATATTTCAGGCCAGAAAATTCTCTGTGTGGGGCTGTCTCGTGCACTGTAGAATGATTAGCAGCATCCCTGGCCTCTACCCACTAGATGCCAGTAACACACTCTCCTCATGATTGTGACAACTAAAATGTCTCCAAATATTGACTAATGTCCTCTTGGGGGCAAAATCAATGCTGATTGTAAAAGGCAGAGTTCAGAGACAGAGATTGACTTTCTTACTTCTCGGTTTTAGAAGACATCCTGTGTAACCCCCATATTTATAGGTCAGAAAACTAACCCAGAGAAGCTGACTGACTTGCCTGTGGCCACACAGCAAGAGCATTGGAGAGCCAGATTTGAGACTAGCTGGCCATGTCACTCTAGGTCCCTTTCTGCCCCACACCAGCTTGTGGGATGTTAAGCTCATATATTTACCTGCCAAACAGTCACTGAGTACCCACTCTGTTCTAGAGGCTGAGAAATAGATAAGCAAATGGGAAACTTTGATCCATCAGAACTGGAAGGGTGTTGGCAAGCTGCTGCTGAAGCAGCTACAACTGGGGAGGGCAGCCCTCTGTCAGGTCAGGGGTCAGGAGATGTGGTTGCTGACAGGGTCTAGGGGTAGCAGGCCAGGAGGCGGACACAAAGCTAATGGGTACATTAAAATGCCCTGAGCAAAGTCATTGACTCAGCTCATTACCTTCCTCATCTTCAGCACCACAGGCTCTACTACAGCTCCAGACTACCAAGTCCATTTTAACCAGACTTCATGCCATCAAAGTGAGGGAGAAATGGGGAGACCCAGTAATACCCTTTTATTAGAGCCCTGCATCTCTCTATGGATGGATGCATCTGGAAAGCAGCACTGCTTCAAGATAACGCCGAGTCTGCTTGGCATTCCACTGTCAGAGCTCCATGCCTCAGTCTGTGGGAATCCATATTAAAACACACACCATCCCATGTTTGTGTAGGTGTGTGTATGTGGGGTCTCAGTCACATCATGAGACGTTAGCAGCCATTAATACCCCAGTTATCTGTTACTATCTGAGTGGCAATTAGCATAACTGGAAGCCAGATTAGGAAGGATGTGTGTGTGTGTGGGGGGGGTGGTTTGGGGGGATGTACCTGCTTTCAAGAGAAGAGATGTGAAAGTCAAATTTATCAACTTCACAGGAACTGCTCTGGATGTAGAAAGCTGCAATATTGCATGGGCAGATGACAGATATTTAGTTATTAGGTAATTGACAGGGTCTAACTTGCTCTATTCAATGCCTCCTTGGGGTAGCTGTAGGTACCCCTATTTTACAGAGGAAAGAATCAAGATCAGGTTTGGTTGGGTGACTTGCCCGTGACCTCACAGCCAGTGTCATCTCTGACCTGTTTCTCAAATGGGGACAACAGGGCCTCAAACCATGGCATGGGGGCAGAGCTGGGACCTTCCAGTTCCAGTACTTTCTCTATAGAAAGAGGATATGGAGATCCAGAGAGGGAAGGGTCCTGTCCAGGTCATTAATTGGAGACAGGAAAGGCTGAGACTTCTGAACCCCTCAAGGTCTTGAGGCCATGCCTAGTGGAGAGGCTGGTTTTGGACAACACGGGCTCCCTGCAGGTATGTCCCCACTGTCTATCCCTGCCCATCCAGAGTCCAAGTTGGAACTCATGTACCAACTTCCTCTGCTCCTAGAGCCTCTGCCCTCAGTTGCAGCATCTGTCTCTGGACAATGATCTCGACAACCTCAGCACTTCTGCCTCAGAAACATCTGCACTGGGGTCATTGAGGTCCACCAGAGAGGCAAGCTGGGGGTTGCCCAAATGGACCCTAGGCCTGGCCAGAGTTAGTCTGTCCTTAGTTCGCTCAAAGCCCTCTTTCCACCCCTGCTTGCCACCACAGACTTTTAATGAGGCCCAGCTCCCTCTGATCTGCCTGCATCACTGCCTTTGAAGCTTCCCAGCCCCAAAGACCATTTATCTCCACAATTTGCCTAGAAAGCCTCATAAATCATGTCTGTGCACAAAGGAATTACCCTTTGGAAGGGCTGTTCAAAGGCAGCTGGCAAAGACACCACAGACCCACCAGGGGGCCTCCGCTGAGAGCTGCACCTTCCCCAGCATGGCCACCTCTCACCTCCCTTTCAAAGCTCCCGAGTGGCCCCCAGGCTGCGGATGGGAAGTGGGGTTGGGGATCAAAGGGAATTTGGTAAAGCTTCTCACTGTGGGAGTGGGACCCCTAGATGTGGGCTCCAAGGAAAATGAGCTCATGTGGGAGTGGGAAAGGATTTGGGAAGGTTATGGGGTCCGAGTCCGCCCCCCTTGATGCGCAAGCCCATTCTATGATCTTGCCTATTCTTTCCCTTCACAGCACTTCCCTTGGGCTTTTCTAGAACAGTGAGCCCTTCCTCTCTGGCTCTGTCAGGAGATTTGATAGAGTCAGGTTTAGCCCAGAAGCAGGGGTCAGGCTGTGACCCATGGAGTCCAAAGAACCCCATGTTTTGTTGGGGACCCGGACCCCCCAATTCCACAGCTTCAGAGCTGCTGAGTTTTCTACTGGGTTCTCACATAAAGACAAAGGATTAAATAGCCAAAAGGGAAGAGGGATAAAAGCCTAAATTCTAATAACCTTTCTATTTTTAAAAGTCTTCATTTAATTCCTCTCCCAGTCAGACAGTTCGTCCTTAGGGCTACCAGAGGAGTTTCTTGCTGTAATGTAACTTCTTCATCTGCTCCTTCACTGAGCAGCCACTTCAGGGCCCAGCAATTCCACAGATGCTCGTGGGGAAGCAGTAAAGGGGTCCTCAGGGTCTTGATATTTCAGGAACTTTCTGTCTGGCACCCCAGTCAAAGCTCACAGGAAGCCAAAAAAGCAATGAAAGTGGAGTCTGTAGAAGCCTGGCTCCTGTGGGGACCCACTGGACATTTCTAAACTAAGCCTGTTAACCTGTTGCCCTGTTTGTGGCTGAGCTGGGGCCCTTCTCATCAGGTGGGAGGAGGAACAGAGGAAGCCAGGGGCTGGGGGTTGTGTGGTGGCTGCTGCGGCAGCTCATCAGCAGAACTGGCACTAGGGACAGGTCAAGTAAGCTGAGGTGATTTGGGCCAGGGCAGCCTGGCGAGTCATGCTGCAATCAGTCAGGTGAAGGTTGTGGGCCAGGGGCCAGGTGGTCCTGGGGCCCTCCACCCCAGCCACTCATCTTGGGAGTTAATACCCAACCCCAGAGGCCTGGCAAGGTTATTCTAGTAGCAGACACACCAGTTCCTCTGATTGTCCTGCAGGGTTTATACCATGATTGTCCCAGTGAAAGGGACTCAAATCTGAGCTACCTTTTCTTTTGCCAAAGGTAGTACCTGGGTCGAGTACCTGTATCTGAATCAACTTGGCCGACATTTGTTAAGAACTGACTGGATGTAAGGTCCAGACTAACTTAAAAAGGGTGGGAGAGCCTTGTCTGTCCTCAAGAATGATGACAATCAGGCCTAAGTGGGAGCCATGGGAAGGCATGGGTCCTACATACTGGAAGATGTATTTTCCAGAGGTGAAAGTGCAACGGGGTAGGGGTACCGTGGGAAAGGGACTAAACTGCCTAGGAAGGCCTTGTGGAAGCAATGGGGTTTGATTTAGGATCTAGGATCTAGGAGACATAGGATTTCTACAAGTGGGAAAGCAGGGGAAGACAGCCTGAATAGAGTGACTGCAAAGGTGTGGAGAATTCAGGGGGTGGGGAGCAATTAGGGAGGAGGAGAGCACACAGCCCCCGCCTCCCCTCAGATGCCTGGGGAGTTTTACTGAGGGAAGGCTAGGGCACTGTTTCTCAAACTCTATGGGGAAGGAGCATTTTTGTTTTGTTTGTTTTCGAATCCATCACAGACACATGGTCCTAACTGCGCATGAGTGGCATGCAGTTGGCACCACATGGCACTCACCACCACACTGACAACACCCACACAGTTAGGCCAGTCACATGCTTAGCAGTCACAGTAAGTTCAAAATAGCGCGAGTTTCTAAATGTTTACTCTCTGTTTCTTATCTCATCACTGACTAGTGACCACTCCTGGACTTGGATCCACATACCACTCTTCGAATAGCACCGGGCTAGACAGAGCTCAGGGAGACACCAAGACAGGTCCACAGGAGGTTTTACTGGGGATCTTGTCTCTGTTCTTTCAGCTCCTTTGGGAAGTCCTGTGGATGTCCAGAAGTTGCTGTGCTGCCTCAAGGACTAGGACATGATGGATATAACCAAGGACGATATTAAAAATGCACACTAACTGGCAGAGCAGGACCCCACAGTCAGAGTGGCTGTGTGGCTAGTGGGTGCTGCTGGCTCTCTCCACAGTGATAGCTAATGTGCAATAATCCCTATTATAGATGAGCCTCTGTCTTTGTAGGTAGGATGTGACTGAACCCTCCCAACAACCCTATCATCTCCATTTCAAATGAGGAAACTGAGGCACAGAGCGGCAACACCTTTTCCAAGGAGGCCCCTAGATGTTGCTGGAGTCACGGGAAAACCTCTGTCCTCCATCTACCTCTGCCTCTGGCCACATCTTGGAGTGATGGACTCTGGACGTCTTATCCAGGCCCCTCTGTGGACTTTCTGTGCTACCTTAGGTGAACTGTATCCATTTCTTGGACCTCAGTTTCCCCACTATAAAATAAAAGGACAGCACTAGATCATCCCTAATACTCCTCCCTAATACTGAGCTCTCTGAATTGCCTTGAGGAATTATTTGAGGTAAAGACTCGGATGTGGAGAATAGCAAAGCCAAAGGAGGAAGCAAAGTGTTCAGTCTTAGAGCTCCTGTGTTCCTGTGTGTGCTCTGCATTTTTGTTCGCAGATGCCCATTGAATCATAGGCATAAATAGAATTTCCAAGTAAAACACAATACATGTACATCTGCCTCACTTTATACAACTATTTTTCCAAGTCCTTATAATTAAATTGCCATTTGGAATAGTCTGCTTATCTGCAGAATACCTTTGACCTTCCAAAGCACTTCTGTGCTTACAGATCACCAAAGCAAAGCTTGGCATTCCCATTGCCGATGGATAGACTGAGGCCCAGAAAAGGCAGTTGCTTACTCAAGACCATGTGAGGAGACTCATAACTCCAGCTCTTCAGGTTCTGCTCCTACCCACCATTCTCCAGAGCACTGCTTCCCAGTGGGGTGGCACGCAGGTCTTCAACATAACATCCACCAATCAGCAGGAAGCCCTATCTCTTTGGAGTCTCCTGCTCAACTCTGTCTTGCTATTTGCAGCATTTGTGTCATAATCCATTTGTCCCTGAGCAGACAGGGACTCTGAGAGCAGCTTCTCGCTGGGTCTGCCAGTCAGAGGACACCCTATCCATCACTGCTGAATGAGGACCTCTGGTTCCCTGGAGAGAGGGGGCCCTCAGGCAAGTGACAAATGGCCTTCTCGTCTACTGAGAGTTACCATCAGAGGATGGGGACCAGCTGCTCCTGGTACCTGCTCAGGATGAAGCCAAGGAAAGCTTCTTCCATTGTAGCGAGGGGAGGAGAGGGGTAGGGGTGGTGGTGGTGGTGGTGGTGGTGGTGGTGGTGGTGCTGCTGCTGCTGCTGGATAGCTGTTCATTTGTTCATTCCCTACATCAAGGTATTGGGGTGCCTACTAGGTGCCCAGTACTGGGGTCCAGTGGGGGAGTAAAGCATCCTGGTATCTTCCTGGAGCTAACAGTTCAGCAGATCAGAATGAACAAGCAAATAAAGGACTTACTTGCCTTTTCTCAAAGGGCACCCTCTCAGAGCCCTCTTGGGTCTCCCTTTTTAAGTTCTCTCCCTATCCCCCAGCCTAATTGTTTCTCTTTAGAACTTCTGACATTATGTGATCATTTTCAACTTTTGGTTTATTGTAGGAGACTCCTTCTAGATGTCAGCTGGATGAGGGCAGCAGCTATCTTTTAGTCACTGATGGATCCCTAGCACTTAGAGAGTCTGGCATAGAGTATATGCTCAATAAATATTTGTCAAATGTGTGAACAAATGAAGATAATGTAAAATTACAAGTTGTAGTAAGAATGTTAAGGTGCAGGGCCTCCCTGGTGGCGCAGAGGTTGAGCGCTGGGTTGAGAAGCTGCCCGCAGCCTCTGCAATGCCAGTTCGATCCCCGGCTTCCGGGTGAGGGTCCCACATGGTGCGCAGACCTCTCCTGCCGCCCGCTGCTCCCCTCAGCAGTGTACTTCGGTCCTTCTGCCTGTTCTGCTCCCTGCTCTGGCTCTGGTGAATTCTCTCACCCTCCTGCACTTCTGACTGTACCCAGTGCTTGTATAAATAAATAAATAAATAAATAAATAAATCTTAAAAAAAAAAAATGTTAAGGTGCAGATAAGAGCTTGATAGAAACTATGAGGGGCTTCCCTTCAATTAGGAGGTCAAGGAAGACCTCCCTGGGGAGGTGACAGCTATACAGAGAGCTGAGAGTTGAGGAGGCGGCAAGAGCCTTCCAGGTAGAAGTCAGTACACAGGCCATTGATCCGAGGTGGGGAAATGCCTGGCAGGATCATGGAGGGAGGAGGTTGGGCAGCATAGCCAGAACACTGCAAGAGAAAATGAGAGAAATGGCTTCACAGGAAGGAGATGGTCCAGATCACATGTGACCACACAAGGAGCTGGGAGTTGATTTTAGAGCAATGGGAAACTCTCACAAGGTTCTGTTGTGACTTGAAAAGACTAAAGCAGGACTTGCCTGTGGGCAGGACTTGCAGCCCTGGAGCAGGAGGGACAGATTCCTGTCTCATCATCCTGCATGGGCCATGACCTCCTGGCTTAGAAGGAGTCAGAAAGAGACAGTGTGTGCCCTTCCACTCCTCAGATTTTCTCATAGTGGTGTCCGGTGTCAGTGAGATGCTCTCCCTTGCTCCCCTTGCCAGGAAAGAGAGCTGGGGAGGGGGAGCTGGGGAGTGGGGGGTGAGAATCAGTTGGAGCAGCTCAGAGTTGGCATCCAGGTGATTCAGAAAATGTGCTGACAGTTGTACACAAGCTGAGATCTCGTAAGTTACGGAGCCCCCTCTAGGAGCGGCAGAGTCTGGCTAAATATAGTTCCCTTTATTTTATGTCTCTGGGTGCCAAGTAGTGATGCCTGAAAGCTGTCTCACCCATTACTAAATGTGGGTGCTACATTTGCTAGAAGTTGGAAAAGTGAGCATGCCGGGCTCAGTGGTGGTGGGACTCAGGTGCAGCTAAGAACCGCGAGAGACTTGGGTGTGCGGAGAAGGCCAGGGCCGCTGCAGGAGATGACTGTCCAGCTACCCGGAGAGGAAGAACACACGAGCAAATGGGATGGGGTTAATGACCCTTGGAATTTCTGATGATCACAGGCGTGGTCCACAGCAGGCAGCAGCCAGTGGCTTTATTAAGCAACAGAGATACATTTTATGCTTCTGAAATGTCCCTTGAGCTTTCAGGGGCCCAGGACTTCAGAGGAAATCTAATGAGCTTAATGTAGCAAAAGTGGCCCTTCATTCTGTCTGAAGGGCTTAATTAGCCTCCTCCAAAGTTCCTATCCTTGTTCTCCATGTATATGTGGGGGGATCACACTCCTAAGGGTCCTGCAGATGCCACACAAGGAAGGGGCTTCTCCATTTCCTAGAGTTCCCCACCCCTTTATCCATTAAAACTCAGATTAAACGCTTCCTCCTTAGAGACACTTTCAGGAATCTGTTTTCCTACCTCATCCTAAATTCTCATGCCTACCACTGTCTTTTAACTTGTATTGAGGTAGATGCTTACCCATCAGACCGGGGAATCACATAAACCTGGGTTTGAATCCCATCTCTGCCTCTTACCACTTATGTGACCTTGGGTAAGCAACTTGACCACTGGAGGCTTAACTTTCCTGTCTGACACATAGAATTCTTTTGGGCCTTTCAACACTATCAATGAACCATTCGAGAAAGTATGGACAGACGGACGGACATACATACATACATACATACATACATACATAAGCAAGCAAGCAAGCAAGGTCATCGACCAAAGCCTGTTAGTGCAAGGGTAAGCCCATCAGGTAGCTTGAATTATGAACTGGATGAATCCAGTCATTATCATGATGACCTGGCTGCCCGTCCTTCCAGGGTATGATGTCTTTGGGCTTCCCCAGAAGCAGACCCTGAGGGAAGTGGAGAAAGTGAAACTGGAGTTAATCCACCCAAACCTCTGGGAGACAAGAACAGTGCGCAATCAAGAGTTTCCCTAGTCAAGGGGCAAGGAAGCTAGGGCATTTACTCTTCAGCCCCTTGGGCTTCCCCTGGTGGAAGGCTGCTGGGATGGCCTTTCGCTCTCTGTGCATTGTGCCCCTGAGTGGCAGGTGTTTGCTGCAGGCAACCTTGAGTGTGCAGGGGCGAGCACTGTGCAATCTGGGAACAAGAGCATGTGCTGCAGGAACCATGTCTGTTTTTTTCTACCTAACATGATGTCTGATATGTATTCAGCACTCGACATTGATGAATCATCAATGAATGATTCATGAACAAACTTGATATAAGAAATGGTTAGAGGAGCTAGGGATAAAAAAGATGGCATGCCTTCTGTGCTGAGGTCTTCACAACCTGGGGTGGAGATGAGGGTGGCACAATGATACTTGAAAAAAAAAAAAAAAACAAGGGAGAAGGCACACTAGAAGTCAAGGAGCTAAAACCCTAGGGAGGGGGATGGCACACTGTGATGCTGAAGGATGCAGAAGGGGAGCAGCCCCTGGGGAGGAAGTGGAACATGCTTGGCCTGCAGAGGATTTAGGCATAAGGGAAAGGAGTGGGGGACGGCTTGTGAGAACAGCATAAGCAAAGCACGGAGGCAGGAAGATCATCACAGGTGTGCAGGGAAGCCAGGGGTAGGATAGTCTGGGTGGAGTGTCTCCAGGTTCTTTGTGTCTGGGTGAGAGATGGGCTGGTGACAAACACCTGGCTACAGAGAACTCACACGAGAAGGGAACTTGGGTACATCTAGGAAGAACAAGGCTGGAGAGCAGCCTCCAGGCAGTGTGTGTGGGTGGTCTGTACTCGGGACTGCTGGCAGGGCTGGAGTCCCTGCAGCTACTCACACGGGCTGCCCCACAAAAGTTTCTCTGGGCCTGCTCTTTGCAGTGCACAAACTGAACATTTGTACCTAGCAGCCCCGACTGGTTGGTATAAAAGAGGAGAGAGGAATGACTGGGACCCCATCAGACCCCATGCCCCAGCACTCAAAGCCCAGTCGAGAACGCTGTCACTACCAAGAATCCGATTGGCAGGTGGTCCTTGCTCTATATTCAGTCTCACTCTGGGAGGGTAGGAAGCTTAGCAGTTGCTTTCCCCAAATGTCTCTCCTCTCTCTTATTTCCATCTGATTTTTGCTGCTTCTTTCCCCTCTCTCACCCCCTTTTCCTTCTATGTCTTTTTCTCACATCTCTCTCTCCTCAATGGTTAGGACCTAAAGGGGCTCGGGTGGAGGACGAGGTAAGGTGGATGCTCCGGATGTGCTGGGAGATGTGTGGGAGATCGGCAAGGATGCTGTCTGAACTGGATGTTTGAAACAAAGGGGTTCCCAGTGGGCCTCCCCAGTGTGTGTGGTTTCTTTTCTTTTCCTTTTAAAGCATTTCACCTTCAAAAGCAGCCAGGCTCCAGTGAAGGGAGAAGAATAAACTCAGGTGCACAATCAAAATGTCTTTAAACCTGGGCTGAGAGCTCTGTGGTCTTCTCCTGTTGTGGGTCAGGGTCAGGGAGGGGACTGGGGAACCTTGATGCCTAATTGGCAGCTAATTGAATACTGGGAGGGAGGAGAGGACCAGGTGCTGAAAGCAAGTTGTTTGGGACTGAGTGTGTATGGGTCTTTTCAACTCAGTGGAAAAGCAGTTATATTACGGGTTTTCTTGCCTGCATTGAGGCAGTGGGGAGACAGGCTTCTGTTGCTTAATGAGCTCATGGTTCAAACTGTCTCCAGCTGGGGAGCTTGTGGAGGCTTTCAAGGCAAAGTTAACGCTATAGTTAGTTCTAGCTGGCTACCTGTCATCACTCAGGCTTGGGAGACAGAAAGATCTTATTAAAATGAGCAAACAGGAGGCCAGCTCTTCAGCAGAGCTCTCCAGGGGAGGGTGGGGTCTGGTCACTCACAAAGCGCATGAGAGGCCCAGACAAGTTTTTCCTTCATAGCTTGATGTAGAACAAGATGAACTTGGAAAGGGCTACTAACGGAAAGGGACCTGGCCTGGGCCTGACTTTGAAGCTGGGCATAAGAATTGAGAGCATAGTGTGGAGGTCAACAGACCTGGGTTCAAATTGTGGTTCTGTTGGGTGGCCTTGGACAAGTTACTTAAACTCTGTGCCTATTTCCCCATCTGCAAAATGAAAATAATGGCATCTATCTGGTAGAGTGGCTGTAATAATTAAATGTGATTATATAGTGCCAAGCATATGACAATAAATGGGCAATAAATTGTAGCAGTTATGATTATGAAGAACCAGAGCTGAGCAGACTATTTTCAGACCTCAGGAATTAAGAATCTCATAGATGACTTCATAGAAGGTGAAGAGAAGGACTTAAGTTCAAGGTATTAGATATGCAGATGCCTTAACAATCACCTAGTCCAGTTCTCTCCTTTCACAAGATAAGAAACAGGGGCCCAGAAAGGGAAAATGACTAGTTCAAGGTCACACTATGAACTAGGGGCAATAGTGAGCCTAGATAAGTTTTCCAGAGACCAAGGGTAGCTTCTACTACAACATCCAAGCTGAATTTCAGATGCAAACCTGAAATGAAGAGTGTAAAATACTTCCCTTTGTTTGCTTTTTCCTTGCCATGTGAGGGTGAGTTATGGAGGTTTTCCTTATTTGCCATGTTTTTCTCACATCTCATGAAGACAAATTTTCTATCCCTGGGAGTAACGGAATGGAGGGTGGGGAAGAGAAGCTGTCCCAGAATAAGATATGAGAGTCTGGGAGTTATTATTATCTGCCAAAAAACCAAACAGCACTAAGAGGGAGCAGCTAGCAGTTTGGGCTAGCCTCTTCACCCACCTCCTTTCTCTCCAAGTAATCTTTCCAGATGACCAATTTGAGGAGGTCACTGCTCTGCATGCAGCCCTTCCATGGCTCCACAGTGCCCTGAGGCTCAAGTCCAGATGCAGGGAGGCCTGGCATTCAAAGTCCTCCATACACAGACCCAGTCTTCCCATTGTCCCTCCAGGTACCCATGTTTCCAACAGACCCTGCTTCCAAGTGTCTCATACTTTGCCAAAACTATTCACCTGCTCCATCACCCAGGGTCCTTCTCTGCTCAATCCCGTTCTAGACCCTCATAAGGCAAGTCCATTTAATTTCTCTTAGTATTCTGTTATCTTTACCATGCCTCAAAATTCTCTTATGGAAAGCTGGGTGAACCAAGAAATTCTTCCAACTAGGATTTCCCTGGATGTTTCAGGTGGAAAGCTAAAAGGGTAGATGAACAATCCATGACCTGTAAAGTGGATGTACTAATAAATGTTGCATCTCATATCATCTCATCTCATATCAGGAAAGGGCATAGGACACTCCTGCAGTCCTCAGTCAAGTCATCCCCAAGGTCTTGGTTTCTCATCTGCTAAAAGAGGAGGTTGGAAAAGGAGGTATCCAGGAACCCTTTTGGCTGTGACAGTACTTTCTGCACTGAAGGGTCTTAACAAACATTCATATGGCTTTTGAGGAGAGAGGGAGGGAGAAAACTTTGATCAGGAAGAACTCAAAGGGGACTTCAAATATTTTTATAACTTTCATTTTCCTAATGAATATAAGAAAGTGAAAATCAAAATCAACAAAAAACTATGAACCAGAGACACTTTTTGGGGGGTGGGGGCGGGAGGGGAAGGATTGGGGTCAGAATGGGGCGTTTGCAATTGTATGGGGGAATATAAAAATAAAATTTAATATTTAAAAAAAAAAAAAAAAGAATGACAAAGAAAAAAAAAAAAAAAAAAAAAAAAAAACTTTCATTTTCCTAAAAACGATCTGAGGCGCATACAGTGAAAATTAGTATTATTTCTATCTGGGTGGCACATTTTTAATATTATTTTCACTATATTTTCTATATGTCACAAATATTTTATTTTAAAAAGAATTTGGTATCCTCTTCTCAACAGTAACCATCTCCATGACCTCTGTTTGCAATAGGAGACATGTTTCTCTGCTTGAAAAGAGGCTTGTGAAAACTACTTAAGTGCAATACAAATATTAATTGGTAACATGTAAGTATGAAGTGGAATTATCCCTAATGGGAAACAAAGAAGGTAGTAAGAATGTGTGTATGTATGTGAGGGGGTGGGGAAGGAATTGAGTTAACTGATGAACTCTTGGGAAAGTTTCTCCAAGCGAAAATCATGGAAAAACCTAAATTTGGGACATTCATGCAGAGGCCAGATAAGTTATAAATATTGTGGAAGTGGTTCCTACAGTGGGTAAAGGTAGGACTTCAGAATACCCCGCTAATTCTCAGGTTTTAGGAAGCCCAGAGCTGTTGGGCCAGAGTGATCTGTCCTTGGTGCTGAACTCCAAACACACACTTCTGAACACAGACCATGAAAAGCACAATTCGTATCCCTCTAAGATGCAAGTTAATGCTCCAATTTCTAGAACATTCAGGTGTTCAAAATGACAGGAAGAAGTCCTATTGGAGGGGGTTTCTGGTACTTGCTCTCCTGAAATCTTTTCTCCCATTCCCATCTTCTGCTAGTCTTTGCTCTTTCCTAACCTTATGTTGAAGGTATGCCGGCAGCTCAGTATTGAGTTCCAGCTCAGTCCCTGACAGACTGCATCACTCAAGCTGCATCAATCATAATAGGCTCACTCAGTGAGCCTCTAATTCTTCATCTGTCAAGTGGAGATAATTGCACCAGGTGACAGAATGCTTGAAAACATGCTTGTGAAAACTATTTAAGTGCAATACAACTATTAATTGGTAATATGATTCCAATGTATGAAATATGAAGTGGAACTATCTTGAATGAGAAGCAAAGAAGATACTAAGCCTTGTGTATGTGGGTGGGGGACTGAGTGAGCTGAAGAACTCTTGAGAAGTTTTGAGGAAAACTGTCCAGTTGACTTCCTTGTGGGTAAATGAAAACGTTTTCAGATGGTGCCTGGTGACATTTGCAAGCATCACAGAATTTTAGAATGGAGGTGGGCAGTGAAGCATCTCTAAAGTGGAAAGGATGGTGTGGTGTCATTCAAACTCATTGGGCTGAGGGGCATTTTTACTGGATAAGGAAATGAGGCCTTCTGGGATAGTATAAACAGTTGGAGGGCTGAGTGTCAGGGCCCTCATTCTAGTCCTGGCTTTGCTACCAATCTGTTCACAGAGTGGAGAGCATCTGAGTTCAAGCCCAACTTACCACTGGCTAGTTATGTGACCTTGGGAAAGTCACTTCACATTTACAACACTCTGATGAAAAAAGATATGTTAAAATCTACCCACCAGGATGGTTACAAGAGTAAAATGAAGTCTTTGATGACAAAGAACTTGCTAATCTGTCACTATCCATGATTGGTATATAATCTTTCTGAGTCTTGGTATTCATTATCTGCAAAATGGAGACTATAAGTTGAATAAGGATAAGGAGAATAACCACAAACCCACATCCTTTTTGAGTGGGACGGCAGGATGGGGTAGAGCAGAGGTGCGGACAGTTAAGAGGCTCCCAAGTCAAGAGACTGGGGCTCACTATTTAACTGCATCACTGCAGGCAGTTCTGCCTCAATGTCCACATAACTAAAATGAAGCTTGGACTTGGTCCCTTGTAGCTAAATGCCCTTCAACTCAAGCACTGAGGTTCTCCGCAGTTGAGTTCTATGTGCACACAGAGCTGATGCAATGTTGGCCTAGTACTCTCTGAGGGAGATAAGGTGTGGCCCAGCCAACAACTTTTATTTCCATTTCATCTCTGATTGGCAGGGCCAAGAATCAAGGGCCAGAAAGGAAAGAGACATTCCTTTCCCCTTTGTCTCTTTCTTCCCCACATGTAGGTGAACCCCAAAGCAGGCATGATTTATAAATGGTGGACCCATCTCAAGACAGAGACTCTGGGCTGTGAATTCAAAATTTTGGTGTTCTGCTGAGCTCCCTGGCTCTGGTTTGGCTTTCTTTCTGCTGCTGGCATTCTTGACAGGAAAATTAATTGCTGTTGTCATTCTGCTTTTTGTTCCAGTCTGTAACCCAGGAATAAGATATCTGAATGACATTAAATAACCTGTATATAAACGCCTTTTGTAAAGGCCAGTGCAATAAGCACAGAGAAGTGGGCTCCAGAGCTGGAACAGAGCCAAGGACAACTCCCCACTGGCAGCCTGTCCCATCTCCAAGAAAGAGGAGCCTGCGCATGTGGACACACAATGGGAGAGGGGCCCCCATGTTTTCCCTGGGAAGCAGTTCAACTCCAGCCTGCTGCTTCAGCCCTGCGTGGCAAACACAATCTCCTCTTTCTCCGTCACCTCAGGGGGTGCTCCTCACCACATTCTTTCTGTTATCCTGGTGTGAATTCTTCCTCTCCAGCCGCACTGCCATTAGGAAGACAATTCAGCTCTGAGTCACTGCTGGCCTGCCTGAGTGAGATACTGCTGAAGGGTCTAAGGTGCCAGCACTGAGCAAGCTAACTTAGGAAGGCTCATGGGTCAGCACAGGTGAGTCACCAGGCACTTCTGCCAGCTATCTCCTCACACTGATGACAGAGTTAACATGTGTCATTATTAGCATGAAGCTTATGCAAAGTTTACCCTCAAATAATAGCCACACTAATACTTGTGACAACTTTAAGAGTCACACACATAAACTTGTATGCATATGCACAAGATCACTACCCTTTCCACTCCCCCTCCCCACACCCCACCGGGGATTTTGGTCTGGTTTAACTCTCTTCTTTTATAGAGGAGGATGCTCTATACAGTGATTTGCCCAAGTAAGAGTCACAGGGTCTATAAACTAGGCCCCGAACTCCCAGTTTAGTGTTCTTTCTACTATATCATCCTGCCTCTATCTAATACTATATTCTGTTCTAGAATCCACAAAACAGCAAAACCTGGGTTCCTGTCCCAGCCTGGCCTGCCAGGTGAGCTAGGTCACTGGTGAAAAGGACAGCAACATAACCTTAAGTTTGTAGAAGCTCTTTGCTCTTATGTTCTGGGAGAAAATTCCTGGTTCTTTGGAATCTGTCTACTTACGGTCTTAATTACTTGCGTGTACGAGATGGTGCAATCTGTGCCTGGGGACTCTTTGAATTGCAGATTAATATTCAACTAGCTGGAACGATCTTCAGAAGGAGGCTCGTGGTAATTAAGTTGGTTAGAGAACACTTCAAACTAACTTTTTTTATGGCATACAAGTGTTGTAAATTACGGGTAGAGGAAAGACCAGTCTCCTTCATGTTACATATAGGGAGTCACGGGGGCCATGCACCTCTGAGAAGAGTGGGTGTCTTTGGGGATCTCCAACTTAGGGGCTGGTGGCCTGCAGATTGTGGGGGCAGGATAAAAAGGGGCAGAGGAGAGGGAGAAGGCATGAACTGGACTGGGAGGTTCTGTCAGACAGGTTTGCATCTGTGACTCAAGAGCCAGTGACTCTGTCTTGGGAGGAGGGATGTCTTGGGTGGAAGAAAGTGATAGTGTGTGTGTGTGTTTTAAATGCAGAGACCAACGTCGCTGAAAAGAATCTAGTGAGTGAAATTGCTGGGTCATACCTGGTCTTCTAAACAAAAGGGAGAGAAAAGGAGCCCTGAAAGACTTTGTTCAAAGCTGCAGGGATTTTAAAAAACAATTTTGGGTATGTGCAAAACAACCTGTGTATTTTAGACCAGGTGCTCTTACTGCAGTGTTGTGCATGACAAACCAACATAACACAATAGGGCGTGAGGTTTGTCATGAGTGATTTGCTACTAATGTAGTACAAAGCTGGTGAATTATTTATTTTTTGCGCTAAATAACAGAAGTGTCAAGGTCGTAACTGCATGACAACTTCCCTCTGTATTACTTGCCAATTCTTAGATGTTTTCTGAAATGTCGGGGTGTAGGGGGGGTGGGATTTCACCACTAGGAGCCACTTACAACATCCAGTTAACCTCCCTTGGCCCCAGCCCATGTGAACAGCATATGTCACTGATTCTCAGCAGATTAAAAATGGAGCAAGCTGCTCCCGAGGATGTGGTCAGATGGTCTGCTCCTGACAGGTAGGGAGCCATGGGGGTAGGGCAGAAGGGCAGGACAGGAGGTAGAGGGAGGGAATACCCCAACTTAAGTGCTGGAATGCCCTTAATGTCAAGCTATGGGCATGACATGGGTGTGTTTAAAGGGGCCTGCAGGAACACAACAGGTAGTGACTCTCCCACTGCAGGGATGGAAATATTGCCCTGTCTGTCCCTATCATGGCTTTAGCTTCTGCACCCTGTTTTTGGGGTGTTTTGATGAGATGTGGCCAACATAAGATTTCAGAGGACCCTGAAGGTGCAACGAGGAGGGACAGGGCTGAGGGGGAAGATGGCATGGCTGGAGGGGACAGGCATGTAGAGTCCTGACCAGGTCCCTTCCTGCATGTGCCACTGCCCAGCTGTGGGACTGGGACCAAATCACTTCAGACCTCAGTTTCCTCTTTTGTAAAAATGACATGTGGAGAAGAAAAAGACAAAATATGGGAAGCGCTCTACAGTTACCCGCTGGTGTGAATCTAGACAAACTGGAGGTGTTGAACAGTAGGCTGCACCTCTGCCAAGCTCCACCACCGACACCTTGTGTGACCTGTAACAAGTCATTTGGGCAAGTCCCTTAACTCCTTGCAAGTCTCAGTTTCCCCAGCTGTGAAAATGGGGATAGTAATAGTTGCCACTTCATGGGAATATTTTGAGGATTACAGTGCACACAAGTCTCACAGTGCAAGCTGTGAGAAGGGACCCCTGATGAATTTTTAAAAATTATCATTATTATTATTCAGCTCAAATTGCCAACAATCAGGATGTGGTTAGGCAAATTACGGTACATCCATGGACTAGTACACAGTCATTCAAAGTGAGTTATGTGATAAATGAAAGAATGATTATGCCATGCTGTTAAGAGGGGAAAAGAACAACATCATATACATATGTACTCATTATGATGATAAAATGATGTATGCCTGTGACAGAAAATATAAAATAAGCAGAAATAAAAAATTTTTCCCTCCCCAAATTATTTTTTCAATATTAAAAAACAAAGAAATTGGATAAGATGTTCCTGGGTGGGCCTTCAGCTTCTGGCATTGCAAGGTGCAGGAGCTCCCCTTGTTAGCTGTGGGGCCTGGAAGCTGGCCTGCCAGTCTGGGAGAGTCTGGGAGCCATGTGGGACACCTGACTCAGAAGCTACAGTCAAGCGTGGGGTGTCCTCAAGCACCAACCCAAGCAATGTCAAAGAGGCCCAACTGATTCCTTTGCTTAATTTGTATTAATCGATTTCCTATTTTAATTAATAATTCTAATTATGATGCAGCAAATTTACCCAACGGCCATGACTGAATTAATCAGGGTCTATTGATTGGGGCTGCAGAGTTATCCCAGAGTTTCTGACATCATCGATTTCCTGTTGGGAACAAATAAGGAAACTCACGTAGGGTAGATGCAGCTGTCATCTCTGTCGTGCCCCAAACTAGGCTCAGAAACACCGTCCCTGCTCCCACCCTTCAGCAGGTTCAGAGCCAGACAGCAGAGCTTCCCTTGGGAGGCCATTCCCACCCTTGTTAGCTTCCCTAAGGAAGCAGGGGAGGCAGCTGATAATGGCACGCCTGCACAGGGTAGGGCTCGAAGGGTCAACTTAGCATCTGCCAGTGGCAGGTCTGGGCTTTTGTTTAGAATCTGTTTGAAATTCTGCTGCTGTTTCAATGGGTGGAGATTAACTTCCATCTCATTGTTCCTTGTGGAGATCCTTCTCTCCTGCCCTGTCATTTTATTGGTGAGGAATTTGAGGCCCATGGAGCAGAGTCTTGCCCATGTTGGCCCAATGAGTGAATGCACAGCCAGGACTACAGCTCAAGGCTTTGGCCTCCATGTGCTTTCCTGCTTTCATGGCGCTGAGCTAGGGCACACTGGAGGGCAGGGACAGCCTTCATCTGGTGTCTCTGTCCTCCTCCACAGGGGCTGCAGTCAGCAAAGAAACTTGCTTCCCAGTATGGACTTGGTGAGGCAGCCCTGTCTGTTCCTGGCCTCGCCTCTCACCCTGGCTCTGTGCTTGGTTCCTGTTGTTATCCTCCTGGGCCAGGAGAATTCAGGACTCACAGCCCTGCCAACCCGTTGTGGGGTTGGGAGAATCTACACACAGAAACCTCCTCCCCACTAGCCAGCACCCTTTACGATAGTCACATCTGCAGCCAACTGATAGTTTAAAAGTTGAAAATGCCTATTAATTGGGGAGGTTGAGCATCACTTGGGCAACAGCCATACTGCAAAAGGTGCTCTGATTTGAATCAAAAGGACTAAATTTGAATCCATATTCTGCTACTAACTGTATAACCTGGATAATTCATATACCCTCTTGTTGAGTGAGTGATCATTCATTCAACAATTACTGAATCTTCACTGTTACAGGATGATGGGAAAATAAAGATGAAAAATCAAATACAGTCCTTTGTTCAAGAAACTCACAACATGATGGAGAAGAGAATCATAAATATGATATGGGGTATTTAAAAGTTTCTTCATCTGTGGGACAGGGGTTAAACTCTCAGCACTATCAAGCTATAGCCAGCCACTGCAGCATGAGTTCTACCCCTGACCAGGGAGCTGACCCACATGGCGCAGCAGACCTCTCCTGTCTTGCCCGCTGCTCCCCTCAGCTGTGAATTTCAGTGGACCTGCATTTTCTGTTCCCCACTCTGTCTCTGATGAGTCCTCTCACCCCCGCACCTCTGGCCTACACCCCAGCTCTTGTATGCACAAATAAACTTATTTTTTTAAAAAAAGTTTCCTCATCTGTGGAAGTAAAGGGTCTGTCTCAGAAAATGGAAGGTTTATGTATATAAAAAGCTCCCCAAATAGTGCCTGGGATAGAGTAGGGACTCTGGGAAAGGAAATCTGTGGCAGGACATCATCAAACAGATGGCACACACCTGCTCTAGTGAAGTGCTGCTGGGGACTGCAAAGATGGCCACCACAGCCCAGGAGGGTGACAGGGAGGCCACGGATCTCTGCTCATCAGGGGTCATCTTCTTTTTCTGTACTGCTGGGAGGTCAAGGGGGGAGAGGAAGGAGCTTCTGCATATTTTTCAGAGGCCACCCATGGTGGCTGGGCAGGAGATGGCTAGTTTTGTGATAGGGGACAGATTCTTTGACATTTCTAGACCTCAAATCATAGACTAAGATAGGGAAAAAAATTGCTACTTATTTATAGAATTATCTTTTCCTTTTATTTAACTATAGAAAAACCCACTTTCTCTCAGCTTTAATAATCATCAGCATATAACCAACTTATTCCAACTGAGTTTTTGCCCCACCTCCACCTTCTGCTTTTTCCTTTCAGTGATCAGTTAAGGATTGGTTGAGTGTTTGCAGCTACCCCTATTACCACCTACTCACTTTTTCTATAATACTTGTATGCTGCCACTAGAGGGAAAGAGACTGTCTCATTTACTTGGTGCAAAAAATTTAATCTAAGAGTAGAATCACTGCTCTGAATTTTTCAATAAAAACAAAACAATTTGTCATTCAGGTTTTTAAGAAAAGAACCTCCTTCCCAGCCAACCATTCCTTTTCTGGAAACAAAGAGTTAAACAAAATTTAAACACAGTGACTCCTCTTAGCAACGCCCTTGACAACCTGCAACATTGACAAATTGTCTCTGATCCAAACTGCCTTCTTTTACAAAGCTTCCAGCTACAAATCCAAGCTGACAGCCAAATATCACCTTCAAAACGACAAGTTTAAATAAGTTATTATTTGTAAAGAGCTTAGAAGAGTGTCTAGCACATAGTAAGCACTGTACAAGTATTTGAGGGTTTATTTATTTTCAAATTTTTAATACTTTTTTTCCCTCTGTACAAGAATATAAATTCACTTCAACACTGCAGGAATTAGCAATGAATGAGTCTGCATTACTCTGGTTTAATTATCCTCTCCCTGTAAATGGGGAAAGAGATGCCTATGGAGACAGGAAGTTGTCCCAAAGGTGGCATGACGGAGGCTGGGGCTAATTTTTCTCTTGCTCTGACACCTCCCATCAGGGGAGACTCTGTAGATCCCTCTGGTTCACTGATGGTCTCTGGACTCAGGGTTGAGCCAAACCTCCTAATTACAGGGATGTTGGACAGGGGCTATATTTTTCTTTCCTTTCTGAGTTAAGCCAAGAAGAGCTGCCGGAGAAGCACAGCCCAAGTGAGCATGGATCAATTAAATTATCATAAGCAGCAGGGGGTTGGGGATTGGGGGGACTCACAAGCCATTATTACCGCAGTGGAGCTCTTGGCCCACAGACAGCTGCCTGAATAGGCAGGCAGAGATGGACAGACTGATGGGAAAGCTTGGGGCCACCTCAGGGAACTGTTGGCCCCACGGGTGTTTAGATGCTGTTGCTAATGATGGTGACAGTGACTGCTACCTTTAACTGAGCACCTTCTGCAGGTCAAGAATGTTTCATACATTAGCATTTAAGTGGGTATTACTATCCCCATTTTCCAGAGGGGGAAACTGACACTCAGAACCGCTGTTTCTTACTCAAGTCATACAATAGTACAATGAAGAAGGTGGAATAGGGCTAGGTCTGTCTAGCCACCATGGTCCTCAGATGAACTTGCTTTTCCCTACCCTCACCACTCCAGGGTTCTCTGACCCTGCTGCCTTGACCCCTCCGTTCTCCCTTCTCAGAGTGCCCCTCCCTGAGCTGGTGCTGGCAGGCTTCCTGTGCCTGAGGGTGATACCCTTCCCCTCAGTATCCACAAGTTCCACCCATTATAGGGGTTCTGGAAAAGGAAGCCCAGAAAGTTGTATTGCTGCTCTTTGTCCCCAGGCATGCCTAGGACTCTGGACTGGATTCTCTGGCCTCCTGGTCAGGTCCATGGGGCAGGGGAGACTAGGAGAACCTGACTTGTCAGCCAGTCAGCACAATGAGACTGGGGACTTCAGGATGGGGCAAAAGAAAACAAACAAACAAAGAGATAGTGAGTCTGACCCAGGGACTGGCCAGACTTAAAGCCCAGGAAGGAAGAGACAAAACAGGACCTTGGAGACAGGACTTGAGAGGGCTCCTGGAACTGGACTGTAGACTGACTTTTAAACTTCTCCCGAGAGGAGCTGGCTGGGTTTGAAAGAAGAAACAGTCTCATGGATGAAGGCGAGAGGAAGAGCACCAGGGTGCCAGGAGGCGCGTGGTTGGGAGTTAGGGGGTTGGATGAAACCAAAGAGAAGGAAGGCACCCGAAGAGGCTGCACCCAAGCACAGTGTCTGTGCAGCAGGGCCTTTCACACCTGAGTAGGCTCCCCCAGGCTTCAGGGAGCAGGGCTGTCTGCAGGACAAAGCCAGGAGGTCAGTGGCCATGGCCAGGATCAGACAGCAGGGGAAGTCAGGTTCCCTTACAGGAACATCTGTCTCCTTGGGTGTTTAACAGTCCAGGCTCGGGATCACATGAAGGCCCTAGCACAACTCAGGGTCTACTTCTCCCACCTCATTTCAGTCCCTAAGCAGGGCATGGACTATTTGGGTGGCCCTGCCCAGCTGGAAGTCTGCCTCACCCAACTGTGCCCTTGCAGGACAGGTTACACCTGTGTGGCACTGATAGGGGGCTCAGGAGGAAAGAAAGGGGACCAAGGCTAGTATAGGAATCTACACATACATATACACACACACACACACACACACACACACAGTGTAGGCCACACATGCACACTATATGATGAGGCATTTTTTTTTTAAACTAAAACTCTTGCTTTAAACTGAGATTCTTGCCCTGATAATATCCAAAAGTGTCACGTGTTGACACCATCGGATGTACCAGGATCAAGATAACCAAGAAACTGATAAGTTCTGGGGGCTGAACATGAAAAATACCAGGAATATCAACTAGGATGGGGTGTTCTGATGAGCTGTTTGTTTGTGACTGTCTTTGTGTAACTCATTATAAAAAGGCCAGCTTGAGATGAGATGGCAGAATGGTCTCTTCAGGGTGCTATACCCACAGTTCTCAGATCAATAGACAGCTATCTGAAAAATAAAAGTACTTATAGATTCCATTGTTGTCTCTGCTCATGTGCTTGCTGTAGTGACAGGCAGCACCAGAACCCAGGCCTGATATGCTAACAGCACCATCCTGTTGCTCTCACCTTGGACTCCTCCCTGTGGAATAAGAGGGTGGTCTACAGTAGTTCGGTCAGCCTCAGAGCTTCCAGCGGTTTTAGTGGAGTGGGTGCAGGTGAAACACAGATGACCACTCCAGGGTCAGAGTGACATCAGAGGACGCTGGTTCTATCTGCTGAGTCAACCAGCAGCCCGAAAGCAAGTGTGAATATGAAACCAAGAGGGAGGATATGTGCTCATGGGGGACTATGTGTGTTTGTGAGCCTGTGAGTGTGAATGTGTCAGTGTGTGAGAGTGTGTCAAGGTTGAAAGATTTGGGGTGGGTGTGGTTATGAACAGTCTGAAGGGGAGGTTAAAGAGACAGATCTTTCCAGACAGTCAGGCAGACACAGAGTCAAGGAGGCAGTGAGTTCAAGAGAAGTATTTGGAGACACAGAGGCCCCAAAAAGAGACATGGAGAGCTGCCATAAAGGGAAATAGAGATCTGTGGAGATGGAGAGAAGTGAAGTGTTAAAAAGATAGCTACTTAGCAGAGGCCAGAGAATCAGTGATGGGTGCCCTAAGATGGATTGGAGGGTCAGCCTAACAATGAAACACGTCACCACACCACTAGGCCTGTGGGGCTCTCTCTGGACCCCAGGGTGTTGGCTCCTCCTGATTCTCAGTAGGAGACAGTCTAGGGAGAGGGCGGCATGGTGTGTATGTGGTTTGGATGGATGGGGCCTGTTGTGTGGGCCAGGAGTGTGCCCTGCAGAGGGGCCCTGTCCCCTTTCTTCCCTGCCCCTCTGTCCGCATCTCACCACTCCTGGGTCATCCCATGGGTCACTGACTGCCCCCAGCGGGCTCCTCTCTTTCCAGGCTCCAATTCTGACACGGCATGCCTATTCTGCTGACTTAAGTCTAATTTACTTGGGGAAAAAAAAAACAACAAACTTCCCTGGCCCCCAAATCAAATCACTCAGGGAAGGACGGGGGTTGAAAGGAACCAGGGGAAATAAATGTATTCAGCAAGTATATTTTTACTCCAATAAAACCTGATTCAATAACCACCATGAATATTTCATTTGCAAGAGGATGCCCCCCCGCCCCTGCACTGGTCTCAAGCCAATTTTGCCTCCCTTCCTTGGGCAGCTCTCGGGCCCCCTACCTCTGAGCCATCATTAGACCAGCTTGCCAGGGGCCTGACGCAGTGTCAAGAATAGGGCAACGATACCTCTGAGCCTCAGTCTCCTTTCTGCCTTTCCTTTCTCTACCTGTGATGAGAATCAACAAAGACACAGTGGATGTGAAGAAATTTATATACCTCATTTAGTCACGCATCGCTTAAGGACTGGGATACATTCTGGAAAACGCATCATTAGGTCACTGCAAATGTCACAGAGGATAGCGACACAATCCTAGATGCCGTAGCCTACCACACACCTAGGCTGTGCATCGGAACCCCATTATATGTGTGGTTCGTCATTTGGCCATTGGCAAGTGACACGACTGTACTATCCTTCCCTAGGGTCAAGGACCAAGGGACGAGTTACCTAGTAACTTTCGTCCTCCTGATCCCCTTCTGTATACATGTTTTTAAGTCATTTCCACTGCTACCCTTCTTCCCTAATCCATTATTCATCCATCTAAACTAGGCTATGCCACCTCCAGTAGCAAATACAGGTGGGGTTGGAAGGACCGAAACTGAGAATGGGGGAAATGGGATTTTCTTGTTCTGCTAAGACAAAAGCACCAGCCCTCCCCCAGGCTCAGGTCATGGGGGGAATAGGTGGGGCTGATCTCATCCTGGCCCCTGAAGGCAGCATGTGACCTAAGCTTGGCCAATCAGAATATCCTGTTCTCTGGTCATAGTATTGGTTCTGGGATGGGCAAGCGACCCCACCAGGCCAATGAGACTCAATCCGGAGCCTTTGGCTAGGACAGTTGGGTGACAGGCAGTCTCTCTCCACTGGGAAGGCAAGGCTGGGAGTCTATGGATCTGGACCTGCCGGTGTCCATCTCTGCCATTCTTTGAGCAGAGAGCACTTTAGAAAGAAGTGAACACATATCGCTTCTCGGCCTTTTGGCTAAGATCAAGTGTAGAAAGAAGTGAACACAAAGGAGAACAGAGCCACGGAGGAGACAGATTATGACATCTGAGCCCCACCATGCAACTTGTCCCCATAGTAATATCCACCACTGTTCTTTCTGGTGTTAGAGGCAATAAATCCTCTTTTTTGCCTAAATCACTTTAGGTTGGGTTTCTGTCACTTGCAATAAAAAAGTACTGGTTAATACCTGAGACCTGAGACATTTTTCTTTCACTAATTAAAGACTTCTTCCTCCCCAGGGAAATGTCTGGGGAAAGAGGCATCAATTTGGAAGGAATGGTGGGCTCCATGCGGCCTGGCCCCAGGCCTTCACCCCTGGAGGCACCCTCACAAATTCAAATCAAATCAGGTAGTGGTGCTTATGGCTCCCCTGAAAGTTCCCAGTGTACCCAAATATTGGTGTCATGTCCTGCAGGCACAATTCTTGGGGTTGCCCCACCCCTTCCTCACCTGCTCATGTTCCATGTCATTAATCAACCAATCAATTAGTCGATTAACAACAAAGAGGTAGTGGAAGAATGGGCTTGATCAGGAAGCTTTGACAGGTCAGACACTCCTCTGGACCTCAGAGTAATCTAAAAAGGGGAGTGTTCCATGATTCCTGCTCCACCTAATGAAGGGTGGAGCTGAGCAGCAAGGGGAAGCCAAAGAGGATTTAGAAGACTTGGAGGAGGCTTGTGGGGCAGACACATGTGAAGAAGCCATGCTTGCTTCTCGGCCTTGATCTTATACCAGGGCCTTGGGGAACATGGAAGGAGACACCTGGAAGAGACATGGGTGAGAGATCTTCAGGGAGGCTGACAATGGCAGCCTTTATCTTTTTTTGTTTTTTAAAGATTTATTTATTTATGCATACAAGAGCTGGGGTACAGGCCAGAGATGCAGGGGGTGAGAGGATTCACCAGAGACAGAGTGGTGAACAGAACAGGCAGACTGACTGAAATATGCTGCTGAGGGGAGTAGCCAGTGAGATGAGAGGTCTGCTGCGCCTTATGAGTTGCTTCCTGGCTGGCCAGGGATCGTACTCTGTGCTGCAGAGGCTGCAAATTGCTTCACAGTGCGGTGCTTAACCCCTTGCGCCACTAGGGAGGCCCGGCAGCCCTTATCTTGACTTGTACTTTGATTTTGCTACTTTCCTTCCAGACTTGCCTGGCTTCTCCTGCCCCTTTCTTATGGTCCCACCAGAAGCCACCTTAGACTTGTGGCAAACTTTCAGGCCTCAGTGACCCTGCTTTGGGCCAACCTTGTTTGGCTGGGCATTTACCCATGAGGGGATGGGTAGCTTTGGGGGTTTCACTAGGAAACTATTATCCTCCCTTCCTCTCCTCACACATTTATTCTATCAAAGTTCTTTTCTATTAAAGGTCTTACACACTAACATGTTTTGTCTTTATGAAGCAGATGGCAGAACCCATTTAGAGCATGCAAATTTGGGGGGTCTTGGGGTACTCCTCAGTCTGTCCACTAACAGTTTCTGTCACTAAGAGAACAGGTGTAGATAAGGTGAATTCAAATCCAGCTTGAACATCCTTCATATTTATGAGTCTTTATGATGTTTTAAGTTTTTGGGGAAATAAAAATAAAGGACTCTCCCTTAACCTCACAACCTTAATAGTGCTGTCCTCCACTGGGCAGGGTGGTTGCACAACCTTTCCTGTGACGATAAAGAGGCTGTGTCTGAGGGAGACAGAAACAGCAGCCAGTGCTGGGACAGGCTGAATAAAAGTCCAAATGGCTTTCCACAGGAATTCCGGGCATCCCAGATGCCCCCTCCCCAACCAGCCAGCTTGGCAAGTATGGAACCAAGACCTAGGTGAGTTGCTGTGTAGCTCAGGAGAGGAGAAGAGAGGATGGAGAGACTAGTACTTGTGGGGATCTGTTTTCTCTACTTCACTATTTCGTCTATTTGCAAGAGTTCGTCCATGGCACCGCAAGACCCAGGAAAGGGCTGGTACTGGGAGGGAAGGTGGTGTGAGGGCTCTTGGATCAATTGGGGATTAAGGATGTGGGGCAAATGAGGAGCAGTGGGGCAGGGTTCAGGAGCAGAGACAAGCAAGATGTCAGATGTAAAGATCCCTGCAACCAGAACCACCTTGGTCTTGGGTCACAGCTAGCTCAGCTCAGGGTTCTTTCCTGCAGGCTATTCTATCACATGTGCTAACATAAAGGTAAGACAGGATGTTTACTGCAAAAGGCTGCCAGTGGAGGGGCTGGCACAGGGCTAGGTCCATTCAGAGGAAGAGCTGCCACAGGTGAGGGTCCTTCACTCTCTTTCAAGGTGTAGGAATGAAGTCCTGAGGACAGAAAGTGCTGGGGCTGAGATGAACAGAGGCAGCTCAGTGATCATAGACAGCTCCCTGACCTCTCCAAGGCTGGTCTGGATTGTGGTCTCCCTCCTCACCACACACCTGTCTTGTCCAGACCTAGAGAGCCCATTCTCCCAGGAGCCCAATCTCCTCACCACCCCAACATGGAAAGTCACCTAAGGGAGAAGGGTGTGGCCCAATTTCTGTTTGGCCTGAGGCCAGGGTCTATTTTCCATTATTGGTAATTCCAGGCTGTCCTTACAGTAGAGATACAATTAAAGGTAAAAGGACAAATCAATCTGCAAAATCTTCTCCTCTTTCCTCTCCTTTTCCCTCCCAGTCTTTCTTCTCTCACTACCACCTACAATAGCCCCAGACTCCCAGAAGTCAGTCAGAAACCTGGAAACCATTCTGGATACCTTCCTCTACCCTACCCTCTGGAACTACTCAGTCACTAAATTTTGTCGCTCCTATCTCCTTCCCCAAACCCTGTGGTGCCCCCCTTAGCACACACACAGTTGCCCTGTCCAGGCCCCTGCCATTAACAACCAGATCATTGACTCTGCCTCCCAATGGTACCCTGAACTTGGCCTCCAGCCCACTTGGTTCGCCTGTAAAGCTAGAGGCTTGGCTGGGTGATCTCCAAGCTCTCAGGCCATGATCTGTCTAAAGCAGCAGGACTTTGACCACTATTGTTAGGTCTCAGCCCCTTTGAAGAATCTGATGAGAGCTGTGCACATTTCTTATCAAAGTGCACTAACCCACAAACATACATCTGTATACAATTCCAAGGAGTTCATGGTCTTAACTAGGTCCCACGTCCGGGGACTCTAGGTTAAGAATTTCTAGGATCCTAGAGAAAAGCTGAAAAGGAAATCCCATTCCCTCACTATCCTGTGGGCTATGAGAGCAGCTGCTCCTTGCCCTGAGTTCCAGGTTGCAGTAAGCTGTCTATCAACTCCGGGCCTGGGGCTGGACCCACAAGATCCCCTAGACATGGCCCTGAAGGGTGACCCAGTTTATAGGAGGCCCAGCTGGGGCTGGAGATATAACCATGTGCCCCAGCCACATGCAGACCCAGTTAAAAGGCAGATTAATGGGTGGTCAGGTGCGAGGAAGCGGGCCAAGGCTCCAAGCTGGGGAACACAAGGCATTTGTTCCCATCTGTAAGGCACTGTATGAATCCCTCCTAGCTGGCCTTTCTGAATGGAGAAGCCTCCCAAAGACTAGCAGCCCCAGTTGCGAAAAGGCTCTTCTGTCTTTGCTCGCTGCAGAGTTCACAGAATCCAAGTGAGGTCAGAGCGCCTGTGAGCACGTGCAGGAGAAGAAAAGCGGTGAATCAATGGGTTGGATTACAGACCCTGCCGCCGCAGGCAGATAATAGCAGCAAAGTGCCAGTTGCTCAGACGGAATGTCCTTACACTGCACTGTCAGAAAACGCCAATCATAGGAGATTAAAAACAGCGAGGGGTACAGCCCCCAGGAGAATGGCCTGAGGTCAGGCTAGCATCAACTAAGAAAAGGGCTGGGGTGGGTCCCGTGGGTGGGTGGGGGTCCAACTTGGAGGCCTTTGGGGAGGCAGACATGCTGTCTTGGCAGACTGAGGATGGAAGAGGGTAGGAAAGGGTTGGAACAGGGATACCTGAAGACTGTCAGCAAAAGCAAGATGGGGATCAACAAGGTGGAAAAAACTAGGCTTACGGTAGGCTGAATTTTTCCTGGGGGGCTATGAACAGACTCTGACCCAGCATTAACTGTACTCCTGAAACCCAGGCCAAATGCTGCAGGAATATTAATAGCCATAAAGTCTCCCAAGTCCAAGACTTTCCCTTAGAGTTCAGGTGATATGGGGAGCATGGTGGCCCAGAGCAAATCACCCCCAAGGGCAGCCCTACCATCTGAAGAATTTTGAATCTACAGTCAGCCCTCAGGGGCTCCAAGGTCTTCCCACCATGCATCCACACCTGACCCTCACAGCAAGCCCAAGAGGTGGGGCTGTTAGCACCTTGAGGGGTGGGGGCGGGGGAGTGAGGAGAACACCCAGGCTTAGAGAGTGACTTTCCTAGGTACACAGAGCTGGCCAGGGGCATTCCCATACGCCCCAGTTACCTTGTTTGTGAAATAGCAATAAATGTCTCACAGAAGTGATCCTGAGTGCTGGCATTTTCTGCATGCTGGGCCTTGTGCTCAGCCCTCAGCACACATGATATCATGAAGTGTTTCAAGAATGCTGTGGGCTGGTACTGTCACTCCATTCTATAGATGTGGAAACTGTGGCTCAGACAGATGATATTAACTTGTCCAAGGTCACACAATGTGTGAGTGACCAACTCAGGATTTAAACCCTGGTGGCGCTGACTTCAGAGCTTATAAAAATCAAACGTGAAGGGGCTTCATGATATGCTTTGTGGAAATCAGTTATTAGCGCAAGCACTGGGCCGGATGTTGTGTGGAGAGCAGAGAGAGAAGTGAGGATCTTAGTTCAGCTTAGCTAAGCAAGGCCAGAGCCAGACTGGGTCTGCTGGAGGAGAACTGGATGGGGTGCCTATCTGGGTGGAGTGGGGCTGTGTGGCAGTGGGGACATGGTGGGGGACTGTGGTGGGGCCCCTCTCTGTAATTCAGCTCCCCACCACCCTTGCTAATGGCCTTCAGGGGAAATCATCTGCCAGAGGTGATTTTCTGCTGTTTTGAGATCAAAGCCTGGTCTGGAGTGAGCCCCTCATTGGATAATGAAGATGAATCCCAGCCAGGTCTGCCCAGAAAGAACGTTAACTAAATGAAGATGGCAGTTCAGTGACTGTGGAGTTTGTATCAGGGCCAAATTGAACTCTCTCTTCCAGTGTGTAGATGCAAAACTTGGGCTGGTGCCCAAGATGGGGGACACACACCCACATATGCACACATTCTCTCTCTCCCCATCCCCCTGGATGCTGGCACCCCCTCAGGGAAGAGTTGGTTCCACACTGACTCCTGGGTGGGGGTGTCCTCCAGATCCACTCTTGCCTGGTTTATTGAAACTCATGCCTGGTTTATTGAAACCCAAGTCAGCCTAGAGAGGGATGGATAGAGGAAGCTCAAAAGAGGGGGGCCTGATGCAATGGGGTTCTATTCAGTTTCCTGTCTTGACCCTGAGGACCACCTTAGCACTAAAGAGTCAGACCTGGGTTCCAGTGTAAGTCTTACAAGCTTAAGTCAAACTAAAAAGCTCCAAGCCTCAGTTTCTTAACCTATAAAGTAGGAGTGATAGTGGAATTTGCTGGATAGTGCTGGCTAAGTGGTATACCTCCTTTCGGCGTGCAGGCCTCATGGAACTCTCCCCCTCCCTTTGATCCTCAGGCACCCCAGAGACCCAGACTGGTGTTTGTGAATATCTTTCCCACATCTGCTTCCCAGGTACCAAGGATCAACCTCTTTAAAGTGCACAATGATGGGGAATTCCCGGCCCTGTTCCTTTAGATAATAGTGAACAACAATGCTTCCCAAATGCATAGAATATAAAGGAGAAAACAGCATGGGGGACATGAGAGACAGAGCAGCCTGGAATTGTTTAGGATGCTCAGGCCCAGTTTCCTTACCCCAGTTGCATGCTAGAATCATCTGGGGAGCTTATAAAAGTCAATGCCAAGTCAGACCTCTAGGGTGAGGCTTGAGCAGGGTGTGTGTTTTTTCCCAAGGCCCCCTAGGAGATTCCAGTCTGCCACCAACTGCAGAAGCTCTGTCTAGAGAACTTTAATATGCACAAGAATTACCAGGGAAGTCTTGTTAAAATGCAGATTCTGATTCTGGAGGCCTGGGGTGGAGCCTGAAACTGCAGTTCTAACATTGCCTGGTTCTACTGATGCTTCAGGTCTGTGGGCTGTACTTTTGAGTAGCACTGCCCTGATGAAGACCCCCTGGGTTTATCCCTCTGTTCCTTGCCAGGCCCAACAGGCTTCCACACTGTGTTGCTCTCAGTACACACCTCCAGAATATAATGCACCCATGAAAGAGACAGCAATTGATTTGGAGCCTGATGGCCTGTTCTTGAATCTAAGTCTTATTGTTCTAGCTTTCTGGACTAGGATAAGGCACTTACCAAGCATGGACCTCAACATTTGTGTCTATAAAAGAGGTATGCTGGTAGTATCCCAAGAGCCTCACAGGCTCAGTCTAAGAATTAAATGGCATCATGCATATGAAATGTAAATTGATAGTAAAACTTTTTGTTCTTCTTTTACTTGTTACTGAAAGGTACACAGGGCTTTCCACCTTCAATGACCTCTAAGCTGATTATTACCATTGGCTACCTGCAAATACCAGCACCCTGACTCCCCAGCAATGGAGTGTGCACTGGACATGCCAGCTGCACAGACCTTCTGTGCCTCCTCCTCACCCAGTTCTAGAGGCCTGGTCAGGCCAAAAAGCTAGCTCAGGAGCAAGTGTGCTACCAGATATATAAGCACACCAAACTTGGAGGACCTGTGTCAGACCCTGGCTTTGCCCTTCTTGGTAGGGATTGAGCCCACATTCTGTCTCCCAGTTTCCAAATTACCATGTTCTGAGGCAACCCACATACCAGTGTCTCTTCCAGCTGACCCTGCCCATGGGTCAGCAAGGCAGGGTGGTGAGGAGAGGGCCCATGATAAGGCCAGGCTAGATGGAACGTCTCCATTGCATGAGCCATAACCATTGACTAAGACTATAGTACCACTCATTCTTCCCTGTTCACAGTAGCAGAGCCCCAGCCGTGATCTGGCCCCCACCACACTCCCATCCCATCATTACCTATATCAGGGGCTCCAACCTTAGCAGAATCATGTGGAGAGTTTGGAGGCTCAGCTTCTGGGCCTCTCTCCTCAATGATTCAAATTGAGTAGGTCTTGGGCAAGAATTTATCTTTTTTTTTTTTTAAGTTCCCAAGGGTGACTTTGCACAGTCAGGGCTAAGAAACAGGGCCCTCACGCTCTCCTCTTTCCATGCTGATGCCATTAGAAAGCCCTGAGTCTAGAATCAGAAACCCCAGCTTCAAGTTGTGACTCTGGCCCTTAAGCGGTGAGCTAACATACATCATTTAAAAGAACTGGGTCTCAATTTCCTCAACTGCAGAATGGGGATGATGAAAGCCAGTTGTCTTGAAGAATATTCAGAGTCAAAAAAGCACAGAGAGAGGGGGCCTCGCTGGTGGTGTGAGGGGTTAAGTCTCAGCACTATCAAGGTATCGGCAGCCACTGCAACACAAGTTCAATCACAGGCCAGGGAGCTGACCCACATGGTGCAGCACACCTCTCTGGTCTCGCCCGCTGCTCCCTCAGTATTGTATTTCAGTAGATTTACCTGTTCTGTTTCCCACTCTGTCTCTGGTGAATTCTCTCACCCTCGTACCTTTGGCCTACACTACAGTTCTCGTATGTATAAATAATCTTTAAAAACAAAACCAAGAAAGTTCAGAGTGTGGGAACACCTGAAAAGATGGATGTGCCACACAGAACCAAGGAGCTCTGAGAACTGGTGCATCCACCCACATCGTCCTGCAGTCCCTGCCTCAGCATGGAACAGGCCCAGCCAGCCAGCTCTGCCTAAGGCAACTCCAAGAGTCTTTGGCCTGACAGGCAGGCTCCTCCTGTTGGTGGCACCTCACTTTTGCAGCTGGCTCTCAGTTCCCACCCAGTTCCTGGGGACGTACCCTGTGCTCCTACCTCCACACTTTTGCTCAAGCTGTAAGCTTGACATGAGCTGCTCTTCCTCCCTCTTCAGGTTCAAAGCTCAGCCCCCCTCCCAGAGCCACCTCAATGGCACCTTCTCTGGAAAGACATCTATTGTCCAGTCTCCTCTTCCTGGTAGCATCTGGATCTATGCAGCATAGAAGCCAGTGCTAGACTGTGAGCTCCTTGAGGACAGGTAATTTGTCTTAGCATCTCTATAGCCACCATAGCACCTAGCACAGACTCTGATACATAGTAAGTATCCAATAAAAGCCTTTATAACAGAAAATGAGCACCCTTGCTAGAAAGCCAATAAGTACAAATTAAAGCAACACGGAGGTCCCATTTTATACTTCTTAAATTAGCTAGTTAGAGGGGGAAATGATAGCATGCATCACTGACAATGTTATGCCGAAATTGGTGCACACATTACTGATAATGTTGAAAATTGGAATGATCTCTTTGGAAAATAAGACGGCAATATATATCAAGGGTTATAAAAATGCTCATTCACTTTGACCCAGTAATCCCACTCCTAATACTGTATCCAGAAGCAATCATTCAAAAGAATAATAAGTGTTAGGTATGCATGAAGATATTCATTGCAACATTATCTGTAATAGCCCCAAACGGAAAACAACCTAAATGTTCAACAATAGGGGAATTGTTAAGTAAATTATGGTATATAAACTCAACAAACTATTATGCAGCCATTTAAAATATTTATGAAAATTATGTAACATGGAGAAATGCTTATGATAAAATGTGAAATAAAAAACTCAGAATATAAAATTATATGTGCCTTATAACTGTGGTAATAAAAATATAGGCATGCTGACAAGGATCAGAAGGGACTCTGTAAAAACGAAATTAATTATTGTGTTAAGGTGGTAGGATTGGAGGTGATTTATTTTTATTTTTAAACATTTCCTGAAAGAGTATTACAATGCCATTCCACAAGCAAAAGTTAAGTAGCCAAATACAGGTTTGGTGAGAGAATATAAGGAGAGAGAGAGATGAGGGAGACTGGTGATGTTTGGGGGTCTCTGGATTCAGTTTCATCTTTATATCCCAGTGTATCATGGAGAGGCCCTGTAGTCTGAACGGGGATGAGCCTTAGAGAAGTATGGCTATGTGAACACAAATGACCTGCTTTTTGGGGTGCACATAAATCATTTATGTTACTTTTTGGGGAAAGTTAGATTTTCTCAGTCTCCCAGAATCCTAACCACCTCCCACCCCAGTACACTCCTGGGAGCTGGGCCAGGGAGGGCTCCAGAGGATGTTCAAGGGGCTGATGGTGGATGAGATCTTCCCAGGCGGCCCCTTACCCGTAGGAGATGCCTGAGCCTGATGAGGAATGAGAACCTTGTTCTCCACACCCATCCATCCTTATCTCCAAGCTTTGAGAAACTACATCCTGTGCGCCTGAGACAGTCCTAGTTTTCACCTGCTGTCCTGGCATAATTATTAATAGCCCCTTTTAGCCCCAGAAGTGTCCCAGTTGGGACAAGTCACGTTACCCAAACTCCTGCTATGCAAACACATGACACATATCCCATACATGTTATGTACATGCCTCAGACCATACGTCCATTACCACACGTCTCATTAGAGCAGGAAAAGAAGAGAGGAAACATTGCTTTTGTGACTTATGAGAAAGGAGGCAGGGGACTGATGAGACAGGTCGACCAGACCCAGAGAAGTCAAGACATGTTTCAGGTGGGCCCTGGCTCACCCCCTCCCATCCCTATTGCTTGGCTCCAGGGCCTCTGTCCTGGGGCCTCCCAGGGACCTCACGCCTTCATTCTCCCTTCCCAGAGCATGCTCCTTTCACATCTCTCCACTAACACTAGTGCCTCCTGGGTCTTCCCACCTTCTGTGTGTGATCTTATAGGCTGAGTTGCCCCTTTCCTTCCTCTGGACCACCCCTGCTAATGGAGATAGTCAGTGTTATTTAAGTATTCGTCCCTGCTTCCCCTACCCCAACTCATCCTCTGCTGAGCCAGTGGAATTCCTCTCTCTATTCCTGGGGACATTTTTCACCTGTCCTTTCTTCAACCAATGTTATCTCAGCGCTAAGCGGGATCATAATTCTGCCCAATGTCATGGGAATTCTCGGCAATCTATTACTTCAGACAGCGACAAAGTCCTTCAGGCTCAGATACCTGAACACACACTCGCAGATAGATTTAGGCACCACTAATCATGGACCCACGCTGCACGTCTGTGACATCAGCACCACCCATGCACCACACAGAAAACTGCAGGCATTCACAGTATATGTCTTGTGGATACCACATTCCCACATCTCTCTCTCTCACTGGCACACTCACTCACACACACACACACACACACACACACACACACACTGCATATGTAACAAAAACACACAATGCCCACCTCCACCAATTCCTGCTATGCAAACACATGACACATATCCCATACATGTTATGTACATGCCTCAGACCATATGTCCATTACACACTGCTCACACAGCGCACATGTGTGCACATACACGCACATCTCACACCAAGGTTATAGGGTTCCTGCATTGTCAAGATCCTGCTCGGGGAAAAATGCTCAATCTTGCCACAGAGGCCACGTCCCCCACCAGGCTGCATAAGGACTTCATCAAGGAGCATTCATTACTGCTAACGAGCATTACATGCCTAATTAATTCCCAGGCTTGGTTTGAAAATCTGACCCGGGGTCTGATTTCCATTCCAGGAAAAATAAATGAAGAGCTAAAAGGGCTCATGTATTGGGTTAGCAGGACTGAGGGCCCACTTGCCTTTGCCTCTCCTGTTCCCACACTCAAGCCATAGGAAAGATCAGCCTGATATTGGAATGACAGACCTCATCCAAGTGGAGGGAAGCTGGGTTTCTTCTGTTGCTTTTCTGAAGCATCAGAACCAACTCCTGAAAGCTAGAATGTCTTAGGAGCATCTCTGGATGTGTTCTGTGCTCTACGTTAAGTGAAAATCCCTTCACTTTTACATGAAGAGCTCCTTCTCTGCACCACCAACTAACATCTTGTATTCTCCAGCACATGTTCCTTGATGGGGCAGCGCGGGGTGGGGGGAGGGTCCCATCTGTACAGTCAGATCTTCTCTGCCCAGGCTGGCTTCCTGTGAGATGGAGCACAGAACAATAGCTTGCCATGGGAGGGAGGCCTGGGCCTGGGTTAGGTCCTTTGGACAAACAATATTTTTCAAACAACAAACAGGGTTTATTTAGAATCAAAACAACAGAAAAGAGGGCAAAAAGGACAGTGCATTCATGGCAAGAATTTCCCAAGTCAGAGACAAACAACCCCCTGCATAACTTCCAGAGGAGCCCCCCTTGGTTCCCCTGCAGGAGGAGACATAGGCAAGTTGTGTCTTGTAGTGGCTGATTTCCAGGAGCATGGGCCTCAATTTCTAGCTTCTTGACCTCATTTAATTAGGAGTCTGCATGTTAATAGCCACATTTCCCCTTTTTGATGCAGAGCTTTCTCTGAAAGCATCACTGCTCAACAGTGAGGTATATTCCTGGATTTGAAGACCTCTTGCCCTTGGTGCCAGGAAAGACCTTCCTAGGAAACACCACTTTCATCACTGCCCCCACTGAGCCACGTTCAGGGAGAGAAAAGAAAGGTATAATCAGGATTAATAATAACTACTTCCTAAAAGGGTGAAGGATGCTAAATCCAAGCACATACCTGGTTTCTCTTCAAAGTGGGGTACCAGGGAAAGGTAGGACTTCTGAGCCCAGGTTTGGGGGAATGTTTATACTCTGGTATGGAGGAAGTAGCAGGGCTTGTGGGAGAGCTTGATTCTACCCTTGCTATCTGATTATGGGCACATCACTTCCCTGCCTCTGAGCCTCAGTTTTCTCCTCTCTAAAATAGGGAGATGTTAAGGGAATGATCCCCCCAAATCCCCTCTGTGGTTAAGGCTTTATATCTTTTGTTTTTAAAATCCATTTTTTTCACTCTTTCCTCTTCTTAAACACCAGGAACAAGAAGATTAAAGTTTCACTTGGCACTTTGGTTTAACCAAGCCGCTTCAAGCACAAGCACGTCTTACAAGAACATGGGAGGTGTGCAAGGAGAACATTACTGTTTCCATGTTGCAGATGAGAAAACTGAGGTCTAGACAACTAGGTCTAGACAACATGTCAATGACATGTTCTTGCAGTTCATGGGCAGAACAGAGACCAGGCTGAATCCAGGTTCTGTTTCTAAGCCTGTCTTTTTTCTACTGTATATGATGCAGTTTCTCAGAATAGATGATGAGGATGGGACCAAGTTCACTAATCCAATCACCTGAGTCTCTCTGGCTCTGTGCTGTGCAGCACCTGAATCCAAAGCAGGAAGGGAGAAAAGAAAAAATGGGAGCAACAAGGAAGGCTTGGTTTAATCCTTCAGTACCTAGCGGGATTAACTGATCATTTGGGGCACATGCCCCTGCTCAGGGGCAGTCCAGGGCAGTGGCTCTCAAAGTATGGTCCCCAGACAGCAGCATCAGCATGACTAGCTCCTGCAAAGTCTTGGGCTCCCCTTCAACCTACACTGTCAGAAATGAAAGAGGTAATGATATAGCTACCTATATGATACAATTTTAGAAATGCCAGGATTCATTGCGCCACTGAAAATATTCCTTGAGCAAATACAAAGAAAGATAGAAGAGGGAGGAAGCTTTCATTCCACAGAGTGGAGGCCAACCGGCTAAATTCCCCAGGAGCAGGACCACAGCGACCCACCAGCTCCAGGCAATCATAGAAAAAGGGGTTTGCTCAGAGCAGGTATTGACAGCTGAGATGGGAAATTGAATGTTTTTGTACGTAGCTTAACTCCAGCCTGGGAGCCTAATCTCCTCACTAAGGGAAGAGGGAATGGACATGCCTTGTGACTTTCTAATGTGTTAAGCACAGAGCTAGACATTTTACATTCATCATTTCTTGTGCTTCTCTCAAACAAAAGGTAGGTGGCATTGTTCCCATCTTAGGGAAGGGAATGGGCCCCCTGAGCTTGCACAGGCTGCCCAGGTCACACTGTGCGAAGGGACTGAAGTTTAAACCCAGGTGGACCATTTCAAAGCCCCTAATCCTGCTCTCTCTACTGGACTATGTACCAAGCCAGGAAGCCGGTACTGTTCCAAAGCCTGGTGCCTCCACAGAGGGCAGGGCTGAGCCGTCTGGCTCAGGGTTCCCTCTAATCTGTACCTTGCAGCAAACCCTCCCAAGTTTCAGCTACAGTATTAGAGCAGCTGGTCCTTAACATTCACTGAGGCTTAATGGATAATAACACCAAATGTGGCATCAGAGGACTGACCGTCCAGCTGGGGAGACAAATGTAACCCCACTGCAACAGTGACTAATGCCAGACAGTGTTGAAATACCAACATGAGTACTGTGGCCATTCTTAAGGGGGAGAGAGATGCATCCCTCTCGCTAGATTACCTAGAACAGCTGTGCAGGGCTTTCTGGGAGCAGTGGCAGGGTACTGATGGGTCTTAGTGCTCACATTCAACGCTGGTAGCATTGATGATAGCAGAAAGTGGGCACTTCAGACTGACTCTCCATCAGGCCTCTAAAAAATTCCAGATATTTTACTGATACTTTCCCAATCTCTTTCCCACTCAAGAATTTCTCTCTTAACAGCATGCAGTAATGCAAATTTGGTATACTGGGAAGTATACTTCATAGCAAGGGTATACTCTGTCCTCCATGTAGTGGCTCCTCTAAGCCCTACAAGGTAAGGCAGGGACTCTGAATGAGGGCTGGCTATGTGCGCACAGAGGTGGCAGCTACAAATGGGGATTCTGCAGTTGGCAGTTGAGGGCATCCCAGAGTATCTTATTCATTTCTCTTTTGGAACACTTATACCACTGCTGTGGTCACTCACTTCCATGCCTCAAACCTTGACTAGACCAAGGGAGACGAGGACACTGTGCATGTTTGTGTGAGTCTGTGCTACTCAAGGAACCTGGCCAAGAGGGAAATGGGCTGAAATCCATTGTGCCCTCAACTTGCCACTGGGGCTACATCTGCTGGGAGGAAGGGATTGCTTTTTGCAGTTTCTACAAAGGAACTGTTTAGGTTGGGGATGTGGTCAAGGCCACACTCCCTCTGAAGCCTGCAGCATAATCTTTTCTTGCCTCTTCCTGGCTGCATGTGGTGGACTGGCAGTCCTAGGCATCTACCAACTTGTGGCTGGGGCACTTCAGTCTCTGCTCCCATTGTCACAGTCTCCCTACATGTGTCTGTCTTCACATGGACATCTTCTTATCTGGCCACCAGTCAGGCTGCGTTAGGGACCCAAGTTCCTCCAGGATACTTCATCTTAATTTAAGGAATTACATCTGCAGTGACCCTATTCCAAGTAAGGTCACTTTCTGAGGTATTGGGGGTTAGGGTCTCAATATATCTTTTTTGAGGAAGACCTATTTCAGCCCATAACAGGAATGTCTTAGAACTCCAAAGGAGCTATTCAACACTCTGTGAGGCTGGGAGCCAATCAGGCAGACCAGGGCAACTTCAGGCAACCAGGGTGGGGTGAGCTCATGGTTATTACCATAATAAATGTCTTCTTCTAGAATTTTCCTTGTCCTTGAGCCTGGACTGCTCTACCACCTATAACTTCAGCAGTAGGTGCTCAGTGGTGGTTGGTGACCCAATGATCATGTCAAATCTGTCAAATCACCTCTCCACACCTCTACTGGAAAAGTGTCTATGCCACAGGGCACACAACTATGGGATGATCAGCTCTGTGGCTCCTCTTGGGTTGAAATCAGATGCAAACAAGCTGGGCATTGCCAGGCCAGCTGGGGTGCCAGGGAGTGCTGGGGGTAGGAAGATCACAGCTGCTGTCCTGGCAGGGCTTCTGGGGGATGTCTGGGCAGAGCTACACTAATGCCAGGTGACACACAGTCCTTTGCCCACATGTTTACACAGCTAACGTAATTATGCCTGTGGGATACTGACACAAAAGGAGCCACATTTGAGAAGGCCTTATCAGCCACCCCAGATTACTGCAAGAGAAAGGTTTCCACACATGCACAATTAAGGAATGTTGGCAACAGGACTGATCCTGCTAAGAAATAGGACTCTTTAGAAGCTGATTGGGGGGGCAGTAACATGTATGAGGCCTTACAAAGAACTCAGTTATCTATTCATTCAACAAATACACCCTGAACAACTTCTAATCAACTGAGTGAGAGGGGATTTAAAGCTCTAACACCAGTACCAGAGGAAAATATACAGAAATAGGTAACTGTATACTGATATATTTATAGATAAGCTAATATGATGTCTGGACAAGAGGGAGAGTATGTAGGGATATGGATGAAACAAGAGTGACCAGCAATTGATACTTGCTGCAGCTAGGTGATAGTTATATGGGATTCATTATATTAATCATCTACATTTGTATATATTTGATATATTCTGTAAGTTTTAAGAAATAAAAATTTAAAAGGAAAAATGTAAGGGACACTTGATGCATTAGGGACTGGATGACGTAAAAAGTATCAAGAGTGCTTCCCAGAAGAGGCAGGGACCTGGGTCTAGTCTGAGAAAAGAAAACAGAAACCTTCTATACTTGGGGACATCTGTTATAGCAAGATGAATATAGAAAGAAGATCGTTTCTATCATGACCATAACCCAGAGTTCAAATCTCACCTATAAATTTGGGAAAACAGTACTTACCTTACAGAGTAATTGTTGGCATTAAGGAAGTAATGGATGAGAACAGACCTTGCCCACAATGGGTCATGACTAAATGAGCATTCCACCCATCTCTCCATCCATCACCTACCCATCCACATTCATCTATTCATTACCCATCCATGCACCCATCTTCCTCCATCCATCTACCCAGCACCCACCCATCCTTCATCTATCTCCATTCATCCATCATCTATCTACCCATCTAATCATCTACCACCCACTGTTCCATGATCCATCTCCATACATCCATCATCCATCTATCCATCAATCATCCTTTCCACCCTTCTGCCCACTCATTCATCTATCATCCACCTATCCATGATCCATCCATCTGTCTATCCATCCACCCACCCACCCAACCATCATCACCTGTATTTTCTCTGTACTTTAGTCTACACTGTGAACCTCTTCAAGGAAGAAAGGGCTCATGTAGATTTTCATATCTCTGATGCCCCCAGAGAACCAGAAAGTGCTCCATGATTCTCTTTACAAGAATTAATTGATGATGGAAACTTGTCTCATATCTGTTTTAGGGGGGCATGTGTTATTATATATTTACCTGGGATATGAGAAGATTGGAGGAGTGATATATTAACTGTGAGATTTGTTCCTCATAATACCGGAGTAAAGTCTTAGCAATAGTGCCCTGCGGAGGGGACAGTCTAAATTATGAAGCCCAATGCTAGGTGAATGTATTAGTCAGGATAGCCTAGGTCATGCTGCTATAACACACAATTCCCAAATCTAAAGGATTAATACAGCAAAGATTTTTTTTTGCTTATACAAAATCCACTGCGGTCTAGGTAGCTATCCAGGGAAGTTGACTTCAAAGCAGTGAGTCAGAAATACAGGTGACTCCACTTTTGTGGCTCTACCATAACAACATGAGGCCTTCAAGTCTGTTCCCCCACACTCTCTGCTTTCTGTCCATGCTTAGAGTCTGCTGGCTTTTGCATGAGAGTCCTATACCTCAGGACTCCAGTCACGGCAGGAGAGGGTAAAGGGATAAAAAGCCTGCTACTGCCCACTTTTCCATTCAAGGCACTTTCCCAGGGGGTCTTCCTATTCCATTAGTTGAACTCCTCTATGCATAAGATTCCTTTGATTCAGGGTCCCTCAACTTAGCATCCCAGCTTGACCAACTATGGCAGAGATACTAATGTCTGATACTAATCTCTATATGCTCTGCCATATTTCCTATCCCATATAGCCAGAAGGGACCATGAGACTGGTCCTGGCCAATGGGCTGTGATAGGAGTAACATGTGTCACCTCTGACTGAAGCATGAACAGGGTATAAATCCTGGCTGCCTTGCTCTTTAACAAACACATGGCGGTATTTCATGTAGGCACAGCACTTAACAGTTTGCAAAGCATTTTCCCCACTCTTATCTCATTTCAGCCTTACCACAACCCTGTGCAATAAGGATTATCAACTTAGGCTCAGAGAGATGAAGTGACCTGCTTTAGGGCACATAGCAGTTAAGTGACAGGGAGCTCACTCTCTGCTCTCTTCCTGGCTTATTTTGTGCTTGCCCTGCCCTCCTTGCTTGCCACTCTCTTCCCTCCTCCCTCACAACCATTATCCCAACTACCTAAATACCTCCGATTGCCTTTGGAAATTCCTAATCTAACAGAAGCAGTTACCAGGCCCAGCAAGCCCCACTTCTACAAGGTGGGCATTCTGCCTGCACGGGTCTCACAAGAGTTTGGTGGTCAGACTCTCTTAAAAGCTCTGCTGAAGATGATGCAGAGGGCACCTGGAATTTTTGGATGGCACCCACAGATTATCTGCACAGAGTTCTCTGTTCTTAGCTTAAACCTTCTCACATAGACTTGAATTTGAGTGCCAGGGTCATGGGATTTCCTCGTTTGCACAGTTCTTAAGGGATTTGTTCATTTACAGTGAACACCATGCCCACTTTTAAACAGAAAGCCTGGAGTAGCAGTAAAGAGAAAAGCTAAAGAAGAGGCCCTCACCCACTCCACCCACTCCAGGCTGACTTTGCCAACACATGCATTAGAGATTTGCTCGCTGCCGTATCTTTGCCCAGGTTGTTCCCTCTGCCAGAAATACCTCTCCTTTGGGTCAATTCTGCCCAAATGTCACATAAATATAATAAGTCAGTTAACTCCATACCCAACGCCCCACCATTGTCAGTCAGCAGTGGGGAAAAATGAGGCAAGAGTATCTTCTTCGCCAGGTGACAGTGCTCCTGGGACCCAGCATCAGTGAATGCACTAAATCAATAAATGTGTATTTCATGAAGTGCATTTGACTCAGCTCAGCAGATTCCAAACTGCAGACTCCAAAGAGAGCTACACAGGGTGTTGGGCTGACCCTACTCCCTTCAAGGGAGGGACCAGGAGCCAAGCCCCAGCCAGATGGACCACTCAGGTAGATCTTCTCCAAATGCCTGCTGTTTAGAACAGGCTTTTCAACAGCTGCTGTCCAGGCGCTCACAGATCTGCTCTCTTTCTGGCCTTATTTTGTTCTTGCCCTGCACCACCACCCCCCACCCCTGGCTTGAAACTTTTATTCCCCCCTCCCCACCCATTATTCCAACTACCTAAATATTAGCATAGCATAATGAGCAGTCTTTTTTCCCAATAGAACTGGGCTTGAAAGCTAGCTCTGTACGTTACTAGTTGTGCGACATTAGGTCAGTTATTAAACATCTCTGAACCTCTGTTTCTTCCATCAGTTGCTAACTGAGCCTTGCTTCGCTCATCTACAAAAAGGAACTGATACTACCCTCAGCAAGGGTTGGTTCAAAACATCAAATGAAATCTGAGCACACCCACACCCACAGAAGCACAACACACGCTGGCTCCCTGGATCCACCGAGACCTAGTAATGGCCCACTTCATTCCACAAGGAATAATACCCCATATCTAGAATAGACACCACTTTCAGTTCCTTTCATGTCCTTTCTGTTTTAGAGCCTTCTTATTTCTGGCCTACAAGCTCCATCCAGACTGCAAGTGAAGCTGTTTTAAAAGGTAAGAACAAAGGCGCAGACGGTAGGTAGGATGCCCAGGGAGCCCAGGGAGAATCTGGGGGGCACACATTTCACATATCGAGGGCCAGGCTGCCTGTACTGCAGGACAGTGTCCACCAGGAGCCCTCTAGTGGGGCAGCGTGCAGCTGAAGCACAGGTGCTGCACTAGGTGGGGAAGGGTGGTGGGTGAGGATCAGAGGCAGAGGGGATGTTAAGTCATCTCCATAGGCCCTTGGAGGAGTGTTTGTTTTCTGCCTGCCTGGGGAGCAGCCTCAGGCATGGGGATCAGAGGACCCCAGGAGGAGCCCCAAGTTCTCTCTAAGCTTCCAGGTTCCATGTGGTGTCACCAAGGCAGGACGTGGAAGGCACCCTTCTCTGGGAGGCTCAAGGAAGAAGAGTGCCAGCGGTGTGGATTTCAACAAGGGGGAGATGGCTTCTCTTGGTAGCCTCGGGCTCTGCTGGGCATAGCTGCCAGGGGACTGTGGGCAAGTCTGCCTGAGCCCCACTTTTCACCCTACCCTGCCTTTGCCCACAGTGGCCATCAGAGAAGAGGACACATGGAAACACTTGTGTGTTGGACCCCCAACACCCAGAGCTGGCCTTCCACGTCTCACGGCGGGGCTCCTGTTTACCAGCCAACTACAGAAAGATTAGACAGAAATCCAGGAAGAGGGTCTCAGACTCAAAGAGCATGACCCTAAAGCTTTTGTCATTATCAGCAACGTTCCCCTAGAAAGGAAATTAGCAGGCCATAACATACAGTTTAAGGAGCAATAGACCCTAAGGAAAGCCCCAGACTCAAGGGGCATGGCACAGAGGGTGTTTGCTGAGGGATGTATCCAGACACTGCACGGGCCAATCAGGGCACACACCCATCACCTAGGGAAAGGCTCAAAAACCTGCATCTGAAAACATGAATATGGACTGAGTGTTAGATGATGTCCAGGCATTACGGCTAATTTTGTGTCATGTGTATTGTTAATTCTGTGTGATGATACTGTTTTTTTCTTTTCAATCCTCATCTCTAAGAAGTACATGCTGAAATGATACAATGGCTGGTTTTTCTTTAAAATACTCCAGGAACAGAAAGGTCAGGAATAGGGGAAGTTATAAAATAAGATGGGTAAATGCCAGTGGCACTTAGGGGTTCAGTCTACTCTCTGGTTGTGTGTATGTTTGCAAATGAAAAAAAAAAGATTAAAACACCTCTAAAGTTCACTGTTTACATCATTTTCTATGCTCCCACCCTGATCCTGACGGACTGAACCTCCTGCCACCATGGTGGGGGCGAGCAGGAAGAGGAAGGTCTGGCTAGTCTGGGGTTCCAGAGGGGCAATCCCAGCGGGGTGATCTGCTCCACAGGCGATGTTATATGTTCCCGAGAGACCAGCTAACAGAATCCTGACTGAACTTTCATGGGATCTATGCAGAGCACTCTGTATGCCTCACCTTACCTTTTCAGATGTCCAGACATCTCCAGAGGAGCTCAGGCGCTTCACCTCATTTTACAGTTAGGAAAACCAAGGCACTCTGATCCTCAGCCCAGCTCTCTCTCCTCTCAGAAGGGACCACACAAGGTTTTTCTTGCAATAGGAGAGAAGGTGCAGGAGAGAGTGGAGGGTTCAGGATGAGCATTTCTAGGGGAGGCAGCCTGAACAGTGGGGCCACCCTCCACAAGCCTTGGACCACACAACCAGGAACAGAAGCCAGTCATCCCAGCCTTTGTACCGGTAAATGTTGACGTCTAGCCTGGTTGTTATTTCTTAGTCTGACTACAAACCATGCCAGAATCCACTTATTTTGAGGAGGGTGGGAATTTTCCCCCATTATCTTCCTAGAAGGAAGACTGTCTTCTAGGTTCTAACTCTGGGTTTTAATTTTTGTTGTTCTTGGGGCCCCTGGGCCAGGGGAAGGGTCGGGGGTAGGGAAGAGGTGACAAAGGAAAAGGGATGGTGTGTTCATAGTTCTAATTTACTGATGGCAATTATCTTCCTAAGATGGCTAACCTTTCAACCTTCTGCCTGCCTTCACTGGGGGAACTATTGACATTTAGAATCTGCAAACCAAGTGCTGCAGCGAGGGAGGCAATGTTTTTTTAATGGGGACTCAGAGCCTGTGGATGTGTTCTGCCCGCCCTGTGCCATTTGCATACTTTACAGGGTGTAGGTCGAGCTGCATTTTAACAGGCTTGTTGGCTTTCTGGAAAAGTGAGTGCCAGCGACTGTGGGATTATTATAGTGGTTTCCAAATGCAGTGGTTTTTGTATTCTTACATCTCCTCTCTGCTCTGGTTCATGCCAGACAAACTAGACAGAAGGGATGGCACAGATTTGGGATGGGCCAGAGGTTTCACTCATGAACTGAGGAACTATGAAATCAGGGTTCTTTCCCTGCCTGCCTTTTGGCCAAGAACCCATTCTCCTCCCTGGGCAGATCCTGCCTCCCAGAGGTTACTGAGTATAGTCTCCAGCTTCTGGACAGTGTGGTTAGCTTCCTCTAGACCAGCCAGGGGCATCTCTCAGTCTTTAGTCCATCTGTCCATAGGTTGATCCATCCATCCATCTATCCAGCTATTCATTCAAGCAAGTAGCATTTACCAAAGGTCTCATTATGTGCTGGGCATTATTCCAAGCACTAGGGATGCAGCAGAGAATAAGAAAGATTCAGTCCCTGTCCTCAGGGAGCCCACATTCTCGTGGAGAAAACAGAATAAATAAACAGAATAGATAAACAGAATAAATCAGTACAACATGTGGAATATCAATTGTGTAATATGTGTGGGAGAACAGTACAGCAGGGAAGGAGGGGGGATGTTGGGACCGGGACTTGCACTTTTAATACAATGGTCAGAAAAGCCTCACCAAGGAGACATTTAAACAAAGGCCTGACGTGGTAGGGAAATGAGCCATGTGGGATCAGGGGAAACTGCCAGTGCAGAAGTCCTGAGGTTTCCAAGAGAGAGCTGTCATGTGCAGGGGATGCCAAAGAGTTGAGCGAGGCTAGAGAGAGTAAGGTGGGGAGAAGCAGGCCAGGGTCATGCTGGGTTACACATGCTTCCAACAGGACTTCGGCTCTTACTCTGAGTGCCATATGAGCCCAGGAGGAATAGCTTGATTTCTGCCCAGTGCTTTAAGGGGCCCTCTCTGGCAACTGTGTGGAGAGTAGAATAAGGGGTCAGAGAGAAAGAATGGGCAGTTAGGAGGCTGTGGCAGTGATCCAGGTGAGAATCATTATGGCTCCCTGGAGAAAGTGATTCCACAAACCCTCCTAAGCCATCAGGATGATTCTGACCATCAATAAGTTGTCCAACAAGTGCAGGGACTCAGTTGGGATTTTCAGGCCACTCAGAGGAAAGCACTGCCCTCTGGGGGCTTAGAGCCTGTCTTGGGAGAAGAAGATGCCTGTGTTAAAAGTTAATTAGCCTTACTCGGAAGCGTTGGCTGAGAACTCTCCCAGGGGAAACACCGAGGGCCTCCAGTTCAGAGGAGCAGGCTCAGGGCTGTTTCCCTGACAGATATGAGCCCCGAAGGACAACAATTACAGCATACCCTATGCCTCCCAGGACTCTAAATCACAAAGAACTTTGTCTGCCTCACCACCTGTGCCCATCACAGCAACCTGACAGGTATTATTTTATTATTGTTTTTGTTCCCACTTTGCAGCTGGAGAAACTGAAGCCCCTTGACTGGAGGAGGTAAGAGCAGAGAGGAGAGGCTGGAGCTGAGCCTGGGTGGGAAGGGTCCAGACCCTGAGACTCATTGCTTCCACCCTCCCTGCCAGATGAGCCCCTTCTCCCCAAAGTCTGGGATGAGAAGCAAGAGAAAAGGCAGTTTTTATTCAGGTCCTTGACCCTGGACTTCCAGAAAATCACTCTGAGACCTGGCCCATCCAAGACTGACTAGGTCCAAAACCTCTCTTTTCCCACAAGGAACCTGGTTCAGCTACATCCAGGACTAAAAGACACAGAAGGAAGATGAGAGTGGACTCATTCCAAGTCCTCTCACAAAGGGTTCTTCACGCCCGCCCAGCAGGTGAGAACTTGGCCCAGCCGCCTCAGCCTGGCCTTTGCCTTGGGGTTGCTGAAGAAGGCATAGGTAGCCATTCAGACTAGGGGCTGGAGCCTCTGGGGCAGGGCTCTGGAGCTCGAGGTGGCTCAGGTGGCTCATGCTCTCATGGAGATCAAGGCTGCTATCTCAGAGGGAGGGAGAAAGTGATGGAAAGGGACCACTAGTCATTCAGGGCCCTCTGAGACCCTCCCTGGCACCTGCCTGCTCAGTCTCTCATTTGGGCTCAAGGGAGTACGAGGTGCTGTGCAGTGTGGTAGAACTTCCTCGAAAACTTGAGTCCACATTTATAATAGATTTATAAGAACTGTGTAGACATGTTTGCTTTTTTTTAGCCCCTCATAAGTGATGCCATTATGGCAGCCATAACTCTTATTTACTCCATCAGCAGGCTGCTGGCAACAGCACAAAAATAGATTTGGAGAATTTATCTTATACATGCATCATGAGGAGTCAACAAAGGCGCACAGGTGAGATTTATGTGGGCGGGGGAAGGGGGCGAGCATCCATCATCCCCACTTTCAAATTAACACCGCTCCTCAATGAGAGCCATTACCCTTCTTAATCAGAGCAAAGTAATTGTTTAAACGTCCCCCCTTCCACAGGCTCGTCTCTCCTCATTGCTCTTCAGGTGGGGCTGCACCCAGGGGTTTGGGGTATGGTGTGCTCTGAGAACTGCAGAATCCATGGTAAATGATGACAGTGAGACGACACGCAGCCCAGGTCCTGTTACTTCCCCAAAGGGAAGGGGTGGAACCAAGGTCAGGGAGGCTTAGATGTCTAGGAAGAGGTTTTTCTGTGCATTGAAAAAACCCCTGGAAACACTCAAAAGTACTTATCTCCAAAATCGGCAACCACATTCTTGGTTCACACCCTTGGCTGTGCTGTTACTCCTACAAGAAATGCCTTTTCTCCCTTCTGCTTATCCCAGGCCTCCCCATTCTCCAAAGCTCAGCATACATCACACCTCCTTCGGGACACTTTCCCTGACTGCTAGAAGAGAGGGTTGGGAAAAGGTGCCCAGAACTGAGAGGAGAGCTGAGGGGTCAAGTCCCGACTCCCTATTAGCCAGGCCTCTCCTCACTGGGACACTTCTCTTTAAAATGGGGGGAGGCTGCACAAAGGAACTTTTCCTGCTTTGAAGTTCACTGCCGTCCGAGCCTTACAGGCCTTCCCACCTTTGAATCACTAAACCACCTTAAAGGGCTACATATTAGAGCCTCTAAGGAGTTTAAAAAATACCAAAACCCAACTCTACCCTTGACCAAATAAATTAGAATCTCTGGGGTGGGGACTGGGCATCAGTATTTTCTAATGCCCACATAATTCTAACATCTAGCCAGAGTTGGGAGAATTTACTTTGGATGTATGATGTTACAATGACTGCTAAATGGACAGATGCATAGGTAGGTGGGTGGGTGGATGGACTGATGGATGGGTAGGTGGGTGAGGTGTTAGAATGATGGTGGGTTGATTGGTGGAATTGATGGGTGATAAATGGATACTTTCTTGTGAGTTTACTGCTTTCATTGGGTTCACCTCTTTTCATCAGGACTAGGGAATTCCGAAGAGCAAGGATTTTTCACACACTTTGTGTTGCCCACAATGTTCAGGACAGAGCTAGATCCAAGTGTTCAAAGGAGTCCTAACACTTATGCACACTGAAGACACTAGACCAGGAGAAGGGGGGAGGTTATTAAATACTGCATACTTCATTTACTGTGACTTTTGTCAAATCAATCCACCTTAGATTTTTTTTCCCTGATGCTAGTAACAACAATAGCAATAAAACCCCCTGCCAACATGGCAAGGTCCAGTGGCTCAGTAAATTGTAAAGTGCAGTGTACATGGGGAAACAGTGTTGTTATTATTATAATCCCCAGTGCAATAGCTGTGTTCCCTACCTCCCTTGAATTGCTGGTAGTCAGTAGCCATCCTGCCTTTGGTAGCATTTTAGCTGCCACCCACGGTGGAAATATGGGCCCAGACATTTAGGGAGCCCTTGAAATCTAACATAACCCCTCTACATTCCCAGCTGATAGGGCCATGACTCAGCTACCCTGGCATCTCTGATCACCAGAGGTACCGGCCTTTCTCTTGTCAGTTTTCCCCTCCTGACCAGAGTCTGTTCCTTTCATGTCCTCAGCTCCCAGCTCTGCTTGTTCCAGCACACTTGTTGCCAGTGCCACCCCGCTGGGGTCCTGTCTCCAGCATGTCTCCCTGATGGGCTGATGCACTTGTTCCTTCCAGTCTCCACCCATCAGATCATTGTCTATCCTGCACTCTGGCATCCATGGGACCTTGAGCATGAAAAGCTGATCAGTTCACCTGCTGATTCAAAATTCCCTGTGCTCTTCATGAGGACTTCTTACTGAGGCTCTCCAGCTCCAGCCCAGCCCCTTGTCTCCACCAAGCCCGTACTCTGCCACATGATTTTTCTGTTATTTCCCAGACATGTTGGACCCTTTTCCAAGTCCAGGCCTTTGCATCTGCCTTTCCTACTGCCTGCAATGTCAGCAACCTGTTCCAACCACTTTACTTGACCAATTTCAACTCATTATTTTAAAATTACCTCCAGGGTCATTTGGATGAAGATTGTTCTTCCTTGGTCTGGGTAGATAGACTAAATAGACTGGACAATGGTGAGTAAGCAAAGAAATGAATGCACAGACTTTAAGTATAAAATCTCAATGTTAAGAAAGTCTAAATAATATAGTTAGGGTTTACCTCTACTTTATAAAGGCTTCATTTTCAAAATGGTCATTGAGGGGTGCCCTTAAATAGGCAACTACCATAGGAGATTTGATGCAGGCCTAGTCAGTTTTAGGGGGGTAGGGAAGGGAGGATTAAAGGAGTAAAGAAAGGAAGGGGGAGAGAGGGATAAAAAGAGAAAAAGTGGATGAGATATTAAAGAGGAGACATGAAAAGCTCCTAAAGGTGTATGTCTATATTTTGAGATTATGAAAGCAGCAGTTCTCTAGAAGCAGGCAATAAAAGCAGATCATATTGCTGGTGTAGACACAGGATCTGGGTAACTGGATTAAACCACACAAGAAAGCAAATTTCTTGATAAAATATCCCCCAAATTCCAAAATGAACTGCCCGCTGCCTTTCGATAAGATACATGCTCAGTCTGGGCCGATTTTCTTTGGATAGGCTGCAAACTCCTGAACCTTTAGATTATTTCATGAAACGTGACGTATAAATATTCTGGGTCATTGGCACTAAAGATTCAATAAAACTGTTGAGAATCACAGGCCCAGGATAAAGCTCATGGAAAGTTCATGTTCTTTAGCTAATGCAGCTTTCAATTATGCTCCCCCATTTTAAACTGTAAAAGATGTAATGTTAATCAAACATTTAATTTGCAAGTGTTTTTCTTCGTAAATGTCATATACAAGGAGATATTCAGACGTGATCCACAACATAATTGGGCAAGGCTGCCGTGTTCGGGGGCATGTGTTTGCACTGGTGCGTGAGAGTGGAGAGAAGGAAGCCGCCTCTTCCATTCCAACGCCCTCTGAATTTCTTTTTTCATTTCAGAATATGGAGCATTTGGAAAATAAACCCAGTGCTATTTATAATGTTTGGTAACATTCTGGTCTCAACTCAATTTTCACAGTAAATATCTTGCCCCTGAAGCAAGCTCCGCGATTCAAGGACCGAGTCAATGCAAAGGGCCTGATTTGTTGTTCAATTACTAGTTATTAAATCACAATGGTGGAAGCCTTACCTAGCCATACCGCTTAGGTTTTAAGTATAGAACAGCTTCAATATGATTCGAGAATCTCAAGGGGGCTTCCCTCTCTTTCCTAGCAATTACTCAAAATAAAAAGGAAGCCCTGAATTCCAGAGGCAAGAGAGTGGACTTTATGTCCACTAGAAGGGGAGTGTGACTGGCCAAAGACTTTTGGAGAGTGTGGTGGCAGATGGCCCTGAGGGGTGATGCAGGACCCCAGTGCTGAGATGAGCTCCAGGACCTGCAGTCAGCATCACACAGGACCTTGGTAGAAACACAGAATTTCAGGCTCCCAATTCCACTTCCCAGCTACTGAATCAGAACCTGCATTTTAACAAGATCCCTAGATGATTCGTGTGCCCAATATAAGGTGAGAATCACTGGTCTAGTTATGGCCCACTGAAGCTTTACAATTACTAGAAGTCTCGAATCCATTTCAGTTTTCATTGTGCTGGGTCTGGGGAGAAGAGGTAGAGGCTATAAAGGGGGTGGTGGGTTCTCAGTTTTACCATCTGTAAAATGGGAGATCAAAATACCTGCCCCATTCAGGGTTGTCGAGAGAATTATAAATAAGATAATGTAGATTCAGTGCTCAGCTCTGAGCCTGAGACATAGCAGGTGCTCAACAGCTAGTCGTTCCCTGCCCAGATGAACCCCACATACCAGGTGGATAGTCTTGCAGGCAAGGACCTTAGCTGACCCTTGATCCTGAACATTAGGCATGCAACTCCCAATTTAGGCAAAGAAGCCTTGTCTGCTGAGAAGGAAATGAAAGCCAGAGAGGTAAGCAGGACCCCAGAGGGCTACAAGGCTGCAGGCACCAATGACACAGGAAGGTAGGTCCCACAAGGAGACATCACTCCCAATAAGGACCCCATTTAGGGCTTAGGAGACAGAGGCTCCAGATCTCACTCAGCCAGAGACTGACTGAGGGACCATGGGCCTCAGTTTCCCCACTTGTGCCATGGAGAAGGTAGACTTTACTGCCTCCATTGTCCCTTCTAACCCTGTCATTCTGATTCTGCTGAGAGATGCAGGGACCGGCCCTCCCTGCATGCAGATTTTTCCCACTAGGAAAATTAATTCAGTCCTCAATGTTGCAGTCTATAAATTACTGGCCAATCTGTTTCAGAAATATTAAGCATACATTTATAAATTGCACCTTCCATTCAATGCTGCGAAGTAAAGATCTTGGGGCCTTCAGATGTTTATCTCACTTAAAGCCACAGCTAGAATCAATCTCCCCCAGCCTTCACGGGAGAGGACATCATTTCAGGGGGGGCCATATGTCAGGCTGAGTCCCCCTCCCTTTCTCTGCTCCCTGCTCTTGGAGAATTCACTTCTCAAAAATAAAACTGGAGTCTCTTAGTGAAGCAAAGTGAGGGTGAGAAGAGGAGGGGGGGCGAGAGGGGACAAGAGGCTAGGGAGAGGTGTCGCCTTGATCTGCTCTGCAGGGCAGAGGGGAGAGGTGCTGGCTTGGGGGCTCTAAGAACAGGCCTGGAAGTTGTCTTCCACAGTAATTGATTTTGACAGCATAACGAGTTAATTCATCACTATTTTGCAACTTATTTGAGAATTCATCGGTAAGCAGAGTCCCACAGGACAGCTTGTAGTCACTTGTAAACTCGAATTAGGTCTCCCAGTTAAATACTGTTGATATCAGGTAGAGCTGGGCTCCAACCAGTGACTACAAATGCGCTGCTTTCACCTTTTCTGTTATGTCAAGGACGCGCTCTGGCGAGAGGTGATGCAAGAGATGGAGGCCAAGTGATGGGCACCCGAACAACTGGGTAATCATGCTCACTGGGGACGCCTTTATGGGAGGGGTGAAAGGTAGACCAAGTCCCCCATCCCTTAAATACACCATATCCGGGCTTTCCTGGTGGTTCAAGGGTTAAGACGCAACCTATGAAGCTTTCCGAAACCTCTGCAGCACATGTTCAATCCCCAGCCAGCCAGGGAGCAACCCACATGGCACAGCAGACCTCTCCTGATTGGCCCGCTGCTCCCCTCAGCAGTATACTTCGATCAATCTGTCTGTTCTGTTCCCCACTCTGTCTCTGGTGAATCCTCTTGCCTGCCCCCCCACCCCACACACACCTAGCTCTGGTGTGCATAAATAAATAAATCTTAAAAAAAATAAAAATAAATACACCATATCCTCCTCTCTTCAGTTATTATGATTTTATTTAGGCTCACTGGCATGTCATCATGAAAAAATAGAATGAACAAGGATAAAAAGATTTGCTCAGGGCCCAGCTCCTTGAGTAGAATTAATACCTGAACTAAACCCCCTTCCAGCAGGGTCTTCCCAATACTTTATTACAATAGTTTATCAGGAACAGTTATTTTAATATCAGGCCATAAAACCCCTATCAGGTGGCAGCTTTATTTCCCAGGAGTTAAATATTAATTGCCATACAAAAGGAATATAAAAATGATGTGGGGAACAAATATTCCAGCTTCCTGCAAAGTGAAAAGAACTCTTGTATATTAGCATCTCCACAATAGGGTGCACACTGAGGCTTAATTAAAATGCACAATTATTCCATGATGTTTTTTCTTCTTGTGGCTTTGGTTAGATGGCCTCATAGATTGAAGACAGAGCCACATACCTGCAAGACGGGCTGATAGCCCTTGATAAAGCACTGCCTCTCAGCAATATAGCAGGGCCACCGCAATAACAGATAATATCAGAATATAGGCAGTGAGGAAGGCAAATGCAACTTTACCTATGAGCCTTAAAATGTTTTAACTACCATTTCAATCAAGCCTGGAAGTTTGAAATGTGGCACTAAACATACTTCTTCTAGAAGCTGTTTTCTTTCCACCCCCAGAACTAATAAATCCAAAAGGCCTACTTAGACTAAGTCATGCCAGAAGCTGAGGAAGCAGTTTCAGGAGCTGTTGAAAACATCCCTCAAGGGGTTTAGGGACAGCTCCAAGCTGGGCTCTGGGGAACCTTAGTGTTATAAGACATAGGGGTATGGTTGGCAGGCCTGGGACATCACAGTTATGTATCACCCCAAATTCCTCCACCCCTTCCACAGTTGCAGAGACCCTAAGAAAAAGATGCAAAGTTACTCTGGGTATCCCAGGCCATATTCCATCTCTGCAGAAGGGAACATCTAGAGGCGACTGTATCCTTCTAGGGTGGCCCTATTCCAGTGCGATCCATGGCCCCACTTCCCTTCAGGAGAGAGATGGTACTGTCTTCCTTGATTACATGCAATACTGTTATGCAGCTGGTACACATGGGTAGGTCTCTTCCAGTTACCAAGATCCTGAAATATTTCCATGGTCAAGAGCCGTGTCCCTGAGCCCTTTAGTCCCTCTCTCCATTGACTGCCCCAGCCATCCCAGCCTCTTCACTGGGAATCCAGAACTCCCAACCACTCAGTAAATAAGGGGTTCATCCCTACCTCAGGCTGGAATCTGGGAGTGTGTAAATCAGTTTCTTCTTATCACACACACGTATTTCCAGCATCACCCCTAATTATCTGTTCTGGATCTGGCCCCATTTAGGCTAAGCTCCTTAACTTCTTAACTCACGCTAGGGGGGTGTGACTCAGTTCACAGCCAGGGTACACCCAGGCCAGTGCTGTACAACCCTGTCCTTCCCCAGCCCCTATCACCAACATCCTCACCACATGGAAGTCCTCCCCCATCTCTAACCTAAGTCTCTGTTGCTCACAGGCACCACTTTCTCTGGCTCAGCCTTGCCAATCTCATTAAGCCCTACTGCACCTTCTTCTAGCCCCTGGCCTTCCAACAGAGGAGGATGGCCCCTTCTCGGCAGGTCCTCTTCCTGCTAATTGGGTTTTAATGGTCCTGGGCAGAAAAGAAAGAGGCTCACGGGCTGCTGTGCCTGGCCCCAGTCCAGATGGGGACATCGGGAAAAGTCGGGTGCAGCTTAATGAGCAACACCTGCAGTGCTCATGGCCTGCTTGCTTCTGACTCAGCAGAACCCCTTGCCCTCTCCCCCTGCCCAGTCCCAGAGACCCTCCACCCCCTGCAGGACTAGAAAATTATTTGCTCCAAGCTATTAAAATAGGAGTAGTGCTGGCTGCCTTGGGAGTGTAGTGCATGGAGAGGCAGAAATCCAGCGATTCCCATTTGTCAGAGCTAGGAGAGGACCGGCAGGCCTGCTAGTCTTGAAGAAATGCTGGGGGCCTGTCCCAGACCTCCAGGGACTCCCCTGCTGGCTGTGTGTGTGAGACAGAACTGCTTCTTCTAGAAGCCAGGCTCCCAAGCAGGGAGCTAATGTGCTGATTTATTTACCTAATTATAGTAAAACAAACAAGCTGGAAACTAAGGCGGATCTGTGTTCTTTTTCAAAAAGCAGTCACACCTCCTGCCTGGGTTTTTGGGAGGTTGAGCAGCAACGACGGACAGACAGGGATCTGAGCAGTAACCTGGGAAGAGACAGGTGGGGTGAAGGCAGCACTAAGGCCCCGATCCCATCAGCCTCCTCCCTCACAGACCCATTCCTTCTTGATGTCCCATATGCCTGTGGCTCCAAACTGCACCCTGCTCCTGAATGACCCTAAACCATCCAGCTTCCATGCCTTTGCTTGTGCTGAAACCCCCACCCCAATAGACTCCTCCTTTCTAGGGTTCCTGAAACTTCTTCACATTTCAATGTGTTACGCATTTTAAGTGTCCCATCCTCAGTGGAGTATGCTCCAGGAGTATGAACCCCCTCTCATCAACTTCAGCCCCTTGGTTATCTGGACACCCATCCCTCCCTCCAGACAGTGAGCTCACTGAGGAAAGATGGTGCCTGCTCGCCTTAGTGTCCAGGTGCCTGGCACCATGAGTGAGCAATAAAGATATAGAATTGAATTGAATGTGGACCAAAAGCTAGGCATTAGGAGTGAGACACTAACAACAGCTATGCAAAGGCAATGACCGGGGGTCAGAGAGCAACTAGGTACTGCCCCTTTGGCAGGAGAAGCTGGCTTGCCTCTGGCTAGAGTAAGTTCAACTGCTGGTGCTCAAGGCCTATGATACTGGCTCCCAGTTCACCTGGGGGTCGGGGCTAGGGGTTACAATGGGGACTAGAAGAAGCTGGGAGTCTCTTGGTCAGTGCCAGGGTAACAGAAGATGGGAAGCCTGGGAAGTTGGGGGGAACTGACTCCAGAGGTTGGAGCATCAGAAAGGACAAAAGGATGAGACTTAAAGATGTATCACAGATTGTGATGACCTCCTACTTCTACCCCCTCAGACCTGGGGGTCTTCTTGGGCCAGGGCCAAGGGGTTAAGTCCTGATATTGCTCAGAGGACCAAGGATACTAGAGCTCCAGGTCAACTACAGAGGAAACCCCCAGATTGGAGAAGTTTTCACTACCCACAAACCAGCCTCAGACTGACTCACTCAATCACACTTTCACTCATTCATTCCCATATGAGGGAAGGGCATGGTTCCAGGCCCTGGTGAAGACTAGAGGAAGGCCAGAGACAGACAGCAACCATATAGAGTGGCCAATAGAATGATCACAAAATTGTCACAGGACTGAGGGGTGGTATGATTAAGGGTGATAAGGTAGAGGTGCTAGAGTATTCTTTTGGCCAGGTGGTCAGGGAAGTCTTCCCTAAGAAGGGGACATTTGATAAATGAGGGATGAAGCAGAGCTCCACAAAGATCCCAGGAAACTCATTCCACGAGGAGGGAACAGCAAATACTGGGCCCTGCTGCAGGGAAAAGCTTGCTGCCTTGCTTGTGGGACAGCTGGAAGCCAGTTTGACTTCCTCACAGCCTGCAGGGATGGGGCTGGGGCTGGGGGTTCGAAAGGCAGGCCAAGGCACACGAGGTCTTGTCAGCTAGGAGCTTGAATTTTTCCTAAAGATGAGGAGCCTTTGGAGGACTTTTAGCAGGTGGGACAAGATCTAATTCATTTGTCAATATTTACCAAGCACCTACTATGTGCCAACTAATGCTATAGGCACTAGAGACTCATCAATGAACCAACCAGACACAAACACCTTCCCTTGTGGAGCTTACCTTCTAGTAGGAAGAGACAGAGCATAAATGTAATATATCTGTGGATTATATAGCATGGCAAAAGATAACATTTGCTATGATTATAACAGAGCAGGAAAGGGGGGTCAGAAATGCTGGGGGACTGGAGTAGCAGGAATACAGTGATAATCACAGGACAGACCTTGCTGAAGATGTGGTATTTAAGAAAAGACATGAAGAAGCTGAGTGTGATGGTCCAACACTAGAGTGACCCCCTATTCATGCCCTATAAAATCCCTTCCAGTCCTCAATGTAGGCAGATCAGTGACTTATTTTTAACTAATAGAACATGGCAGAGGTGATGGGCTGGCATTCCTGTGTTATGCTATGATATATATAAGGTCCCACTTTGCTACATGCACTCGGAAGACGTTTCCTCTCCCTTGCCAGCTTGAAGAAGTTGCATGCTATGGAGAAGGTATGTGGCAAGAACTGTGGGCAGCCTCCAGAAATTGAGACCAACTCCGAACTGACAGTCAGCAAGAGAACAGGATCTCAGTCTAACAGCTGCAAAGAGATGAATTCTAAACAATCAGGGAGAGTTTGGAAGCAGATCTTCTTCAGAGAACCTCTGAAGAGAGTATAGCATACTGACAATTTGGTTGTAGCCTCTTGAGACCTGGAATAGAGGGCCCAGCTAAGTCATGCCTGACCATGTTGACCCACAGAAGCCATGAGATTTATGCCATTACATTCATGATAATTTGTTACATAGTGATAGAAAATACATGACAGTGATAGAGACAGACAGATCTTTGGGGGTAGACAATTCCAGGCAAAAAGCACAGTTAATGCAAAGGCCCTGAGGCAGGAGAGGAATCCCATGGAAGTCAGAATGGCAGATCTGCAAGGGAACAATTGTAGAAGATGGGGTTGAATGACATAAGGTGTTTTTGGCTTTATTTTTAGTGGGATAGACATTTTTGTTAAACAATCCCTTGGAATTATGAAAAAGTATGTTTTAAGATGTATTCTACAAAAGTAATTAGGATATATGAACCCATCACATAGTTAGGGCAGTAAAAAAATATATGTATATTTTTTTTTTTTCTCTTGGCCACCAAATTTTACTTTTATTCAAATACTAACAAATTATATAATTTCAAACCAATAGCTTTGTACCTTAAAAGATTGATCTTTTATTTGGAAACAGTCCAGGATATGCTTAAAGCTTTAAATATATCTAAGGAGCTTTTTGAGATTTTGACAGAAGAGAGTCCTGATCTGACTCACAATTTGGAGTCTGTGCTGGCTGCTTAGCTGTAGAGGTTGAGGGTAGATGCAGAGTGGTCATGTGGGGGCAAATAACACCACTCTTGGTGAGGATGACAGACCTAGTCTGTGATCCCTTCCTGCCAACCAGTCCTTGTTTGTTTCTGATGGGCTCTGGGGGTGGCCAGCACAGGCTGGGAAAATGACACAGCTGGGTCCTTGTCCTAGAGCAGCAGAAACTCCAGGTCACAGCTTCAGTCCTAAACAGGCTGCAAGTCCTCTGTATTGCATAAGCACCTACTGTGTGCAAGGCCTGTGCTGGGGGTGCCAATACCTCATTTTAGCTTTTCTGTCTGGGTTAGGAGGACCCTAGACTAGGGTAATTAAGTATTGGGGAGATGCTGAGCTTTCTTTGGGGAGCCTTTCTTGATTAATCCCCTAAAGTTAGAAGATTCCTTTGGCTGCATTTTCTCTATCCTTGCAAGTTCTCCATTAAATAGGCATTAGTCAGATTAAAATCCACAGAGGAAAGGAATGAAGGGAGTAAAAAACAAATATTTCTTAAGGACCCACTACTTGTCAGGCAGTTGTTACTAGTGTTGGGGGAATTTCTTTTTTTTCTTTTTTTCTTTTTTTGAATTTATTTCTTAAGTGAGGCATGCAATTGGTCTGACTGTCTTCATTTTTCTTCTAACGAGGACACAAGTTCAGAATAGTCAAGTCACAGACTGAAGAGTACACAGAAACTGTCAGCTCTGCAGGTGGGATTTGTGCCCAGCTTGTCAGACTTCAAAGTCCATGTTCAGAACCCACCTCCATGCCAGCCATCTGGCACTTGGATGAAATACCATCGCAAGAAAATAAACCACTGCATAAAACAACTCCAAGCTCCACCAAACAACCCATGTTTCCCAAGGAATTCTCAGTACAATAGCATTCCAGGGCAATTAATGAAGACCATCCTCCAGGAAGTTTTGAAAAATGATACATTTATCATTTATAAATTAACCATTTATCATTATAAATATCATGTACGTAGGGTTTTTTAAAATGCTATTATTTCATTCTCTTACAGACACGGTCTAGATGCCTATCAACCTTGGGCTCCCACACCAAGCTTCTGGAGGGCCAAGTCTCTTCCTTCTGAGCTCTGTCCCCCTGGATCACAAACTCCTGACTACTGGCCCTTTGTGCCCAGACAGACAAGCACAGTCGCAGCTGATAGAGGCAAGAGAAGCAAATGGGGCTGTGGTGAGGTAAAAGGGAGCCATGCCCACCATCAGAGCACATCCCAACACCCCACTATGACACCTAACATTTTTTGACAGTTATCAGAAATAGGATTTTAAAATGAAACATAGCAGTATATGATATAAGCTAGGAAATTATGGAACACAAACTATAAGTCTGTTTATTCTGTGATGGTGAAAAAAGGGATAGAAATGGGCTCATCACCAGGACTGATGTGAAACACAAAGGGGAACATGGCAGTGCCCTCTCCTGGCAAGACCTCCCACCACCAAGTCAGCCTGGGTGTCCCTCCCAATTTGGACTCTGCACATCTAGATCCAAGGGCTCCCCACACTGGGGTAGAGAGTGTTGGTTAACTCACTTCCAAGTGGTGTTTCCCACAGAGCCTCAGACAGGCTCCCTTAAGAGGCACCGGCCTGGGCAAGTAGGGGCTCATGTGGAGGCACCCCTGAAGTTCGATCCTCAGCAAATATTTCCACCCAGAGGACACTGCCAAGTGTGGCTTAATGGTCTCCTGCTGCTCTTTGCATTATTGATTGCAATACCTGTTTAGAAGCTTGAAAATGAGATTTTTTTCCCTCTATTGATTTCCCTTCTTTTCCACGTGGCAAACACCGAGATTTCCCCTGACTTTTCAGTGTGGAAGGTACTTAAGGAAAGCACAGTGAGGTAGGGTTGGGGTTCCCCTTATGTTCCAAGGAACACAGGAAACCTCCACTCAGGTGGCCTGCTGCAAAGGAGGTGAAAGATAGGTCTCCCCAAGATGTTTGCAATTCCTCTCTGCTCATATTGGGACTGGGGCCCCAGAGTCAGAAACATGCCTTAGGACTGGGTTAAGCAGCTTGCCCTTGCATCTTGCAAACAGACTCCCCAATTTAACAGGATTAGGGGATAGAAAAAGTCATTTTGTCCATCTCTCATCTCAGATAGTTTTGAACAAGGATCCACAAGAACAGTAGACTTGAAGGGAAAGTACTGGACCCTTCTGTGGGATTTGGACTCTAAGAACTTCCCAGACACTGGAAAGACTGTGCCTACTAGAGGCAGCCTAGAAAGTAGGGTCTCAGTAACAAGATCATGAGATAGGTGTTGAGGACACTGTCCTGACAGCAAAAGACTTGGGGGGTCAGAGGAATTCGGATCTTAGGGTACCAGTACCAATATCAGAACCTTCCAGACCCTTTCCCTTGTCACTGAGCCTCTCTCCCCATCTAAACCTCCTCATTCATTGGCTCTGGGATTCATCTGGAAAAATAGTTCTATCATGTTATTAGAGACCCAGAAGGAAATTACAGGATATTTTTAAAAATTAAATTTTTATGTGTTTATTTCAACAATAATTTAAAAAAATCAACATATTGTAGAAATGAATGAGCAACTTGCAGCTGAGCATCGAGCTGTCCTCCCTGATCACCTGCCCTGTCTCTATCTGGGGTGGGCCCCACTCTGCTACATTCCTGGTCTCCTCCCAAGTGAAGAGCCCTAACCCCTCTGTGTCCCATCAAGACAAACCTTTTGCATGGTTCACACACAATAAGCTCCAACTATAGCCACTGTCCAAAGCCTCAGGTTCCCATGAGGTAAGGCCCTGTCATCCTTCCCAGCAAAGCTGAGATGTCTCCTTCGGCTGCCAGCCGGAGGGTGACACCTGTCTCCTGAAGGCATCACCCCGTTCAGCCCAGACCACTTTGACCTGAGGCTTGATGTCATCTCACTTCTTAGGAAAAGTCAAATCCCTCAGGGCCTCCCCTGGTGGTGCAGCGGTTGAGCGCTGGGCCGTGAGGCTGCCTGCAGCCTCTGCAGCGCAGGTTCGTTCCCTGGCCACCGGCGAGGGTCCCACAAAAAAAAAAGTCAAATCCCACAGAAACAGGCCAGCGTGTTGCCATTGCCCTGTGGGGTGACGGTGGGAAGCTGAGGTCAGAGATGACCTGTCACACTGGAAATTAGGAGGACCCCAGGAAGGAGAGGTGCCATCTGCCACCCTACAGTGGACTCCAGTTCTCATCTGAGGGTGGGGCAAGACTGTCTGCAATTAGCTAGGTAACCTCGGCTCAGGGCTTCAGTTTCCTCATCTGTAAAATGGGGATAAAATCTACCAGTGACTTTGAGGTTTGATGTAAGAATTAACTGGGTTCATACACATAAAGTACCTAGAAAGCATCTGACACATAGAAGTTGTGGTGAATGGAAGCTGTGACTTATATGGAGGGCCTCATTAGACCCTCTAAACAGCTCAATGAGATGAACGAACACTAATGTCTTCATCTTACAGACAGAGACACTGAGGCCCAGAACTTGCTGGAAGTCTTGCCGATGTTTAGTTGCAGAAGGGGCCAGGATCCAGTTCTCCAGCTGCGTGCACATTTTCCTGTGAGTCCACAGCACCCAACCTGTGGCAGGTAGAAGCATTTGCCTCTGGCCAGCTGGGCCCGAAGACCTGAGCCCTGAGGGCCCCCTTCCCACTTACTGAGGCGCCCGCCTAGAGCGGGCTACAGTCAAACAGCCTTTTATGGCTCCCATAACGGTTCTAACAAATGTCTTTCCAGCAGCAGTGACTGGAGGCAGATTAATGTCTCCATGGTCCTAACACTTCGCCGGCCCCTTTGCCTGACAGGTCATAGCAGCCTGGTTTATAGTCATGAGGTCCTTTTTGAGTTGGCTAAATGGTTTGCATGATAAAGAGACCCCAGGGCCTAAGCATTCCAAGACACCCTTCCCAGTGCATGTCACTGGCAGAGACCTGTCCTTTTCCATTGTTTCAGGATAGTGAAGGTATGTATGGTGAAGAGTCGGGGCCGGAATAAAAATGCTGAGGGTCTACTCACTAGTTGTGTGGCCTGGGGCAAGCTGTTCTACTTCACTGAGCCTCAGTTTCTTCATCTGTGAACTGGGAGTAATCATAGCGGTTTTTGAGGATCAATTGTACCAGTTTACATAAAGAACTCTCTGTCATTATTAACTTATCCTTATAAACTGTGAGCTCCAGGAGGGCAGGGAATTGCCTAGTCACTGCCTAGCATAGAAAAGGCACCTGCTGAATATATTTTTGATGAATAAATGAGAATGGAATTTTAGAGCTGGGGGTGGCCTTATGGATTTACAGATTGCAAAGGCTCTCTACAGTGGTACTATCTATCAATATTTGGAGTATGATAATTTTGTGTTGTGAGGAATGTCATGTGCATTGTAAGATGTTTAGCAGCATCCCTAGCTTCCACCGACTACATCCCTCCCCAATTGTGACAACCAAAACTGGCTCCAGACACTAAGGAATGTCTTGAGGGACAATGCACCCACCCCTCCACACGAAGAACCAGTGATCTAGTGAAATCTGTTTGAAAAATGAGGAACCTGAGACCCAGAGAGGGAAAGTGATTTCCAAATATCACACGGCAAGTCGAAGGCTGAGCTGGGGATTTAAACCCCAGTGTCCTGATTCTAAGCCCAGTGCTCCTTCCATTCCAGCCTCTATGCAGTGGCTCATTGTCAGAGTCCCTTCCATCAGGCCTGGAGAGTGCTCGCTGCTGCTGCGCTGTCCTTCAGGCATCCTGTAGTGGAGGCAGTGGTCATGAGGGGACTGGTAGCTGGTTATACATGTTGCCTGCCCTGCCCTAGCAATAATGTTTGGGGTACAGCCAACTCTGTGGTCAACATGCTCTTACAGTATCCCTCACCATCAAGAATGGGTACCTTTAATGAGCCAGTGATTCAATCGGCCCAGAGTCTCCAGGAAGTGGCAGGTGCTAGGTTATTGAGTGCTCTGGGGACAGACAGCCTGCACCCTGGTTCTCATGGCCCCGTTCCCAACGTCAACATCAGCTTCTACATCTGTAAAATGGAAATGCTGATGGCATTGACTTAGAGGTCACAAGTATTTCCCACCATCCCAAATCTATTTGAGAGAGGAAGTAGTCACCCTGAGGGATTAATCTAAAACTTTCTATCACTCTTTTCTGTTTCTGAAGTTGAGTAGCAAGGTTTTGGACAGGCAGGGCCCTGTACCTGTCAATGATGAGGGATTTGCCATAAGGATAAGATGAGCAAGCCAGGATTTATATACTACACTAACTTGACTCACATAATCACCCCAAAGAAGGTACCCTTCTACAGCAGAGGAAACTGAGACACAGAGAAGCCATATAATGTGTCCAAGATTGGCAGCTAAGAATGGTGAAGCCTGGCAAAGGGTCCATCAGCTTCCTGTGCTCTCAGCCTCCACAGGAGAAGCATTTAGCCCAGGATTGCTGTGCACAGTTATTATTGTTTCTATTATATCATCCTAGATGATGAAAAAGATTGGCAATCCTGTCTTGAAGAATTTAATACTTCTGGGGGAAAACACTGGGGCAGAAAATTCTAATGTTCTAAGATAGGAATTGACAGAAATTTTATAAAGAGCCAGACAGTAAATATCTTTTGCTTTGCAGTCAAGACAGTTCCTGGTGTGCTACTCAACTGCCCATGTCATGACAAAGTAGTGAGGCACCCGGAAACAAATGGCCACGTCTGTGCCCTAACAGGACTTTATTCACAAAAGCAGGCAACAGAACAGACTTGACCTGTGGTCTGTGGTTTGCTGACCCCTGTTTTTAAGAGAACTGCTTTAATTTGGGAGAGTGCCCAGATCCCTCTAATTCTTTCTTCACCCCAAAGAAAATCACCCGGAGTCCTATCTGGTGGATCCAGGGAAAGACTGGAATAAAGTCACTCATCTGGGCTCTAGGGTAGGAGACAGGCCATCAAAGGGGCATCCCCAAGGCTGCCCCGCATAGGTGGTGAGGGCTTGGGGAGTCCAGCTTTGGCAAAAGCCCTTGGAGACTTGGGTTTAGAAAGGGAGTTATGGAACTGTGTTGGGCTGGGCACCCCTTCAGTCAGAGTTTGCAGTGAGCAGTCAGAGAGCTAAGTTCTGGAAACTTCAAAGGCATGCCTGTCCTGGATGTACCTGTCCACTATGATTCACCTGTAATGAAACCTCAACTGCTCAAACCCACCCTGGCTGGGTTGTGGCATTTGCTGTGACAATAAAGTTTACTCTGGCAGGAAAGAGAAGGATATTTAGTGACATGGGATTACCATGGAGCCAGCAAAAATAGCGTTAGACAATTTTGTGTTCAGAGGTTTGTAATCCTGTATTGGATAAGACGGGTGTCTTTGTAGAACACCACTTACTAAGCTGTTGCAGAGCTAGTGAGATCAGTCTGGACTAAGGGGAGTATCATCTTACCTGGGCTACTCTTTCAAATCAAACTGCCTCTCCCCCAGCAGCTATGTGGGGACTTGGCAATCCCATCTCTCAGTTCCTTCATCTGCAGAATGGGATCCTTTGCAAAGATCAAATGAGACCACTGCCTGTGAGCATCCAGCCTAGAACCTGCCACATAGTAGGTGCTTACTAATGTTCTACCCCTCTCCCTAGATTTTTGCGTAGTCAAGCAGATATAGAAAACAAAGATTGCACGAAGGTTTTGAAAAGAACAGAATTGAGAGAAACCCATGCTTTAGCTTGAGCTCCTCACCCCACACAGAGAGAAGAGGAGGAGGGGGCTGGAAAGGAAAGAGGAGGGGGAGGGAGGGCAAGGAGGGAGAAGATCCCTGCCCAGCTCATTCCAGCTCTCTGCAGTTCCCACAGTGAGCTACGGTGAACCTTTGAAGTCATCAGCCAACCAGCTTCCAAGCTGCAAGGAAAGGCACTGCATTTCTTAGGTGTCCTCTGGATCTTCTGACTGTGACTGATGTTGAGAGATGTGTAGAACTAAGAGTGAATGCAGAAAAGTCAGTTCTGCTAATCTTTATTTGCTAAGCAAATTGTACTGACGTATGAAAGAGAGCCGCTCATTCCCACAGCAACCCTGCCTATGTGCTTGGTGCTGTCCCCAGAGAAATCCTGAAGCTGCATTGGAGACCTGTCATTTCCTGTGATGTGGAATATCCCAGGCTCCCAGTTCCCAATCAGGGCTGTGACCCACAGCGGAGAGACATGCAATGCAGAAATGAGGGGAAACCTCAGTGATTTCCTTTGGCAGCAGCGACAACCAGAAAAAAACAATCCACACCACACCACCTGCTGCCAATTATTCAGAGAAAGCTGGTTCCAATTCTTGTTCCTCCCTAGCCATAATTCTTTTGCTGATGAGGCAATATGTGTCGTCCACATTCTTACACTCCCAGAAACAACTCAGCTCACGTCTGTAATTAAAAGGACAAGTGCATCCACCCGGGACAGGATCTGAGGGAATAAAGGAGCACTCTCCTGGCCCAGAGCCACTCACACAGCTTTTGTCCTGCCAGATGACACCCCCGAGGTGCTCTGCCCTCAGGGAACCCCCTGTCCATCCCAGCTGGATGGGACCTGTGCCTTCTCTGAGCTTCCAGCACAATGCCATGGACCCGAACCACCCTGCCCTACAGCTCCTCGAGTAACTGTGAGCACACCTACTAGACTGAAGACACCGTGGGCCAGAACTTGCCCATCCTTTTCTCCATCTGCAACTGAGTGTGGCTTAGTAATTGTCCACAATGCATAACACAAATTCTGTTTGCTGAGTCAAAAGTAAGCCAATTGATAAGGTTGACTGACACATCAACCTGCTGGTCTTTACTTTTTCTGATCATTCATGTTTGATTCAAATGTTCCTCCTTGGAGAACTTCCCCTGACCACCGTTCTCACCCATTCAATTCACCACTCATCTTATCTTCCTCATACCAACATCTGAAATGACCAGATTTGCTTCTGTGCCTGTTACCTCCCTGCGAGAAGGTAAACGCCATGAAGGCCCATGCTCTTCCTTGTTTACTGCTGCTCCCTCGCCAGCACCCAGAGCAGGCACACCATAGTAAGCGCCCAGCACAAATTTATTAAGTGAAATGTACTCATAAGTGAGTGCATGAGTTAATACAATCAATGCTATGGAGTCACTTTACAGAAGTGAGCCTTCTCTGTTGGCTTTTGGGAAAACTGAAGAAGGCCTCACCTCTGGGCTGCCTTTTCAAGCCAAGCAGACATTAGATGATTAATGGACTCCGGCCCCCAGCCAGTTGCGGAGCTAGAGTATGGGAAGGGTGCCTGGCCCAGCTCAGCAGTGGGACAAGAACCTCATCTTTCTGCTTGCTGTCGCTCTGCTGTCTCCTGTGCCTCTGTCTCTCCCTTGGCCCAGGGACCTTTTGATTTAAGGTGGCGACTTTTCCAAGGAAATAGCAAAACCTTAATAAGAAATAGGCCAGGGCTGATGGATGACACAAAGTTGGCACCAGGCTCAAGGTCGGAGGGAGTTATTTTAAACTATTCAGATTTACTAGGGGGGTGCAAGTCAGAGGACGATTTAGGGGCTTGCCTCCTGGCAAGACATGCAGCCATGTCCCTGAACAATCTATGACAGACACTTTCTGTGCAGTCCACCCCCACCGCCGCTTCTGCCCTGCCACCCTGAGATGGATGGCAAAGCCTCTGGCATGAGGGATTTATAGGAAAATGGTCAAATAAATTTGTGGTCTGGGATTTGAGCAGAACCATGTCCCCCTTCTTCCCTGTTGGGGCCTCTGTGTAAGGATGGGCGGTAGAGCGGGCTGTCCCTGAGAGGCTGTGTCCTTCTGCAGCAGGCAGGCTGTCTCCAATCTTCTGCAGCCTAGATACCTAGCTCTCACAGCTCCCCGTGATGAATTAGACCCACCTCTCCGTTTCATTTGTCTATCTCTTGCTGGGTGCTACGGGCAAGGGAAAAGCTCACCATGCTAGCTGCATTATCTGAGCTGCGTCCTAGCTGGTCCTGAGGCCTGAGCTGTCCTGTCACCTTTTCTTTCCCATACAGACTCAGTTTTCTGGAACTCAAGCTTTCTCTCCTTTCTTGAGTCTCCAAACAAGGAATCCCTGTCCATCCTTCAAGGTCTATCTCAGCCTGCCACACCTCCTCCAGGGAATCTTCCCTGATTACCCAGGGAGATACAGGCACCAGGACCCTCTCTGTGGCATGAACATATATCTGCTTTTTATGGCAAAGTGAGTGAGATACAGGCACCAGGACCCTCTCTGTGGCATGAACATATATCTGCTTTTTATGGCAAAGTGAGTGAGATACAGGCACCAGGACCCTCTCTGTGGCATGAACATATATCTGCTTTTTATGGCAAAGTGAGTGAGCAGCCTGTGCCCTTGCTGAGCTCCAAAGCTTCAATTGTAAAATCCTTCCCACCTATGTGCCAATCCTACACCTCACACTTGACATTGTCAGGTTGATAGTAGGTGCTCAATAAACATTGAACAAAATTGAATGAAATGAATACCTGAGTTTAGCAAGCACAAACACATTTCATGTGAGCTTGGGGCTGGAAAGGTAGAAAAGAGGTGACAAAGACATTTTTTTGCCTATAGAATGTTTCAAGGATATTGTAAAGTTTAGAGAAAATATAAAAAACTAGTGTCATCAAACAAGTCTTAACATGCTCCAATTTTGCTAGTTTTTTTTTTTTTGGTTTTTTTTTTTTTTAAGAATCAAACATTACAGAGTTGAGACTCCTTGAGTAGCTTTCCTTATACCCTCCTCCTTCCTCTCCTGGAGGGGTGACCTAAACCCCAATCTAGCATAAGATTTCCATGTCTGTTTTTATACTTTTGCTATATTTGTATCTGTCCATAAATGACATATTCATTATTTTACACACCTTTATGTAAGTGATAGCATCTGGTATGTATGTAATCTTCTGCCACTTGCTTATTTCATTCATTACATATTAGAGATTCATTCAAGTAGACAGGTACATCGGTAGTTCATTCCCTTAAACTGCAATGGAAATTCCATTGTGTAAATACATTACAATTTATCCATTTGCCTCTTGAGGGATTTCTAGGTTACTTATAGCTTTTCACCATTACAACTGAGGATGCAGGGTGACACGTGTTGGAGAAGCTCTCTGGGTCAGTTCTCACCTCTGCAGGGTGTAGTCCAGAAGACAATCAGGAGATCAAAATAATGGGGCATGACTATTCATATTTTAAATATTAAATAGAAGATATAAAAGATTTTAAAACATCACTGTGCACATCTGTATGTGCTGGGACAATATGAAATGAATATTTTAATCTAGGTTGTGGTAGGAGAAATATTTGAAAAACAACGTATTATGACATGGGTATTATCATCAGCTTCATTTAAAATGACCAGGTTGCTTCCCCAAATGGTACTGCCAACCCTCATCAACAGCATGTGACAATGTCCATTAGTTGATGCATCCTTACTAATACTTGCTATTATCAGAAATCAGTTTTTCCCAGTAGGTTGACAGTGATAGGGAGGCATCTCTTAAGTTTTAATTTGCATTTCCTTGGTTTTGAGGGAGGTGAGCATATTTTCATGTTTTCTATGAAGTACATGATTTATATTCTGCCCATGAATGAATGTGGTTGACCTTACTGAATTATAGGATTTTAAAGCATTTGTATGTATATATGTATGTGTATGTATAAATAAAATCTGGATAGTAATCCTTTGTGAGTATATGTGTTGTAAATATCATCTCCCAGTCTGTGATTTGCCTTTTCACTTTTTTTGCCAGCTCAGACATCAGGGATGTCACGAGAGGCCGACTCTGGGGCAGGGCGAGGCTGAGAGTTCTCTCTCACCCCCGGGACCTAAATATAGCAGCCCCTTAAGAAAACATTTAGTGATTATAGTGTAACTCACCAGAAAATCTACCAGGTTTGTCCAGCACAGAACTGGGCCTACATCAAGGGCTCTATGGAGATTTAATGAATTGCATAATGGTTTTGCTGCATTATAAGAAATGCTCAACATTTCAGCAGAGAAATCAGAGGGAACGTATCATTACTACAAAGAACATTGGCTTTACAGAAGGGTTAGGATGCCTATAAAGTATTGAGCTCGTTTAACTGGGAATTCAATATATGTCCAGGAAGCACACTTGTGTCTCTCACAGGGCCCCAAGCCTCCTGACATGTCTGTGAGCTCACAGTGATTTTTCATTTCACAGATGGACCAATAAAATGTAAATGTGTTCTCTGGGTTACACTGCAGGCAGGAAATAGAGTGGAGCTGGATCCCACAACTGTTGACCACCTCCCAATAAAATATTGGCACCTACAGTGGGGGGATTTTGTAGCCAGCAGTTCCCTAGGCTCACAAATGTAGGGGAACAAGCTGAGCCATCCTGGGAAGGAGTCTATTATGTAGCTCACAGCCAGGTTTAAGTCCAAATATCTACAGTTGTGTTCCCAGGAAAGAGAGATGTAGGACAAAAACCATACTTGCCAGGACCTCTGATGGGGAATAGGAATGTGAGCTTGCAGGACTCAGAGGTCTTTTTGCTTAGGCTGGGAATGCCTCAGAGCAATGGCAGTGTCTTACTTATCTCCACATGCCCAGAGCTTAGCACAGTGTCTGAACATATGAAAGGGGCTCAAGAAATGCCTTCTGGAAGGTTGAACAAGTCAATGCATATACACATACATAGATAGACAGATAGGTGAAGGGATGGATAGTGGATGGATAGGTGGGATGACAGGAGGATGTATAAATAATACATAGTTGGTTGGACACATGGATGGATAGGTGAATGGATGAGCCCCATCTGAAAGAAGTACTAGCGGAGGACTGGTCTCAACAGACTCTCACAAGCAGGCAGCCAAATCTAGGACTCCTATCTTGTTGCTAGAGCTGTTCATAAAAAATACTGAGTGGCATAACTGCAAGAAATAATTGCTTCTAATTGGGCTGAATTATTCTGGCCATATAGTAGACATATTTTTATAACTTTATTAATTATTCAATTTGAGGCCTATTACCCAGCCTGCCAGAACGGGCTTTCCTTATTAGAGGGTGACAGATTCCCAGGTTCTCTGCTCCTCGGCTACTGTAGCACTGTTGGGTAGCTGCTGCCTGTCTTGGGGCCCACTGATATCCGAGGGCTGTAGGTGGAAGGCAGGTTTGGCCCGGAGAGGCAGGCTGGGAGCCAGAGGTCCTGGGGGCCAGCAAGGCTGTTCCAGGTACTCTGCTTGGGCATTCCCACTGACCATCAGGTCTGCCTTCCTTGGTCTGGCGATGGTGGCAGAAGGGTGTTAGGACACTTCCAACCTGGCCTTTATGGGTCATCCTGCCCAGATCCATTCACCAACTCTTAATCACTGTGGTCTCTCCCTATCCAATCTGTTTCCTACCCAGTGCCAAGTTAGCCGGCCATATGCTCTTCAGTTACCTCCAGTCAGGGATGGGGAAGGAGCGCATGGACTCACTATCCTGCTTGGAGGGACGAGCCAGTGAAGGACAGGCCTCCCCAAGGTGCTCAGAACAGGACTTTCCAAGACGTGTCACTTTGGCATGAGGACTGTTTTGAGCTGAGGTTAACAGAGGCCCTGTAGACTCAGGAGAAACTTTTACCACGCACTTAACTACCTAGAAGAATGAAAAATAAACTTTTTTTTTAATGAGAAACAACTTTTCTATTAGAGAAACATATCTCTATGGCAGGTCAGAGCATCTAGTCTTCCTCATACAGGTTCCTCTCTTTCTTTTTGAAATCCCATTTCCTAGCTCAGGATATATATCCTCATTTTGCGGCACTGGCTTTAGAATCTAAGGCCATGTAGAGTCCCCATACGTATGTAATTAAATTGGATCTTCTCTCCTACTAACCTGTCTGATGTTAATTTGATTGCTTGAGTAGCCTGAGAAGAAGCCAGAGGAGTAAGGGGAAAATTTCCTCTGTCCCTACACCAGGACTGGAGGAGATCAGAGCCTCCAGCATCTATCCTCTGTTTCCAGACTGGGTCACAGGCTACTTAGAGAGTGGCCCCACCAGAAACAATGCAGACACACTTGGTGCATAATGAGCCTTCAGGAGTTCTCAGAGCCCACTGAATAAAGTCCAAGCTCCTTGGGCTGTTGGTGTAAGAGCACGATGCCACCAGGCATGGCTACGGTGTAGGCAGATACCTTCTCCTCCATACCAGGCACCCTCCACATCAGCCACACAGAACTGCTCACTGTTTAGCACTTTTTTGCTTATGTGGGCCTATCTGCCTGAAACACCCTCTCTTTCCATACCTGATATTGCAACTCCAAATATCATCCCTCTTAGAGATCTGACTGCACTGCCTTCCTTGTGTCTTTCCCATGTCACCACCTAGAAGTGATCTCTGCTTCCTCCGAAGCAGCACCCTGACTTCTGGCTCCATTCTGCAATCCGTGGGAGCACATGTCTGGACAACTCTGATAGGTGAAAAGCTTGAGACACAGCAAGCATCCAGCCCAGAATTCCACTTTTTCCTGGTACCAGCATACCACATACAGAGGAATGAAAATGTAATTAAGAAAAGAGAGAAAATCCAATGGATTCCACTTAGCATTGCATTGAGTACTCATTATGTGCTAGGCAGAATGTTGGGTCTGGGGTTACATAAGACTCGGGCTCTGCCATGGAGAACATCACAGGGGATGGGGAATTAAAGAGGGGGTGAGAACAAGCATGCAATCAAGTAATAATCATCCACAGTGGGGCTAACCACACTGGCCATGTGTATAACTGGCATGGGCTACACTGGCCATGTGTATATACTGGCATGACCACATTGCCCTAGGGTATACAGTAAAGGTCTATGGGAGTCATAAAGGCATCAACAGTTGTGGTGGCATCTGATTGGGCTCAAAGGTGAAAAACAGTGGGTGCATAGATAAAGGGAGGTTGGGAGGAGTGTGGAGGTGGGGGTGAGTTTATGAGAAGATGAGGCTGAAACTAGGCAGGCATCAGACCTTGGCCAAGGAGTTGGGACACTTCCTGGCAGGTAAATGGGAACAAGGATGTGCCATGGCCTGCTTTGCATTTTAGCAGCCTTCTTATCTCCTACGTGTGGATGGGCTGGGAATGCTGTAAAGCAGCATCAACAGGAGTTGTGAGTGGTCTCTAGACATACCGCTTCAGTTCAAATCCTGTCCCTGTCACTTACTAGCTGTGTACCCCTGGGCCAGCCACTTAACCTCCAAGTCTCAGTTTCTCATCAGAAAGATGGGGCTGATAATAAAAATAGGAGAACATGTACAGAAAGTGCTGGAAATGAGTTAGGAGAGACAACTAAGCTGGAGCAAAGTCTAGACCTCCTTTCCTTTCAGACTCAAATGTCACCTCACTCCACACATATTCCCCATTCTGGAAGAAAGAAAGAGCACACACTCAGGAGCTGAGTGACCTTAGAGAATGACTGGACCTCCCCAGAACCTGGTTTCTTCAACCACAAAACAGGGGGAGGGCACATCCCTCTCCAAGCAAGTCTGTGCTAATCAGGGACTGAACTGAAAGTGCTTGGGGGCAGAGGCAGATTCTGACCATCAACAGTTCCTTTTGGCCCCAGAGAGGATGAGCCTCCCCCGGCCCTTCCTGTCAAGGATTCCAGGCAGTGGGGTGCAGATGGGAGCAGTTTGTGATTCCCCTTCCCAGGAGCTGTGTTTCCCATGGAGACCCAGCTCACGAGTCTACCCTGGAAGGTGTATATGAGCGTGGGGGGGAAGTAGGGGGCATGGAGACCTTTCCATGCCTGAGTGGGGCGGAGGAGGGGTGTCAACATGCCTGCCAGCTCCTCATGATGATGCCAGCTTGTCTACTGTCATGCTGTTCTGCTTTTGTCACGTTCTAGGCAGGTTCTCCCACCTTCCTCCCTTTCCCCAGTTCTTGAGACTCCCTGCATACCATTTATTTAATTTTGTTCTCAGGGAGCAGATGGCCAGAGCTGAGCGAGGCAGCTCGCGCCTCCCCCCATCCTACAGTGGCCCTCTCAGACACACAGCTCATAAACCGACTCCGGGCCAACCTGTTTTTGGCTTTCTCAAGTAGCAAAATACACTTTCAGGATGTGCCAAATAGGCCATACCCTTGCCTGACCCCTGACCCTGCTGGGATGGAACTGGGCCCAGTATCTCTTCTGGTCTGAGAGGCAGAGGGGACAGGGAGGAGGCCCTGGGAAGCTGTGCTCTCTTAAGAAGTGGGAGCAACAGTGGCCCCTGCCTCCCTTGGATATGAGAAGGGGGCTCACAGATGGCCTGCTCCCCTCGGGTGCCCGTCACCTTAGGAGTATGTTCAGTCCAAGGGTAGGGATGGGGTGGGGGGACCATCTGTCTTCAGTCTTGGGTTCTGGGGTCCCTTTGGGCTGCCCCATGCCCAGCCTCATCCTCATCCCCACATTGGTTGGCTCCATCTCATTTCTCTAGGAAGCATCTTTGAAAGAAAGAAATTAGACAAAGGAGGAAAAAACCTCTTCACCAGCTTCCATGGCATAACAAAGGCTGAGAGTCTCAGAAAGGGGGAGGTAAGGGCTGGGGTGGGGGGCGGGCAACAGTCAAGGGTGTAGAGATGGACAGAGAGGCCAGTGGATCTGCCTTCTGCTGTCTTTCCACTGAGCCCCCAGCCTTTAGGACTTGGGCTGGGGATAGGATGAGTCTCTCAGCCTCTGCCACGGGCTACTCACCATGGGGTGAGTGCTCATTTCTTAGCCCTGTGGCCTGGGGACAGAGACAGACCCAGCTCTGTGACTCACCAGCTGTGAGACCTCAGGCCATCGCCTGACCTCTCTGTGCCTTGTTTCTCCACCTAAAATGGAAGTTTAGCCCCTTCCTTGCGCCACCCTCCACCCATGAGGCTTCCCTGAGACATCAAGGTCCTCCCTCCTAAAAAGCCAGAGACTTCTCTCCTGGGGCTCTTTCTCTCCCTTCCTCTGCATTGGTGGTTCTAGCTTTTGCTCAAAGTTCCCCGAGGATGGGAGTATGCCCTCCTCACCTCTTAATCCCCCCTTCTGATGTGAGCCCCCCACAGGATTGGCCTCTGAAAAGTGCTTAGTAAATGCACATTAAATGGAACTCATGGGAAACAGAACAGAGAAGCCAGTGGGGTCGGTGGCCCTGCTATTGAATTCTTTCTTGTTCAAAATTAGAATTCTGGGATGAATAGCAGCTCCTTTTATGCACAGATCTTGAAAAAAGCATTTGCTGTCGTGTCCGCAGCTCCCTTCTGTCCCCGTCACGGTGACTGGGCCCCACTGTGTGGTGTTGACACGGAGCCCACTGTCCCGGGGAGCCCGCAGGCACACCAGATGCCGGCAGAAGGTGGCTCAGGCGGTTCTGCGAGGGGCTGCAGGCTGGGCAGAGCAGCACGCGAGCAACAGCAAGTGTAATTGCTTTCCGGTGATTCATCTGAAGTTGCTTTAACCTTGACAGCCGGTGCGGTGTAGTGAAAAACCAACCCGAGAACTGCGGCCTCCCAGTTGGCAGGACGCCCTGTGAAACTGCCTCCCAGAGAGCAATGAAGGGCTCACCAGGAACCCGCACCTGGGGGAGTGAGGGGATGACTCATGCAGCTGCCCCCACTCATGGCTGCGCTGCTCCCCACGACCCCCTCCAGGTCCCAGAATAAATTGAGTCACAGGAGGGTGGTGCATGGGGATGGAGGTATGGAGTACTCTTAGAGGTCAGTGCAAAGGTCACGGGGTCGGGGGGTGGTTAGGTGAGATTTGCTAGGTTTTAATTTCCTGGAAACAGCATTATGGGATTTTAAAACTGGAATCTCCATACTAACTTTCCCACTTTACAGATGAGAACACTGAGGCTCACAGAGAGGGAAAGGCTTAGCCAGGGCCACCTAGGTCGACGAAGGACCCAAGGTTTTCCTGTGTATAGTGGCACTGGTCTTTCCTCCCTCTAGAGGCATCATGGAGCTGTGGGAAGAAAACAAATTTTGGGTGCTAATCCCGTATCTGCTTATTAGCTGGGTGAGTATCAGAAGTGACTCTACTTCCCTGAGCTTTGATTTCTTCATTTGGGAAATGAAGATAACACATATGGCCTCTCTGAGCTGCTGAGAGATTAAATGAGATGAGCTATGTGAGCATCAGCACATGGCAGGATGAGGAAGCCCCATGCACTCTCCTACTTAGGCCCCGTGGCCCTTCACACTTTTTTCTGACCTCCCTTCTCTCCCACTGCTTATACTCGAGTTTCTGTTTCTTCATTGCTAAGGAGTCCCAGAGGTTTGGTATATCTCTTTCCAGTAGACCTACAAAGCCAGGCTGACCCACTGCCCTGTCAGGCCCTCCAGCTCCTTTTGGGATCTTACCTGCCCCAGAAAAGAGGCAGGAACCCTGATCCATATCCCATTCTTTTGTTTTGTGCCCATGTCCTGTGCTGCTGACTGAAATGTCTCCATGTGTGTCAGTGAGAAGTGTGCCCAGGGCCCCCGAGACAGGGAGCCTCCCTGAGGGAATCCAAGCAGATTGGAGGGTTAACTTTCTAGAAACTGCTAGTCCCAGTGCCTTGGCCTGACCTATAGTCATGTCTGACCTCCAGGCCTGAGCAGAGAATCAGGAGGGTCCACAAACTTCAGATCATCTGCACAAAAGTCTAGACAACAACTTGGCCTATTCACATTGGTTAATGAGACCCATCTGCCTCTAAGGCAGCTCCAGCCCTGAATTCCCAGAGCATCAGGTAGGAGACAAAAAGGTTGGGGGGGGTCAGGAGACCCAGGATCAAGTCACAGCTCTGTCACCAGCTTGCTGGGTGACCTCAGGCCTGCAGTTTCCCTTCTCTGGTAGTTGGTTTGCTCATCTGTAAAGTGGAAGGAGTGGATCAGACAATTTCTGAGACTCCACCTGCTCTTCAATGGCTCCAAGTTAAATCATTAGATCTCAGTGACCAGAAATTAGGTTCTGAGTTCTTGGATCAGGCTGCCTAACACTCCATTCCAGGATTAAGTGGATGTGTAAAAGATATGTAGACAGAGTTACAGGCTGCCCAAGACACAGTAACACAGGGGTCTTATGACTCAGCTTTGGTGGGTCAGCAGTGAGCATCATGGAAAGATGCAAAGGCCTTGTGACACCCAAGATGGCATGAGGGTCAGACTCCTCATGCTAATCTGAAGCCAAGTTGCCCAGGCACCGGCAGTGGGGTTACTGGAAGGAAGGTGCTGGAGGGAAGACAAAGTTCCCAAGAAGGTCATGGGAAAAGAACTTGAAGACTGATCCCCTCTAAATCATTCCTGCAAATAGTCACCAGCCCTGGGAGATCTAATTCTGATATGGTCTCTGTGCCCTTTCCACTATTTCTAAACCTTCATCCCTAAAATATCCCTACCCTCAGGGAAGCCTGGCAACATAAGTCCACCAAAGACTCAAATGATCACCTTTAAAATGCCAATTCTGCATTTGAGTCTATAATACAAATCTATTATTTTAATTTAAGGAACAATGTTTAAGTTACATATCAGGTAAGTAAAGTGCCATTACATGGTGCTTCAAGAATGTTTAGCAAAAGTCTGAAAAACAAATGGTGCTGGGAAAACTTGACATCCACGTACCTGGTGTTGGACTCCTACTTTATGACATAAATATTAACTCAAAACAGATCAGGGAACCAGATGCAAGTGCTAAAACTATGAAACTCTTAGATAAGAACACTGGGGGAAAGCTTTCATGAAATTGGATCTGACAGTTATATCTTGGATATGATGACAAAGACACAAACAACAAAACAGATAAATTGGATTTCATCAAAGTCAAAAACTTTTGTGCATCAAAGAACACTATTACTGAGTGAAAAGGTAACTCCTGGAATGGGAGAAAATATATTTGAATCCCTTATGAAAAGGGATTAATATCCAGACTATATAAAGAACACCTGTAGTTCAGCAGAGACAAGAAATCAAGCCTATTAAAAACAGGCAAATGACTTGAATCTGCATTTAAGAAGATACACAAATGGTCAATAAATTCACAAAAACATGCTCAAAGTCATGAGTGATAAGGGAAATACAAGTCAAACCCACCATGAAATACCACTTCAAACCCATCAGGGTAGCAAGGAACAAACAAAACAAAACAAAACAACCAGAAAATGACAAGTGCTGATAAGGACTTGGAGCAAGACAACGTTCACAGCAGCACTCCTCAGCACAGTCAAAAAGCAGAAGTAGCCCAAGTATCCAGTGACGAATGGATAAACAAAGTGTGGTGTGCACACATGTACAAGGAACACCATCCAGCCTGAAAAGCAAGTTCTGTCATAGGCTACAAGATGGTGAACTTGAAAACATGCTGTGATGTGACATAGACATAAGGATGACCAAAGGACAGCTATTATATGGTTCTTATATGAGCCACCTAGAGTAATTCAAATCTTAGAGATGGAAAATCGAATGACGGTTTCCATCTTAAAGATGGAAAATCAAATGATGACCAGGGACAGGGGAAAGAAGTGGGTGTTTAATGGCTACCCAACTTCAGTTGGAAAAGGTAAAAAATTTCTGGAGGTGGTGAACCAATAGAGTGAAGGTACTTAAGTGCCACAGAACTATACAGTTGAAATGGTTTAAAAGTGAAATTTTATGCATATTTAACACACACACACACACACACACACACACACACACACACCCCCCAACCAAGTGTACCTTGTTTGGGAAAGCACTAAAGAGGCCCTAGGCTACTTTGGGAGCATATTTCTAAGCTGGAAAACGTTTTATTTGCATGTGAAGAGAGCCGTAAGCCAAGTCAGCCAGGGGTCCCAAAAAGGATTCAAGATAAGAACACACTGGACTTGGCAGAAGCTACTCTTGGTGGTGGTCCAACTCAGTTGCTGCTGCGTTCATTACTCAGTCATGCTCTGTAGTCCTGCCTCGTTTCCAGCATGTGAAGGAGAGTGGGGGTGCAGGTTTCACAAGACAGTAACAGAGTGTAGTGAGCTCTTAGGCCTAGGGTCTGTCTGTGCATGTGGATAACACCAGATCAGTGGAATCTAAGACTCGGGGGGAAATAGAGGGTGGGTTTCCTCTCCCATGTTTTACCCCTGTCCTTCTGGGGACACCTGAGACTAAAACCAAAATGACATTCTATAGAAAAGCACCATGGGACGGGAGACAGAGAAGCAGGACCCAGGAAATACAATAATTAAATAATACAATAAGGCTTAAATTTCCAAGTTGATTCTCGGGTATCATTTATAAAAGTTAACAGGGCATATTTAATTTAGGAATTGGCTCACGTCCTTCTCCTTACAGCTGAAACCTCATAAATGAAATATACTGGATCATTGCCCGGTGCGGAAATAAAAGTTATGAATAATGTTTCTATCTCAATCATTGTCAGTGCTTTAATATTCCTAATTACTTTAAAAAGCTAGATATTCAATATAGGAAAACTTTTTTTTCTTTTTATCTCCACTTGTGAGATTAGTGCAATTTAATAAGAGTCACTCTGTCGTCTTTATTCAGTGTAAACTGACATTTCATCCTTTTACTCTTCATTATTATATGGGATGGAGGTTTATGACCAAGCTTGCAGCGACTCTATTTCCCCATATTGGTCTGTCTAACATCTTGGAATTATTCACAATAGCTGACGTGTCCACCCACCATGCAAGTCAGCATCACCTTACTTCCTTTATGGAGCAGAAAGAAATTAGTCCAGACCCTGAAGAAATTAGGCCAAAGGGTTGTAAGTCTGCTGAAGAAGGAAAAGTCCCCTGTCCCCACCACAGTACTATATCTGTCCTCTTTGTGTCTGTCAAAATCATGGCAGCCACAAAGGGTAGGGCAGGGGCAGACAGTACGATGATGGATCTTTATAACTCTCCTTGCCACTTCCAGGAATTTATCCCAAGAAAAAATTGGGACAAGTGGACAAAGATATATACACAAGAATCACTGTAGCTTTTTTATACAGGGCCACAGTTCCTTATCCATAGATCTACAGTGCAAAAATCCTTAAGATGTCCAAAAGGAAATTTTTTGAAAGTTCAGACCCAAAATTCATTTAGAGGCAAAATCTTCATGGAACTAATCTGTGATTATATATTGTCTTCATGTCAGTAGATATATGTAGTCATATTCACTTTAGAAATATTGCTATGTTTCCTCTGAGGATAGCCCAGGTCCCACTGGGGATAGGTGTCATATCTGATAAGTTACCACACACCTTTCTAAACCCTGAAAAATATCTAAATTCTGAAGCCAACAGGCCCCAAGAATTTTGAATAAAGAACGGTGGGTCTAAAATAATGAAAAATCAGAAACAATCTAAAAACCCTAAATCAATGAAAAGCTGGTTATATACTTTGGGTAATCCGTAGAATGAAATTATAGAAGGTCATTAAAATTTTAAAGGGATATTCATGTTTATTGACAAAGAAAGGAGGGCAGGACATAAAATTGAATCTAAAACACAAGTTACAGACCAGAAAATACATCTAATTGAAGAAATAAAAGTTGCATCAGCTCTAGCTCTAAGAACAAATGTATAGAGAAGTAACAGGGAGGTTAAGCAAATGCCAGAAATGGTTACCCTGTGTACACGGATTTCACCTGTTGGCCTATATTTTTGATGCAGTTTGAATTTTCTTTTGAATACAACATATATATAGTTCTGGAATTAAAAAAAGCCAAGAATAATGCTTTCAATTAAACAAAAATTAAAGTTTCCCTGCAAGGGTGTCATATGTATAGACATATATATAGACAGATCCCATTCAGAAATCTCCAGAGTACACACCGCACTGACTGGGAGAGCCATCCCCATGGACATTGGTCCTCCAAAGGCTCTAGAGCCCCACAGGGCACAAACAGGCAGACAGGCATCCAACAGCACAGTAACAAACAGGCTCAAAGATCTTGGAGTAAACCTAGTCACCATTTGTGTTTCAGGGTTGATTCACCTATTTCTACAATAATATCTCAGGACCACATCTTTCAAGCAGATCCTTCCTTCCTCTGTGGTCAACTACGTTTTCTCAAAAAGACCTATTTCAACTTTAGGCTGAATTAACAGGTTAAGCATCCAGGAAAAAGGAGAGCATAATATAATAATTAAGAGTTCAGGTTTAGAATCCAGGTTTTCAGTTGGCAGTCCCAATTTCACCATTTAGTAGCTGTGTGTCTGTTGAGTAGCACAGTTCTTTTAACCTCTCTGTGCTTCAATTTTCTCATCTGCTATATGGGGATAGTAATAATTCCTACACCATAGGATTATTGTAACGATTCAACGAGGCAATAAAGTACCTACTGCACAGTATAATTCAATAAATAGTACCAATCTCGATTATTATTTTTCCATACAAGTCTGCAGTTGTGTGGTCAAATGTAGGAATGGCAGCTTAAGAGGAATAAAGGTCCCAGAAATGGAAAGAAATAAGATGGGAAGGCAGTTCAGACCACCTCATATGAGAAACAAGGGAGAATAAATATTTGGGGAGGTACATGATCACTGTCTCTTAACACCTGAAAGGCTGCCCCATGGATGGGGATTTGGTTTCTTCTATGTGGCCTCCATGGCTATTATCAACTGCTCTGAGACAGCTATGTCTCAGACAGCCATGTTTCCACACACTCTGAGGCCTTGTCTACTGAGCTCCTAGGGAGGAATTCTAGACATGGGAAGGAGGTTATAGTGATCATCACCCTGCCCTGGACTTGATCATGAGCAAGAAGCATTCAGTAGAAGCTGGGGACAAGCTGCAGTGAAGGGAAAACTTTCCAACAGTCAGAATGCACTCCCATAGGGGACAGCAAGCCCCTTATCTATAGAGAGAGTTAAGCAGAGGCTGCAAAGCACATGGCAATCATTCAGTGCTCTGAATGATTTTGAGAATGAGTCTATGAATTCCCTTAATTCAGTGCTGCTGGCCCATGTCAGGGCTGGAATCCATCCTTTAGGGCTTCCAGAGGAATTAGTACATGCCTCTGAGTAGGTAAGGTATGCTGACTCTTCAATTCATGGGGATAGACTCAATTGAAGAAACTGGTGGTAGACTGCTCAGATCCAAATCTGATGACAGACTTAAGGGGTGAAATTAGGTAGCCCAGTTTCGTGCTATAAGGTAACAAGGCTATTTTCCCATGTGTGTGGTAAACTCACTCTGGGGGCAAGATTAAACTGCGAGGTCCCCTTTATCAAGGGCTGCCTTCATCCCATTTCTTTCACCAGACTGGAAACTTTGAGAAAATGCAGACCAAGTCTAAAAGACCCTCCATTTGCCTCACCCTCCCCAGCACAGACCAACATATAGTGGGCTCGCACTGCTTGGGGATTTATGGGCACTAAGGACCCCCCAGGATTCAGGCTGTATTTCAACTTCCAACAGGCGCCAACATTACAATCTGGCAGCAGCAAGTAGACCTGTCCCAGCAGGGTTCACCTAATCAACTTAGATAGTGCTTCATCAAAGATTCATTGTAAGCAGAGTTACACAAAACAAAACACAGATGGGGGAGATAAAAGCTCTCAACATTTCAGCCAGCACATTTTCTATAGTTCAAGTCCACAGGAAATGGGGCTAACGTATTCTTTCGGTGCATGCGTCCATCAGGTTTACTTTTCATTGTCTGGAGGAGTCTCTGACCCTACTTCTTAGCCACCTTAAAGCAGGGGAGCATGCAGAAGGAGGCTGCCACCATGGTTATGGCAGTCTCCAGGCACTGAAATCAGACTCTCGAGCACCCCCACACAGATCCTAGAATCCCTGACCCAAGATAACTCCCCAGGCTCAAAATAAAACCACATCCAGTCACCTTGCTTTGGCTGCCATATTCTCAGGCACTAGGTAGACAGGTAGCCAAGGCCTTTGGGGAAAAGGATGCTTCCACCCCAGCAGATGGAGTGAAAAAAAGGTCCAAGAGGAACACATTGGCCAACATGGACCCACTATCCCCTTCTCTAAGTATTCACCTTTGCAGCTGCAACAGGACAGGGAGGGGGAGGTGGCTCCTAAAGGTAAATAATGGGAGTTAGACCCCCTCATGGATCAGCCTAGTCATCTACTCAAGTCACAATAAAAAAATCAGGCTCTGCTAAAGCAGGAAAAGAATTGGGTTTTGACACTAATCAAGGAGGACACCAAGTCCTCCTTGAAAATCAAATAAGACCATGGCATTTACTAACCATTTGTAAAATGTGCCCATGGAAAGCATCATCTATGACTATTCAGGGAAAATGAGCCAGAGAAGGAACTGGTCTTCATCTGGACTCTTGGCAGAGAATCCCCTGGGCAGGCCCTGGGTGTACGTCACCTTCTCAGCAACCTGCCCTACAGTGGAGATGCTACCCCATGTTGTTATGGGTCACTGGGTCAGTCCCAAGAGTACCCATTTCACTACAGGTGCAATAGGAAGTCTTCCAAAGATTGTGAGCAGAGAAATGTATGAGTACGGTGACCTGGTCCCATGAACATCCCATTCTCCTGCATTTGGGGATTAGAGACATCCAGTGCCCACCAGTGTCATGAAGCAGACCTCCAAGCCTTAGGGAGCCCTCACAAAGCTGAGCCTTTGGACCAGCAGAGACAAGAACCAGGCCTTAACCATAGTGACCTTCTGGGTCTGCAGCCTTGGGTGGCATCTCAATTTCACTTTAATCCTCAAACACCTTATTGAGAGATATTACATCAAAAGTCAGAGTGTGTCAATGGCCCCACAATTCCCCATACATGCGATACACATTGCCACTCCATATATCACAGATCATTCCCCCCAAACCCTAGAGCTCTCCATGCTAAGTCCCATCATGTACTGAGCTCAAGTCTGCCTCCTCCTAGACACCCATGCTCCCCCAACGCAAAGAATTCATCATGGACATGGCACGACCCTTCCCAAGCCAGAGCCAGAGGCTTCCTGACTCCCAGAGAATTCAGACTCACCGCTGGAGCAGTCGGGCCCTCCCCAGCCGGGCTCACAGTGGCAGGTGTCCGGGGAAATGCAGCGGCCATGCACACACTCCTCCGTACACAGGGCTTCAGGGACCAGGCAGAGGAAGGAAGAACAGGAACACAGTGAAGACCAACTATCCGGTTAAGGAGCATGAACCCGTTTTAATGACCCCCCCCCCCAGGGCTAAGGGATGCTCAGAAAACATCACACCATTTGGTGGGGGGGGCACAAATCCAGTCACTCCTGATCCGAGTCACTGAATTGACTCCAAAATGGATCTAACAAGAGTGTGCTTCATCCCAACCTCGTTTCCTAAAGTGAAGCCCAAGCCTGTGAAGCAGCAGCCTTGGTGGATTTCCTAAAACATTTCCCCCAAGGTCTAACACAAGAGACCCTCCACATATCCCCCTCCACATTCACCCTCCTGCTATTTCCCATCAGCTCAGGAGGGACCTGTCATGTCCATCTCTTGCTTTCCCCCATTTGTAAAGGCCCCGAGATGTATCAGGTTGCCAGAAAAGAACAGGTTCCTCTCACGTTTCCCCCACCTTTCTGCCCTCCTCCCCAAATGTCCCTATTTTGGGGCTCTCAAATGTCAGCAAATCTGCAAAGTACACAAATGCTGAGGAAAAAGCAACAGCTAATTATAAGAAAGTAATTAAGAGAGACATCCACGATGATGATAATTGTAATTAGAAAGTGCCTGGCAATTTCTTATCACGCAGTCAAACACCACAGCCTTGTGAGCTGGGAGGTAACAGCAGCAAAGTTTCCATCAACGACTCAGTGTGCTGAGCAGCTTATTGGCAGTAGTTTGAGGAAGGGAGATTATTTCTCTCTTTCTTTGACATCCACATTTCCTCAAGGTCATCCCTCGCTCCTGAGAGATCTGCCCCACCATCTAATCCATCAGCAAAGGATTACAGAAAACCCCATGTGTCACCCCCGCCAGTTATGTAAGCAGGGGAAATCAGCAGCTAACATCAACCCTGTCAATTTCTTAGAAGGCATCTAGATGAAGCACTTTTTTCCTGACAAGCAACTGGAAACCTTTCCTGTTGAGAACTGACCCAGGGAGCAGGTAGCCCCGATGGCGAGTTTTGAGGGGTTGCCACTGACCTCTGAATGCCCATTGACTGACACATCTACTGCCCAACATGAATGCCGCCTGAGAGGGCACGATCAGGTTAGACAACTAAGTCCATTTTATGGTTAGGGTGGGGTCCCCAGCTACTTCCAAACACAGATGCTGGCTCTGAAGATGTTGCCTCAGCTTTGCCCCACCCTCCAGGCCAAGCTGACACAGAAAAGCCATTTCGGTAGCCCCCCTGATCAGTGGTCTGCAGTCAGTTGTCCTCTGCAAGCCAGGGAGGGCCCTGGCACCTGTGCCCTGCTCATTTGTACAAGTCGCTTTGGGAGGGTTCTGGCTTGTGCTAAAGACTTCTGCAAACCCCCTTTTGGAGCTCTGGGGAGTGGCCAGGGCTACCAATTAATGCATTTCCCACTGGGTAACTGGGCTGGACATTGAGCTCAGTAGCCAGCTCCACTTCAAGCCACGGTGAGCTGCTCATTTGATTGCTAGCAAAATCCCAGTATGCCACCCACTGCCTGGCATTCCCTGTCCCCTCCAGACTCCCACCCCCCCACCCCCCCCACCCCCCCACCCCCCCGCTCTGCATGAGAGGCCCAGCTGCTTCCTCCTTCCCTCACCCCACCTGCATTAGCTGACATCCCAGCGTGGTCCACAGCTGGCCCTTCCACATTCCAGCACACCCCTCCCTGGAGCCCATCAGATTTACTCATGACCCCTCCAGCTGCCTTCTCACCGCAGAGTGCAGCAACTTGGTTCCTGGGGCTTCTGCCAAGAGTGAGCTGAGCAGGCAGAGAATGTGACCCTGCTAAGTGTCAGGGCCGGGAGAGACCTCAGAGAAAATCACATATGACCCCATTTGATGCATGGAGAAACTGAGACCCGAGTGGTTGTGACCTTGTGGACAGTGTGTGAACTCTTGGCTGGGGAGGAAGGAGTTTGGGGATGAGGCTCCTGGAGGAAGAGGTCTCTGAAGGCAGAGGAGGGAAGAGGTGTCCAACACCTTGGGGACTTTGATGCAGGCTAGACAGGACAGGGTGCTAGCAGCAGCTCATAGGAGGAAGAAGGAAAGTCAGGGAGAGATGGCAGATGACCCAGTGCCCTCCAACCCTTGGGTTCCCCTTGGCCCTTCTGATCTCTGGTGCATCTCCAGCACCCTCTCTCTAACTGGAAGGGAGGGATCCTTAGTGTCCTGAGCAAGCTCCACGCAGCCTTTTCCCTGGGACCCCTGGGACAGTCAGTCAAGCACCTCCCTACCCCTCCGCCCTGCATCTATATTGCTCCAGTGACCCTGCACACAGAGGACAGAGGACAGCCATCCCACAAACCCTGACTCTGAGGATGTGGCTGCTGTGCCTGCAGTCCCTTCAAATCTGGGTGTTGCTCCCCCTCCTCATTGCCCTGGTATTATGCCTGGGCTATTTGCTTGTCAAAATCTCAATCCATTCATATTTCATAGGTGTTGTTTAGACAGTGTTGTTTGAGGCATGAAATATTGATAGCAAATACCCACGGCTCAAATGGCCATATTTGGCAAAGGAGCTTCTGTGTGTTTGTGTACCTGGTGGGGAGGGAGAGGAATGGGGATACTGCTGGGAGAGTTGGCAGGCCCTCTCCAGAGGCTGGGGTTTACACCACAGTGGTCCCTTCTTGAGTCTGCATGTCCCCTGGTTCTTCCTGATCCCAGGCCCCCACGCCAGCTCACCCCAAGGAGGGGCTGAGTTAGAATTCTGCCACTCTGGCCTCCCCCTTTCCCTGGCTCCTTTAACTCCAAATGGGGGCATTGTGTCGAGGCCCTCATCCCACTCCCGCACATCCATCTGCTGTCGTGGATGAGGAGTCAGACCCAGAATGCCAGGCCTGGACCCAGCAATGCCACGGAGGAACTCTAGACCTCGGGCAAGTTACTTCCATGTCAGTCCCCATCTGTTCAATGGGAGATGGTGGCAGAATGGGCCTCGGCTGTGTGTGAGTGTGGGATGAATTGACAAAGTGCCCAGAGCAATGCCCGGTCATCATCAGTACTCAATGAATCTTGCTATTATTAGTAGGGTCTCCTCAGACTCTCCCACCCTTCCTCAAGGTGCTAGCCACATGGGATGGGCTATAGGGACCTGCTGATAGAAGCCTGGTGGGGAACAGTGCTGCTGGAGGGGAAGGTCCCCTCCACCTCTGGTGGGGGACAGGGTGACTGATAATGTGATGACCTAAGTAAAATCCATATCTACCAGTAACAATGATAGTTATAGGACAATAAGCAAATCATTTAACCTTCCATGCCTCAATTTCTTCATCTGTAAAACGGGGATAGTAACAGTAGCCACCTCATGGGTTACTGCAAAGATTTAACGAAATAACACAGGCAAAGTGTTTAGACTGCCTGGCACACAGTAAGTGTTCAATGAACATAAGCTGCCATCACGCACACACCACTGGATCTGGCGTCAATGTCTATAAAACAGGTGACAGCTGCTACCACTTATTGCTGCTTCCTGTTTATTACCATTTTCTGAGCACCTACTCTGGGCCAGCCTTAGGGATGTCAGCTCACACGCTATCTCAAGCTCTGCCACAGGCCACCCCAGCATGAGTCAGCTATGTCAGCACTCATCGCTCCTTTATAGATCTCCAGCCTCTGGGGGACTGAGGTCACTTTCTAATCAGCTTTTCAATCTCTCATGCTGCCTGGTAAACAGTAGGTGCTCAGTTGTTTATAGATCCCCAGGAGCAAGGCACCAAAGTAACTCCTGGAAAGGCGTGCTTGTCTTTGAGTCAGAGCTTAGAAACAGAGTCATAAAATGTCTGTACCTGATACCCTGGTTCAGACTGTTTCTGGACCTGTGGGGTCTGGAGGAACATAGGTGTGGAGTTACAGCAGCACAACCACAGGTGTGCTGGGTCTCAGCAATAGCAAGCAAATAACTTTCCTCTCCAGGCCCTGCAAGTTCACCTGTAATTCAGGAGCAGATGAGACGAGGTCTGTAGTCCCATTCAGCTAAGAACCATGCAAGCTGTCATCCCACCTACCCCACCAGTACACACCTGACAAATGCTATTGCTCTAGTTCTACTTCCTGACCCCCAAGCTCCATCCCCTTTCCAGGGCCTAGTAACCTTCTACTCTTGACACCCCAGGTACCCCTGATTTCTGTCCTCTATTCCTTTGGAAAAGGTGCTGGGTTAGGAGGCACACATGACTCAGGGTATGTAGCTTCTTCCCTCATCCAAGGACATTGGTCCACACAACCCCAGAGCTCCTTCCTTTGCTGACATTCCTCATCTGATCTAGGACTGCTCTGCTTCCACCATGACACCTTACAGCAGCTGGAAGCTTGAAATGCTTCTGCTGGTCTCCCCAGCACTGCATCACCTGATCACCAAGGCTAGACATGGGCTCCACCACCCAGCACCACCAAGAAGTCATCTCCAGCCACACCATTGGTACAATATGAAGGATGAACTATTTTCCCACCAGAACCCCCTACCCATGTCCCCCAACTGGCCCAGAGGCCTTCTCTTCCTCTGAACTCTCACAAATAGGGGAATATAGCACACTTGACCTCCTGCCACTTCCCCCTTTAGTGTGGGTCCCTCTGGTCTCCCCAACTGGACTGTGAACTCCTTGAGGGTAAATCCAGGGTCTCAAACATCCTGGACACCCCCATGGGCTGTGCCTCACCTACACTCCATGTGTGGCTATTGGTGAGTCTTCTAAGTGTCTGTTTTTTTGCAAGGGATGTTGACAAGCCTGGGAGCAGGGGCAGGAGGCAGAGGGTGTGGATACATGAATCTGAGGGTCATGGAGGTAGTGTGACTGGGGGTGTGGAGCTATTTAGCTGGGGGCTGGGAGGCAGGTCAAAGTGGACAGGCTGAAAGGCTGCTAAAGGGAATTGGAAGCTACTCTGACCCAGACAGAACAGGGACAAAGGGACACATGTGACAAGGGGACAGATTTCAACTTCCCTCGGGCATGACTGACACTGAAGGGGATTTAGCAGTTTTAGCAGTTAAGAGGGAGTTTCTGTAGGTAGAGAGCAAACTACCACCCTGAACACTCAAGCAGAGGCTAGGTGTCCTACAAATGCTGGAGGGTAAGTCTCAGAAGCAAACTCTGACTTTCAGACCAAATCCAGCTGGTTGTGAAGTTTGGATGGAGTGCAGCCAAGAGAGCTCATTGGTTGGCATACTTACTGTCTGTGGCTGCTGCTTTGCTACCAGGACAGAGTCATGTTATTAACCAGAGAGTGATGGTTAACAAAGGCAAAAATATTTACTGTCTGGCACTTTATGGGGAAATAGGGCCCTCCTGCTCTAGACAATTCTTGGTTTGGCAGACAATTAGACTGTGGAACATTAAAAATCCCTCCTTCCCTCCTATTCTTCTATCATTTACTATGATCAGATGGTAAAACAAGATCCAAAAGGTGCTTCGGAGAACCAACGATGCCCAGCCCCCTTTCAAAGTCATATTCTGGATCTACTCAAAGGAACAAGGGCTGTCACATTGGGAAGCACAGTGGGGCAGCTGCCACAGTGCTGACTCAGTCCCAGGTTTCCTCCTGGGGGCTGAGGACAGGGACAGGAATATGGATGATTTAAAGGCACACACATGGCAGCTGACGCTCCTGCTCAGGCAGATGCTGGGACTGTGGGGTAAGGAATGAAGGAGGCCAAGTGGCATGTGCTTTCTCTTTGCTGGGCACCAAATTCCCCCACCCCACTGCACCCTCCAGGCAGATATTACTACTACCCTACTCACCACTGGGAACATAAAACACAGAACAGGCTAAATAACGCAAGCAGCTTCCCATAGCTACTGAGAGACCGTGCTCATCAGGGTTTTTAAACTTGGTTTCATTATTCTTCCTTCCCTCCCCAGAGCCATTCTCAACATTTTATTTTTCTCATGCCCCCTCCTGTGAAATTCTAATACCACTGATACGTGTGTATCTGTCTATGTGCTGCATGCATATCTGTGCTTTACATATAAACGGACTGAAAACTGATTTTTAACCCTTAAGAATGAATGTGCTGGTTGGCAGCTCTCCACGTGCCACACCCAGATCAGCCTCAGCCCTTCTCCAGGCCCCAAGGAGCTGACCTCATGGACTGAATTTGCAGATATGTCCTTTGGTTTCTGGATGGTTCTGCCAATGGGAAATGCCAGCGGTAGATGAGCAGCTGGGCAGAAGGTGAGGCTGGCACATGGGTTGCTGGTGGTGATGGTCCTTCGCCCAGAGCTAAGGGCCCAGGGAGCATCTTCCAGCCCAGGAAAGATAGTGGCTTTTCTCAGCAGCTAGCCCTCCCTGCTGCAAACTCTTATCTCATCCTTGCCTTTATAAACAACTGATTATAAGATGCTCCTCACTTAATGAGCCATCTGTTCCTTGCCAGGACCCTAGCTGATCAAGTGCCATACCAAGGCTTGTTGAGGCCACATCTTGAAGACACTGAAGGGCCTGCACTTAACCACACTGCCACCACCAGGGAGCCACAGGCTGAGACAAGTAGGTTTCTGTGCTAGATCTGTCAGCAAACTTGCCATGAGAACTGAGCCAAGTACCTCTCTCTTCTGGGTCTATTTCTCTGACTGAAATGAAGGGGTTGGGAGCATGATCCAGATGCTCCCTCGGGTGGTGGGAGTCCAGGACTGCACTGCATTAATGGTTGCCTCTTTGGCTCAAGTTTGAGAAGAATTCATTCCATTAATTCAGGTACAGTACGGCATGGATATCAGTGTGTACTGAGATAGAGGCAAAGCCAGGGTGTCCGTCCCAGGGAGGGGTGAGCTGTGTAAGCTGCCCAGGACCTGGTATGGATCTTGGCATCGAACAAAGGAGTCTAGTCAGGTTTAGGGTCTTCTCTGCAAACCTGAGATAATGCTGAGATAACACCAATCTGGCCTGACCAAGGCCTCAGTCTGCTGTCCCTCGCTCATGGTGAGCCTTCGGAATCAATTCATGATCTTATTAACATTCCACCCAAGACAGTCCACAAGTCCCTGAGGTGTTCATGGTAATATATTTCGCCTGGCAGTTTGCAAATGGTCTTACTAGTTAATGGAACTATAAAAATTACTTACATGAAAAGGTCAAGATAAATAAAGACAACTTCCAAGCTTCCTGACCAAGTAGCCAGATACCCAGCTAGGACAAAGGCGACTTAGGAGCCAGAAAAAAGGAGAGGGGAGTCTCCCAGAATTCAATTGCATATTGCTCTGGAGTTTCCCCTGAACCCAGTTTCCCCAGTACTCCAGAGCACATTGATCAGTCCCCCATTAGCATTCTTGGCAGGAGCCTCAGATCAGGCTGCCATTTGATTCAGCCTGGAAATAAAATGACCTATATCCAAGTGGGTCCAAGTGCCAATTCTAAAGTGACACACTTAGCATGAGTGATTCTGCCATGCCCAAGGTCACCCAGCACATGGGTGTGTAACTGTGCATCTGTGTTGGGGAGTCACCAAGGGGAATTCTAAAACAATCCATTAGATGTGTAGCATCATTCCTTTATAATTACTGCTTCTGAGTTCCCTCTATATCCAGGAAAAGCCAAAAAAGGCTGGCCTTTCCTCTCCACATGTCTAGAGTTGATTTTAATTGCTGTGGCCACATCTGGCTCTAAGACATAAATGGTCAATTAAAAACAGACACTTCACTGCAGGGCTGATAGGATGGAAGGACATTAAGAGCCAATGCTCTCCTGGTCTGTGGCCTGTCGGTCCCCCTTCCTACTGGTGGTCCTGGAGAGGCACGTACAGGGCTCTGGGACAGGCAACCTAGAGGCGGGGGTGGGGGTGCCACATTGGCCCGGAGTCACTCATCTTAATTCAAGTGGTGCTTTGCTGACTTTCATTCTTTGGCAGTGCGGCATTATCTAAAAGCCTTGGTTCCTATGCTGACACTTACTAGCTGCGTGTCCTTGAGTAACTTCTCTGGTCCTCACTTTCTTTCTGTCAGAAGGCTGTGGACATAGAATTAGTGCAGAGTAAATAACATCCATGCAAAGCACCTAGAACCAAGGGATAGTTATAATTGTTGCTGGTTGTTCTTTGCTAATTTTCAGGTAGACCTTAATATTCCTCTTTCCAGATTGGCCAGGGAGCTGGGATACTGTGCCTTAATGCATTCTTGGGTTCATTTCCTGATCAAAGGATGATAAAAAGGTCTGAATTAGACCTGAATTGATTCCTCATTTACCAGAGGTAGGGAGGGGAGTAGGCAGCCCTGAGAACACTGAGGCAGGGACTGGGGTGGGGAAGGTGACATAGTGCAGGTTCAGCTCATGGTGGGTTACAATTTACCCAGAGGCACCTGGCAGGAAATGAGACACATCTAGCTGCCAGTGCTTTCTCTTACGGAAACCATTGCTTGTGCTTCTGGGGGCAAAGTGAAGGGGGGCATGCATCCTCTACATATTCATGCAAATATCCACCCCCACTTGCATTCACACCATAGGCATTTATTGAGCACCTGCTGAATGCAGGGCTCTTGGGCTGAGGTCATGGAGAGGAATCCAAAGGTAGAAATGGCCAACCTTGCCCTGCCCTTGGGACACTCAGGCAGCGAATACTTCTCAGCTCTTGACGTCTGTACCTCAAAGAACCCTCTGGCCCTTAGGAGCCTGAGGTGTCCCTCAGAGAACTATGCACAGAGGGAAGGGGCTGCGCTCTGATTCCCACAGGCCACTGTGGGGGTATCAGAATAGACTTGGGAGCCATGCTGTCTGGATTTAGGTTTTGGCTCTGCCATTTCCTAGATGTGTGAACTCAGGCATGCTACTTTACTTTTCCAGGTCTCAGTTTTCTTTTCTTTAAAATGGAGACAGTGGCCCTCCACCTAATAAGTTTGTTGCAGAGTTAAATCATGAGTACAGGTAAACTGTTTAGAACAGTACCTGGCACATGAGAACCTAGTGAGCTTTTTGTCCAAGTTAACTATTCTATCCACACCTCTGAGCAGCCTCTCACTTCAAAAACATTTATTAAGCACCTACTATGCACCAGGCTAATGATGAGGAATACCATAAGCAAGCAAGCCACAGTCCCTTCTTTCATAGTACCAACAACCTAATTTGGCACCGAGAATGGGAATGGGAGACAGTACCTGAGTAAGTTATCAGTTGAGTGGGCAAGCGAGTGAGCAAGCCAGTGAGCAAGGGCAATAAAGCATTACTGGTGCAGAAATCACTGCCAGTTCAGTGTGCAGGATGGACCACATGAGCAGGCAGGCAAATCTTCTGACAAGGGAAGGTCTTCACAGAGGTGATACTCAACTTGACATTCATTCATACTGCATTTATCAAACACCCACCCTGTGCTGGTACTGTATCAGACTCTCCCACTCCCCTTAGGGGCTTTTTTGTTTGTTTGTTTGTTTGTTTGTTTGTTTTCAGCAAGAAGAAAAACTTCCTTTATCTTTCTTTTTCTAGCCCTTTCATTCATTTTTCTGGCCTTGCTACTCCCTCCTGCTGGCTCAACTTTGGCACATGGAACTACTTCTGTTTGAGAAGGAACCCCGACCCTCACTACTCTGGGCCTTCTTATAGCCTGGGACTCTATCCACAACCTGGCTCTCCAGTTGTCCTACCACTTACTTCTGCTTAACCTTTACATGAACCTGGAGACCACTTTCTTCAGGAAGCTTTCCCTGACTAAACTGCCAGACTCCTGCCACAGGCTAGGTGAGGTTTACTCAGTAGGCTATAACATCCATTTCTCTATGCTACTTGTCTGTCCCCCTCCCACTCCATGAAGTCGAAGAATGGGCTCCAGAATTCATCCTTATGCTCCAGCAACAGTATGGTACATGGTTTCAGGCACATGGCAGGTTCTCAATAAATATATGTTGAATGAATAAACATTTGACTATGCAAAGGCTCTCTCCCCGCCTTCCCTTTCATCTAGAGCCCCATATGTCATTGATGTGGGCCATGCCAGTCTCATTGGCATTGAATGTATAATTTAGCTAAGAGAGTAGGGCAATGTCGAGTCCCTGATATCTCCTGCGATGGGGAATGAAATGTGCTTTAGAAAAATTCCAGCAACTCTCCAGCTAATAGACAAGGATTGTTCCAGCAAAGCCCAACAAGAATTTCAATTTGGGGGTTGGGCCCCCCCATTCCAGCCTAGAGCCCTAGGGCCCATCAATCATCAGAAGCTAATGTCAGATCACAAACTCCCTGGGGGACCGCTCTTGCTTCTCTACCAATCACCCCAACTTACTAACCTGCCTCTCATAGGGAGCCTCAACATGGCTCAATTGTTCATCAATTAAAGTTGCCAACTTGTCAGAATGTCCCTATCAGACTCCCGCATAGAGCAATCATCCCAAACTGCTGGGCCTGATAAAGGCCCTAGCACTAAAGTCAATTCCTTCAATCAGTGCTGCAGGCCCCAGACCGGCCTGTGGAGGCTCCTGGTATCCTCAGCCTTCCTTCCACTGTAAAGGATTTCCCCAGCTAAACTCTTCAAACCACCCATCCTGCATTCCTGCAAGGAGCAACAGCTTTTCAACTTGTTAATGATGTTGGAGCACACGGCCTCAGTCAGCAACCCCCCAGCACGTGACCCGAGAAAATCCTTTTTCTGGGTTTTTCCCCCCCATTTGACAGATGCCAGGCTTTCTCCAGAAAGACACATTCCAACTGATTGATTTTTTTTTTCTTTGGGAAATTGATCCTCACCACCTACGAGGAAAGCAAAACATGAGGCTTGACGAGCATTTTTTAACGCTCTGATTTAAAAACTGGCCCCTGGCTCTCCCTGCCGCTTGCCTTCCCTGAGAAGGAGCTGGCTTTTTCTCACAGCCACACACAGCAGAACTCTAAAGAAGGGGATATTGGCAGGATGGGCAGATGGGCATTGGGGAGGCTTTGGACAGAGGGACATTGTTAAGCACATGGGCTTCAGATTGTACAGACCTGGGTTCAAGTCCTGGTTCTTCTACCAAGCTAACTGTGTGGATCTTAATCTAAACTGATGTTAGTGAACTGACAATAAAAAGCCTCAAGTTCTCCATCTGTTTTCAAACTGGACCCGAGTGAAGGGTTGTTGTGAGGGACTAAATAAAATAATGCCTGTATAGTGGCTGGCAGAGTGGGCTCTGAACAAGGGCCCCCAAATCCCTACTCTTACTATCATACATGGGTGCCCCCGAAACACTGAAGTCAGTAACTTCAGCAGACATTCAGAACCACAGTAGCTCAGGACAGAAGGGCTTATAGGTAACAGAGTCTGTCCTCCACCACTCCATCCAGCCCCTCTCTGACAACAGCGCTAACCCTCTAAGGCAATCCTCCTTCTTGCTGGTCTAGCCTCACAAAATTACTCCCACATCCTTGAGTGAGAAAGGTCTCTTGAACCTTGGGACCTTTGCATCTTCCATTCTCCTCCTGTAGAATCACTTCCCTTTCTCTTTGCCTGATCATTCATCTCTCAAGTCTCACCTCAAACATCACCTGCTTTTGGAAACCACCCCTGGCCACCTCTCTAGGTTAGGGGGTCCCTGTTATTGTTCCCCTAGCACCCATCCTTTCCCATCGAAGTTCAGGCCACATCACCATTTTGTTTGCTCAGCCTCTGAAAGGACGACATCATAGCCTTTTCTCAGTGTCCAGCACCCACTGGCACAGAGTAAAAGCTTAATAAGTATCTTCTGAACATGTGAATGAATCAATCAATGGAGTTTCATTTATGAACAGCTCTGATTTACTAGAAAGCTTTTGATTTCATTGAACTGCAATCTGCCTCCTCAGAATTTGCCCATGTTGGAGCCAAATGCATCACTTCCTGCTGCCCTGTCCAGCTCTCATCCTGATTCCACATACCAAACCTTCTGTGGCTTTTCTCTAGCAGAACTGAAACAGATCCAAGATAGAGTGACAGGAACCCACAGCTCCTGAGCAGGGTGTGGCTGGGACAGCCACACTCACTGTGGAGAAGTGTCCTTCCTTCCTACCTTCCAAGTTGGTGCAGCCAGGCTGCTGCTACCAACAGACATGATGAAGCCCTCCCCAAGGTTTACGAGCACTGTCACAGCCATGTGCCCCAGTGGCAAGTGGCCCCCGGTCCTGGTTTTAAATCTCAATTGAGAAGCTACATCAGGAATTACTTAACACCACTGATTTAAGGCTTTAATAAAAATAATGCAAAGTGGGTGGGAAAGGCAGCTGTGAAGGTCACTGGAAGTTGCTCCTTCCCTGTTAGCATCTTTGCCCAGCCCAGGGGTCCCCCCAAGTCCCCTTGATCCTACAGGCTGCAGCTGCTTCTCACCAAGTTGTGCTCAGAAAGGGCAGGATTCTGGTCTCTCCTAAATAGTTCACCCAGGGCCCTTTCTTTGTATCTTTGGGGGAAAGCACCATCTCAATATATCTGCACTTGAGAAAATGATAAATGTGTAGGGTCATTTACTACAGCACTGTGTATGATAGCAAAAGCTGGGAAATAACCTAAATGTCCACCTACAAGGGAAAGCTCAAATAAATGATGGCACAGCCACACTGTGAAACACTATGCAGCCATAAAAAGGAATTGGTTCATGTATTGATATACAAAGCTAGAGTTATAGTGAAAAAAGCATAGTTTAGAATATACTACCATTTGTATAAAAATCAAAAGGTGTAGGAAGACATGGAAAAAAGCTGTGTCAACCATGCACGAATGGATAAAGAACATTTACACATACAAACATATACATGTAGGTACACATATACATACATTCACACATATACATACAGATGCACATGTGTATATATACATTAAATTATTTATATATATAGTTGTTTAGGGATGGGAATATGTTCTAAGAAATACATCATTAAGAGATTTCACTCTTGTGCAAACCAACCTAAATGGTATTTGCCTAAAACACACCTTAGCCACATGTACAGCCTATTAGGACCACTATATGCAGTTTGTCATTGACTTAAATTTCATTAAGTGACAGGACTGTTTACATAATGGGATACTATCCAAACACAAAAAGGAGATCCTGCCATTTGCAACAAACAACATGGACGGAGCCTGAGGGCATCATGCTAACGCAATATGTCAGACAAAGACCAGTCTCATATAATCTCACTTACATGTGGAATCCAAAAAAATAATTCAAACTCATAGAAAAAGAGGTGAGCTATGTGGTCACCAGAGGTGGGGTGCATGGGCACAAACTTCATTTTAAGAGAAGTCATCCTGGGGGGTGAAACATGCAACTCAATGACTACAGCTACCTGCGGCTTGGTGGGTGTGAGTCAAGAGACTAGATCCTAAGAATTCTCATCACAAGGAAAACATTTTTCTTTTTTTGCTTTTCCCATCTATAGAGGTGATGGATGTGAACTTACGTGGCAATCATTCCACAATATCCATAAATCATTAGGCTGCATGCCTTAAACTTACATGGTGCTGGACACCAATTACATCTCAGTAAAACAGAGAAGAAAAGTGTGGGCAAAGAATGCACACACATTATATATGCACGAAACATCTCTGGAAAAATGCACAAAAACCAGTAATCCTGGTGTCCCCCTAGGAAGAGGAAACTGGGAGAAAGACATCATTTTCTGATTCCTTTTGTTAACTGTTAAGTATTGAATCAGTGACTGTGCTATTGGTGCAGAAAACAAACACTGTTAAAAATGTAAAAAATAGGGCACACTCTCCAAAGGCTACTGTTAACATACAAAAGAATCCCCTGGGAGTGGAAACACATTTGTGTCAAAGAGTCCCAAGTGAGAGTGACTGTCATCTCAGCGGGTCCCTGAGCAAATGGGACTCAGGGTTGGTACGTGTTGAGGATGCTTATTTGAGTCAGGGGCCCAATCTTGGCCACTGCCAGAAGCTCAGTTTTGCTGCTGAATTAAAGCCTGGAGGTTAGGTCCCCAGCCAGAGCCTGGTCTCTGTCACCCTTAGCCCCGCCCAGCCTGGGCGGCAGCAGGTTCCCTGGCACCTGCATGAGCATGAAGCCGAGGCACCAGGGGGGCTGCACCGGCTTCCTACCAGCTTCTGGACCCAGCACAATACCTGAGACCCAATAAAACATAACTGAGTTGACATTTACTCCTGTACCATGCTGAGAACATTGATTTTTTTCCAAAGCAGACCCTTGTTCTCTCTCATCCCAACTTTCATCAACCTAGTCTTGTAAGAGGCCTTCCTTCTGCCCCCTCCTACCTCCTTAGGTTTCTTCCTTCTCTCCCTCTCCTCCCATTACGCCCTCACTTTCCTCTTCTCTGCCTCCTTTCTTCATGAAGTCATTCATTCACAACATGAATCTTCCCAAGCCCAGAAGTCCCTTATAGGGGATGTGTTGGGACAAAAGGGTAAAGAGGGAAGGAGGTGGCAGTCTGTGCCAGGATGGCTGGAGCCACATGAAGGAGATTAGAAGGGAAGAAAAATGATGGGACCTCCAAGTTGGTCACCATCTGCATTCTAGCTGAGGTAGGGTGCATTCCTCTCTGCACCCTACACGGGAACAAACTCCCTCTTGGAATGTTGGGCCATTTGACCCCTTTTGCTGCCCACTCATCTCTTCTCTTTTCTTCAAGGCCCAGATCCTCACTCTAGCCACATCCTGCTGGAACCCTGGTTGGCAGGGAGGTCGCACACTCTACTTGGTGTCCCAGTTCTAGTGAACAGATCTCTCCTCCAACCCTGACCTGCTACCTAGCAAGGTATTTGTAAAGGGAAGAAATGTGGGTAGAAATTTGCAGAAAAGACAGAGGATAATGATGGAAGGAAGAAAAGGGGGAAGGAGGAACTGAGGAAACATAAGACAGATTATTGTCTCTGAATTTTTAAAGCATACAGTAGTGACTATTCATCTGCCTCTAATTTTCTACAGCACATTTATGGTGGTCATTCCGTGTACTTTCCTAAATTCCTTCATAAGTAGGTGAGACAGGTCTATTATTATCTCCACTTTACAGACAACAAGAGTGAGGCTCAAAGATGTGAAGTCACCCGACCAAGGTCACCCATGTCTGGGCTGGCTGAGAGCCCAGATCTCCCAGCTCCACGCCCCTGATGCTTGGCTCAGTGCCTGTAGCGTTCTCTCAGCCCGTCTCCTAGAGCAACTGGTGTGATTAATTATCACCTTACATGTGGGCAAAGACAGCAGTGTGATGCTCCCTCCTATGTACAGACCCAGCCCAGAGCCTGCATTGCACAGCAGCCTGGTGGATGCCTGCTGGTTGCTGAGTGCTGAACTCCCTGCCAGGCCTGGGGCTGGGAAGATGTGCTGGGAGGGGGCTGGGCTGAGCCCACAGCACTGCTGGCTCCCCTGGTGCCTGAGAACATGAGCTTCCAGAAACCAGAAAGTCTGAAAAGGCAGGACACTTATTTTCCCCTGGAGGCAGCATCAAGTGCTTCAGTCCTTTGAACAGGTAAATGATGTTGCTTCTCTCTCCCCCTTCCAGAGCACCTACGGAGGGCACAAAGGGCATGCACTCCACAAAATATTTTACTGAAACAAAAAACAAAATCAGGCCCAAGCGGTGGCATTTTGGTTGTCATGGAGTCTGCGGAGTCCTCTGAAGGCAGCAAGCTTCACTGCAGCTTCCTTGGCTCCCCACACACCCCAGTGCAAATACAGCCCCCCTCCTCTTCCTCCAGAGGAAGGCCTTCTAGAAAGCAAGATCACACAACCCAGGGTATAAAGACCAGGCTGTGAGACTCTGGGTGATGCTTCTGAGCCCCAACTTTTTCATCTGTAAAATGAGGACAATGCCACCTCCCTTGTCACATGGTACAGAGAGTAATGAGTGCCTTGCAGAAAACACAAGGTGCTGCAGGACAGAAAGGGATTAGGTTGTGGACCCTGGAATTGGGGTTCCTGTGTTCAAATTCTGACTCCACCACTTACTAGCTAGGCACCTAATTAGTTACACAGGCAATTCACTTAACTGTGGGCTGCGTTGCTTCCCCACATGCCAATTACACCAGCAGCTGGGAGGTATTATAGGTAAACGCAACCTTTGGCCTTGGGAGGGGGCAGAAGGAAAGGTGTGGAAGGATCCTACGGGCAGGTCTCAGTTACCAGAACAACCCTATATCTCCCTGGGACTTTACAGTTTGCAAATACACTTCTTTCCCATTATCTCACTTGCTTTGCTGCTACCCTCCATACGTGCAGTTCAGGGCAGAATCTGTCAGGTATAGCTAGATGAGAACCCCAAGTAGTTCAGAGAAGGCAGGTGGCTTGGCCAAGGTCACCCAAACAAGAGAATCACAGCCTGAACCTAGTGCAGCAAAGTCTGCGTTAGCTGAACACTGTGCAGGGTGCGGGGGGGTGCCAGAATTATCAGGGTCCTGCCCTAGAAAATCCACATGTAGAGAAGGAGTCAAACAGGGTGAGACCTATTACCACAAAGGGAAGGGTGAGCTCCACAGAAAGGCACAAGGCAGTGGCTACCACCCCCTAGACAGATGGCCTAGCTGGCTTGGGGCAGACCATTTCTGTTTGAGGGAACAGTAATGCCTCCACATATCCCCTGCCCACCCCCCATCCCCAGCTCTGATCTAGGCTCTCATCTGCAGGGACTCCAGTCCAGCTGGTGATGGTAAGACCCAGGGTTCTTTTCCCATGAAGCGCCATGGATATGCCCTTCCCATATCTTTTATGCCATTCTCCACCCTCTCCTCTCTCCAGTCCTCTGCCCGCCACCATCTTCTACTCTCTTAGGTACAAGAAGCTCATTCCCATGTCAGGGTCTTGCCTATGCAGTTCACCAGGTCAGCTGCTTCCTATCCCAGGGTTCACCTATTCATCCTTCAGCCCACATCCTTATCCCCGATCTCCCTATCAGCCCATCTGAAGACGCTCTCCTGCTAATGTTTCTCATCACCCATGTTCTTTTCCTTCATGACACCCATCAAAATGCCATTCTCAATTTATTTTGGAGACATTGTTAAAAGATTCTCTCTCACCAGGCTACTAGCTTCGTGGGGGTAGAAATCCCCCAAACACTGTACTCAGCACTGCATACAATAAACTCTCAATGCAAGAATAGCCTGAATAAAAATCAAGTGAATGCAATGTTTAACCGTTTGAGTAGGTGTGTGATATTGAACTGTGACCTTCTTGTCTGAAAAAGTGCAGTAATTACTATCATAAGTACACTACAAAAATAAATATTTTTCCTGTCCTTGTCCCATGCCTTGGATACAAATAACACTTGGCATTTGTGTGTAACAAAATTAAAAATCTGATTTGTCAAATCCCACACATTAACCTGATGAATTTCTAGGAAAAGCCCTCAGGATGATTCTCAGGGAGGCTAACTGATTTCCCCCCGATTCACATTCTAGAGTTTAGCAGTATGGAGAGCAAGGCAGGGCGGTCACCTTCTGCCCTGATCAAGCCAGACCTACAATCCTTCCTACATTCATGAGGAAGCTGGAGAGCCCTGGCCTAGCTGTGAGCCCCCTGATAAATAGCCATGTTGGTTTTATTGATTCCTATCTCTTCGGCACCTAGCACATAGAGGTGCTTGAAAATCAATTGGGCTAAATCAACAAATGATATTTTACCCAGAAAAGAAAATAGTCAGAGGGGCTAGAACAGGGAGAAGGGATAGTTTCTTAAATATCTATAAAGCTGCTATATGGAAGAGAGAACTTGTTATAGGATATGTTGGTCTCACTGAGAGCAGTGCAACCCACTAGGCTTCCTAGAGAATGAGTTCCCTGTCAACCAAGGTACTCAGATAACTGAGCCTGAATCACCATCTCTGTGGCTGTGACAGCAGCAGGGCTTCCATGGGGTCATTTACAGATCAAGAGTGTGTGGTGATGGTCCAGCGGACCAGGTAGAGATTAGATTCCAGAGAGATGTCCGGGGCCAATGGTCAGCAGGGTGCCACCTAACCCTCAGAACACTGATTCTCCCATCTGAGTGTGGAGTAGGACCATAATCCACTCCCACATCTCCTGAGGCACAGCCCTCAGCTCCATGAAACATGTAGCCCAAAGGTCTCATAACTCAGCTGAGCCTCAGTTAGCCCACTTGCCTTTCGGCCCTCGGGCTTCCCAAAATGACTTTGCTGAGATTCAGAAACTGAACCTTCACCTATAAGTGGTGCTCCCTGATGCCCTCTACCCCCTTGCTGTATCTTCCCCTCCCTCCACCATCTGGGTGCACCCCAAAAGTCTATCCCAGTGTGCTGGGGCAGCTAACTCCCTGCAAGTCATCACCCAGGTGCCCCAGCACATAGGACCCCCTGTGTGGGGAGAGCAAGGATGCAGCTAGAGGAGGTCCAGTTGGACCCAGAGAAAAAGAGATGAGGAAGGTAGCCACCTCAGGAACTGTGCCAGCTCCTGGTTGCTTCGGAAGGTCACTTGATGTAGCTGTCCCCTCTGGTCTTTCCTTCTCAGTGGGCTTAACACAAGAACTCTGAAATGACCTCTACCCAAGGAAAAGGAAGAAATGGGGGTAGAGTAAGGGGACGTCAAGCAGGGAGGAATTTCTTATTTCCCATCTCTTTGGCCTTACTGGCCAGAGGCCAATGTCACATAGCACCAGCATAATCAGCCTGTTGGGCTTGGATGGGCTCGTCAGCTCCCAGGTCTCACTATCTCTGGAGAGGGAGAGCCCTCTGAAAACTCCCACTAAAGCCCTGGATCAGGCCTTTGCTGCCCAAGATACATAAACATTTTGGGGCAGGTCTGTTTTGACTTGCCCTGAGTTCCTTCTTGGAAGACACAGAAATGGTCAACAAACCCTAACAACTGCCTGTTAGCCCCACAGGCACAGAGAGACATTCAGACCCAAACCCTGTCTATGGGCTTTCAGGGCAACTTCCCAAAATTAGCGGCAATGACAAGGTGATGCAGAGGACAGAAGGTGACACAGCAGGGCACCTAGAGCTGGATTTGGGCTTCTGGGGAGAGCACTTTTTTCCAGCTGGGGAGGCCAAGACTTAAGGCTGTGTCCCATCCCCACGAAGGGGGCCACAGGCCACGATCCCTCCCTGCTGGAATACCTCGGCAGTGGTCTTGGGCAATTAACCTAAGGTCAACTCACTTAGATCAGCTGTGATACCTTGGTGGTGGAGACTCCAGTTGGGGTATCTTCCTAAAAAGAGGTTTGGGGTCATCAAGATGGGAGCAGAACTGATTTCAGATTAAGTTTTAAAGGGGAGAAGATATAGTACCCTCTGCCCAGGTCTCCCGTCCTAGAGAAGTCTAGATCAACTTCTCTCCATCCTGGAGAGCTTGAAGAATAACACATTACCTCCTCAAGCAGCAGCTATGTTTTAGCAGGAACCTCCTGGAGAACAGGAAATCACCCAGGAGAATGTCTAACGTGAAAACCTCTGGCTCCTCAGTAGGAGGGATATTGAGACATGGCAATTTGAGTGATGTTTTTCTCCTAAGAAGCACGCCTTCAGCTAATGCCATGGCTGATACAGTCTGGGTCTGGGTGCCTGGGTTGTCTGCCTGGGTCTGGCACAGACTCTAGAAGAGTTTTGGCTTTGGAGAGAGACAGACCTCGGTTTGAATCCTGTCTTCCGATTCCTAGCTCCGTCACCTCTTGGCAGTTTCTTGACCTCTGTGTGCTTCTGCTTCCTCATCCGTGAACTGGGAATGATGCAACTCACCACACAGGTCTGAGAAGGGGAGCCCCTCACATTGCTGACCAAACCCCCCAACCCTCAGATATGCAGCACTGGCAAAGGAAAAGAGCTATCAATTTGAATGAGAACACCCTAGAATATATTTATCATTCCAACCAGCTTGGGAGCTGGGGACAGGAGAGGGCTGCTTTGTGGGTAGGATATTAATGGTCCAGCCATCCAGAAGTCCCTCATCACCTTTAATTCTCCCAGAGGGAGCCTGTCCAGGTTGAGTTATCTTCTATGGGGAAGAAAAGCAACTCTAGCCCTTTTAACCTAACACGGATCATAGAGCAGAAAAAATATAACAGCCCCAAACCACTAAGCACTCTTCAACTAGATTTTCCCAGTCCTACCAAAGGGGCAAGCAGAGGCTATGGTTAAAGGAATGACATGTATATTTTCTGGAGGTTTGGAAGGCCCACCTGCCCAGGGGAACTGACAGGGCCTCGGCCCACGTGACCTCAGAGGCAGCCTGGCCAGGGCAGCCCAGGAAGGAGGCGGCCGCTGAGTCAGGGTTTCTGGGATGGATGGCCGTGCGATGGGCCAGGGCACAGAGCACAGGGACATTCCATCTCTCTCCATCATCCACCCTCTTGACTGCTGTGTTGGTGGGTTGCCGCAACATATGCATAAAAATTGCAAGGCTCGTAATTCACCCAGATGGTGGAAGCTCCCAAATTGTTCCTTCTCGAGAGACAGCTGTTTCACCACTGGGCCATATGGCTCCCCTTACTCTACACTCGCTCTGGGAAATAAACCACTTGCACAGGCTGCTTCCCAGATCTTAAAACCTCTCTTGTTCTTAGCAGGTAATTAAGACCTCCAGCTGAGGTGGCCACGCTGCTCCACGTGTGGTTTGTACACATGTCAGAGCAGTGTTTTAAAGCTTCATCAAAGTAAATACTGGTGGGTGAGGCTTGTGGACTATGCCTACTACTCCAGGGCAACATTCACTATCACAGGCTCAGAGAGAGACACCCCCACCCCCAACCCGGAGTAGTTGAGTGGCCATTTCTCTTTGCAAGGCAGCACAGGGCAAACCCTCACAGCACGCAGACATACCCAGAATTCCAGACTGGAGTTGACCTTCAGAGGCCCTTTGACAGAGGCTTATTTCAGCACAGATGGGTAGAGACAAGTCTTATCCACACACCTTTTCACCATTTGAGTTACAAAGTGATTGGCAATCACCTTTAAAACCAGGTGGTGATTTAGGAACATGTAACTCCTGGGGGAGGCAGGGGTAGGAATAAAGGACATTGGTGGGCAGAGATGCCCCCTCTTAAAGGCAGGAGTGGTCCTGGACATCTCTCTGGGGTTCTGAATCATGTTTCTGTCTGGGACCCACAGGCTGAGGCCAGCACCCTGATGGTGCAGATGTAGACTCAGTCTTCTGTGTTTTTGATCTCTAGGTAGAAAGGTTGCAATCTGCACCCTTCTGGAGCCAGCAGAGCCACTTCTGATGCCTCACCATTTACAAAGCTGATCTCCTGCACATTGACGGGTCCACCTCATCTCTTTGTTGCATACCATGAGCAAGATAACATTTATTTGCTTTTCTAATGGTTGCAAGCATTTTCTTTTGGAAGTCAGGGGAGGGTGTCTGTGAGCCCCACTTCCCAACCAGGACTCCTTCCCAGATCTGCAAATGGATTCCTTTTGCCCTTAGCCTAGCAGGGAAGATCTATCTGCATTATCCTGCCATAGAGAATAGCGGGCACTGACGCTTACTAAGCATTTACTGTGTTCCAAGCACTTTATATGAATGTACTCACCTAATCCTCACAAGATTAAGTGGATGTATTATCATCCCCATTACCCAGATGAGGAAATTGAGGCACAGAGGATAAACAGCAAAGCTTCCCAGACCAGGCTTTATCCCAGCAGGAAACGGGAACTAGAATGGAAACTGAACAGGAAGCATGACCACACTTCAGGGGTTGGATGAGCAGCTGCAGCCAATACACCATCAGCTAAATACTGTCCACCGCCAGCAGCCCAAGATACCAGACACAGAAGCTCCCAAATGTGACCTTAGAGCAGCCGAGCCTGCAGAGCACTGGCTGTAACAGAACGGTTATAGGCATGGAACTGACACCATGAAACTGACTTCCAGCTGATTGTTTTATTGCTGTGTGACCTTGGGCAAGATCTATAGGCCCCATTTCCTCATCTATGAAATGGGAATGTTAACAGTACCTTCTTCAAAGGGTGTTATAAGGATTAAGTGAATACAGAAATGAGGACTAGCATATAATCTGTGCTATACAGATGTTAGTTATAATGGTGATGAGGAAGTGGGGTGGGGAAGGAGGACAAGATTTCTATTGCCCGTCGGGCTAGGTGAGGGTCCCAGGAACTGGTGGCTACTAAGCTCATCATATTGTCTTGAAGGACAGAGTTGATGCTCCTATTTGGTAGACAAGGAAAGGGGAGTGGCATGTCTGTGTCACCCATCCCATCTAGGTATAATAAAAGGCAGAGCTGCAAGTTAGGCTCCTGACCTGAGCCAGAGCTGGACATGGACTGTGCAGCCTGAGCAATAATGACAGGAGACCCCCTCCAGGGGTCTTAAAAATTTAAGGTTCCTGGGCTTCCCTGGTGGCACAGGGGTTAAAGTCTCAGTGCTATCAAGCTATCGCCAGCCACAGCAGCATGAGTTCAATCCCCAGCCAGGAAGCTGTCTTGCCCGCTGCTCCTGTCTCGCCCACTGCTCCCCTCAGCAGTGTATTTCAGTAGATCTGCCTATTCTGCTCCTGACTCTGTCTCTGGTGAATCCTCTCACCTCACCCCCCGCACTACTGGCCTACACCCCAGTTCTTGTGTGTATAAATAAAAAAAAAAATCTTTAAAAATATATTTAAGGTTCCTGTGGATTTCTCAGGTTCAGTCCTCCATTCAGTGCCCTGGAAACCTGGATTCCCCACTTATTGGGTGTGGGTCCTTGGGGAAAGCATGTAATGCCTCTAAGTCTGTTTTACATGTGTAAAGTATAAACTCATGCCCGGAAATTCATCTTGAGGATAAATTGAGACATGTGAAAGTCTGACCCCAAAAATGTGAGTCTCCCCACTTACTCTGTTTTTGAAGGCAAATGTCCTCCAAAGGAGGTCATTATCCGGGATTTGTTCCAAAGGGGCTTGAGGTGCCAAACAAGCTACACTACCTTGTCATGAGTCACTACTAGCTCTTCCTTCCCATCTCCCCAGCCCCTATAGGTAGGTAAATCTTTAGGAGAAACTCAAATCCTGTGCCAGCCCCTCTGGGGATGCAGGCTAGGAAGGTCTTGCTTGAGAAGCTTATGAACCCCTTACCATATGAAACTTATCAAGATAATCCCAGGAATATTTGCGTCCACCACAGTAAACAAACCAAACAGCATCTCCCAAGATCCCGGTGACTGAGTTTCATGATTCTTTGCCAATAGCCTTATTCTATTTGTTTCTTCTCCACTTCATCAAGAAGTGCATTTGCAAGTCTGTCTTAAAAGTACTCACTGGTCTTGGGACTCATGTTAACTTTGTCCTTGACTTCAAAATAAGAAAAACCTCTGCCTTGCAGTCACCATGATTGAACTCATTTAATAGAGGTTCAGAGGTGACATTTTCTGGCATTACAGAAGCAGCTAAGGTTCAGAGACAATGGTCCAGAGGGTGACAAGAACACCTCTGAAAGCCAGATTAGGGTTCACAGCTAACAGCACCACATGGCCTCAATCCCTAGTGGGGCGGCCCCTGATGGATGCAAAACCCAAGTCCTCTGAACCAGGATTCAGTGACCTCTCACTCAGAACTAGAAGCCAGCGCGCAGAAGGACTCAGACAGCAAATGCTGCTTAGTGCCCCTGGACGTGGAGCCCCTCCAACCAAAACCCTCCCATCAGCCACCAGATGGCATTTGACTTTGGGGCTGAAGACCTCAGCTAGAGTCAAACCTGGCAACCTGCAGAGAATATAGCCCCAAACCTGGATCTTGCCTCTGGGGGTTCCTTGCAGAGAGGCAATTAAAAAGGAGGAGGCTGTGCTCTGATTAGAAAAAGAGGGTGGCCACTCCCATGAAGCCATAGAGCTTGTCCCAAAGCTTGTGCCTGCCCCATAGTTCTGGAGTCTAGATAGAGGGAGGAGCCAAGAAGAGGAAATGGAAAACCAAAAGGAGCAGGAGGAAGAGAGAGGCAGATAGGAGAGGGAATGGAGGCCCTGCCCTTCTTCCCTCCCCAGAATCAAAACGTCTGGTAGTGCTTTATGTAAGTCCATTGTGCAAAACAAGATTAAAAGGGACAGGCAGAACAAAGCATCAGTCTCCCTAACAAAGACCCCTCCACTTAGTAAATTAGGAGCTCTTTCCACCTGACACACTCTTAAAGGGAAATCTTCAATTACCAGGCGCTGGCGGGGGCAGAGCAACAAAAGGTCTGTCCGGTGTATTCTCAAAGCCCTGAGCAGGCATTGAAATGGTTTTATGTAATAGAGATACTAATCTAGTCCATATAATTTTGAGAATCCTTTATGGAGGACTGAAGGGCATTTGAGCCCTGCGGCTGTTTCAAAGAGATTTTCTGCAGCTTATGCATTTACCTTGCCAAAAGCTTAGCTGAGCAAACAAACAGAGTCCTCTAAATCACACTCGCTACTGATTTACTATCAGGCCTCCGCAGTTTGTTTGGTGGATGGAACCTTGTGGATAAACAGAGGCCAAGGTCTTGGTCCCTCTGCCTGGCCACACCAAAGGGATAAGGGGCTGCCTTTACGTAGCTCCCAGATTTGAGGCCTTCCCTTTCCTTTACACCTGGCTCAGCCCAGGATCACGGTGGCCAGAGGGGCAATTTTTAGCTTGGGGAGGAAGGAAGCCTCCCTGGTTTTGCCCTTGGTTGCAGGTCTCCTTCCTTCCCAGGGAATGAGATTGATGGTGTCATTTGCTCCCCCATCCCACCCCATCCAGAGCAAAAATGTGTTTCTGGCTCCCTTGGTGACAATTCGGCACCACTGGCTGCTTGAAAAGAGGAAGGAGAAAGTGAAGTGGGAAAGGATGATGGGGAAGGTGACTCTCAGAAGAATCGAGGGAGAAACAAACACACAAACTCTCCAAACACAGAAGCATGCAGATATGCGCCAGCACACAGGTTACGAGGGCCTTTTTCATGGGCAGAGCTGCAACATATGCTTTCAGGAAGTACATACATTCTGAACATGCATGTGCACACATAGTTTGTGGGGGGGGTGTGCTTGTGAATACACACATGCATATGTAACAGCAAAAGCTCACACTTGCGTAGCAATTACCACATTCATTTAATTCCCACACAGCCCATGAAGAAGGTACAACTCCCACTCCATTTTATAGCAAACTGAGGCACAAAGAAGTTAAATCCTTTACCCACAGCCACACAGGCAGGAGGCATCAATCTGATTCTAGGTCAATCTTGACCTTTACACTATCCAGCATAACCTGCTGCACAGACATCCCTCTCGTGGGTTGGGAGACCCTATACATGTAGATTCAGTGCCATATGCACCCACATGTATACACAGCCAAATGCTGGAGCTGAGATGCCCCTTTCCCAGAGGTCCAGACATTATCACATCTCCAGGGCCAAATAAGAACCCTCTATATCAGCTCAGGCCAAAGCTTAAACTGGAGAGGATGTTAAAATATTAAAATGCTTCTGCTCTGTTTGGCAGGAGGTTGACACCCCTGCTGCTCTCCCAGCCCCCCATCTGCCCATAATCCAGAACTACAGGCCACAAGAGGCCTCCAGGAACCTATTCCATTCAAAACTCTTGATAGGAGTGCCAAGCCTGTAATTAATATTTCCATGCTTACCCTGCAGGAATGGACAAGGTGGGGACAGTGGGATGTGTGCCTGCAACAAGGTGAGGGGACTTGGGGTACAGCCTCAGGAGTGAGTAGCAGCAGCGGTGTGGGAGGGAAGTGTTAAAAAATATAGCGGTACCTCATCACTCAGTATTTTCGGAGGCCCTACTATGTGCCTGCCACTGTAGATATACAGTGGCCTTTTTTAAATGATACACCTGCCCTCTGGAGCTTACAGTTCATTTTTTTTTTTTTTTTTTTTTTTTTTTATAGAGGCATGCTTTATTTATTTGTTTGCTGGTTTCTTTGTTTGTTTTGTTTATACATGCACTGGGTACAGTCAGAAGCGCGGGAGGGCGAGAGAATTCACCAGAGCCAGAGCGGGGAGCAGAGCAGGCAGAAGGACCGAAGTACACTGCTGAGGGGAGCAGCGGGCGGCAGGAGAGGTCTGCGCGCCATGTGGGACCCTCCTCCGGTGGCCGGGGAGCAGCCGGGGATCGAACCGGCGCCGCAGAGGCCGCGCGCAGCTTCGCAACCCAGCGCTCAACCGCTGCTCCACCGGGGAGGCCCACAGTTCATTTTTTATTCATTCAGTCAACATTTATTGGGAATATGCCAGGTACTGTATACAATATGCCAGGTACTGTACTAGAAGTATAAGCTAGGAACAAATCAAAATCGCTTGCCTCTTGAGTATATATGCTAGTATATATGCTAGACAAAGTAATAATATATATTTCTGCCTCCATGTCAAGTGGTGATAATAAGGAAAAAAAAATAAGAGGGTACAGAAACATGTCAGGGACTTCTATTTCAGATAGAGCATTCTGGGATGCCTCTTTGATAACCTGATACTTGAGAAAAGACTCAGTGCAATAAGGGAATGAGTCACATGGATATCTGGGGAAGAGCATCCCAGGCAGATGGAACAGCAAACACCTTCCTGTATGCCAAGATGGAAAAGAAGCATACACAGAACGTGCAAGGTAAGGCAGAGTGGAAAGTGTGGGTCACAGAGTATAGGGTCAGGCCACGTGGAGCTGGCAGCACGTGGTGAGGAAGCAGAGAGTAACCAAAATCCAACCAGAACCCTAATCGGAGATGGCACTCCACAGATGTTGAGGGAATTCAGATGGAAAGAAGGGGCTTTAGGGAAGTTTCCATTGAGCAATACAGAGTTAGGCTGGGGACAGGTTAGCTACTTTACAAGCTTCATCTGGCCCAGAACACCCAGGCCTTACATAAATGCTCAACTGCTTTTTTTTTTTTTTTTTTTTTTTTGGTGGGACCCTCGCCGGCGGCCAGGGAACGAACCGGCGCTGCAGAGGCTCGCAGTCCAGTGCTCAACCGCTGTGCCACCAGGGGAGGCCCTCAACTGCTTTTGACACTAATAAAGTCTTCCCCCCAGGGCTGCCCAGTCCGGATAGCAGAGATTTAATTACAGCTCCAGCTGGTAATTAAGAAGCAGAGCCTAGATCCTTCCGTGGCTGCATCAGCACACAGGCCTCTGCAGGTACCAGCTATAGGTGAAAGTCCTGGTAGGAAGTTTAGGGCTAGGCCAGCAAAACACAGTCAGCCAGTCCCAGGGCTCCTGTGTTCTCTTAACTGCGTAACTGACCATGACATCCACACTCACCATCCCTGCATGACCTCCCAACTTGTCACCCCTTCCTCCACGATGCTGTCTCCAGGGTGATGGCTCCTTACCACCACTGTGAGCATGTCACTGGTTGCTGAAACTCTTCAATGACCTCACAAAACTGTCCAGGCTCTTTGGTGTGTGCTCAGAATCCACACCCTCCCTCTTCCCAGTCGCTCCTGCTACTGCTTACTTCCGCTCTTCCTCTCCTGCCACAGGGGCCTGCTGGCAGCATGCTGGGTCTATCTGCTCTTTCCCACCTCTCATCTTTGTTCACACTGCCCCTTTACTAGAGAATGCCCACTCACAAAAAGAATATAAACAGAGGGCCTCCCCGGTGGCACAGCGGTTGAGCGCTGGGTTGCGAAGCTGTCCACAGCCTCTGCAGCGCCGGTTCGATCCCCAGCGGCTCCCCAGCCACTGGAAGAGGGTCCCACATGGCGCACAGACCTCTCCTGCCGCCCGCTGCTCCCCTCAGCAGTGTACTTCGCTCCTTCTGCCTGCTCTGCTCCCCGCTCTGGCTCTGGCGAATTCTCTCACCCTCCCGTGCTTCTGACTGTACCCAGTGCTTGTATAAATAAATAAATAAACATAAATAAATAAATCTTTAAAAAAATATATATATAAACAGAAGTAACTAACATTTACTGAGCTCTCAGTGCCATGCCCTGTGCAAATGCTTTCTTTGTAATGATTCATTTAACCCTCATGACAGCCCAAAGGGGTAGGTACAGTCCTAATGCAACTTTTTTATTGTACAGATGAGAAAACCCAAGTAGAGAGAGGGAAATAAAGTGCTCAGGGTCAAACAGCTGGTAGAGAAAGGGAATGGACTTCAAACTTCTGGTCTGTCTAAATACTGCCTACCTCTTGGCCTCCTGGCAAGTCCCTCCTCATCCTTTAGACAATGCTTGAAACTAACCTCCTTCAAGGAGTTGTCTTTAAGAAGAGGAGGACTAAAAAAAAAAAAAAAAAATAGGAGTCACTGTTGATTCTCCTGTCCTTTGATTCCCCAGAGTAAATTGCTTCTCCCTAAGAGGTCTCTCAGGATTGGGGATATGCATCCATTTCATTCATTCATTCATTCTCTCACTCACTCAATAAATACTCAGCATTAAGTACCAGGCACTGTGCTAGGTACACAGGGCACATCGAAGATGTGATCCCTCTGCTTGGGGAACTCACAGGAGAATAGGCAAGGCAGCATCACACCTAGTAGGACAGAATGACAGCAATCCAGGGGCAATAGGAGGCCAGAGGAGGGACCTGATAGTTGGTGAAGAACACTTGGAACTAGTTCCCAAGTGGTGCTCTGGAGTGAAACAGGAGGAATAGAAAAGAGGTACTAATCAGAGGGTGCCAGACCATGAATTCATTCATTCAGCAATTATTTACTGAGGGTCTAAAAAGCACTGATGAGTGGACAAAAGCAAACCTTTGGCAGTTACTTTTTCCACTGTAAATTAATTGGCAACAGGGTTAAGCATCAGTATTTTATGAGTTTGGTCATTGTGAATCATCCCCTGGAGCTCAGCGACTCTGGGCATCTTAAATCAGTGATCTAAACCGGAACAAGACTGGGGCTGGGATTGGGGTAATGGCACCAATTTTGGCTGCTGAGTGTTAGGACAGCCAGACAACTATATCTTCCCCACAACCAGTATGGCAACACCCTGTCTCCTTCCTTGCTTAAAGTGCGCTTATTATACTGTGTTGGAATTTACATATCATCTTTCCCACTAGGGCATGTGCTTCTTATTCATCTCTGTATTCCAGATTCAAAAGGCATAGGCACATCTGCGAGGCACAGGAATTTCATAAATGCTGATGAATGGATGGACAGACAGAAGGATGGATCTTGTTCTAGGCAGCAAAGCTCAGCACCAGATGTAAGTGACCCAAGGGAGTTATATCAGCTCTGTTTCTAGTGACCAGCAGCAGGCGGGTTCCCTGGGCAGCCTTGCAGAGAGTCAGTGGGGAATTGTTCTATCTAGTAGCTTTATGGAAAGGCCAGGTTCAGACAGGATGGACACACAAACACATACACACCCCAACCCCTCTCCCCCACACACACTACCCTGATTCTGGCACCTATTAGGACCCATTCAGCAAAAAATGAAATCAAAACAGTTTGTCTTCAGTCATTTTGTCTCCCTAAAAACCTCTCCACCTCTACCTGCTCATTTAACTGACCCTGTTTCTCTCTTTAGGGTCCCTCCTGTGGAGAGAAAACCCACTGTAGTCAGGGAAAGAGCAGGACTGAGAGCTGCAGGGTCTGAGTTCCGGGACTGCACTTGTCCATGTGGAAAAGGCCCCTTGAGCTCCCTGCTTAAGTTCCCTCTGCTGGACAGGACAGGGCAGTCATACTAAAACTCACTTCTGCAGTCTCAGAGCATTGATAGACTGTATGAGAAGTGCTGAGTGAACCAGCAGATGTGACACTATTGTTTTCATTGTGGTTGGCAGTTAGCAATCAGTTCAAGAAAACATTGGATTAAATATCACAAAGCCTGGTTATAAGCCTCCCCCTACCCCACCACTCACTATAAAACAGGGGTCGTTTCTGAGACATGGCAAAGAGTGCTTAAGAGTAGCCCTTCCTGCTATCAAAATGCTGCCCAAATAGAATTCAGATTTTTAAAAAATAGAGAGCTGAACTCTAAAGAAAGGTAAATCCTTAAGCATGAGAATAAAGGAGAGAAGTGGAATTTATAGGAGTTGCAGAAGGTCAGATGCTGAAGCTAAGGTAATCCAGGGCACATCGGACCTGGCCAGTCACTCCCCTGGCCCCCAGGCCCAACTGGAAGCCTGAACTTTAACACACCTCCCTGCTCCCCCCACCCCCCCACACTGCCCAGAGGCAGACTTGGCCTTGGGAGTTGCCGACTCCATGTAGGGGAATCCTGATAATGTTGCCCACCAGCCTAGGGATATAACATGGGATTCTGGATGAGGAATAAAAGCCTCCCACAAGAAACAAAACCCAGAGGAAAGGATGGGAAGGAATGCATTACGGGCGTGGCGTCTCCCCTCGGAGAGATGAGATGTTTTAGTACTCAATAGAGATAATGGTCACAGCACACAGTGAATGTGCTAGTTTCTTAGAATCATACACTTTAAAATGGTTAATGTTATGTGGCTTTCACGTCAAAAAATAAAAAAGAGAAAATAAGAAAAACCTAAACCTTCCTCTCTACACAGAGCAAGTTATCAAAGCAAAGGCTGGTCATGAGTCAGTTAAAACCATTAGCGTGCCACTAAGAAAATACAAAACCAGTGCGTAGGCTCTTCCACAAGCCAGGGCCTGAGAGAGGAGAAAAGGCTAAAGAGTTAAAAGAGAAGGGAAAATGGGAAACTCTAAGAGGAAATGGTCCTCTCTAAGGGAGCATGCGTGGCCTCTACAAACAGAATTGATGTTCTAGGAACTTGAGCTAACAGAACTAATAGCTCAAGAGAGAATTATCTGAAAGAGAATATAAAAGAAATGTTTAAAATAGTTAAAACAATAAAAGGCGGATTAGAATCCACAATGAAAAAGGGGACACTACAGAAAAAGAACATGCAGATTTGAAAAAGCAACAGTATTCTTAGAAATGAGACATGCAGGTATTGAAATTAAGATCTCAACCGACGGGTTAATTAGCAGAGCTAAAGGATTTGAAAAATGGATCTGAGGGAAGTGTCCAAGATATGGAGAGATAATGCATGGAGATAAAGAGATGAAAAATGAGAGTTTAGGAGAGACAGAGGATGGAGTGAGAGTTCAACATTTTCCAGAACTGATAAAGGACAGGAATCCTTAATTTGAACGTATGCCACTAAGGAGCAAACAGTATGAAAAAATTAACTCCATACATGGAACATACAGGCTAAGACTGTACCTTCCAGTTACAGCATCCGAGGCACATGGAATTGACCATATATAGAATCTCAACCTTCTTTAATGCTAAACACTATCTCCCCAGCTATTATACTATTTCCACTAGTATGACAGTCAAAAAATAAAATAACCTGAACCAATATATCAGCTTAATCCTCTTAAATAAATTTAATGATACCAATATAAACTTTTCACCAACCTTCCTTTCTGACCCTTTATCTGCACTGCTATTGGCACAAACAGCTTCTCCCCCTAAACACCTAGAGATAGCCAATTTCACTTATCCAAAGAGCCACATACTTGGAAGAAACTATATTACAATATAAATTCTGCTACAAATGTTTTAATTATGACTTTTACTGCCACAGAACTAATCTGTTTTTATATCCTATTTGAAGCCACGCTAGTCCCGATCCTAATTATTATTACCCGATAAGGAAACCAGACAGAATGACAAAATGCAGGACTTTATTTTCTGTTTTGTAGCTGGTAGGTTCACTTCTCATGTTGTTAATCTTCATCCATACCTTGTAGGTTTACCATATTTTATAATAATTCAATATTGAACTCAATATACAATCAAACTCTCGATTCAATTAGCAATGCATGAGAGCATTCATGGTAAAAACACCTCTCTCTGGCTTATACCTTTGACTGCTCAAAGCACATGGGGAAACCCTATCCTGGCTCTATAGCACCCACAGCCTGGGACTCAGGTAACTCAGGCACTGCAATGACAAAGTCCAGAACACCCTCAAACTGAAGGTAGAAACTGACTGAAAACCTAGAAATTCATTGGCAGCTAAACCATTAGCCACAAGGGAGAGCAAACTACGGGCATTTTCAGACAAAGCCTACTAGTCATCTCTCCTCTGGGGTCGACTAAATACAACTTGTCAGGAAGTGAGACGCATAAAGACATAAGGAAAAAAATTAGTAAACATGAGTTAAATTTAAATAATAATTGTATAAACAACCGTAATAATAAATAGGAGTATGTAAATCACCAAAAAAAGATGTGAGCTTACTGGTGTTAAATCTTACATACCCTCAGAGACCCTCAGGGCAGCCAGTTTCCCAGATCTCCAGCTGCTGGCTCCCTCTCAGCTACCCAGTACTGACCGATGCCCCCAGAGAGTCCCTCTTCCAGAACCAGCCGGCTACTAGCCCTGAGATGCAGTGCTCCCCAGGCCACAGCTCAGTCAGGCATCAGCCACGTACCTGGAGCTTCAGTGGAGCTCATCCCTCCACATCTGGCTTTGGATGAAAACCACACTGCAGGGGGTGAGCGCAGCATTCCAAAGGCTAGAAGATATCCACTGGAAGTTTGGGGGAGTCACCATTTGTGGGGGAAAGGAGAGGAGATCGGGCAGATACACTTGCTGTCCTGGCTAGCTACTCTGTGCCTTCCCTCCTGGCACCCATCAGGAGAGGCCTGTGGGTCAAGGGGATGCACCTGTTAAGCATCTCGAGGCCTCCTTGCAATTCGCCAGGAAGCTGAGGTCAGCACAGCCTCCACCCTTTAGTGCAAGGTAAACTCATGGCCTTCAAAGCGTGGTTCCTAGTCCACAGCATAAGCATCAGATGGGAACTTGTTAAAAATGCAAATTTTCTAGCCCCATCCCAAAGCTTCTGAATTCAAGACCCTAAGGCTGGGGCCCAGTCTGTGCTGTAAACAAGTCTTCCAGGTGATTCTGATACCTGTCTCATAGCAGATCATTAGGGGCTCAATAATGCATTTGAACGAATTGTGAATTGTAATTCCTGCAGCATCTGTATCGCACCTGGGATAAGCACTAATGCTGCTCACTCAATATTTCTGGCCCTCTGCCTTCAAGACCTGCCAGAGCCCTCTTCTTTCTGCCATGGCAATCAGCAACATGCAGAGAATTGCTACTCCATCAACCTGGGTCCTGGGTGAGCAGGCCCCAGGGAGCCCACCATGGCCATGTAAGATGAACAAAATAGTAAACATTATAATAGTCTTAAGCTACTGAGATTTGAGTGTTGTTTATTGCTGTAACATACCCTAGCCCATCCATTCTGAAAGTCCGATTAGCCCTGATGTGCACGAATATTTTCAAACAGCAGAGTTTCCCAAAATGCCTCATATTCTACCACATAAATGACTTAAAATTAGTTCCATTTGCAGAGGCAAAGATGTCCACTCCCTTATCTCATGGGGAGAACAGAAAAGAGATGGGGGGGAGGTTTGGGTGGGGGAGTGGAGCAAGGACTGTTTGTGTTCAGTGATTCTCAAGAAATATTTGATACCTGGCAACCAAGGCGGGCAGGACTCAGCTGTATCTGTAGATAATGGAAGGGATGGGCAGCTCCAGTATAGACGGTTCTAGAAAAACTGCTAAGGACTCCAGGATGAGGATGGCAGTTCTGGGGCAGAAGAAATGGAACTAAGAGGGGGAAAACAGGGCCTCCCTGGTGGCACAGGGGTTAAGCACCGCACTACGAAGCAATCCGCAGCCTCTGCAGCACAAGTTCCATTCCCAGCCGGCCAGGGAGTAACCCAGATGGCACAGCAGACCTCTCCTGACTGCCCACAGCTATCCTCAGCAGTGTATTTCATTCAGTCTGCCTGTTCTGTTCCCCACTCTGCTCCGGTGAATCCTCTCACCCCCCACACCTCTGACCTGTACCCCAGCTCTTGTATGCATAAATAAATAAATCTTTTTAAAAAAAAAAGGAGCAGAAAAACAGTGCTACCCCAGACCTGCATGTTCCAGGCATGCTCACTCTTGCTTGATCTTCCTTCCCTGCACAGGGATGAGCCATCCTTAGCCACAGTGGGTCCAGAGAGGCAAAGGGATTTGCACACAATTTGTGCAGTAAGCCAAGGCTTTTACTTCCTTCTACTACCTGTACAAGGTCCTGAGGACTCAGTGTCAGAGCGTTATCCCTAGGTTCTGGTGATCCTGGAGGTTCTCTGGCCTCTGAGGGGTGGGGATGAGGGGCAGGCACCAACATACATATACTCCCAGATGCTCCCAGCTTTACAAGCTTCTCTTCTGGCCCCTGGCATGCTAGGCACAATCCTTCACCCTCCCACTACCATTTCTCCCTCTCTCAGGGTCCTCACAGACATGTGGCAAGCCCATGGGGGCTAGAAGTTTTCCCCCTCTGTGGATAAATGTAAGTGATCAGGTTTTTCCGCCTCCTGTCATTAGCATCAATGAATGACATCTGTGGTCTTGCATGCATGCCTGATGGCGGCACCTGGAGTAGGGTGTGGGCCTGCGTAAGTGGGCGCACCTGGGCTAAGAGGCTGGTCATACAAGGATGGCGTCGTGGGGACGCCAGGGTAGAAGAAGCAGCAGCAGCAGTGGTAGCAGAGAGTCCAGAAAGAGTGAAGATTTTCCGAGGGCTAGGAGGCCTGCCAGCCTCCTGCCCCCCGCCCCCGGACCCCCTGCCTGCCATGTACCTGGTTGCCACACTACAAATGATGTAAAAAACTCAAAAGCCTGAAAAAGCCACCAAGGGCTCCAGGACTCTTCTTTACCCATCTGCCTGGATCACAGAGAACCTGCTCTGTGCCTTGCTGGAGCTATACCCTCCTTTTCCCCCATGACAATAAGCAGGAACAGGAGAGTGCTGGTAGTGGCTGACACCCACCTGTTGGGGATTGAATTGTGTCCCCCTAAAATTCATAAATCAAAGTCCTAACCCCCAATACTTTAGCATATGACCTTAGAGAGGTAATCAAATTAAAATGAGACTTATGTTTTTTTAAAAAGGGGAAATATGGGGACACACACACACAGGGGAGAACACTAGGTGAAGAAGGGAGTTTTGCTGGCACAAGCCAAGAACCTACCAGAAGCAAAGGGCGATGCCGTGATCTCAGACTTGTAGCCTCCAGTCAGATAATAAACTGCCGGTGAAGCTGCCAGGCTGTGCTACTTTGAAGTAGCAGCACCAGAAAAGGAACAGCCGCCTCACCACCAACCTTATCTCTCCTTGTCCTGCCCAGACCTGCCACCGCGGCCAGCCCAGCCTTCTCACTGCCTCACCCCTGCCTCATGATCAGGTCCTCCATGCCCAGGATCATGTGGTTCTCTTCTATGCACCCTCAAGATGTAGTTCCATCCAGTTCAAACTCCCACAAAGCCTCCCGAGGGATGGCAGGTCACACTCTCGCTCTGGACTGACTGCTAGTTTTTCTCACTTCCCTCTCCACAAGCTTCCTCACGCCTGCACTTCAGCCTTGTCTTCCCAACCAGACTGTAGGTTCCACGAGGGTGGGGACTATTTCTAGCACTTATATGCCATAGTAGATATTTAATAAATACTGGCTGGAAACTTTCTAAGAGAGCCTCTATCTCTGCTGACTGCTCATGAACACCTTAAGTGATTGCTGCTGAAAAAGCCACTTCTCTCTACTCCTGCCTTACTTTATTTATAAAGGTGCTTGCGAAGCACCTATCACACTGCTGCCGCGTTTGTGTAGCAGCCTCCTTCCACTAGGCTGCAAGCTCCTCTTGAGGATCATCAACCCTCTCACTTGCATCTAGCCCCCACATCTGCACAACTGGGAGTAACAAGTATAAGTTGAACAGGTATACATAGCAGAAACTATATCCCAGGGATCCAAGGACCCTGTAAGGGTTTGAAGGGACCCCTGCACTTACTGAAATGTGTGCAAAGGAGTGGTAGGGGGAGGTTTATAAATGTAGCCTGCATTTTACCAGGGAGAGGGTCCATGGAGCTCTGACAAGTTAAAGACCAAGACAGAAAATGTTTAAACCCAAGGCCAGGGCTTCCCCGGTGGCACAGCGGTTGAGCGCTGGGTTGCAAAGCTGCCTGCAGCCTCTGTAGCGCCGGTTCAATCCCCGGCTGCTCCCCGGCCACCAGAGGAGGGTCCCACATGGCGCGCAGACCTCTCCTGCCGCCCACTGCTCCCCTCAGCAGTGTACTTCGGTCCCTCTGCCTGCTCTGCTCCCCGCTCTGGCTCTGGTGAATTCTCTTACCCTCCTGTACTTCTGACTGTACCCAGTGCTTACATAAATAAATAAATAAATCTTTAAAAAAAAAAAATTTCGACCCTTATTAAAAAAAAAAAATTTAAACCCAAGGCCATAGAAGAGGGAGTTAACATCTTAAGTCTCTGACCTGTTCCCAGTGATTAGGTGTTACTGTCCCTATTTTACATGAAAGGAAACTGAGCTTCAGAGAGATGATGTCTTGCCTGGGCTCAGAAGAGAGAAGCAGCCTGTCCAAGTACAGGCTCTGTACAGGGCCAGAGAGCCTGGGTTCAAATCCAAGTTCTGCCACTTTCTAGAGACATGTCTGTGACTGTTTCCTCATCTACAAAATGGGAGAAACAAAGGTATTTACCACACAAGGCTGGTATGAGGAGCTGATGCACTGATGTGTGTAAACCAATGAGATAGGGGCCTGTGTGGGTGGGTGCTCTGGAGACCATGATGATGATGATGATGATGATGATGATGATGATGATGATGATGAAGAAGACGAGGAGGAGGAGGAAACAGGCAGTGGCAGAGTGAGATGCAAACATGGACCTGTGTGACTCCTGCCCTTTATGTCATACTACCCACACCCAGCATGCCATAGTGCTGGGTCTCAGCACTATGGGCCCCTGTCTCACTGCTGAAACTCTCCCATCCCCTCCTAGGAAAAGCCTTCAATCCTGATAATGGTTGACTTCTGGGAGGTGAGCTGGCCAATGGCCACCAGCTTGGCCTGCAGTGCACGGCAGTTACATAAAGAGAAGGTGGGAGGTCATAAGCCACACTTCCCAGTCAGCAAGACCAGGCCTATGCAATCAGGACATTTAGCACTTCTGCCCTGCTCTTCATTTTCCACGAGCTTTACCCACACCCACTAATGGAAATTAGAAAGGTAGTGTGTTCATCCATTCTTGGAGCCCCTGCTGACATCCCAACTCCCTTTATAATTTCCCAAGTCCATCACTGTGCCCTGAGCCTGGAAAGGCCACTGGCATCTGTCCTGCTTGGGCTTTATGAGACCCATGTCCCACCCCTGGGCTGAATCTCAACTCAGAAAGACAGAGCAGCAGAAAAGTCTGAGTTCTGGTCTTACTTCTACACCCGGGTCCCCAGAGTAACCCCACTCCAGGTGAGGTATTGGCCAGGGACTTGTCCTAGTCCAGTCCTCTGTCCTGCTCCTAAGAAAAGCCTTTGTGGGTTTGCTTTGGCTGAATATCTTTGTCTTTTTCCTGCAAAGCCATGCTTATTGAACGCATTTGTGGGAGCATTTTTCATTCACTCCTGTAATGCAATTAGAATCGAGTTTCTCCAGCATTAGGGGAGATATAACAACAGCAGGGGAAAATTGTCATTTCATTCCCAACATCAACACACCCACTCTGCCCAAATTCTCTCTCTGGGGCTAGCTCGCTTCATAAATAAGAGTGGCAAGGAGAATACTAAGGAGGAAAACCACCTCCCAAATCTCCCTCCAAATGAAGAGGCAGAAGCTTTGGGGTGAATTCTCCTCTCAGTCATTTAATGAGGGGCCCCAGCTTCTCCTACACACTCCTTCAGTTGAGGGAACTGTCAAATGCCCACAGAAAAGCCCCTTACTGGCCCTTTTCCACTTGTCAGAGGTGAATTGGGAAAGAGTTCATTTGACTCTGACCAGGCCCTACAAACATTCTCCCAGAAAGGTCAAGTGACTTGCCTAAAGCCACATGCCTGGGAGGTTGGAGCGAGAACCCAGATCTACAGGATCCTATTCCTTGGTGTCCCCCACTGCCCCCCATCCTGAGGGACTGAAGTTGAAAGCCACTTAGTTCTTACTTCTCTGGAGACACTAAGGCCTCAGTTTTCTAAGTCTTTGCAGATAAACAGGGAACAAGATCCCCACTCTTGGAACAAGATCCTCATGATCTGTCTTACTCTTGCCATCCTTCTTCTAGGTACTGCGATCTTGGAATCCAATCATCCAAGCTTCCTCCCTCCCTCCATCTACCCATCCATCCATCTACTCACCTACCCATCCATTTATCCATCCATCTATCCATCCATCCACCCCCTTAACTCCATCCACCCATCCATCCATTCATTCATCTGTCTATCTACCCATTTATCCATTTGTTTCTCCTTCCTTTTAACAAAGACTGGGATCTCTGTTCTATGCCAGGCACTGAGTACTCCTTCCCCTATTGCTCCTCAGAGTGACCACTCCAGATGCATCCATTTCTGTCCCTGTCAAAGTCTAAAGCAGACCTGCTTGCATCCACATTTAAGAGGTTGATCTGGTGGATGAATCTGTGCTAATGAGTTTGCACCAGACCATTACCCCCTCAGAGCTGACAGCAGGCAGGGTCTTCATGAGAGTAGAAGAAAGGCTCCCTTGGGCCAGGTGAGGGCTGCTGCTCAGGGCCTGGGTCACAGCACGACCTCCTTTCCCTCACTCCCCCTCCTCTGCTTTCCCCTCCCGCCCAGGCCCACTGAGGCCAAAACAACGGCAGCCCTACTTACGTATGCAGAAGTCTCCATTCTCGTAGTAGCCAGGGCAGCACTGGGACCTCCGCCGGTACATGGTCCGGAGGCCGCGCCGATATGCCGTCTTATAACTGATCCTAAGGCACAAGGGAAAAAGCCACTTGAAAGTATTGAAAATCAATCACTCCTGTTAGAATGATATTTGTGTTAAGCTATATCGAAGATTCCATTCAATAATTACTTTAAAATGCATGGCAGCTTTGAATATGAAGGAACACAATAAAGAAAAATCAATGGCGGGATCTGGGCTGTTGTGCTGCAGAATGTATTACTGACATGGCATTTGCTACACTGCTGACTGCTCCCCAGTCTCTTCAGAGAGATATTTAAAAGGGATGTGCAAGATACTTTGGGGACTACATTGTGGAGGGTGACCCTGAGAGTGTATGTGTCTATAACTACCCAAACCCCTAATAAACAGACAGCTCTGGGCCCCTTGGGACTTGGCCCACCCACCTGCAGAACTGAAGCAGAGTCAGCAAAAGAATCCTCCAAGTCAGACTCAGTCCCAGAGTGGGGATTAATACCACTCACACCAAAATCATACCTCCTAGAAGGCAATTTCCCACCCTGGGCAGGCTCAGAACTGCCCCCTGGCTCTGCAGAGAAGACACTGAGGCCCAGGGAGCGGAAGGAGGATGAGACAGGGAATCGGAGACCTGGGGTCTAGTTTTTATTTATTTATTTTTAAAGATTTATTTATTTATTTATACAAGCACTGGGCACAGTCAGAAGCGGGGGAGGGTGAGAGGATTCACCAGAGCCAGAGCGGGGAACAGAACAGGCAGACTGACGAAGTACACTGCTGAGGGGAGCAGTGAGTACAGCAGGAGAGGTCTGTCGCGCCATGTGGGACCCTTGCCGGGGGCCGGGGATCGAACCGGTGCTGCAGAGACTGCGGGCAGCTTCACAGCCCAGCGCTCAACCGCTGTGCCACCTGGGGAGGCCCATAGGGTCTAGTTTTTAAGACAGATGTGAAGACTTCACCACATGCCAGACAGGTTTACCAGTAAAATCTCATGTGTTTCTCCCAACAACCCATAGGGCAGCTAGCATTATCATGCCCCCTTTATTTTTTTTAAGAGCTTTTATTATTTAGGGTATCTCCTCTTTGTTTTAACCTACATGGATGAGAAAAAGGAGATTCAAAGCAGTTAATGATTTGCTGGGGGGTCACGTAGCTAATAAATTTCAGAGTCACTCTAATTTCAAAACCATTAGACTTAACCTACTGCCCTGTGCCGGTTCCCACAGGCTGGCTTGCTGATGTATGGGATAGACACAGTGAAGGTAAAGGCAAGGGAAATATGGATGTGGGAGGTCTGAATACTTAACAGGGAGTCAAATGGGGTTCTGAAGGCAAAGCCCCTTCATCACATGTAGAGTCACAGCGAGGAGACATGAAATGGCATTAAAGATAAGAGGAGACAGAACTTCCCAACATCACGACTATCACTGGACTCAAGCCCAAGTCCTCAGACCTTGAAGCCAGGACTCTTTCACTTCCCCATCAGCACTTCAGGGGAGCCTCCTCAGGGGTCAAAGCAGCAGGGCTGGTCATTGGAGACCCTGTGGCCTGCTTTCCATGGAAGGTCAGGCCACACTGTGAAGGGAGTCCTGCAATGTGGGCTGGGCCAACTCACCCAGTCCTTACAGCCCCCACTTTATGACAAATGACAGTGTGAGGCTCCAGGGAAATCTCTGACATTTGGGAATGTCATAGAGGAAGGTTATTCTACTTTGTCAAAACCCATAATGGAAGGCAAACTGGCCTCAAAGTAAGGCTACTTTCCCAGCAAAGGGAGGCAGCTCCTGGCAATTTCAGGACTTGCATAAGCCTCCCCGATGAAGAATGACTCAGACTTGACTCCGAAGTCACTCAGTCCATTCTTCCCACCAAACAAGGCTAGCCCTAAGCCCTTTCAGTGGTGAGGTGGTCTCAGGATCACTGAAGCCTCTCAGGAGTGAGTTTTCGCCACTGCTTCTAGTTTCCCAGCCTTGCTCCCTACACTGCAATGGAAAGAGGAGAGGGCAGGGACCAGAGGTCAGGCTGCCCTCAGGAGAAGAAGGCTGCGTTCTGAGGAGCCATTCCACACTGAGGCAGACTGGTGACCCAGCTGTTAGCACACACGCTCTGGTCACTGGGAAAGCTTCAGGCAACTCAATAATTTAGCAAAATAATTCACGTTCCAAGAATGCAACCTATTTTAGTAAGCAGCAGCTCACTTATCCTTTGCCAGTGGTGATGGACACCTGGCCTCCAAGTATCTAACAAAATCACACCTCATAGTAAACTTGCCTCTGGCACAAGGCTTGCCAGGCTTACAGAGGGAGCGGGACTGATTTCAGCCTCCACCTTTGACCATAGGGAGGTATCTTGACACAACTAGGGGAGCTGGAAGGGGGCATTTGGTCCCACCTCCTCACTTCACAGTAAGGAGTTAGAGCAAAGGGATACAACAATGGCTGAGTAACTCCTATTGGACCACCCTCCTGCAAGTAACAACTATACAAACTTGGGAAGACAGAAAAACGACTACTCGAAAGCAGAGAGACAACAAAGGCAGGCAGACACTGGAGGGAAGTGGATACTTGGAAGAAAGACACAGGTTTAGCCCAAGGGAAGGCCCCAGTCCACAATATTCCCAGTGACTAAAATTCAGACAGAACACATACAGCCTTTTGGATTTGAAGAATAATAGGACAAGTTCTGGGTAGACCCAGCAGCTAGAATGTGAAAAGTGAAGCCCCAGAAAGGAGAGAGCCACAAAGAGTGATTTTACATTCTTTGTAAAATCTCTGTGCAGACTTCTAGACCCTGAATTACGTGCATGGAGGGCAGATTCCAAGCTGCCAGCTAAAGCTAAAAAGAGAGAACTTTCTGAGTTTGGAATTTGAGTGTAGCAAAGTTAAAGTGGCTGCTAAAACAAATAATACTCTCTAGAGGAATACAACAGAATTCAGTTCTCTACAGTTCATAATGCCAAGAACACAATTTGGAACTACTAGCTATCTAAAGGAACTACAAAATATTATCTACATAAGAGAAAAGGCAATGAGGGGAGACCAACCCTAAGATGACCCAGATGTTGGAATTAGCAGACAAAGGTTTCTGAAGCTGTTATAGATATACTCTGTGTCTCCCAGAAAATTAACAAAACCTCAAAGAAGGACTTCGGCTTTTCAGCAGAGTGAGTTTCCCTCATTGCCACATACCATGATCCCTGCATTCACACCAAAGAGGGACTGGGTCACAAGAGCAAAAGAAATCTGGGACCAACTCACATGCTCAGCAACTAGAAAACAAGCCTATCAGGCAGCCTCTCCCTCACTCCCTTACTTACCCTTCATGTGCTGGCTTTTCACCCCTCAAATAATAAAAACATCTTGCTTGTATCTAATACCTCACAGTTCTCTTCATTTTATCCCTTGCCTTTCAAAGTACTTGCACATCCCTGACTTTAGTGGACCCTACAAGTAGGTAGGGTGAGGATTATTGGGAATCCCCAAGTAAAGTGGCTTGCCCAGGATCATCCAACAAAACTGACTCTCTTTCCTTCCTCTCTTTCTCTCTGACATGAGGGCATGTCATAGTTTGCAGACTATGTCACAGGACTGCAGACAAGTGAGTAGGATTCCCAAGCAGTCATTCAGATTGAGTACTTCCTGGCCAAGCCTAAGAGGGTGCTGAGTTCTCCTTGCACCTTATTCTCCAAGCCAGATGACCTGGTATGGGGCTACATCTGCACTCATGAGGACTATCTTAGGTGGTCCCCCCCCCCCAGCATTAGACCCCAAGGCAAGGATTTAAAGACAAGAAATTTATTTGGGAAGCACCAGGAGGGTGGGAGAAAATAAAGGTAGCCAATTCGAGAAGTGCTACTGAGCAAGTTTATATTAAGGGCAACTGGGATTCCATCCTCCTGGGAACCTTTGGGATATAGTACAGAACATGCCTCAGGGGTGCCCTGCTGCACTAAGGGTGAGGAAACTGGGGTATTATCTACCAATTCTCCACCAACCATTGTGAGAGGGATGCTCCCAGGACAGCAATCCTCTAGCACTTTTGTCTGCCCTGCCCTTTAAGCTCCTCTGGCCAGAAGGAAGCCTCAGCAGAGCATTAGGTGCTCAGTGTGAAGGGCAGTACCAGTGGCAGGGGCACAGCCCTGACTACAGCTGCTATGGGGCATTTTACTAACTCACACCAAGGCACACCCCAAAGACCTGGTAACTTTTCCCTGCCCCATCATCTGAGAGAGGTACTCACCGGTGTCTTGTGCACTTGAACCAGTTGAGGATGTCCGTGCATCGTGTGTAGTAGATCTGGTCGAAGGGGTGAGCGTAAGATTCCTGGACAGTCACGGCATAACTGAGAACCAGACAGGAGATGTACGCTATGGTCAGCACTCAGGAGATGAGCTGATGTTTAGGATGGGGTCTCCCACCAGTCAAGTGTCCAGGGGCTCCAACCTCCCTCCACCCTACTAAGCTCCTTCTGCCCTGAACCCCTCAGCATTCAAACCTCTCTGGCTCCAGGGTGGATCCAGGACACACCTCTTACTGCCCTTTAGCCCAGCTCATTGTCTGAAATTCTAGTTCATCTGCTCATTTAGCAGAGAATAAAGGTTTCAGTTTACTCTATATGGCTCTAGAAGGCAGAGTCAGCCCATTTTAAAATACTTTGTTCAGATTTTTATGGTTTTCAAAGTATATGTATAGAAACCGATCTTTGCAGCAACTCAACAAAGTGGTCCCAATTTACAGATGAAGAAGAAACTGAGGCTCCGAGAAAGGCTGCTTGCCTGGGTCCTTCAGCTGGTACCAATAACTGCCCAACACATAGTGCCCTGTGTGAAGTATTTTTTTTTTAATTTTATTTATTTATTTATACAAGCACTGGGTACAGTCAGAAGCGCAGGAGGGTGAGAGAATTCACCAGAGCCAGAGCGGGGAGCAGAGCAGGCAGAGGGACCAAAGTACACTGCTGAGGGGAGCAGAGGGCGGCAGGGGAGGTCTGCGTGCCATGCGGGACCCTCCTCCGGTGGCCGGGGAGCAGCCGGGGATCAAACCAGCGCTGCAGAGGCCGCGGGCAGCCTCGCAACCCAGCGCTCAACTGCTGCGCCACCGGGGAGGCCCTGTATGAACTATTTAATCCCTACACAATCATACAAGGTGAGTAGCATTGCTATATTCATATTACAGATGAGGAAACTGAACATCAGAGAGGACAAGAGACATCGCCAAGATCACCCAGCTACCTTCTGCCCTATTATATCTCTACTATTACTGGGGGCACATTGAGGACATGCCCCCATACTTCTTGACCAAAGTGATTATCTTATCATCCCAACTGTTAGCTGTAAACCTGGACAGGTGGGAAGACCCAGGGAAGCAGATCTCAGTTTTACCAAAACAAGCCTTTCTACCCATCTGCCCCTGGTAGGAGTTCTGTGAAAAGGTAGTCAAGCCAAGATACTGAAGCAGAACTCAGACTTTCTGTGAGCTGGGAGAGGACCCCAGCTGCAATTTCTGGAATTAATTTTTTGTAGATTGGTATTATCCCATGTTTTCCCCCAGAAGGCTCATGACATGGGCCAGATGGCCAGGGCCAGGCTGTAAAAGCCCGTCTGTCTTGCCTGAAGAAACTGTTGGTTCATGTGCAAGGGGGCTGGTCTAGCAGGCTCTCTGCTTTAGAATAAAGGAGCCAGGAGCGGTCAGCCATACTTAGGACTCAGAGTGAAGGGGAAATTCTGTTTTTTGGAAGCATTGAGGCTAGAAGGAGGGTCCTTCATGGGACTCTACTACCTGACATACATCTTCGCAGACACGAACCAAACTCCTCATTTAGCTCCAAGCTTGGGGAAACTGAGGAAGCTGGAGACCCACCCAGGCATCCCCAAAACCCTTTCCAACTCTGGAAATTCCATGTCCTTGTGTTCTAACATATCTACTGAGCATCTCACTTACAGGTAGAAGTGAATGGAGAAGAGTGCATGGGCTTTAGGTCAAATTTGATCCCTATCACTCATTAGCTGCTTGTCCTTCGACATATCATTTAACTCACATAAGTCTCCGTTTCCTCACCTGTAAATCTATGATAAATATTACCAAGGACTTCATTTGGTTAGTGAGGGTTAAGGAGGGTGGTAGGAAGATTAAGATAATACATTTAATATGCTTAACAGGTACACAATAAATGTTTAATAGATTCTGGCAATTATATGACTGGCAATGATTTGCCCCACATGCTAGGCACTGAGGGACATTACCTCCCTGACCATGGTAAGGGAGTGGGGAGCAAGACCCACAGGCCAAAGGGACTCCCTGCTTTGTTATGCACTCAGGATCATAGACACTCCTTCCAGCACTGATGGGGACAGTGGGTGCCCAGAGAAAAGACACAACTTAACAGAGAAGGAGGGGAGGGTATCACGGGTCAGACCTCGCTCTGTGAGTGTGTCCTGAGCTGAGCCAGACTGGCAACCACACCTTGAACCAACTCCAAGTCTCCGAGGCGAAGTACGTGCCCCTGGTTTCATGGCTGGGTGGTTTAACATGCTCATTTGCCAACATGCTAATAGGGGCCAGATTAATCTTGCAGAGCCAGGCTTTACTAGCCAGGAGAGGTCTTCCCACTGGGTTTTAGGGTGGAGGGGCATAATTAACAAGGAACCCTCCAGAAGCACTAATCCAGTTTGGAAAATTCTCCCTAAGTGGTCTCTGGGGACCCGAGAGTGTTTCTGGAATGATACCCACTAGATCCATCCTCAAGTAACTGGCAATGCAGCTCAGTTGGAAAAGCCTAGAAGGAGGTGCCCTGGTGGCACAGGGCATCACAGCAAGACCTCCTCCCTGGCTAGAGAAGCCTGGGGTTGCCACCTACTTTCAGCTGTCAGGGACACTCCTTGTCTTTCCGTCTAAGCTCTAACCTTGACCAATAGCCCAATTAGCCTGAAATGCCAGCTCAGGGAAGGCTTGGTCAGAGTATTTTCACATTCCAAATTTACTCATGTTGGGCAGGTTTCAAAAGTTTGCTGTGAGGTCTAACTGACCCACTGGTACAAAGGAACTCAGAGAAAAGGGAAGACAGGGTGGGTCCTGTCATCAGAGAAGGCTCCCTGGAAGAAAGGGACCTGGAAATGCAGATGTGAGCAAAGGAGGCATCCCAGAGCCTGGGATACATCACAGGTACCCAGATACACAAGAAGGGGTTGCAGGAGTCTGCAAGCCAGAGATTAATCTAACGTGAAATTCCACCTCCTATCTCTCTCATCCACTGGGAAATAAAGATTTAAACTCACCAAAGCCAAAAGGGCCAAAAGGCCTGAGAACCTCAGAATCACATGGAAAACTTATGAAAAATGCATATTCCTAGGCTGTACCCAGACCAATAAAGTCAGCGTCTCAGGGGAGAAGATACAGGAGACTCTGTTTTCGATATGCAGCCCCAGTGAGCCTGGTGCGCATCAAGTCTGCGGTAGTCAGTTCCTGCAAAGTCAGAATCATCAACAAGAAAAGACAATGGAAGAACTTTATGGCTCTCAAAGCACTTTCATGAAGCTAGTATCCTCATCCTCCAACTGTGTGGCAGGACTAATTATTCTCCCCGACTTGATAGAGGTGGAAAGTAGGCTCAGAATGGTTCAGAAACTCCAAAGTCCCACAGCTAGCAGGTGGAAAAATCGAGAGTAGAATAAACCATGAAGTCAATGTCTTCTCAGCACAGATCTTGTGCACACGGCAACACTGCCTTCTGCTCTAGCCTGTCCTCTGCTGGGGCCCCACAGAGTGCTCACTGGAGACCACACCAGCACCTCCAGGGCTCTGGGTGAGGTGTCTGTCCCTGTCTTGGGGCTGGGACTTTCACCCTCACAGCACGGAGCAGAGACCATCCCACCTGCCTGTCCTCCTCTACCTTCCACTTCCCCCATGGGGCCCTCATCTTAATTTTATTCATTTGATTTATTAACATCTAAGTGGCAGAGTCATCCTGGTCAGCATGGCCAATCAATTCCAAGGTTTAATTCGGTTTTTCCTGATTGGGTCTCTGGTCACTGTCTTTGTGCTCACCAAAATCAATACTTTAACCTTGTGCTTCAAAGTCAGGCCAGGCCCTGCAGACGGTCCCCCTGGACCTAGTGCCGCAGCCAGAATGCAGCCAGCTCTTCTGCCACAGCCCTGGCTGCACAGCCCTGGTAGTATCCCCATACCTCCACCAGATGGGAAGCAGCAGAGCTCTGTCACCCATTTGGAGAGGTTGCTGGCCACCCCACAGCCCAGCTGCCGTGCTGTTACGAGTGCTGGGAGACCAGGAAAGGCATGGAAGCATCAGAGATCATCACATCTGGACCAGTCACTGAGCCCTACCTGGCTGAGGATGGGCATGGTGTCCCCGGGTCTCTACTTCCTCATCTGTAAAATGACTGTGAACACGGGAGGGCCACGAGTGCATTGTCAGCTACCAGACAGCATCATTTAAGTTGCCTGTCACTCAACCCTTCCACCCTGACTTCCCACAGCTCTGCGTCTCAGATGGAATTTATACTGCGTGACCCTGTCTTTTGATAACTGTGCTCTCTCCCCGGCTGGCCAGAAGGCCCAAGGTGGACACATCTGGACCTCCACTCTGCTTTTGTCCCTACATTGTCACACCCAGGGTGAGGCGTCCTGGGAGTGCCTGGCCCTCTGAGGTCACATCTTACCTCTCCCAGTGGCTGCACACGTTGGGGTCCTCAGGATTCAGGGAGAGGGCGGTATGCAGGAAGGAGGAGACCAGGAGCCCCGTCACGGAGAGTGCCATCCCGGGGCCTGTGTGGGAGAACAAAGGAGGCAGCGTCATCAATCAGGCTGTTTTCTGAGGCATCTGTTTGGTGCTGAGAATTCTCACACACGAAGTGGCAGAACAGACTTGCTAAGCAGACTAAGGTTCCCGTCATTGTCGGGTAATGAGCATTTGATATTTTACACTTGCAGGTTTTGACTAACACAGTAACACTTCACCAGTTTTGAGTAACCAGGGAGTGGGAAGCCTGAGTCAGGGAAAAGTTGAAATTCAAGGGCAGGGTTTTAGAAAGTGTTTTGGCTATGGAACACTTTGTGAATGTAATGCAAGATAGATACTCCTCCCTGCTGAAATGCCCACACACACAAAACACTTGGCTTTAATTTCAGGGTATCCTCAGACTCCTGAGTCTATCCTTGGACCAAGAACCCCTGATTTCAACTCCTTTAAAGGCAAGGCCCTCCCTCTCCCTCAGTTCCCTTCTCCCTCAGCTCTGATACGCTTGCCAGTACTCCTTCCCTCTCTACTACCTCCTGCCACAAAGAGAAAAAGGTGCCCTTGGAGGAGCTGAGCTGAGACAGCTCTTCTAGGCAGCTGGACAAGCAAACTACCCAGAAGACTAGACCTAACCTCTTTTGCTCACATGGGATGGTGACCACTGGTACCCAGAGGGATGCCAGTCACCACCCATCTTGCACACTGTGGAATGGAGAGCTTAGGCAACCTGGAAAAGCTTTAAAGAAGCAGCTTATAGAGTTTTAACCAGGCCCCCTTGGTAGGTGTTAAGTGTACCTACCCCAACCCTCCTTGATCCCTTAAACTGCGGATTCTCTGACCAAGGGATCCTCGTGGAGGCAGAGAACCATTAAGGTGAGAGTGGCTGAAATGACCTGGCCTCCATCCTCCTTACTGGCATTACAGGACTCCAGGTCTTATAGCCTTAGAGAACTAAGACTCCCACATGGTGGGGATGCAGAGGACCCCAGAGCCACCTCCAGGGGAGCTGGACTTTATAAGTACCCAAACATAGTTTATAGCCTAAAGGAACACTCTGACTCGGAAAGTTAGCACTATTTCTCCTATGCACATGGATGCTACTGTGATTTACTTGAAAGCTTTATTGGGGGCAGAGATGGTACAGGAAATATTTTGACATGGGAAAGGGGTCCCTGGGCTTGAAATAGTTGAGGATCTAGTCCACTGGTCCCCTGTTTACAAATGAGGAGGCATTCAGCCTTCTTGGGGGACAGAGAAGAGTGGCATGGATATTGAGCACTCATTTGAGTCCAGACGGGAGCTTAACTGAGCTCCTGTCTCCATAAAAGGTTAAACACTCTCCTCCCCACCCCCTATAATTTCCTTGTTAAGCTTTCCTAGCAGTTCCTTAAAAGACAAACAAATTGTCACAAATTTTGTATAACCATGGGGGTCCAAATTAATGATTAATGAAGTTTTTCTCTCTATTTAGGATCCAAAAATAACCTGGCTAAATGTACTATGAAAATAGGTTAGGAAAGAGAAGAGTGATTCTAGTATTTCTGCTCAATTTTCAGAGTCCAGGAATATGCAAACCACAGCTGCTCACCCCATAACCCCCTCCCACCCTCCCCCGCCCTGCCACCCCCAGTCCTCGGAGACCTAATCAGTACCTCTAAGGAGAGCCCTGCACAAGCTGGAGTCCATACAAAAAGGACAAGAAAGAACCTGCCCCGGACATGGGATTGAGTTTTGAGGAGAGGACCAGCAATGTCTTTCAGATGGGCTTTGGACTGATCAGACATCACACAAATCAAATAGAAATAAGCAAAGGGGCACAGTGCTTGAAAGGGTCGCAGTCTGAATGCCAAGTGAAGAGAACGCCTCATCTTGGTTCTCTCCATGGCTCCATCTCAACTTTGATGGCTCCTGTAACCTCCAGCATCCTTCGAGAGGACTCCCTGGCCTCATCTTCAACCTTAGGAAGCTTAGAATATCAAGAATAAAGAGATTGTTCCTCTGGCCCCTTTTGACCCCTGGTGACAGGAAAGGGGTAAGGGAGGGAGGTAACTTGGCTCATGCCTATCCCCTTACCCTCAATACCCTTCTTCCTGACTCTGAGGTCCAGGTCAGGTTCCCAGCCCCCTTGTCTGCCAGCAGGGCTTAGCACCTGTGTGTGTGGGCAGGCACTACTCAGGCAGCATATACCTGGGCCCCACGGTGCAGCTCCCACCCCCGCTCTTCCTGCACTGTCAGCTTTCCAACATGTTTACATTATCTTTCTGATGTGTCTGTAAATGCCTTGGAGATAGGGTCAAGTTCCAGACAGAGCTAGTCAGTTCCTTCTAGTGTCAGGAGCTGACTTTAGAAAGTATTTCTACTTGTCTCACACACTTCACTTTGGCAGCCTGAAGAGCAGCCAGAAAAGGGCTGTCCCCACGTGGGACAACTCATTGCCATTAACTCTAATGGGGCTTCCCCAGGCTCTCTCTCAGGGGGTGGACCCCAAAGACGCAGGCTTATGAGATGACTGAGGGAAAATCAATCCTGCTGCAGTGGTTATTAGGCTGACTCCATTCCGAGTGACAGAGGTTAACCTATTGGGCACCATCTGATTTAGGGCATTAATTATTAAATAAGAAAATGCCCCTGGTTTCACTTCGGAGGAAGAGAACATGGAAATAGATCAGCCAGTTCGCTTCCCTCTTGTCCACGCTCCCTGCATATTAAGAAGCAGGGGGAGGAAGTGAAGTTCCAGAGGTGGAGACATTTCTTTCCCATGTGGGCTTTACCCCTGAAGAACTAGATAGCAGGATAAGGGAAGAGAAAGTGGCCGGGCGGTAAGGCACACATCTGTTCACAAGTGTAGTCAGTCCACACACCTGCACAGCCTGACCCAATGGCCTGAGTACCCCTGGAGCACCATCTGCCCCCACCCCCACAACCCCTCCGAGGCTGCAGCACAAGCAGTGAGTCAGATGCAGTCTATTCGAGGAAACTAAAGCAGCAAGTGGTAAAGTCCCACTGGAGAGTGGGGAGCATTGGAAACTTGGTGGTATGGATGGGACTTAGAATGGACAAAATGTGGAAAGGTAGAGGGCAAAGAAAGGGCATTGAGGAACAGTCCCCCGCCCCCCAAGCAAGCACATGAGGCAGTGAGGTGGGCAAAGTGAGGACCTTCCGGAGGCGTTTCCCAAAACCGGGTTCTATGAAACACTAGTCTCATGATGTATTGATAGAAATCCACTAGACAGAGGTTTCCATGAGTGAAGCCCAGTAGCTGTGACACACTATGTCCTCATCTTAAATATGCAGTGTTATCTTAGTGTATGTTAGGCTCTGAGATGTCCTGAAGAGGCATGTTTTACCCATTTTTCTTCTTTCTTACCCAGTGCTTCCCACTCTAGGAGCAGGGGTCCTCAGGATATCAGTCTGGGAAACTCTGCTCCCCTCCTTCCAGGGGAAGTCTCAAGGAAAGCTTGGGCCTGTGTAGGGTAAGGAAAAATGTCAGGCTTTTCTGCCCTCCCGCCATCAGTATGGATGATGGATCCTTGCGGTCCTGAATGCATGCCTGATGGCGGGTACCTGGAGTAGGGCATGGGCATAGGTAGATGGGATTCACCTGGGCTAAGACTGGGCTTTTAAGGGTGGAGTCATGAGGACGCCAGTAGAAGCCAAAAGAGAAACCAAGAATGAGCAGAAGCCAAAAGAAGAGAAGCAGAGAGAACACCAGAGAGCCCAGATAGAGTGAAGGCTTACTGGGGGCTGGGAGGCCTGCCAGGCTCCCGGCCCCCCAGAACCCCTTCCTGCTGTGTACCAGGTAAATCCCAACAAAGACCTGCAAAAAACCACTGAGGACTCTGACTCCTCCTTTACCCGGTCTGCTGGATCAGAAAACCTGCACCGTGTCTATTCCTGCCCCCTACAGCCTGTCAATCTGCATCTTCAGGATTTGTATTCGCTTATTTATTCTAACATTTGAGGGGCTTCTGTGCTTGGCATGGGATGTTAAGGGAATCTGCAGTGGGTATTAAGAGACACTGACATCATGGCGAAGGATCCCTTCTCCTTGCTGGCTGAGCAGAGCTTAGAGTGGGGCATCCTCCAGGGAGCTTGTCCATTGTGGGCCCTTCCGCCACCTGTGGAGTCCAGCCTACCTGATGGCAGCACACACCTGGCCAGACACCAGCTGCTCATATTAGGCAAGACTTAAAAAAAAAAAAAAAAAAAACAGGGCAGAGGGCAGACAAACAGATGGCCTCTGCCCTGGTATCAGTTGTTATGACCTCACAATCCATCTGCACAAAAATCCTCTCCCACCTGCTTTGTTTCCACCACCTGCCACGTTCTCCTATTTGAGCCAAAAATCTTGAACACTGGAACTTGGTCTGTATACCTAGAACCTGCTATCTGTCTATCCCAGTCTCTTCCAGGGAGCCCTTCCTACTCAACAAATTTGCCCTGGAGGCAGGGATGGAGGTAGTTAGTTCCTGGGAGGCTTCCACTCACACAACACTGAAGGAATGGATTGGCAGTGGCTGCTTGAAATGCACTACTGAGAGACTGGGCTGAGTGAGAAAGCATGGCAGGATTGATTAGTAATGTCCGTCATGGGCACTGGATAGGAGAGAGATGGACACGCAGATGTCATGCATTGCCTCTGACCCGCATCGCTGGACAGTTGTTACTAACTTGGGAAACTGCCCTCTCTTAAATAAAACATGTAGATGTGGCCTCAGCGCTGCCATCTGGTCCTCAGAACCTGCACATCGTTTTCCTTCCCTTTGTATCATGTCACTAGAACATGCTTTATGAGGGCAGGACTTCTGGTCTGTTGTGTTCAGTGTTGTCCCCAATACCCAGAGCATCACCTACACATAGAGGAGGTGCAATACACCTTTGTTAATTGATTAATAGCTGTACAAGCAATTGCTTCCTAACCTCTCAGCCATCCCAAGCTCAGAATCAGCCACATTGCTTGTGTCTGGCCTGACAGGAGGACACCAAACACCTGTCCCAACAGCAGGTCACACTGCAGGGGTCATTCCATGCTGTGGTGACATTGCACCATAGAGACACCAATCTGCTGGTGACAGATACAGTGGGGACTCATGACATCCTGAAAGCAATTCAGACTCTTGACTGGTCCACCCATCAGCATGGGGGTCTGTCTCCTCCAGAAACCGGCACAAGGCAGGCATTGAAGTCCAATCAATAGCTCAAACTGCAATTGGGGACTGACTGGTGTTCCAAGCATCTCATGAAAAGGCGCTTTCAGGCTCAGAAGCAGCATAAGCAAGCCCCAACCTGGGACTGATAAAGAAAACGCCTCACATACCTCCCAGCATGTGGGTGTAAAGAGAGAGATTTCTATCTTCTATTTATAGAAGATACACACACACACATACACACACACACACACACACACTTTTTTTTTTTTTTTCTGAATAAAACAGAAAAGCCCAGTTTGCATTCAATGGGGCAAATGCCAAGGTTATCATCCCATCTAGCAGACCTTCCCCTTTATCTGCCCACTGCTCTCAGCTGACTCCCAGTCCCCAAGCCCCTCTCTGTTTGCTGGCCTTGCTGGGATCTGATTAGCCGGGAGATGAAAAGAGCAGTGTGATCACCCAGAAATTAAGAGGCTTCACCCTTTGCTTGATGAGGCCTCCAGCAATTCCACCAGGGGCCAGGTTTATGTTGAACACTTTCTAATCTCTCCATACTTAAAAAAAAAAAAGTTGAAAAAAAATAAATCCACATCTCTTAATCTCCAAAAGAGCAGTTCCCTGACTGCAGAAGCGCAGCAAACATTCCCAGCGCCTGTGCAAAGGCTCTGCCAGGTGCCTGCCAATGGGATAAAGCAGAAAGGGTTGGAGGCACCCCCTGAGACATGGTAAATGTCCTCCCTGATTTTGGGCCCCACCATCCTGATAAATTCTGCTTGCCTGGGGAGCCTCAGGCTGCAAATCCTGGAAATAGCACCAGAGAGGTCACAGTGCCCATTAAGCAGGGTCAAAAGACTGTCCTGTCCCCTGTGCCCTCCAGCCCTACCAAGACCTGTTGACCTTGACAGCAGTCAGGCTTCAAGAGAAATCACAGTGCACGTGCATATACACACACACATACACACTTACTCATTCACCGGGGTGGGGAGGCAGGGATGTACAGAAACCAACAAACTAATAAAGTACATGCCCCAGCCCCCATTTGCACAGCCTCTGGGTTCTGAACCCTGAACCCTCCCATTCCCAAGCAGGTAGCAGCTGTACCCCCAGTCTCCAGGCCCTAGAAAGATGAACAGAGAAAACTTATCTGTGTTCTTAGGCCATTCCATTTCCACAAAGCAATTATCTTCATCTTTCCATTTCTTTGCAAATCAGGGCACACTCAGCTAGCCTGGCCAAGCCCGAGGCTTGCCTGCCTCCCCAATCCAGCCCCATCCAGGCCTGCTCTGCTTCCCTTTCCTACCTCCTCCCAGGGCTCCCAGGCACTCAGAGCTGTGGAGTCCCTCCTGCCCTGGCTTTACACCATGGCCTCACCCCAGAAGCCTCCAAAGACAAATAGTCACTTAGGATCATATAGCTCCACTGGATTAGTCCCTATTCCTACCCACTCTGAAAAAAAAAAAAAAAAACATTTCTCAAGCCACAAGTGCCCAGATGGGAAGGGATAGCTGGGAGTCCTGGGAAATCACCCACCATTGGAAGGTCAAGTCTGTCACGGAGTAAGTTGTGAGGATGACAGGAAGCCTAGTGGTATCAGATCTGGCACCAGGGCATACCTGGGAGATTCAACCACCCAACACCTTGTCCCACAGCAGAAGAAACAGCCCCAAGTGCCTAGCTAAGGTGACATGACACATTGGCAGCAGGGCTCATGAGAAGGAACTGGCAGAATCACAATGATCTGGGCTTGAAACCTCACTCTGCCTATCTGGCTTCACAACCTGTATAAAATCATCTACCTGCTCTGAGGCTGAGTGTTTCACATCGATCACATTAGGTAAGACCAACTTCACAAGGCTGTTAGGATATTAAATCAGTCAGCAGGTAAAGCACTTGGTCTAGCATCTGATACAGAGAAGGTGCTCAATAAAATATTAGTTTCCTCCTGACCCATATTCCCCCACTTCAAAAAACATTCCATCTCTGTAATTCTGACTTCTTGAATTTCTAAGGAGCGGCAAGGAGAAAAACACATTGAGAGAAAAATTCTGGGCTGGAAAATCTAGGCATGATTATACACATTTGGTAAGTCCTGGGTCAGTCTTAACAGCCTCATCTTTCATCCATCTATTCAGCAGACACTTGCCAGGGACTGTGGTCATGAAGACGACCCAGGCAGGCATGACCCCAGACCCTCAAACACCTGCTGCAGGGTGTGTGGGAATGGGCATGAGAGGGCAATGGATCCAGGACATTGCTTAATTCAAAGAGCCCAGGCTTTTCCCAGGCAGCAAGCCTTGGGCAAAGTGTGATGGGAAATCAGAGGTCTTTGCATGGATCAGTGCTCAACCTCCCTGCAGGCCCCCAACACCTTGTATCTGGTCCATCTCCATTCCATGTGCCTCTGAATCCATTCTGGATAAGGTGGCCCTTCATGAGCTTGTCCAGCCTCCCAGCTCCATTTTGTCAGGGTTCAGCTCAGCTACCCTGTCCCTTGGGGCTCCCCTCCTGAATTCCAGGTTAGCTCAGGAGCAGCTCCGCTTTCCATGCTTCCCCTCTGTGCTAGGTTATTCCTTGTGTGACTGGGGAAAGGTTGCTTTCTCTCTCTGAGCTTCCTTCTTTTCTTGTCTCCAAGGCTGGGGTCAAACCCCATCATCTCTTAGAACCTTGCAGCTCAACAAATTCACCTGCACTGCGTCTCCTTTCCATGCCCATCCCCGCTCACCCTACCTGCCCTCCAAACAGAGCTAAAGCAGAGTAGGCAGGAGAATTGGATAGTAGTCCAGATCCTGGAGAACTCATTTCACTGCCTGAATCTCCTTTTCCTCTTTTCTGCTCCCCTCAGCAGTGTATTTCAGTCAATCTGCCTGTTCTGCTCCCTGTTCTGTCTCTGGTGACTCCTCTCACCCCCACCCCCGCACCTCTGGCCTGCACCCCAGCTCTTGTATGCATGAATAAACAAATCTTTAAAAAAAAAAAAAAAGAGGAAGGAGGTGAGAATAACAGGTTCTCGTATTAAATCACAGGCCAGTCCTGGAAACGCAGGTCTCAGTATTACTGTGGCAGTTGGGATGCACAGCTCCTGCCCACCTCTGTCCACCCTTTTGAAGACTGGCCTCTTGTCTTATATCCACACCAGGGCAGCCCCTGTACCATCACACCTTGGGGGCCACCTCTCCCAGACCACTAAACAGGAAGGCCTGGCTATCAGCCCCCAAACATGGGTATCCTGTCCAGGTTTCCTTCTGGAACCTTCTGTGTATAGTCCAGAAGATTCTGAAGCCAGACACCAGTTGTCCCAAAGCCTGCAGTTGTCCTACACTTGCGCACTGCTAGTGGAAATGTATGTTTTGGAAAGCTTGGCAATACATGACATCTTTAACCATCATTCTATTTCTGCACTCTAATTTTTAAGTATTGAACAAGGTCAAGGATAGGTTCGAGAATGTTTGTTGCATTATCTCTTAATAAAGTGGTATTTGTTGGCATGTCCAACAACCTAAATGGCCATCAGTGGGATCCTAAACAAATTCCACAGATCTACATAACAAAATACTATGCAAACATTCAAAATAATGATATGTGGAAAATATGGAAACCTAAATATACACTCCAGCATTAATAGTGATCATCCTTCACAGAGTGTAGGGGAGGAGGGAGCAATAAAATAGGACTTATGCTTTCAAGCAAACTTTTTTATTGCTATGTTAGTATTTCTAATAATGAGCATTATTTTCACTATAATCAGAAAAACAAAGCTATTTTAAGACAATATACATAACTTCAGAGACATGGAAAGAGGACCCTGATGTACTATGTAAAAAATAGTTACCAAACAGCATGAATGACATGATCACATTTATGCAACACTTATACAATATGTTGTGTGTATGTGTGGTGTGTGTGTTAAGACACAGCCCGCAAGAGCAGAAAGATGTCCAGAAGGATATTAAAAATGTTAACAAAAAGTTATCAGGATGATGATATTTTAGGTGACTTTCTTCTCTATACTTGTCTGTTCACATTTTTTATGATGAACCAATCTCAATTTTAAAGTTTGAAAAACCACAATAAAGACATCATAGTTTTGAAAATAAAGAAGGCAGCACCCTTTGGGCAGTTCCCCCACAGATTACCCTTCTCTAGACCCAGGTTCTCCCCTACCACTCTTCAGGGTGCATTTTCCCAAAGAGCAGGGATTTGTCAAGCCTTGAGTCTGCTACCCCTGATACCCACAGACTCCTTCCTGGAGCTTCCCAGGCAGCCTTGCAGCCATCATGCCAGGGGGAAATGGATCACAATTGTAGGGCACGGGTCCATGCTGTGATTACATCCACACTGCCATTAAAAACATTATACCATTTCAAAGACTCAAAATGATCTCAGGACACAGAAAAATGGATGGATAATGTACGATTGTGTCAGCGCTATCCAGTATAATAAATGAAACAGGTATTCAGATTTTATAAGAAATTTATTGCAGCCCTTTGTCCATGACACTGATAGATTCTGGCTCACTGCCTGGTCAGGTCAGTATGGGGAACGACGTCACCTCACTCCAGGCCTCATTCATTTCCTGGCACCCCCCCACAGATCTGCTCCTCCAGGGGTGACAAGCACCTGGAGCCCTCAACTAAGTTCCTAGGTACAAATCCCACCTCTGCCTCTTACCAACTGTATGACCTTGGGCAAGTCACTTAACCTCTGGGAGCGCCAGCTTCCTCTTCCTTAAAGTGGGACTAGTAAGAAAATCTGACTCCCAGGATCAAAAAGATAATGACTATGAAAAGGGCCTGTAAGCCAAAATGTGGGTAAAAATACAGTCATCACCTCCTTGCTGGGACACGTTGGGGGTGTAATACAAATTCTCCAGGGGCATGGGCACAGAGAGGGAATAAGTTTATCCAAGTCCTCTGGTAAGGAGTGGGGCAATTCCGCCAGAGCAAAAAGGGACTGAAGATGAATTCCAGTAAGTGTGCAGTAGAGCCCGACCCAGACCCGCCTGACCCATAGTCTAAACTAGAGATGATTCCAAGCCTGGAACCAGAGGCCAATTTGGCTGTGTTTCTGGGCTAGGCTGTGTCTCACAGCATCCCCACAGCTGCATGCATTTATGATAAAATAGTTTCTCTGAACTCATTTCCTGAAGGAGCAAGATGCTCACTCAACTTCCAGAACTTTAGCTCCCACCCCAAGGAAGGAACCACTAAAACAGCACCTCAGCAGATAAAAACCTGTCCTCATCTCCCTGGGTTTAATTTGCAGAATGGCACACAACTCACAGATTCATTGTACTCCTGGCCTGATTGTTCGTTGTTTATTTCAGTATTTTCCAGGAAATTGTTCATTAAGGATAAAAGCACCTGCTTACTGTAAGAGGGCATTACACAAAGACTCTGGCATGGGGGCCTCAGAAGAACATTAATTAATGAAGAGAAACTGAACAAACATGCTATAAATTAAAGGTCTAAAAAAGAAGTGCCTGGCATTTCTCGAATTACGATAGAAGGCTGAAATGAAACGTCATATTTTTAGACCGTGGTGGTGTTAAAAAAAAAAATGGGAGGGAAAAAATTACAAAAGGTGGCAGAGGTAACGATCTATTTCTGGAGCAACTAAAGCCTGTGCTTCCATTAAGAGAATTATAAATCAATTCTGTTTTGTCTGGGGGCATACACACGTGGTGTGTGCTAAATTTAAAAAAGCTTAACATGTCAGAGTGGCTCCTTCTGAGGTGCCATGGAAAATGCCGACTGAGGCATCAAGACCCGAGAGAGAGGCCTGTCAGATTATGAGGAGGAAGCTAGAAGGATCTGAGCTGCTTCACTGAGTTAGGTCTGACTGGGCACAGGTCATCCTGAGCACCCAAGTCTAAGACAAAACGTAGCCAAACCAATTAACTGCAACTGCAATGACCCACCACCAAAGCGGGGCCACCAGAGCAGCTGGTGCCAAGCAGTCTTCATGCTCCCAGGAAATTCCCTCCCAGAGCCAGTGAGATGTGGTTTTTTTCTTAAAAAGTAGTTTCCAACAACCCAAATGCCCAAAAATAGATGATTGGATCAAGAGGATGTGGTTCATATACACCATGGAATATTACTCAGCATTCAAAAAAGATAAACTCATGCAATTTGCAGCAACATGGATGGAGCTGGAAGGGATCATGCTCAGTGAAATAAGCCAGAAAGAAAAATGCCGGATGGTCTCAGTCCTAGCAGGAATTTAGAAAACCTAAATAAGGGACCAGGAAAAAGACTAATTATAATAAAGTAAAAATCAAAATCAACAAGCAACTACAAACCAGAGACACACTACAGGGGTGGGGGGAGAAGGGAGTAGGATTAAAACAAGGTGGGTGGGAATTGTATCCTCGAGGACTATAACCAAGATGAAAATGCATACATTGTGCAAAAATTAAAAAAGATGTAAAAAATATATAAAATAAATGTATAAAATAAAATTCAAAAAAAATTTTTAAAAAAGTAGTTTTCAGGGCTAGCTTCCATGGGGCCATTTACCCAGTTTCTTGTCACACCTCCGCCTGAACATGGTCAAGGCCTTGAGGAAAGAGGATGCTGGAACCATGTAAAATCTCAATATATTCAGAGATGTTTAATCCCACTCACCATAATCCATTTATAGGGCAGGAAAGAAAAAGGGCACAAAGGAGGTAGAACCACAGATAGGGCTTCTCTGCTTTTCAACTCAATAGGAAATCTGCCTTCCTCGAGGCTAAATGCATACTCTGCCCCTGGTTCCTTTTTGGTTGCCCTTTCTCCAGGCAGCCATGAGACCATGAGGCTTTAACCTTTAAAATGCTGAGTCACCACTGTGGAGAAATGGTTCATTTATGCCAAGTCTCAATCATGCTTCCCCAATATTCTAACTCTGTGATGTGCCCACAAATTTCTAAATTTGCCATAATAGATACAGGGACTCCATGGGGCAGGCAGGAAGAAAGGAAGGCAGGCCAGAAGCTCGCTAAACCATGGTAGACCTCTTGATTGATGGACAGTGGCTGAGGCAAGAGGGGGAAAAGAAAGAAGAGGGTAGAGAGAGTAGGAGTTGGCCCTGGAGGCCTGGGTGTGCACAGCCGGCTAGCAAACTAGGAAACTAGCCTAACTTTAAATGTGCCAACTTGTCTCAGTTGTGCTTTGAGGAAACAAGGGAAGGTGAGAGAGAAGTCTTTTAGGGGTTAAGTTTCTCACTCCCCACCCTTTGGCTTGCTTATGAGGGAGTAGGGGCAGTAATAATTGGCCAGAGCTTGGATTAGGATCAATAATTAAGCACTTGACACCCCCTGTAACTCCCCTGTCCCTGGAGGACACGGAGTTTACCTCCCAACAGAGTAGAGCAGTGGTGTGGGTACCCTAGGAGTGAGCCTAGGGACCATCCAGAAATACTCCAATCCTTGAAAAAGCGGGAGCACTCCTAGACCTTCTGAACTTTCAGCTATGTTTTCAGCTATGCTCTGCTGAGACGTGACCCTGACGACTGGGAAGGGGCAGCTCGCTGTGGAATTCTGCAGCCACCTCAGCAGGCTCTCAAGAAACACTGGCTCAGCAGTAGCCGTGGCAACATCTTTGCATCAGAAAGGGCATATCTAGACAGAACAGGCGCATGCCAGACTCTGGATCACTCCACAAAGTGGAGTAGAGGATAAAATCACCCCGAGGGAGGAAGGCAGAAGAGACATTTATTTCAAACCAATTTCACCCACTGTGGAGCAATCACTAAAGCCAAATGGTAGAGCTGTGCCTTTGTGTCACGGCATATAAACAGGGACGAGTGAGAACCAGAGTGGTGGCCAGCCTGGCACAGCTGCTGTGGGGAGGACCTGCAAGGAGACAGGATCTGCTGATGAGGCTGCCGTGGGCTCCAGGGATGGTCTGAGACAAGCACCCAGCCAAGGACTGGGACAGACAGGCCAGGGGTGGAGAAACCTAGATATAGGTCTCTCACCCCAGGTCTGCCAATAATCACTGTGTGTCCCAAATGGGTCACTGTACCTCGCTGAGCTGTTTTCTATTAAGGAGCTAGAATCACTTCTTGAGTGCATAATCCCCCCTGAGGAAAGGACACCAGCTCGAGGGCCTGAGTTTGTTTCCTATTATCACCCACCAGCCGTGTGACCACGGGAAGAGCCTTCAGAGTTTCCTTGGGCTCAATTCCCATTTATAAAAGGACACTGTCAGGCCTCCCCAGTGGTGCAGCGGTTGAGCGCTGGGTTGCGAAGTTGCCTGCAGCCTCTGCAGTGCCGGTTCGATCCCTGGCTGCTCCCTGGCTGCTCCCTGGCTGCTCCCTGGCCACCGGAGAAGGGTCCCACATGGCGCACAGACCTCTCCTGCCACCCGCTGCTCCCCTCAGCAGTGTACTTCGGTCCTTCTGCCTGCTCTGCTCCCCTCTATGGCTCTGGTGAATTCTCTCACCCTCCCGTGCTTCTCACTGTACCCAGTGCTTGTATAAATAAATAAATAAACAAACAAATCTTTAAAAAAAGAAAAAAAAAGGACACTGTCATCATAGAGTCACATTTGGACCCTAGCTCTAAAATGTTCCACAGTGATTTTCAGCAGCAAGAGCAGTCAACAGGGAGGGGCTTCCCTCCTAGCGCTCTCAGTACCTGCTACAGGGCCCATGTCAATAAATGTTTGATAACTAACCAACCAGCTGTTTAATGAATCAATGAGGAAGTCTCTGCTTTTGATGAGAGAACTGAGAAAAAACTTTCCCAAGGCCACAGAGTTGCTATCAGACCACGCTGACTTCAACACCAGGTCTGCACCCCAAATCCAATGACCCTCCCATTCCACCATGCCACCAGGAAGGAGGCCCTTACACAGAGCCCTTTGGGGAGTAGACAAGACTAAGGTAGCTTGGGAGTAAAGGGGTGGCCAAGATGCTTCTAGGGACAGGTTGGATACTGGGTACCTCAAATCTACCAGCCCCTTTCATGCCTTTCTAGCCCATTCATCCAGCCCTATCCCAAGGACCTTTCTCTCCTCAGGTGCAGGGAGATGTTGGCTAGCCTTCTCTCTGCAGAGAGAACATCTCCCTGCCCCTTCAGTGTTCTTTGCAGGTATTTATGTCCCTCCTCCAAAGCTGGGCACAGAAAAGGCAACTAGCTGAGGATGCAGTGTGGGATGTGGCAGGAAAACTTCCAGAATTTAGTGTCTGGCTCCCAGAGACCTCTGCTGGGAAAGTCATGGCCTGGTCCCTCTCTGGTCTCTCTGTCCCCCTCCTCCAGGCCCTCAGAAACCATCTTCACCAGCTTTCTCACCCCAGCTGATGGGATGCTTCTGCAATGTTCCCGATTCTAGCATCCCTTACCAAGCAGTCCTCATCTACTGCCTCATTTGATCCTAGAAGAACCCATGAGAGATGAGGCCCCTAAGATGGGACTCCAAGAGGGGCCCAAATGACAGCAACAAAGTAGAGACTGCAAGACACATGGACAGAAGCTGACAGAGGTGACAGTGGGCACCCCATCCTTTTCTCTGGCACCTTCTCAGTTCCTGGGGAGTTGCAAAGTCAGAAACCAGGATAACCCACAGAGCAGGGTTGAGCCTCCCCCAGAGGGGGCAGAAGAGGGTTACTTCTCTGGATAGGACACCCAGGACACTCCTGCCAACCCATGCACCCAGTTAGCTGTGATACCCACCCTTAGTGCATGTTAGAATCACTTAAGGAACACCTGAAACTACCCACACTTTAAACTCGTTACCGGCAATAAGAACTGACTTCCTACGGATGCAGCTTGGACACCGTATTTTTTTTTTTACAGTTCCCCAGGGAATTTAAATGGGCAGCCAGGGTTGCAAACTACCCACTGGGACTCCCTGGTACAGGGGCCGGGACCCCCATGGAGATGAAAGCTAACATATTTTCTGTTTCTTTCTCCCTTCTCCCTCACAGCTGAGCTAGCAGCCTGTTTACCCTCTTCCTGTCAGTGCCCTAGTTCTACTCTGGACTCACAGGGCTCTCCTGCCCATCCAGCTGTCATGGGGTGGCAGGAGCAGGGGTCCACTAAGCCATGAGTGAAGAAGCCTGACACTTCCAAGAAGCCAGCCAGGCCCAGGTGAAAGAGCAGGGAAAAGATGCTCCAATAGCAATGCCCACTGACCCCTCCCCCACAGCACATCCATGTGGCAACAGAAACATGGCAGAGGGACTTTAGCTCCCCCACTCACCCCAGCACTGGCACTAATTCCCTGGACACCGATCAACAGCAGCTGAGCCTAACCATAGGTGGCGAATGAGCAAACCTTCCTGCACCCCCTCAGGCAGGCGCCCAAGCGTCCATATCCCATCCCATCTGTCCTTCTCTCCAGCCATGCACCTACCCCACTGTTGTCTACTGAGCTCCTCTGAATACCCAAGACTGAGGATGGCGTTTCTCCCACAAAGCCTACGCATGTGGTAGATAATATAATCCCCACTGCACAGGTGAGGGGACCAAGGCTCAAAGGGGAGTGATGGCGTGACTGTCCCTGGACAGAGGCTGAGCCCACCGGGTCCCTGGGCACGGTGGAGCCGGCTGTCTGACTGTCCACCTCCGTCTGGCCAAGGAGTGGTGAAATCCCACAGTGAAAAGCAGCAGGACCATCCGGCGTGGGTGGAGAGCAGAGCTCGCTTGGCGGAGCCAGGGTGCCTGAGCCCTGAGGTCCTCCCTGCGTCTGCTGTGTCTCAGCCTCCTTCCCACCCCCTCTAATGAATATCCACCACTGCAATGAAATTCACCTTAATAAGCACTCGTTAGAAATATGCTAATGGGGAGGAAGCTGATATCATAAGCCCTAAAACCCCAAAGGGAAAAAGAGATGAAAAAAATTCAATATTGAGTTTTGTCTCATTTCAAAGCCACTTTCAAAGTGGCCATAAATCTTCTGTGTGACGTGACATAACCAGATACCGCCAATGGCTGAGGTGTTAATAATAAGCAGTTGCCGGATGCTGAGCCGAATGCATTCAACTTCCCAGTCCTCACTATGTGGAAGAGAGAAGGGACAAGCTAGATCCAACACATCCTATCCAGTCTGCCCACCCTCAGGCCCTGGGATAGAGCTTGTGGCTGTGAGAGGTGGTAGAATGTGCCAGAAGAGCAAGGCTTAGGAATCAGCAAGGCCCACCTTAAACCCAAGCAGAGTTGGGGTTGAACTCCACTAGGAGTGTGGCTCTGAGACAAGACCCTAGTGGACCAAGCCTCAGTTTCTATCTTCAATAGAAAGGTACACCACATGTACCTTGGTCGTTCCTGAGAGCATCGCGTGTGGGTATTGTCTGGCTTAGGATGTGGGTAACACCCTGGAGTCAGCTGGGCTGAATCAAGAACCAGCTCTGTTAATTACTAGCTGAGTGCCTTTGGACAAATGATTTAATCTCACAGAGACTCTGTTTCCTCATCTGCAAAGGGAGATGGTAATTGTATCCACTGTGAAAATGAAATGAGGTAATTACACTTGGTATCTAGCATATTAGAAAAACTCAACAAATAAAGCTGCTATCACTTTTGGGGCAGCAAATCACAACTTTTAATTCCTACAGGTGTTTAACTGCACCCCATCCTACTGGCTGCTACATGGCACACCTTTGTGCCATGCCTTCAAGAGAAATAGACTAGCCAGTGGTTGTCATTTAGATGGGAGTTCCTCATAGTCTAGAATAGTTTGCTTTTAATTTCCAATAAAACATAGGCTGATGTGGGGACTGATGGGGTACAACGTTATGCAGCTCACATCATGTGTGACTTGTCCCTCCCACCCTGGTCTCTAGTCCACCCAGTGTGAGGACTCCATCAACTGTAGCAACATAAGTTGCTAGCAAGTTTTTAGTGCTTTCTCTCAATTCCTACCCCTGATCTGTGGGTGACATTAGCCCACAGCGCACTTTGAGTGGCTGGAAGGCAGGGAGAACAGAGAAGCAGGCTAGCCTTATCAGCCCTCGTCCTGCACTGTTTGGAAAGAACAGCACCTTCTAGTAGAATGTCCTATTGCTTTCTGGCCCTCTTGCCTCCTCTGTGTCTATTTGCTCTGCTTTGGCTTTCTCTAACTACTTCCTACAGTCCTCAAAGCTTCCACCTGAAAATTCAGTGCCACTCCTGAGTTTTTCTGAGGCAGGTATGATGTGGATATCCTTTCTGACCTGGGATTTGGGGAGAATAGTGCCGGTCATAGCTACTAGGCCCTACTCCCTGCATCTCTTCAGTTTCCAATGAGACAAGGGTCAACCTCAGGAATCTCATATGTTGCAACCTAACTTTGTCCTTTTTAAACCCCTACTTCCCACTGAGGTCCAGGCCTTAACAATCTGACTTCTGCATCCATCCCTGCTCCTACATTCTGACTCTTTGCCCTTCTCCCACTGGCATCAACTTACATGGTAGCCCAGCCCAGGGTCCTTACCAGCCTCTTCCCAAGGACTGAATTTATCCACTCATTCACTCAGCACAGAAGCATCTAGCAGTGACAGGCAGGGAGCAGGTTCTGGGTACATAACATGCCGAGTTAGATGCTAATGGAAGAGAATGGGGGAGAATAACTAATAGGAGATAATACCATATGGCCAGGTAGTTACAGTAACTGTGAGAAGGCCCAGACTCCAAGGCCATTGCCAAAGGATCTGGAGAGGAGCATTGGCCAGAAGAAGGGGAATATATGCTGAGACCTGAAGGAGGCAGATGTGTTCACTCCTGCGAGGTCAGGAGGGCTTGAGCACAGGGGGGAAATATGCATCTGAGGAAGTAAAAGAGGCTCCCTTTGGCCAGAGCAGACGATGAAGCAGAGGCAGCACTTGCTGAGCTACAGAGGGGTCTGCTCCAGAGTGACCACAACTTCGTCCTGAAATAAATGGGCAAATACTACAGCAAGGTTTGAGTAAGGGATTGATTTGTCCAGTGTTGTATTTTTCAAAAGATCCTTTCTGAGTTTAAAAAAAAAAAATGGAAAGAAAGTGAATATTCATTAGTAGAGAAATAATTTTTTAATGATGAATCTCTATCCCATGGATTATTTGGCAGCCACTGAAAGGTATGAATGAGAGCAATGCTAATTGAGTTGGAGGGACTGCCAGGAGGTACTAGGGAAGGGAAAAAGTCAGAAGTTAGATAGTATAATTCTGTTTTTTTAATAAAGCAAGGAGTCTGCAAACACACACACGACATGTTCTTGTACGGTCAGAGTTATGTAATATGGAGGAACATAGAGTGGAATGTTGGCAGGGGTCCTCTGAGTGAGCAGGCAGTAAGGGCACGATGCAGGGGGAAAGGGAGAAAGGCAAGCTAAAGATTTTTTTCTCAAAAGGAATAAGTTAAAAAACCAAGTATGCTAAGACCACATTCATGTGAATTTATTTATGTGCAGACCTCAGCTTATCTGCTCCTTCTTCTGTTCAGTGCCCCTACTCAGGTTCCTTTGGCAGAAGACCCAGAATGTAAAAAAGAAGTGATGGGGGAATAATTTAGCAATCTTCATGGACTGGAGAGACGGAATCAGATGGGTCAGGGTTGAGACAGGCAGAATAGGGGCTGCTATAGTGAGCCAGAGGCACAATGTCCCTTTACAGTCAAATCTCTGGACCTCACCAGCTAAGCCCATGCCCACCCCAGGAGTTGACCTACACCCAGGTCCACATGCCCTTCAGTCACCCTCCCCCACCTCTACTCCCTCCTGCCCACCCAGAGACCTTCCCGGAGGGAAGGCCTGGCAGTCCCGGGTACATCTCTCCTGGCTAGCTAGTGATGGGGGGTGGGGGAGGGAACTGGAGGGTGGCAGGGTTGTGGGTGGGTCTGGAGTCATGTGTCTGTCTTCCCTACCCTTGGGAGTCCAGGATCAGACATCCCTGACATGTTAGAACAGAGGCTGCTTGAGGCAGGCACACTCTCCTCCACTTCTTCATGCCCACGGAAGGCTCAAATAAAATGGCTGCTCTTGGACCACGCTCTGCCATGTGTAGTGGGATGCCCTTGGTCAAGTCACCTTATGGTTCAGCCTGCAGAGCTGCAGGGGATGCTGGAAAGGCTGGCAGCTGCCTAGGTCAGGACAGGGTGAGTCTGTGCCCAAATGAGAGTAGCTCCCTCAGCCTCCTTCTCTCCCCTCTGCTCTGGGCAGGGTCTTTCCCAGCCCTCACCTCCCTCTCCAGGAAACTATAACCAAGACACGGGCATCCAGGAGTGTCACTGACAGAGAACAGTTGATCAGCATCAATCAACTCTCAGAAATGCCCTGAGAGCCATTTAGGAAAACCCTTTGTGGGTGGCAGGTCACAAGGCCAATATTCTGACTGGTCATGTGACCCGGAAAATCTTCTGATCTTCCCAGTCCTCAGTTTCCCCATCTGTAAAGTGGGGGTATGAGCAGGACCAACTTTAAGGGGTCTTTGTGAAGATAAAAGGAGTTGGGGCAGCCATGGAAGCTTTTCAAAGAGTACCATTGGTAGGGGTGTCCATGGCTCGCTCCACCTTAGATAGTCAGCCCTCTGTTCCCACCTACAGGGACCATCCTGAGCTGGGCCATCCACACCCCCCATTTTCATTACTCAGAATGCAGCCTACTGGGGTAGGCTGAGTGGGAAGCTAACTGTCACGTAATTACAAAGGTTAATTGCAGGATTCAACAACAAGAAGGAGGGAGCCCAGCCCACTCATAAATACAGCCGATTAAGAAACAAGCATCATTTTGTAATTATGCCACTGACAGAAACACACCATCCCACTTAGCAGTCTGAGCCAGGCGGGGAGTTCCCCCAGATACTCCACTGATGCCCCCTCCACAGGGGTTTCTACATCCCCATCAGACCTCAGTGGTATCACCCAGTATTGTGTTCTTCAGAAGCAGCAAGTGGCCTTGGGCCTAGAAGGAGGTCCACCCTGCTGCTTCCTTGAAGCAGTGCCCGCTGGAGTCCCTAAGAAGTCAATTAACAGCATCTGGCTAATTAAAGCAAGATGTTACATTTCACTCGTTGTCTCAGTCAGAGCTCCTCAGGAGCCTGAGAGAAGGAGCCCCCACGTCCCAACCAACTCCCCCTTTCATGTGGCTCCAGGGAGACAAAGTTTCTCTGATCCCTTTGAAAGCTGTGGTCCCAGAAGCCCCAGAGCAGCAGGCCAGGCCACCCAAGGGAGGACTGCAGTTCAAAGCCAGCCTGGTGGGCACGGGGGGGGGGGTCCAGTTGGGATTGAGAATAATTAGGGCATTCCAGACCACAAGAATCAATAACATAATTAACAAATATTGTGCTATTCCTCAGAATCTTGCTACAAATTATGCTGTCTTTGATCATACAATGTTCCCTGACTGTTAATGACATGTAATGTTAATTACCAGAGAAAGGGAACAACTCAGAATGAAGACTACCTTGGAGATTAACTTTTCTTTCAGGAGTGGCAGAGCCTGTGAGGGGGGGCTTTCCCCATATTGAGGTGACATGTAACCTCAGAAAGCCCAGCTCCCTTGTCCCAGGGGCGCCAGAAACACACCATCCCTTAAGAAGAGGATGACTAACACAGAGTAGACATCCTATAAAGGCAGGAAGGAAGGCAGGAAGGAAGGAAGGAAGGCAGGCAGGAAGGAAGGAAGAAGGAAGAGATTCACCTGTTAAGATCTTTGGAAATGAGGGCAGGAAAATTTGTGAGTCATAACCTAGTCCCATTTTTTCTAAATAGGGATATTGAGGCTCAAAAAGAGGAAGGGACTTTCTAAAGTCACACCCCTTGTCCCTAAGTTGGGATGAAGACTTAAATGTCAGAGGATCAGTCCCATCCCTATCACCATTAACCACTTTGTTATTTGGTAGAAGTTGGGAAAGATTCAAGGGACAAAGAAAAAATATATTGGAGGTAAGGAGGAACCCATAAAATGTACTGGGAACATTTCAGACATGTCTAGCCTCACACCTTTGACCTACTTGCAATTCCCCCAAGTAGGAATGGATACCCCAATCAGCTAAGACATCCCCTATAACAAAGGCTACATGCAGGAAACCGCAGAACCATGATCTAGGTTTTCAGAGAAAAGTCTCTGGGTTTCTCCCAAATCCAGAAGAGAAGTCAGAGTGGAGAAATGGGCCACCACACCCCTCCACTTGGCACCCACAAACCACCACTGCACAGTCTGGGGTTGAGTCCCCAAGAAAACCAAGGCCTCACTACCTGAACTGCCCTCTACCATAGGGAAGGCAGGGACTCAGAACAAAGTGCCCTGCAGCCCTGGGACATTGGCTTCCAGTCCTGCTCTGTCACCATTCACAGACAGATCACCCCCTTCTCTGGTCCTGGGTTTCTTAATCTGTCAAGGGCGGTCACCACCTCAGGTAATCACTACTCTTTCCGGGCTGATATCCTGGATTTGATAGGATAAGAGAAATCTCTACCTCTTAGTCTGTTGGAGTCCTCAGTTTCCCCTCTTGCCCACTCAAGAATGTCTGATTTCCTACAGCAAATGCCTCTCCCAGGGAGAACAGGCCATTAGGTATGGTTGACTCCCTCAGTTCCCAATGGAGAATTGCTCCAAGCAGCTGAGGGAGAGGAATCCCCAGCTCAGGGAGCCCAAGTCCACCTCCCCTTTTCCCCAGGGGCCAGGAGGAAAACTCCCAGCTCCATTCACAGCAGGGCAGAGAGCAGGCTCTGGGAGGGTAGGACAAGAAGAGTATAGGATATAGGAGTCAGTAGGATATAGGAGTCAGTACCTCCCCACCCCATTGCTGCCTAGATGTTCCTCTGTCAGAGCCTGGTACCCACCTCAAAAGCAATCACAGGCATTAAGAGGCACAATGGCCTGGCCCAGGGCAGAGTGAGGAGGGTTCAGGCAGATGCTGCTGTATGACAGCCCTAACCCTCCTGCCTTCCGAAAGCCAGGCCCCAAGGATCCAGTCTTAAGAGCCACCTGCCTGCTGCATGGAGTCTTGCTTCAGGAAGCGGAAGAAGCCCAGCTCCGCCACACCACCTCACCCACCCACAACTCCAGCTCCTAGTTCAGCTTGGACGCTGCTCGGTCCTCCAGGAAATGTGGGCCCAATCACCAGGGATGGTGGGGTGATGGCCGAGCAGGTTTCTGTGTGTTGGTGCCCCCACTTGTTTAACAGAAGAAACCCACTTTCATCTCAAGTCACATCTTTCCCTTCAAGGCATCTTTAGTGCTCTCATGGGGTAGAAGGGCTCCAAGGAGGGCCCCTATTTTTCAGAGACAAAATAAAGACACAAAGATCATGAGTCACTCAATGCAGGGTCAGGGACAGAACCCAGACCCTCCCTTCCTCCCACCCTACTTGCACTGACTCAGGACTTGTCTGTGCTGTGTAAGTCATCTCCCAGCATCGTTTCCAGGGCAGAGAAAGTAGAGAGACTATTTTGCAGCTTGGTAACCCAGAAGGCTGGGCTTACCCTGACATCTGATAAGCCCCACCTAGGATCCTGGAAGGGTGGGGTGAGCCTTGTCCTCCCCGAGTCCTTGCTCCTCAGTACAGTGGCGCATGACCATGCTCCCCCTGGACATTCCTGTGTTTGAAGTTTTCACGGAGAGAACCACTGGCTTCCGGAAATCTCTGCGTCCTTGACAGGAGAATGTACACTGAGGGAGGCACATGCCTGAATTAGGACACCCACCACTGACTGCCTGTCCCCATCACTTTTGTTTTTTGTATGGTTTTTTTTTTTTTTTTTTAGAGGCATGTTTTATTTATTTATTTGTTGGTTTGTTTGTTTGTTTTGTTTATACATGCACTGGGTACAGTCAGAAGCGCGGGAGGGTGAGAGAATTCACCAGAGCCAGAGCGGGGAGCAGAGCAGGCAGAAGGACCGAAGTACACTGCTGAGGGGAGCAGCGGGCGGCAGGAGAGGTCCGTGTGCCATGTGGGACCCTCCTCTGGTGGCCGGGGAGCAGCCGGGGATCGAACCAGCGCTGCAGAGGCTGCGTGCAGCTTCGCAACCCAGCGCTCAACCGCTGCGCCACCGGGGAGGCCCGTATGTTTTTTTTTTTTTTTAAGATATATTTATTTATTTATACAAGCACTGGGTACAGTCAGAAGCGCGGGAGGGTGAGAGAATTCACCAGAGCCAGAGCGGGGAGCAGAGCAGGCAGAAGGACCAAAGAACACTGCTGAGGGGAGCAGCGGGCGGCAGGAGAGGTCTGTGCACCATGTGGGACCCTCCTTTGGTGGCCGGGGAGCAGCCGGGGATCCAACCGGCGCTGCAGAGGCTGCGGGCAGCTTCGCAACCCAGCGCTCAACCACTGCGCCACGGGGGAGGGCCCCCATCACTTTTGAACAGCGCATACCCCAGGGGCTAGTGAGCCCAATTGGCAGCAGTCTGGGCCCCAGGGCATGGGTCCCCCCAGGAACAGGCCATACCAGAGGAAATCCAGACCTTAGAGGAGATCACTCCTCCCCGGGGAAACCCCTGCCCACAGGCTGATCCTCTGTGTGCTTGGAATCACCTCCCTGATGGGGCGCTCCCCCTTCCTTTGTCCAGGACACCTCCAGCCCTCACTCCCTGCCTCTCCCCGCACCCTACCCCACCATCTTCTGTGGGGAATCTCTGACACAGACACTGTCCTCTCTACTCAGGCCTGCTGCTTTCCACCCAGGCTTTCAATTCTTCAGGGGACAGGGCCCTTATTTATTTGGCATCCATGTTCCCCACAGCACTGACTTGCAGCAAACAGGTGATTGATAAAAGCTCTTCAGTGGATGGGCAGATGAAAAGAGTGAAGCAGGTTCACTTTGGCTTGATGAAATGCCCATGGTGTGATCTCAAGAAGCACTTTGTTTCTTTGGCCATCATATATGACCCCCAGGTGCGCCCAGGTACAGAGGAGCCACTTCTCACCTAGGTTTCAGGAAGAACCTGGAGCATTGAGAAGTAATGGATCTGGGACTATGGAGTCCAGAGAGTGGGCTCAAGCCCCTGTACTGTTTTTCCTGCTGAGCTTGCTTCCTGAGCAATCTGCCGCTTCTCTCCAAACCTCAGTCACCTCACCTGGCAAGTGGCAGATAAGGTAACGGGATCCCAGGCATATCAAGCGCCTGGCACAGGGCCTCGCCCATAGAAGATGCTCCCTAAATGCCAGCTCCCCTCCTCCCACTGGCTGGCTCTGGGTTCCAGTTCTGGCTCTGGTGGTGGGTATCAGCAGCTCCAGGGAACAATGCTCAGCCACCTGCCAGCCCCTCTCCCTGAGAACGGCCACCCCTTAAACTGGGTGACTCACTAGTGCCCCAGTGGCCTGCTTCTCCCACAACAAGCAACCCTCCTGCTCTGACACCTCATAATGAGCCCCTTTGTGTGACACCAGCAGCACCAGCAGGCGTGGCTGGAGTAAATGATAGTGTAACCCCTGCTACCCAAAACAACAACATCATAACTGTCAGAGCAATTTTCCACCTCAGCAGTTTAACACCTGAACTGTTGTGAGCTCCTTTCTCTTCCCTCCCTCCTCCCTGCTCCTGCTCCCTCTCTCTCCGTCTCGCTGCACTGAAGTCAGTCTGGCTCACAGCCATCTTCTCCAGAATCAGTGGCAAACAGTGTTTGCCCCCAAGAGCCAAGGGGCTACGGAATTAATCAGCACACAGAGTCTTCAGAGAAGACAGGAAAGGAAAAGCCCACAGACTCAAATATCCAATCTAGCATCTGTCAACATCTGGGTTGTAAATAATCCAGGGATTTTAAAAGGATTCCAATGTTAGACTGCCTCCAACTCCCTGGCATAAAGATGCGGTTATTAATTTTTATTTACTGGGATCATATTTATTTTCCTAGAATATGAGGCAAAGTGCTGGGGGGATGTGAGAAACAGACACCTCTAAAATGTTACCTCTCTGTTGGGAATCTGCCAGAAAAAGACACACAATTGGAGTGATGGTTAAAATCGGAACAACTGGTGGGGCTGAGGAACTGACCAATTGCCCTCCCTCCTGTATGCCTCTAAGTCGAAGGATCTTGATGTGGTCTCAGTGGGGGTGAGTCCTGGGGAGACACTGGGGTGGTGGGCAGGTAACCGTTCCTCAGGGACCTGGGAAAGCAACTCAGCTATTTACCAACCAGTATGAAGTATTTCAATATTTCAGTCTCAAATCTCAATCTCTCTCTCTTTCTCTTCTGTCTCTCTTCACCACCACCCCCCACCCACGCCACCCCGCCATGGAAACTCCCCATCATAGTCTTTCCCCAGGTAACTTTCAAGTTCTCTGACAGCCAACAAGATCCTTCAGGAGAACCCAGGGATCAAATTGGAATCACAGAGTCCAATGTTAAAGGTAGAAGAGATCACGAAGATGATAGATGTGAAAAATGAGGCAGCTCAAGTGGGACTAATGGGCAGGACCTGCGTGGGACCTCAACCCACTCAGTGCTCACTGTGCTGGTCTTTCACCAGAGCCTACCAGTCACAGGTCACTGCCCTGTGCTCTCATCAGGTGGGTGGCAATGCACAGCCATGTCCCACTCTCTCAGAAAAAGCTCAGAGGCAGGATCACAGGAGAGAGCCCCTCAGCTGAAACCTTTGCCTGTATCAGCCTCAAGGTGAGGGCAGGGAGAGTAGAACAGGAAAGAAGCTGGGCAGACCATCCAGAGATCAGAGATCGGAGCTCCAGGCCATTGTGAACCTCATGCCAGAAAGCACTCACATTTCCTGTCTTAGTCAATAGCTGGGGATCTTAAAGGCCAGAGAGCACTGAGGACAACAAACAGGGGCCAGCAGCAGCCTTGACACAGGCAGCAGCATTTTCTCCCTACTGGTCTGACACAGGGAGAGGTGGCAGAGCAAAGGGGTGCAACATGGGCCACCAATTGTGTCTGACTCTCAGAGAGGCCTGAGTCATGGAGGGTGAGGCTCCCTGAAGTGTTGGAACCAGTGACCCCCAAGGTGCTGGGGAGAGGTTGCTGGAACACTGATTCTGCAATTTGAAGTCCTCTGAAGAGGCGGTGTTGTGGTAAGGGAATGATGTTCAGTCTCAAACATTCCACAGAGTACTATAGAACCAGCATGCAGAAGATGCTAGGAGCTATCAGAACCAGCAAGGCTCAGGAGATCCTGGCAGCGAAGGTGTCTGAGCCAAAGCTGCAGGGTCCTGTCCAGGGCTGCTGTGAGAAGTCCGCATACTGAGCAGAAAGTTGGTTCGGGGCCTCTGAACTACTTCCAAAAGGAAGAATCTGGGAGTCCAGGCCACATATGCTGAGGGGACCAGATGTGTCCCCAAAGCACGGACAAGCACAAGACATCTGACCCAGCAGCTTCCTCAAGGGGTCCCAAGTGGGAAGGAGCAAGCCCTGCTCTACTCTGGGGCACCATCACCCTCCTCCATCATTATTTGTAAAAGCTGTGGTCACCATGGAAGGAATTCAGAGTAGAGAGAAGGTGGAAACTGGAGGTGGGGTGGGTCAGTGGGGAGGCAATTGCCAGGAGAGATATGATGTGGCTATGCCAGGAGGAAGCAGTGAAGGTAGGGAGAGGAAATCAGATTTGGACTACATATCAAAAGAAAAATCAACAGAATTTGCTGAGAGCTGCAGAGGAATGTGAAAGAAAGAGAAGAATAAAGGATGACTTTTCAGTTTCTTAGTTTGAGTCTATGAAGTGGGGAAGGTTGTAGGAGGGGCAGGCTGTGGTGGAGATCAGGTTTGGGCATGTTAAATTTCTGGTGTCTACTAGACATCCACATGGAGATTGAGTAGGAAGGGAGAAACACAATTCTGGAAGGTATGGATAAAGCCAAGGCTGAAATGAAACATTCGGGAGTGGTCTCCAGCTAATAGATGCTACTTAAGGCCACCAGACTGGAGGACATCAGCAAGGGCGTGAATAGATGGGCCCTGGCCCCTTCACCTCTGTCTACATCCCATCCTGTCTTCGGGGTGTGCTTTCTTCTCACACTCACAAATCCTGTATCTGGAGAAATGTGTTCAACCAGAAGAAACGGTCTGCCTAAGGATATAGAGCCAGAGGGCAGTGAAGGGAGCCCCATGAAGGCCCAGCCCCATCCCTCCCATTAGGCCATGAGTCAGAGGCGGCCAGCGTGAGCTCCTGCCTCTCAAGACTCCCACCTTTCTTCACATGCTGAGGTGGGAGACCCGGGAAAAGACTCTGAGCCAGCCCCATGCTCCTTCCAGATCCTGTGACTATGGTAAAGTCTTGGCACCTCCCTGAGCCTTATGACTCCCCATTAGTGGAAATGAGGCCAACACCCTTTTCATCCTGCGCAGGAAGACACATGTACACAGACAAGGCACGTGTTGTCATACACAGGGACATCGCCACGCACAACACTGCCACCCGCCCTGCTCAGGCTCCCGAGCGAGCCAGCTCATCCACTCCCAACTGGTAGAACAGAACAAGTCTTTGAATGAGAAAAAGAAAACCCAACTTGGCCGGAACTTGTCAAAGAGAGGGAAGAGGCACAAGCGTCCTCTCCCACCATCACACCTTTTATTCATCCCATATCATGTGTCACAGCAGCTACCAGATCCCGCCAAACTGGCCACAGGAAATCAATTCCTGGGGGGGCACCTACAATGTGCAAGGCTTTGTGCCAAGTATTCTCTCTAGTCCCCCAGTGTCCCCACCCACCACCCGGCAGCAACTCTGGGCCTGGAATCTCCTGCCATCTCTGCCCCCATTCCCTGCACTATTGTCACTCGAGAGGACATTGTTGGAAGCACTTCAGCGGGACTCCCAGCCCCCAGCACCTGTCCTGAAGATGCCTGACGGAGGAAGATAAATATATTTATAATATACAGCAAAGTGAATAACAAAGAATTTATATAGTTGTCTCTGACAAAGCTGACAAGCCAGGGCTGGCAGCTTTAATCAGTTCCCAGCTGAGCCCAGGAAATCTGCAGGAGCACAGCTCTGACCTTTTGGGCCGGTTTCTAAAGGGAAGGTTAAAGTTTTGTTGCAGAGTATTTTTTTTTTAATTTTAAATGAAAGAGGGGTGTGAGGTTGTACATACACGCCAGACTCCGAGGTGGTAATGGGAACACAGGAATAGGATTTTATTTTAAATTAATCCACGGATATACCTCCCGCTGCTGCTCCTCTGAAATGTTTTGCTCTCTGGGTGAGACACAGCTTTTCCCATTTGTTGGATGAAATACTTGCTTGCGTGAACGACTTGCAAATGGGCTGAAAATGCGTGTGGCTGCAGATTCCAAAGATTCATTTTTGATAAATACATTGCCAGAAAAGGGACTTAATATCTAGACTGTCATTCTTAAGCACTGCATCTTCTTTGTCCCTCTAACTAGGACTGTAGGGGACATTGGCAAGTCCCCAGGTGGTGTCACCCACAGGAATTTCTTGTGTGCAGAGTCAATAGTCAGGAGCTTTGTGAGGAAAGCTAATGAAATTTGGTTTATTTTTTTTTTTAAATTTTATTTTTATATTCCCCCATACAATTGCAAACGCCCCATTCTGACCCCAATCCTTCCCCTCCCGCCCCCCACCCCCCAAAAAGTGTCTCTGGTTCATAGTTTTTTGTTGATTTTGATTTTCACTTTCTTATATTCATTTTCCTGGTCCCTTATTTAAGTTTTCTAGATTCCTGCTAAAATGCAGCCTACCATTTAAAAATTCTCCTTCTCCAAAGGCAGGCTTCATGAAACACACCCTCCTCTTCCAATCAGATGGAATCATCTGGAATAGCCTAGCAGCTTCCTCAAAGCCTGTCTGCTCTATCCCTCGGACTGAAAACAGGACTGAGCGATGCCAGATTTTGGCAATAGCTGCTTCCCTTGGGGAGTGACAGCCCTTTGCACCCCACCTCTGAATCAAGCTCCTGGACCTGACTGCATACCAGAATCATCTGGGGTAACATAGGAGAAAGGAGATCTTACAAGGTCCAGGTTCCTGGGCCCCCACCTAACCCCATAGGTGAGAGGATCCAGAGCCGGGGTTCAGGATGCCAGCCTTTGAATGTGGATCCAGGATCCTAACAGGCAGCCAGGTTTAATAAGCATGGACCCCACCAGCCCCCATAAGATAAACAGTGGAAAAATCACTGCTCCTCAAATATTCCCTTCGCTTTCAGTGCTAAAACTTCCCCTTCAGAGAGAGGCCTGTTTCTATGGCACTCCCCACTCAAGCAAGAACCCATGTTTTAAAACATGCCAGACAACCAGCTCCAATTTCCATCTAGATATTTCTAATCTTCCACCCTATACCTTCTCAACTCTACCTTTTCAGACATATTCAAATTGCATCTCTTTTTATATATTCTTCATAGGCTGGGAATAAGTGTCACATATCTGATAAAGGGTTAATATTCAAATATATGAGGAACTCATACAACTCAGAGCAAAATAACAAAAATAACAATAATCCTATTTCAAAACAGGCAAAGGACCTAAAGAGACACCTTTCCAAAGAAGACATCTAAATGGCCAACAGCCACATGAGAAGAAACTCAACATCACTAATTATCAGGGAAATGCAAATCAAAACCACAATGAGATATCTATCTCCTCACACCTGGCAGGCTGGCCATCATCAAATAGGCAAAAAATAACAAGTGTTGATGAGGATATGGAGAAAAAGGAGCACTGTTGATTGAATGTAAATTGGGACTGCCACTACAGAAAACAGTTATCTATATGAAAACATTATTTTTTTTCTTCAAAACTTTAAAAGTAGAACTGCCATACGATCCAGCAATCTTATTTCTTGGTATAACCTGGAGGAGTAAAACCACCATCTTGAAGAGGTAAGTGTACCTCCATGTTTACTGCAGCATGATTCACAATGACCAAGACAAGGAAGGAACATGTGTCCAAGGACAGGTGAATGGATATAGGAAATGTGATAAATTACAGGTGCAGATACAGATGTGAATGTAGATATCTATATGGTGAATATTATTCAGCCATAAAAAGAAGGCAATCCTACCATTTGCAACAATGTGGATCAATTCTGAAGGCATTATGCTAAATGAAATAAATCAGAGACAGACAAGTACCATGTGAACCTATTTATACATGGACTCCAAAACATCAAACTCATAGAAAGAGAGATTAGAATGGCGATTGCCGGGCCGGGGGTAGGGAAATGGGAATATGTTGATCAGAAGGTTACAACAATCCAGATACAAGATAGATAAGTTCTGGAGATCCAATGCACAGCGTGGTACCTTTAGTTAGCTCTATACTATATGTTTGAAAGTCGCTAAGAGTAAATCTTAGCATTTGAGAAATCTCAAATGTTCTCACCACATACACACACATAAAGGTAACTATGTGAGGTGAGGGAAGTGTTAACTAACCTACTGTGGTAATCATTTCACAATACACTCATGTATAAAATCATCACATTGGACATCTTAAACTTATACAAACTTATATGTCAATTATAACTCAATAAAGCTGGGAGTGGGATTTAATGCCCTGCCTCCTAAGTGATTCATTTTAAACTGTTGTTTAGGGCTTAAAATTCAAACTTAGTCCAATTTTCTGAATGAGGTTTGAATTTATTCTTTGAGACTTGACCTTGCAGAGACGTTCCATGGGTTTCAACTTAGTTTGAGCAATGATTCTAAATCTGTCAGATTTATGAGAGTTTCTATGGGCATAACAAACCTCTAACAATCCTCTAGCAACTCCCAGGCCATGGAGTTAGCAGTCCTGTGTTCTTTCCACAGCAAGGAGCTCCATGCATCTGCAAGAACCTGCCTGAAATACTCCAGCCCACTGGATGCAGAGCCTCTACTTAAAAATATCCAGTGATGGGGAACTCACTACTTCCAGGGGCAGGTCCATCCCTCCACTGTCAAGGAGTGAGGACAATGTTGTACAAGGCATGGGGCTCTGGAGAGCATCGGCTGAGTGATGGGGGCACAGGGCGGGTGAGTTAGTGACAATGCACAGTGGATCCCGTTCTCCTATTATCCACTGAGCCCATCCTGAATCACTTCTTTCCATCCTCCCCCCACCCCACCCCACCCTGAGCTGTGCCCAGAAGCCCCAGAGCCCAAGAAGGACTAATAACCCCAGAAATGAATAAGTCGTCCCCTGTCCTGAGGCGTGGGGTCACTGATGGTGCTTCAAATCCATCCTTTTAAAGTTTGGAGATGAAATCCTTCTAGGTTTTTCAGGATCCTGACTTGTTCTGCAACTGTGGTCACTATAGACTCATCTTCTGCACAATCCAGACACATCCCATACCACAGCTGGACACTCAGTGACCTCAAGTACATAAGAGGACAGAAGAGACAAGATGCAGACCCAGGTACTAGTCCTAGAGGAACCACGGTGACATGCCAGACCACAGGGTGGACCTGTCACAGGTCTTGGTGAGTGGTGCCCTTTGGGCAGAGCTTTGACAAGAAGAATCCTGAGTTGGATTCCATAAGGTGAGTGGAGGAAGGCCAGCGAGGCCCTAGAAGAAAGCACAGTGGTCACTAGGACCTAATACCAGCTCCCTGAGGACAATGCCAGTTAGACTAACCACAGTTCTTCCAGATCAGGAAAAGGCAGAAGATAGCCTAAGGAATCTTCTGAAAGACTTTCAATAGGGTATCTTTCATGATACAGCCATTCCTTTCCCCATTTTTCTTTGCTAATGGAACTCCAATTTGCTTATATGATGGATGGAGACTCTTTCACCTCAAGAGAAGCACCAGTCCCAAAGGATGAGATAAGATTAGTGATCTCATCGCCCTTGGCCAGTGATTAGTGTGAGGGTGGCAATGTCACTGCTCTGGTGAGGCAGTGTATCAAGAAATTGGCTAGGGAGAACTCTCCTAAATAAAAGGACAAAGCCTTCTGAAGAAAAGCCTCCTTCTCTCCCCACTTCCTGCCTGGAACATAAATGTGATACCTAAGGGTGCAGAAGCTGTTTTGTAACCATGAGGAAATGGCCAGGCATGGCAGAGTCAGAGGGGATAAAAAGCTTAGATCGTTAGGACACGGTGGAGCCATTTTGCCAACCTCAGCTACTCAACCACCAGAAACCTTGCCATGTGAGAAATAAATACCTCTGTTTGTTTAAAATATTTGAACTGGTGTGGGGAAATCTTTTATTTGCAGTTGAACTCACTGCTAATACAACATCCATATGGGTAAGATAGAAATATAATTAGTAATGTCATTCACTCATTCAACAAGTACTTGTTGAGTGTCAAGGCACTGTCCTAGGCACTAAAAGGACACTCACACACACATGCGTGCACACACACACACACACATGCACACTACTACAAATATGCACCCCTTTGACCTTGAGTCCCCTATATTCTTGTGGGGAAGAAAAGATGATTAAGAAAATAGATACCACCTCTAAATCAAATGCAGTATTGTAAAGCAATGCTACCTCAATTAAAATAGATGATTGATAGATGAAAATTAGACATAAAAAGTATATATTATGTGGTGATAAGTATTACAGCAAGCATGGAAACAAACTCTGGTCATGGAATGCCAGAGTTGGTAGAGGTAATTGCAATTTGAAATAGAATGGTCTGGAAGACCTCAGTGAAAAGGTGAGGTCTGAGCAGAGGCCAGAGGAGAAGGACCAGCCACACAGGTGTTGGGTAGAAGTGGTCCAGGCAGAGGGGAGTGAGCCTGCACAGACTGACAAGGAGAGCCCCACCCTCCTGAAGTTGGCTTGTGGTCACAGGGCTTGCCCCCAATCCAGGCCTAGGTTCTTCAACTCATTTCTCAATGACTTTCACAAACACCTATATTACAGGCTCACAGATCCTTGAATAACATGAAATCTGACAGAGTTGGATGAGGATCTCAAAAGATCTTGACAGGCTGGAGCAATGGAATGAATGAGAGAAGATGAAATGTAACATGGATGGATGTAAGGGGCTACACTTTTGATCCAAAATATCAACAGCACAGCCCTGGATGGGGAAAGATGCAGCAACCAGATGAGGGAAGAAAGCACAGGAGTATTCCATGGCAGAAAACTCAACAGAAGAATATTTCACTAGTAAAGTTAACAATGACACCTCCATCTATTTCTCAATGGATGTGTTTTAAATGAGGGTTATGGCAGCCCCACTCTCCCTGCAAAGGTTGGACCAGATGTTGTTGGAGGCTGGAGTCCAAGTCAAACAGAGAGGTAAGAGTCCATACGGGGTTGAGATCAGGCTGAGAAGACTTGAGATCACCTCTCTGAGGAAGAATCTAGGAAGCTGGAGGAGTGGCTGCTTGGAAGGACACCCATCCCCTCTCTTAATTGCACATATTTGGGGAGCAGCTATTATGAACCAATCACTGGTTTTGGGAAATACACAAGTGCCTTCACAGACCATCAACACCAGCAATGACACCCGGGGCTTCCACACTTTAGAAAAGAAGTATGAAGTAAGAATCAAGAAAGCTGATACCATTCGCTGCTACACACAAATATGTATGTGCATAGATGTGTAAAATAGAAACAAAAGTTCCACAAAGTTCTTTTACCTTTACCACACATAGGCAATCAACTATTTTCTATTTTCTTATTTTAAAAATGTGATTTGGGGCCCAGTGAATTGATTCTATGACCCTCTCACAGTCTGCAATGTGGAAACACTGAACTACACTGTGGTAAATGCCACAGGAGCTAGGGGAGCAGAGATGAGGGATCAGCACTGACCTCCTGAGAAGTAAGGTGTGAGACTAGAAAAGGAGTTAGGAGACAACCAGGCAATTTTTTAAATAAAAAACAGCCCAGTGGTAGTAATGGGTATATAACAATGTGAATGTATCCTAATGCCACTGAACTGTATACTTAAAAACCGTTAAATGGTAAATTTTACGTTATGTATACTTTATCACAGCAAAAATTATTTAGACTTAAAAAGAGAGACTGAGAGAGAGGATGGTCCACAGTCATTGCCTTTAAATTGTGTAGCTTTGGGAAAACTATACAGCACTATAAAAGATGGAGCCATTGCCACAGGTAACAACATGGCATTACACCAAGCTCAAGAAGCCAGGTGCAGAGTGCTAACTGGACAATTCCATTCAGACAAGGTTCAAGAACAAGCAGAGCTTACATATGGCAACAGAAGCAACAGATGAGAATCATCTCTGGGACAGGAAATGGTATTGACTGAAAAATGGCATGAGTAATCCCTCAGGATAATAAAAATATTCTATATCTTGATGGGGGTGGGGAGGGCCACCCAAGTATATCCATTTGTAAAAATTCATCTATCAACCCATCTATCAGCAGAGGGGAGCGCTTTGCTCCCCTAGTTCCTGTGGCATTAGATTTATACATTTTACTGCTTGTAAATTATTCCTCAACAGAAAAGGAAAAAAAAGAAAATATTTTTTAAAGGAATGGAAATGAATTTTAAAACAAAACATGATAGAATCATATCTTGGTAAAGATTAAGTTCAATAGGAGAAAAGGCCAGAGAGAAATTTAATAATAAAAACTATACCTCCTATATATAGGGGAGAGATCCAGCATGACTAACTCCTACCCTTGCAAATCACCCACAAAAATTCATATATATATATGGTTGAATACAACCCTGTAACAATGTTCATATGTGCTAAAGTTTGAAACCACTGGATTCAACAAAGGCTAAAACAAAGGGAACATTGAGGCACAGGTGCCAGAGCCTCTAGCCACTCATATTTTCTGTGATTGTCACATCTGTGGTGGGAGCAGGGGCAGGAGGGAGAAGAGCAGATGGCTTATGTCCTCCCATCCAGGTTCATTGCATCTTGATTTAATATTGAGCCACTAGAACATTTTTTGTTATATAAAACTGATTTGTTATAGTGAAAATTAAATGAGCTGGGTTCTGCAGCTAGCAGAGAAGTTAAACACAACCATTACTCTATCTTTAGGTTTCTTCTGTTTGACCCCAAGGAAGAGAAATAAGATGGAAATGTTTCCAGCTTGAAAGAAGAGCTTGTGAACTGAAATGCAAGAACTCCCCAAAGATGGATGGGCTGATGGATAGTAAGCTCCCCATCTGCAGAAGGAATGCAGAGGCTAAACATTTGTCAGACCAAGTAACCTTTAGAGGCCCCTTCCAGCCTGGAGCTTCCGAGCTGGCCAGATCTCCGGGCTCCCTGTTCTGGGCACGTCCCCTCTGCTCGCAACTGCCTTGACAATGAGATGTAGAGCTGGAGAGAGGGACCTGCCAGGAACTCCAGGTGGTTGTGCTCATAGAGGATTGGTGTGCCGCCCCTGAGGATTTACAGCCTTCCTCCTGAGTTATGGGAAGGCGGGCGGAGCCTATAAAAAGGAGCCATCCAGGCTGTGTGCTGCACGGGGCATCAATCAGCTGCAGTCTGACCACTGGAGCAGAGTGGAGATCAGTCTGCTGGTTTCTCACCTATAAATTCTCCCTACCTGCACAAGAGGAGCAGATGTGTCATATTTAGAAGAACTCATGCCACAGTTTTAATTCTGGAGATGCATGTGGGGGTTGAGGGAATATGAGGGGGAAATAACCCTAAATGTGACCTCGGCTGATCATCTCTTTCCCTCCTGTCCTATCCCTAAGTGAGCTGAGTGAGCAGATGAAAAGGGACCTATACCTGGTAGCATGTTTACTGGATTGGAGTAGGGTCCAATGTAGCTTGAACAAGATTACAAACCCTGAGCTGGAGTCCTCATACCTACTTCTGGGGATGAGGAGTGGGTATCCTTCCTGTAGCAGCTATAAAAGTGCCAGGAAAGACAGAAAGCAGGAATGCTGTAGATGGACAGAAAAGAGCAAATCCACCCTGGAGCCAGAGTGGCACTGCACAACTCTGTAGGCATTCTTCATTTCACTGCCAACGTGAATGGAATTGTGCAGTGCACAGCCCAGGTGACTGCACACATCATTCCTACTGGTCCTACACCAAAGTTATTTCTTTTTGAGGATGGGGTAGTGGAGAAAACACTGAACCATGAGTTATAGAACCCAGCTTCAAGTTCTACCTTCACCTCTGACTTGCCCAGGGTGCTGGGCAAGTGCATCACTTTTTGAGTCTTAATATCCTCATCTGTATAAGGCGAACAATAATTCTTATCCTGCTAAATCTTTCTCACCAGCTCTGTCATGTCTCCTGTGGGCTTTATGAAGTTTTGGACAGAGGGAAACTTCTATCAATAACCCTTCCAAAGCCCATTCAGAGCCCAGTCACACTTCTTAACCAGCTTTTAAAAACTACCATCCTGTCTTTCTAAGGGCCATACCTTTCTGGGCCAGAACCTGTAAGCATTGACAGGATTTATAGCCATGCATAAGGTGCTCCATAATTTCTGAACTAAAAAGCAGTACATTTGTCTGACAACCAGAGAGAACATTTAAAATTGGAACTGTCCCAGGAACCCAAGGCCATCTGTTGCCAATCCCAGTTAGGTGACTGCAGGTGCCAACAGCTGTGTCGTCCAGGGAGCCGGCCTGGGGGCAAGAGGTCCAACAAGCACAGGCAGGTTTTCCTGCAGAACTCTGTCTGCAGCTGGCTGGGAGACTTAGGGAGAGCTAGCCGCCCTCTCTGGGCATGTGTGGGTTCATCCTCTCAAACTAGGGCAGCACCTCGTAGCGTTTCAGGAACAATATTTTCCAATAAATCTGAATTTTGCAAGAATGTGGGCTTAGCAGCTAAGAAGAAAAAAACAAGAGGTTGGGAAAAGCACAGGGCCCTGTATTTGCCATCTGGCAGGCTGAAGTTTGAACCCCAGCCCCACCACTCCAGACACTTCCAGAACTGTCATCTGTGAAATACAGGTGTGCTACCTGTTTGCAGGGTGGAGCGGAGTTGAGAGAGTAGGTCAAGTTCCTGGCTGGAGGTAGGTGTCCACAGGATGGCTGACCTTGTCACAAAGCTTCAGACCACTCTTAGGAGATCAGAGTTGGTGCTTACTTCCTAGGTAGGAAGGGGGAACTAATTGCCCGCACCAGCACTGGAGGGGAAAAAGAATTTAAAAAACAAAACAAAACTTTCTTGGGCCTCCCTGGTGGCACAAGAGGTTAAGCACCGCACTATGAAGCAATAGCAGTCTCTGCAGCACGAGTTCGATCCCCAGCCAGCCAGGGAGCAACCCACATGATGCAGCAGGCCTCTCCTGTCTTGCCCACTGCTCCCCTCAGCAGTGTACTTCGGTCAATCTACCTGTTCTGTTCCCCACTCTGTCTCTGGTGAGTCCTCTCACCCCCGCATCTCTGGCCTGTACCCCAGCTCTTGTAGGCATAAATAAATAAATCTTTAGAAAAAAAAACTTTCTTTCTCTGTATCCTTCCCTTTCCTCTCACCAGCTCCCCTGGCTCCTTCTGGCCCCCTTGATAGCTCTCCCATGCCATCCGCTGCCCTCCCTCAGTCTCTTCTTCTCTCATTCCTCTCTGTTACTTTCTTCCAAGCTCAGGGAAGCAGGGGAACTTAAAGGGAAAGAGCTGAAGAAAAGCTTCCAGTTCCCCTCTGGGTGCTGGGTTAGGCCCCCATAATGCTGAAGAGACTCAGACCAAATGAGTGGGCTCCCCCCTCTACCTGCCCCCCTGCCACCTACTGCCAGGCCAGCGGCACCTTACCCAAGCTTGGCTCCCATCAGGAATGGGAGTAGACCCCTGCCCCCAGGAGAAGAGGTATGGCTGGAACCCAGGACAGTGTCTTCTGCAAAACTATCCAGGTGCCAGTGGAAGCCCTGTTTGGCAGAGCAAGAGGAAGACACCGTGACATCCCTCCAAATCTGCATGCATTTCCCAGAGTGTTCTCATCCATCTGGCTTTAAACACCATCAGTATACTGACAACACATTTACAGTTGGGGCCCTCACCCCGATTCTCCGAATCTTCAGCCCACCTGCCTACTTGACATCTCTCTTGGATGGCTAACAGGCTTCTCATATTCAACATGAACAAAACAGAACTTGGCCCTCCCTGGCCTCAACCGATCTTTGTCCCAGGGTTTGACAGAGTGGGGAGGACACCACCATTCCTACTGATGCTAGAGTCACACTGATTTCTAGCTCCTCCACAACATCCAATCTATCAGCAATTCCTGCTAGCTCTGCCTCCACTGTGCCTCAGGAATCCCACCACCATTCTGGCCCTTGTCATGCTCCAGCACTCTCATGCAGAAGCTTCCAAACAGGCTACTCTCTACCCAGAAACTAAAGAGCTTTTAAAAGTATAAATCAAAATCGTACTGCTGCTCTGTTTAAAACTATCCAGGGTCTTCTATTCACAATTGGAATAAAAGCCAAATTTCTTTCTAGGAGTAGGAGGCCCTCCACACTCTGGCTTGACGATCTCTCTGGCTTCATTTTACATCACAACCTCCATGTTCTCTTTGCTCCAGCCTGATGAACATTCCCTCTGTTCCTCCAGCAAATGAGGATCATGCCCACCTCAGGATGTTGGTACTTATAGTCCCTTCTGCCTGGAAAGGCCCTTTCCCCAGACCTCCCCACTCTGTCTCCTCCCTACTCTTCTCATCCTTCAAGTCATCCTCCAAGATGCTTCCCTGATCTTATCTGCAGTCACTCCAGCATCACCAGCACCTGGCATGCTGCCTGGCACGAGTAATCCTGGATAAATATCTGCTGAATGAATGTGCAAGTCAGTGAGGTTTTACACTCATATAGCCGAGGGTGGAGGACACTGCAAGGGCAGGCAAAAATTGTTCTGCAGGATGCGGCTCTTTGGATCCTCACCATCCTCTCCTCACTCCCCTGGACACACTGGACTTGGTCACGGCCCCTCTGGCTGCAGAGGACATCCTCTCTCCTCATATGGACGCTATCTCACAGCGCCAGCTCTGGCTTTTCTAGCCACATGGCTCTGGTTGGCAGAGCCACAATGTAGCTGGGTGTCTTGACAGCGGCAAACAACTCCAGGGTGATGGACTACCACCCCACCCTGAAGGCAGAAAAAGAAACAGTCCAAGTCCACGACCTGATAGAACAAAGGAAGTGGGAACCCAAGACCACATGAGTGGAGGGGGGGGACCATATCCTACTGGCATAAGATTTCAGAGACCCGTGGTCCACATGCCCTTTATGATGAAAGAATATTTGCAAGAGAAAGATCTGTCCAAGGTTGCACAGTTGGAAAGTGGAGCTGAAAGACCCATCTGGGGCCCTAACTTCCAGGCAGAGCAAATTGTACTAATCTATTACAAATACAGGTAAGTTTTCCACGCTGGCGCTTCTCAGCCCATGGCTGGAGTGGAAGGAAAGGCAGTCAGCAACCCCAATGTGGTTGGTCTGGTCTCTTGAGGTGGCCTCTCCCCTTCAGCACCCCGTTGGGCAGGCCATAGTCTGCAATGGCTGACTGATGGACCTCCTGGAAGGTCCTCTTAGCAGCCAGAGTGAGCTTCAGGAAACAAAGATTTAACCCAGTCACTCCCTGCTTACAACTCCTCCTCAGCTCCCTTTGGAAGATAAGACCAGAATCTTGAGGTTGCCTCCAAGGCCCTGTAAGCTCCTGCTGGCCCCCACAGCCTTACCTCCAGCTGTTCTTGTCCTGGTCACCACATTCTGGTAATGTGGGTTTCTCAATTCCTTCCACGGGCTTTTGCACTGCAGTTCCCTCTGCCTGGAATACTTTTCCCTTAGCCCCCTCACTGGGTAACTGCTGCCTGTCCTTCAGACCACAGTTCAGATGGTTATTTCTCTGACTACTCCAGGCACTGCCTGACTGTCAGGCCTCCTTGCTGGACTCTGTGGGTCTCTCCTTTGAACACAGCTCTGTGTGTGTGTGTGTGTGTGTGTGTGTGTGAGAGAGAGAGAGAGAGAGAGAGAGAGAGAGAGAGAGAGAGAGATCTGATCCAGTGCTGTCCAATACAGTAACCACATGCATTAACAATCACTTGAAATTTGACCAGTATGAATTGAGATTTTGAGATGTGCTATCAGTTGAAATGCTTTGTTAATAATTTTTATATTGGGCCTCCCCGGTGGCGCAGTCATTGAGCACTGGGTTGCGAAGCTGCCTGCAGCCTTTGCAGTGCTGGTTGGATCCCTGGCCACCAGCGCGCAGACCATGTGAGGGTCCCACATGGCGCGCAGACCTCTCCTGCCATTCGCTGCTCCCCTCAGCAGTGTATTTCATCACTCTGCCTGTTCTGTTCTCTGCTCTGGCTCTGGTGAATTCTCTCACCTTCCCTTGCTTCTGACTGTACCCAGTGCTTGTATAAATAAATAAATAAATCTTTAAAAAATAATAATAATTTTTATATTATTACATGTTAAAATGATAACTGTTTGGCTATACTGGGTTAAATAAGATATATTAAAATCAATGTTCCCTGTCCTTTTTACCTTTTTAAATGAGGCTACTAGAAAACTTAAAATTACAAATGTGGACGGCATCTGCGGTTGGCATTGAATTTCTATTGGATTGCATTGACCCAGTCAATGCCTGCTTCCACCACTCCTGTGTACCATTGTGCAGTCTCATGGAAGTGCCCAGGTCCCTAGCACCTTGCATGAGGTCTCCCCCATCACAGACATTCAAACAACAGTTGCTATACTATTAAATGCCACACTGCCCATCCTGGATTCAGGAAGCAGAAGCCATTACAAATAAGCCACCTGATCTCTCTGGCTTCAGTTCCTATCCCTCCCCTCCCCGTCCCTTCTGTCCAACAAAGACTCACCCCAGATGTTTAGCCTTTAGAGGCTTGGCCAGGACTGGCAGAGCCAAATGTGCAAGAAAAGGACAGCACCAGGCTCAGTAAGGGCAAGTAAAGCTTCTCCCTCTGTCTCTCTCCTCTCTTTCTCTCTCTCTCTCTCTCTCTCTCTGTCTCTCTCTCTCTCTGAAATATCATTTCTCATGGTTTGGAATGAAACCCATTATTCCCAATTAACCTGCCATGAACCCACAGCACTTGCTGGCTTGCCCATAATTATTCATCCATACTAATAGCTAAAGTAAATTCTGGCGGTCCCAGCGAACAGTGACATCTCCTTTGGGAAAACTTTCAAAGGTGCCATGTCCTTGGTTCCTTATCTAAAGCTTCTCTGCCCGGTTTTGTTCATTTTATTGTTTGTGTGTGTGTGTGTTTAATGTCTGAGAAGAAGGTATCCCAGACCAGAATAGCTCCATCCTGACACCAGGCTGTTGGACGCCCCTGGCAGCGCCGTCTAGTACCTTCCCCTGGCAGGCAGAACAAGAGCCAGACGGGCAGCATCTGGACCATCCCGGTAAGTCACACACAGATAATTTTTGCAATTAGCCGGCCTTATTGTGGTTCCCTTTGCTCTGCTATCTCAGGAGCTGGGTTCTGCAAGTCCACAGAAAGCATAAATCTTGGGCACAATTTATTTGGGGTTGTCAGATGTAATTTACTAAGGGACTGTCTGCCAAAAAAAAAAAATCCAGAAGGAAACTAACTTGTCATTTTAAATTAAGTATAGCTCCTTTTGGTCATCTTTCTAACTAAAAGGCTGCATTAAAGATGCAGTGGTCTCTCCCCTATGATCACAATAATAATAGTGGCAATAACAAGACTTGAGTCAAGAATTGGAATGGGGACTAGGGAGAGATGAGGCAGATGGAGGAAAAGCTGGGTGAGAAAGGGCACTGAGGTGATATCTCCTCCCAGATGTTGTTCAGCCTGCAGGGAACTAGTCCAAAAGTGGAAACCTCTCACATCCCCACATTTTGGAGAGGACACTGGCTAAGAAGGCAGTAGGTGGGAGGAGTGTGAGTAAGACACTAATAACATGCTCTATTTAGGGCTATTTTTGCTCCCATTAAGAGACCAGATCTCTAACAAGGAAGAGTCTCCCTGGAGGACAATCTGAACTGAATAAACACAGCGGTTCAGGCTCCAGCCTCCTCGTCTACTAGAAGAGTGATCTTTAAGCACATCCTTTGGCCTTTCTGAACTTTAGCTTCCTGTCTGTAAAATGGAGATCAAACTTTTCTTGCAAAGTGAGTTGTTATGACAATAAAATTAGATAATTTTTTGAAAGTGTCCAGTAGCTTGTGATATGCTATACAAAAGTAAGAAATTCTGATTATCATCATCCTTTATGGAAGGAGAGGAGTGGCCACAGGGACTCTGAAATGCCTTTGCAGTGGACACTCTGGGGCCCTTGCCCTCATGTGCAATGAAGGTGGACTCATCACTCTCACCCTAGCTCTCAACCCCCCAAGAACTGCCCTCAGTAGTTCCTCATCCAGGGGGTGTTAAATTCCCCACTCCTGACAGATGTTAGTCCACGACTGGCTAAAACAAAGGGCTGGCCACTCCCACCAGGGAACCACTATGGGTTGTGAGTCAGGCTCCAGAACCTTCCTGGGGAAACAGACCAAGGTGAACTTCACCTGAGGCCACTTCCTTGCCCAAGTCCTATTTTTTTCTAACCCTATCTCCCTCCCAAACCTCAAGATTCTCTCTGAAGAGTCCCCAAAAATAAAACACATGCCCTGAATTCCTCTCAGGTTGTGCTTTCTGAGGAAGCCACTGAAGAAGCCTCTTTCAAAGCAAAGGCCTCTGGTGTTGCCCTGGCTGCTTTGGAGTCACAGTGACTGCAGCATCCAGGGGGACACCATTGATAGAGAAGCGGGAGGAGGGAGGACAGCGGCCAGACAGATACTCAGCTAGAGAGGAGGCCAAAAAGACGAGAGGGCAGAAAAATCAGGGCTGGGAGGGAGGCTGGACTCCTCCAATGTGAGCAACAAAGCTCTCATGTCCGGGACTCTGGTGTTGCTCCTGTAACCAGAAGCTGACATCGGATGATGAGAAAGTCCACGAGCCCTCTGAGATCTCAAGGATGGGAGAACTGCAGGTGCTTTGCTCAAAACGAAGTTGGGGTCTGTCCAGGATGAAGGAACCCTAACTTGGCATTGCCAAGTGCTCTGCATGGGGTGAGGGTCCCTGGAGAAGGGACTGGAGTTGGTGGAGGAGGTAAAGGGACAGCATTGGCCCTGGGTCATGCTATCTAGGCCTCCACATATTCTTTCTACCTTGTCTCTTTTTCTAACCCAGTAAGAAGACCACGCTGGTCTCTGGTGGTCACCCAGAGGAAGACCATGCCAAGGCTTCCCCTACTAGGATCCCCAGACTCAATCTGGGAGCACACCATCCCTACCCACTCTCCTCTTCGAGAGGGGCGAAGCCTGTGGATCCACAACCACTTGCACTTTCTTCCACTGGCCCACCAGCCGCCCACCTCTCCCACCTTCACCACCTCTGTCAATAGCTCTTTTCACAAGGTCATCATTACCCACTAATTGTCCAAAATTTCATTTCCTCATCCTTCTTGGTTAAGGATTGATTTAAGGAATGAGTTCAATATCCCTGCAGTCTCCAAGTGCTTATTAATTCCCGGCGCCTCCAGCTCCCCATGCGGAGCCCGGCTCACCTCACACTGCTTCACCCCTCGCTGATTGGTAAAGGCCCGGCTTTTAGGCCTGCAGGATGGGAGGCCTAATGTGCACTAATCTATCATTACTTCACGCGGCTGGCAGAGTGACGGATGGCAGCAGTGGATGGTGCGGCGAGCGAGATGGCCCTCCGCTTCTTCCTGGCCAGGCTGGAGACGAAGTTTGCTTAGTAGGAGAATGGCTGCCACCTCCACCTAGGCAGGCAAGGGGGACACCCTTCTTGCAAGGGCAGAACTCCCAGACATCAGTGGGAATTGACCAATGCCTGCCCCTCCTTTTGCTCCCTCCAGCCAGAAGGCCGCCCATCCTTCCTCATGGGCTGGATGTTATCCATTCGCTCCCCACATCAACTCTTCAGCCACTCTGTGGCATGGGAGGTAGCCCTCCATGGACAGCATCAGTGAGCAACTTTGACCTCCCCTCCCCTCCCCTGGGATCCCCTGCAGTTGATGGGAGGGAAGAGCATGAAATGTCTATTGAACAGACCTCCACCCTGCAGGGCCACCTCAGGCTGGCTACATCCTAAAGGCCCCAGCTCCTGTTAAGTGACCCTCTCCCTCCACTCCTGGCCTCTCTCCTAAAGCTCCCTTCCTCACCCCTTCAGGCCTGGGGCTGGAAACAGCCCACTGTCACTCACATAAGCATGTTCCCCTACCCTCTGCCCACATCTTTGTAAGCACTCCCTCTATTCTTGAGTGTGCTGTCTGTTGGAACCTTATTAGAACACTCACTAATGTGCCTCATTTAACCAGAGGAAACTGAGGTCCAAAGTAGGCCTGGGCTTGCCCTTGGTCACGCATGAGTTAATGGCAGAATCCTAGACTCAGTGTCTAATAAGATTCTGCCTGCCTGACTCTTCTGCATTCCTTTTATGTCCCTGCCCAGTCACAGCTCTCATCTCATTGGGCCACAAGGAGAGGGACATGTTCAAAGCATCATTAGGGTTCATGGAACTTGCCCTTAATCAGATATAGTAACATCAACATGAGGCTAACACACCCCCACCCCCGGCACCTTGCAGAGGGTGGGGCAACCCCTTTGGGGTTGTTCTGTGGCCTGAGACACTTTTCCTCCAGTCTTTCTAGCTGTCAGAGCTCTCAGGCCACAGAGCACTTCCAACCGAAAATGCTAAGCCCTAGCCACTTGACCAACCGAAGCAATATTGGGGACCCAATTGTCCACCAAATGCCTCTCTTTTTACATATGTCCTGCATTACAGATAATTACTTTTCAATAAGTTTCTCTTCCAGCTTCTCCTTTGGGCCAGGAACTAGTCCATTTCCTGGAGTCAGCCTAGTGAGATATATAAATAGCCAAGTGCAACTAAAAACAGGATGAAGATCTCACAAGGATGAAAAGGAATAACTGACTCTGCTCCCAGGCCCCAGGAAGGAGTCCAGTGAGGCCCAGAGAGACAACCCCAAGCCTGTGAGCTGTTTAGGAGCACCAAAATCCATACATCATTCCTACCCAGACCCACAGGCGCTCTCACAAGGGAAGACCCCGGTCACCTGCTCCCCACAGAGAACATTCCTGGACAGTTGCCAGAAATCAACAGCCCCTGCTGCAGATTAAATCAGCATTCCCTCAGACTGCCGGGGGGAAAAGGCAGCCTGTCCTCCAGAAAAGGACCTCTCCTCCCCCTTTAAAGGTCTGACCACGGCCTCCCTGATGCCGAGACACAGGCAGCAGCCATACTCTCCCTCAGACAGGATCCCTGCCTCAGCTCCTGGGTGACTGGCAGGTCACCTGCTTAGGACTCTGTGGGCTATTCCTGGTACCTCATTCTGGCTTAGTCTCAATGATTCCACAGGGATTGGGAACCCAAGGAAACTGCCAAGTCCCGTTTACCTGGCCCGAATCCATACATCATCAGCAAATCCTCTTTTCATTGCCACCTCAAGATGGAACAATCACCAAAAGACACCCAAAGGTCAGAATGAGGCCAAGAGATTAGAAAGGGGCCAAGGGGAGGGAGAGGGATAGGTTGCTCTGGGAACTTCCCCATCCCACCCCTTCTAAGAGGGGAATGAAGCATGTGCCTGGGACTTACTCAAGAGAAAATGGGTCCCAGTGAATGGAGGCATGGATGGTGTATAGGAAAACTGCTGGGCTGGAGAGGCAGAGACCTGGATCTTTACCCACACCTGCCCCTGAACCCTTCTCCAACCTGGCCTCTTCTGCGGAGAACAAGATGAGCTTTAGCTCTGTACATAATGTGACTGTGTACATCTTCCCAGGGAGAAGGAAGAGCAGCAGCCTTAGCCCTGGTGCTGCCCTCCAGAACCAGAAATCCACGATGCCTTTCCTGACATAGATCACAGGGAAGAATCCAGTTCAGTCCCACCCCTGGGCCCTTCTGAGCTACTGTAAGAAATTGCTCTGAGTTTCTGCCACAGTTCACCCCGAAAGAAATCAAAGCCCCTCATTCCTGACAGATGTCTCCCTCTTCCAGCCTCCCCTTCCTTCTCCAGGCCATCTTCTCCGAGCCTGAATGATCTAGAACTGCCCTGTCCAATCTGATAACCAAATGTGGTTATTTAAACCTAAGTTAATCAAAATCAAATACAATTTAAAACTCAGATCCTTGGTCTCCCCGGTGGCGCAGCGGTTGAGCACTGGGCTGCGAAGCTGCCAGCAGCCTCTGCAGCGCCGGTTCGATCCCCGGCCACCGGGCGAGGGTCCCACTTGGCACGCAGACCTCTCCTGCCCCGTCCACTGCTCCCCTCAGCAGTGTATTTCGTCAGTCTGCCTGTTCTGTTCCCCACTCTGGCTCTGGTGAACTCTCACCCTCCCGCGCTTCTGACTGTACCCAGTGCTTGTATAAATAAATAAATAAATCTTTAAAAAATTAAAATGAAATAAAACTCAGATCCTCTGCTACAATGGCCACATTTCATGTGCCCAATGACCACCCACAGTTAGTAGCTAGGTACTAGACAGCACAGAGAGAGAACACTGCACACTGCAGAAAGTGATGATCTAGAAACGCACCTTTGTTTTTTGCAAAGTGCATCCTCTAGCTTTCCTTATTCCTTCCTGCTGCAGAGTCGGGCCACTGTGTCCTCTGCTCTAGAAGGATCCCAGGTAGTTTTAGAATGGAGCTTGGCCACAAGTGACCATAGGGTGGGCGCTCCTGTCTGCATGAGAGATGACCCTGGTCACCTCTGTCACCTGCCAGAATCCAAGAAGAGTCAAGCTAATAAGTTACTCACAGACATTAAGCTTCAAGCAGTGACAATGCTCGCTGATCATCCCTTGTCTGTCACCTCCTCCTTCCCCATATGATCTGTCCCTTACTAATTCCCACTGTTGGTGGATGCTAAACCTTGGAAGGGAGCAGAGAGGAATGAGCCAGAGAAGATCTTTGCAGCCACAGGATTGGGGAGATTTCTGCTGACACGACTAAAGGAAGCTCAGAAAACCTTAGAGATCATTTTGGGGTCCTCACCTTCCCCAAAATGATTCCTATGTCTGGTTGGAAAAATCCCCATGAAGGTTAAAATCCAAGAAAATAACCTTCTCTAATAGCACAGAAGCCTGGCAGGGTGGGGGTGGGTTAGAGGAAACCAGACAGCTAAATGGGTTAGTCAGAAATTACAAGAGGTTTTTAAAAGTAGAAAACTTAACATATGTCAAGCTTGTAATGTATAGACAATAATTATTTTCCACTGAATTTTTTTGTATTTAATTTTGTGGTGACTATCTCCTTTTACATCATGTATTCAGCAATCACTCTTCTCCTTGCTTAATATGCACAGTAATTCTTCTCCTCCCATGTCACATTTTCAATAATTCCTCTCCTCCGGTTCCAGGAGGGCGAGATGAGGGGACTGTCACATTTTAAATTAGTAACAGCTGTGTTTTTGTTTTTTCAATTTCACCTCCACTGATGCCCTGTAAATATCGTGGGCTCCAAAAAGCAACACAGGGCACCCAGTCTGCCCTCATCCCCAACTCAGTGGCCTTTTCAAGGGCTTTCCTCTGTGGACATGATGGATGGGCTATAGGAAGCAATCAAACCAGAGGAGGAACCCTGAGGAACTGTCCAGCCCCATCCCATCACTGGAGGACACAGCCTCCGAATGAAACACACTCATGTATTAACTCCTGTTTGGGGCAGACCCCACCCTCTTCTGTTGAGATCACATCCCAGTCTCTCATCCTCTTTCTTCATATCCATGAGGCCTCTGTGCCCAAACTCCTGGCTTGGCTTCTCCTTGGAATGTGAGGAGCAGACAGCAGTCAGGATAGCCTAGGCCAGGACCTAGGTAGACAAGGCACCAGGGCATAAAAACGTAAGAGTCGGCTCTCAGGTGCCAACTGGGCACCTGCTGGCCCTGAGAGTGGGCACCACTTCATGTTTTTCAGCCCTAGGTGTCTTGCTTGCCAGGCCCAGATTCTGGTTCTTAAAAGCACCAGCTCCATACAGGTCTGAAAGTCAGAACCAGGAGAGAGACGGGAGGTAGAGGAGATGCACCACCAGAAAAGAAGTGACTCAGGAATGGAGTTCATTAAAATGCTTCAAGGGACTCCAAACTGTGAGAGCCATTTTGTGTTTTTTTGTTTTTGTTTTTTTTTAAGACAGAGGAATTTAGCAAGAAATCAATCAACACACATGCTGATAACTTATTCCATGACAAAAAAGAAAGAAAAGCCCCATAAATTCCTATAGCCTTTGGGTAGCCAGTGTCTGCCACTAATTAATTTTCTAGAACGCTCACTCTCCAGTTATCTCAAAATATGGTCAATCTGTCAGCCCCAGGAGGCACGGGCAGCACCTACTATAGGGGGTGGGTGATTCTGGAACCTGTGCCACATAGTAGAGGTGGAGCAGAGGAGCCCACAGCAAGCTCAGGGAGTTGCAGGCCAGGCTCCCCCAAGCTCACCTGCTCTGCTACCACATCCCTGCTCCAACCAAAAGGAACAGCTTGCCAGAAAGCAGGAACAGTGTGTGCAACAGGGAAATACCACCTCCCTGATGCGATTTCCCCAAATATAAATAAAGGAGATTGTTGTCAACCTGGTCTCAGATTCCTGAGCCCATGTGGGTCTGGGAATCATGACTAATCTATAAACTCCTTAAGGGTAAGGATGGAGTCTCAATCACTTCTTCCCCCTGCCCCAGCCCCCAATACACAGCACCAAACATTGTCTTACACACAAATGTGCCCAGGAAATGCTGCAGATTGCACTGCAGCCCCTACTCTCCTGGTCCCAGCCTGCCTGCCATCACCAGACAAGGGACAGGCTTCCCCAGAGCCCCTGGTGGGAGCCTATGACTTCAGGAACCTTCTTGAGAGTCCCTTCTTGCTGCCATCTGTGTAAGCTCATCAGTACCTCCCCGAAGGAGCAAAACAGGACACAAGACAAGACCTTTAAAGTTAGCTCCACAGTTGAAAACTCAAGATTAAAACCTCAGATAGTCTATAGGTTGCAGGCATCTTCCATAATCTGAGCCCTATGGAAACAACCAAACCCTTATTTGCAGAGACCCTGCCCTGTCCTGAATGTGAAGGAGCCAGAACATTCCTTAAGCTTCCAGAGCAGATCAACTGGCAGTGAAGTCCTGGGCAGCAGCACCCAGGGTTGGGACCTAAGGTTTAGCTCACCTTCCTGGGTGGCCTCCTTGGGAAGGGGACCAGATGGGAGGCAGACCCTCCACACCCCTTCTCAGAACATCTGAACACCCCACACACACTCACACCTCCCCAAGCCCCACAGAGCAGCCAGGGAACACCCTCTCCCCTTCACTCCAACCTCCTCCTTCCCAGTCACCTAGGAACCTCCATTCACCTCACAGGCAGGAAAACACGGTCTTAACCTCCTCCTCAGCAAGACTTGTAGTTTCCTGTTTTATTCATTTATTTTTTTCTGTTTCCTCAAACAGTATGTGCCTAGAATGAATACCAGGCTTTCTCCAGCAGAAAAAAGAAGCATGGTGGGGAAATGTGAAAGCAGTAATCCATTGTAACACTTTAGGGGAAACTGCAAGCAATTTCCATTCTATTGATCCTCCCCGGGCATCAAAGCCACACTGAGTTTATTTGGAAAATTAAATTCTGGAGCATGTAGCATGAGGGGGCTCTAGTTAAGTTGTCTAGCTCTACAGCCACAATTTAATTACGCTCTCACTCGGATTCTCCCTTTAAATACAGTAGAGGAGAGGAGCAAGGAAGAGGCTCCTGGTCCCCACCCCTGTTCAGAGGGCCCTGCCTGTGACCCCACATCTACAGCAAAACTGGTGAATCTCAATTACTCTCAGCTGACCACTCTTCCAACACTGCAGCCTGTGGCTCATTTCCATTTTAACTTCTGTGATTCTTAGCGCATACAATCATCAAAATGTAAATGTTTTCAAAATTAACCTAATTCTTGGAGTTTGCTCTTCTTCCAAAGGTAAGATTTTGATCTTAAAAACATTACCATTAGAAACAAAGCAATAAATTACTTAAGCACAAATTGAAGACATTGTGTTAGTATTCCTATGGCAGAGAAGTTAAGAATCAAAGTACAGAGTTGCATGTGGTCTCAGACTTTGGAAGTTCTCATAAATATAAAAATTTATGCATGGTTGACGCACACAATCAAGCACACGTGCACACACGCACGCGCGCACGCACGCGCACACACATACACACGGGCCTGGCAGAGATTCATCAGCTTTTTATTAAGTCACACAAGCACTTTGCCATCAACTTTTGTATCTTCTACATAGTCACACCTCACTTAGCGTCAGGGATACTTTCTGAGAAATGCATCATTAGGCAATTTTGTCACTGAACTTCATAGCTGCACTTACACAAACCTGGATGGTACAGCCTACTGCACACCTAGGGACCGCTGTTGTAGTGGTGGCCTGTCAGTGGCAGCCTGTCAGTGGCCAAGATGGCAAATGTGGCATGTAGCTGTAATTTCTATTATCCCAGTTTAATGAACACAACGGATGTAGAATGGCAATCTTAGAATAAAAAACAGTACTTACTTTAGCTGCACGAAGCACTCACTCCATTGCTCTCATTTTCTTAATCTTATCTGTGAAAACTTGGTCTCCATCTAGCACAGGTGCTCGAACCACCTTTGGGAACCGCTAGCATAGATTGATTTCCTTAACTAAATTTTTATTTGGGGAGTATGCTGGGAGAGATGAGTTGTCTCTGCTTGCTGCTCATCAGCGCAGGTAATTAAGAGCAGAACTCATTTCACAATGATCTGGAGACACCCACCTTGTGTCCTTTGGTTCCACCAGTAATGACCCATTTGCCCCCAAATGAGGTATAGAGTTCCACTGAAGTTCTCAGAGTAACGTCATGTCCTTGGGCAGACAGCCAGAACTCCTACCCTAAGCCCCCCCCCCCCAAATTAGTGTAGGCACATGATGGAGCCTCATTAATAGATGCTGTGTTTCATTGAAGAGTCAGTGGGCAGCCTCCTCACCCATTGGAACCACTTATATTCTCCAGCCTCCTCTTCTGCAAAACAGCCCCTATAAAGACAACCAGTACATAGAATCGGGAGGGAGGCAGGCATGCCTTTCCACAAATAGTGTGCCATTCCTCATGCCTGCCCCCTGCGAGCTTACTCCCCAGACTCCCACTAGTTCTGAGACTCCTTAGAAAAAAGTGACATTTTTCTCCGCTGTAGGTGCCAGGGCTGAGCAGGAATGGCAGAGAGAGCCTCATGCTTGATCCATTGGGCCCACACTGGAGGGAACATGAGCAGTATTTGACAAGCTGACCGGCTCTCCCGAGAACAGAACTGTCATTAAGCCAAGAGGGAAATCATTACCTGATCTATAAATGATTACACAGAAGTAGGAACTGTCACTCCCTTCTGAGGAGTTTGCAGAATTGGGATTTTAAACAGAGCTGCAATCGGGTGCAACACGCAGCTTCCCAGAGCAGCTGGCGTATTATTCACAGGGGAAAAAACTCAGAAGCGAAGGCACTTCGTGAGCTCAGGGGAAAAGAGAAGGTCTCAGGGACTCTGACTATCAAAGGATTTCAGACCACTGCCGGTGTCAGCCGGAAACTTAACTCAAAGGAAAACATAACCATTCAGATCTTCTGCCTGACAGTCTGGAGACTGCAACTCGCTGAGGTCTTTCCACCGGCAAAATAAGCGACTGGAGTCACTCAGTGCTACTTGGGGCATTTAGTCAAAGAAAGTTCTCTTAGAAAGATGAAGACTCAGGTTTGGCTTACAAGGGTAAAGCTGTTGTGGTAGAGGGATGCTGCAGACACCCGAGGTGCCCTACAGCATCGCTGAAGAATGCATGAGCAACAGGCTCTGCAAACACTGCAGGGAGCTTGGCAGCCATAAGAAGCCAAGGACCTGGTGAACCTAGAGCGATGGGTCCAAAAAACATGAAGTTGAGTGAGAAAAAATTGAGACTGAAAGGAGGTTTGTAGCACAATAAAATGTACATAAATTTAAATCACATTCTTGCATAGAATACACTACATACTTTACGATCATATATGCATATTTTATAACATTAGTGTGGAGAGTAATGAGGGGGAGAGTACGGGAAGAGAAAATAAAGGAAAACCAAGAAAGGCTGGTGATGACAATGGAGTATTAACTGACTGCAACTAACTCAACACTGCCCCCTACCCCCACCACCACACACCCATACCAGCACTCACACACAAGGAGATAAATGAAACAAACTGAGGTCCAGAGAGCTTAAGACCTGCTTCTCCACCTTGTACACACAAGTAAGAGTCCTAGGAATCTTACTACAGTGCCGGGTCTGAGTTAGGGCTACAGAGGGGCTAACAAGTTCCTGGGTGATCAAAGCTCACTTTCAGCTACAAGGACTTAAAAGAGAGTCACAAAAGATTAAAAAAAAAAAAAAAAAAAAGAGCAGCAAGGTGCAAATAAGAGTCTACATGTCCAATACAACAAAGTTCAAAATAATAATGTTGCATGAAAGAAGACAGTCAAATCTATTATTTCTTTGGAAATTCTGATTAACTCTTATTTTGCCTTTTTGGGGGGTTGGTTTCTTTTGAGATAACATTGGTTGATGATACTGTATATGATTTAGAGGTGTAGGATCACACCTGTCAGGGGTATGTTACCACACCACACCCACCATCCTCCACCATAGTCATTGCGATAACGTACACTTCCACTTACATAAACTTCTACAACATGCATAACAATCTGTAATGACAGAAGGCAGGTCAGTGGCTCCTGGATATGAGTCTGGGGTGGCAGGTAGATTGCAAAGGAAATTGGGGGAAATAATGGATATATTCACTATTGGGATTATGGTAATTGTTATATATATCTATATACATATACGTCAAAACTCTCTGAAATTATACTCTTCAAATATGTGCAGTTTATTATGCATCAATTATACCTCAACAAAACTGAAAACACACTGAAAAGAATGTGTCCTTCCTCCCCACACACGCCACACTGACAATGGCCTATTCGCATTTCCAGCTGAGCAGAAGAGTTTCACCAGCCCATGCTCTCCACAGCTGGTCTCCTTTGTCTCCTCCACTGCTCTCATCTCAGGCCAGGGACCACCACCTCAACCCAGGTCTACTTAGAACCTGTGCCCCAATTTCCCACATCCTCCTGCCTCATCCATTCTGCCTCCTCCCACCACCTTGCAAAGCATGTAAAGACCAGAATACACACCCTCTCCTGGGTGCCTCCCACCTACTCCCTCAGCCCCTCTCAGCACCCTCCTCCCCTACCATACACTCTTGCTTTTAGTTCTCCCAAAGCTCCACCTTTCCATCCACTCTGGATCTCCACCAATAAATTCATTCCCTCTCCCAGTAAATTCCTATTCATCCTCCAGTCAGTCCCAGCTCAGGGATTCCTTCTTCAAAAGTCTCTCCTGCCCTCCAATCCAGGTGCCTTTGCTCTACACTTCCTCAGAACCATACTCCTTTCCTTCCAAACACACACACACCTGTCGCCATGCACTCACCAGCTGAGTGTTTGGTCCATGCTTGTCTCCTCCACCACACTGTAAGCCCAACAAGAAGGCACCATGAGCATTTCACTCACCTCTATGCCCAGCACCTAATAGTGCCTGCCTGACACAGAAGGTGGCCCACAAAGGCCTCTGGCCATCCCTGGGCAAAGACATGCATATAATTTAGTGACAGCAGCTCATCTGTCTGCCCACACAGACTGCACTGTCTCCTGCCAGCCCTTCTGCCTCAAGTTCTGCAGAAAAGATTCACATCACCGGTCACCCAGAAACAGGCTAATCTGAAAGTTCCTCCTCACATCTACCTTAATCCTTAACCTTCCTTTCGAAGTACACTTTGCATAAAGTAAACAGCACATGTGCTTTTGTGGCTTTCTTTCTTTCCAGTTTCAACACTGCTGTGTTTGGATATAATCATTTCCTTTCTGGGCTTGTATCCCAAACTCTAGTGATACCAGTTAAAGTAGGAAGGTAAGTTTCAGAGGATGATCTGGATGTAGACAAAAGTCTTCTCGGCCGAGAAACTCACTGGAATGAGGAGGTGAGGCAGCCAAACCTCGGAACTCAGCTGGCTCCCCAAACCAGTCACAGACTTAAAAGGCCAAAGGAGGCCACCCCAAAGAGGGAATGGTAAAAGAGAAGGGGTCATGTGAGAAATGGGTCCTTTCCTCACAGGGAACAAAGGTTAGGGGGCATGAAGGCGATGCCTAGTCTGCACCCAAGCACCTGGTACACCAGCACACCAAAAGCAAAGTCAACCACCAGGGCTTCCCCAAGAGCCCTGGGAATTAAAGAGGGAGGGCCAGGCAGAGCTCAATGGGCTGCGCAAAACAGCCAGGCACCCAGGACCCAGAGGGCCCAGACCAACCCCTGGCATCCCCCACAGCTGCCGCCACTTCTGCTCTTCACTCCGTTGCATCCCTGTCATTCTTTCAGTTCAGAGGGGAATGAGAAAATGGATGAGTTGCTCATAAGCCCCAGACCTACGCTGACATATCCTGTAATTCTCAGGCTTCTCCATCCCTTGCAATGTCACAGGGGAAGGCAAGAATTTCATAGCACAGACCCTCTAAAAGGCAGAGAACCCTTCCTGGCGAGCTGCCTCTGTGGTCTTGGAACTGGCCCCAGTGTCCTGAGCTTTCTGAGGAGGAGCAGTGGTCCTCTGGACAACCAACAGTGGCTTCTGTCCATTCTGCCCCTGGGATAGCCAATCATCCCTCTCTCCCTACCAGCTGGTACCTGAAACTTCAGAAGATGGAGGAACTAAGCACAAGACATCAGAATTAGCTTCCATGGAGGAAAGATTGGCATTATTCTCTGAAGACTTACAGGTCACCAAAGGTGGCTTCCAGAGAGGATGGCAGAGAACAGGAAGCAGGCCATGCAGGTCCACATAGTGGGAGATCACCCTCAAGGGAAGGCGTAGACCACCTGCCCTGTATCTGTTTTGGGGTCCTCTCCATCTCCAGCAGGAGGGGACTGGGTTATCTCCCTGAAGGTCCTGACCCTGCTAAACCAATCTCTTTTCTGAGGCTTCACCCACACCCCCATGGGTGGTGAATGAAACCCAAAGGTGAATTCCTCTCTTGCTAATTACAAAACACTAATTGATGGTCAGTTTGTGAAGCACTTTCTCTCATCCTGCATCTAGGAAAGACATAATTATCAGCCTTCTATGAGAGAGGAAATTGGGGCTCAGAGAGGTTAAGAAATTTGCCCAAGGTCACAGAGCTAAGGATAGCTGAGCCAGGGCATAAAACAGATGCGACACCAATTTTGAAGTAAATTCATCTATGGTGTAATCCTAGCTTTGCTACTTACCAACTATGCAACCTTGGATGAGTTATCTAACCTCTCTGAGACCCAGTTTCCTTCTTAAGAAATGCATTAATTACTAACTATTTCACAAGGTACAAGGGAGCATGAGATAAAATGAAATAAATGAAAGTGATGAGAACAAAGACAGTTCCCATCATTAGATGGTGGGGGTGGTGTGGTAACACACATCTGAGGAGGTGTGAACCTGTACCCCCTAAATCATAAACAATTTTATAAACCAATGTGATGTCAAAGGAGAAAAAGAAAAATTAACATTAAAAAAAAAGAAAATGATTGCACATAGAAAACAGTTAACAAATGTTTATTTCTTCTTCTTTCCAAGTCCTAAAACACATTGTTCTGGGACAGTTCCAACAAGAAGTTTATAAAGGACATTCTGGTGAAAATGAAAGCATATTCTCAAGAGAAAGTAGAATCTAGGAACATATCTACCCAAATATTTCTCCGTTTTGGCTCTAGGGATACTGCACTGCTTCCTTCTCCCTCCCTCTCTATGTCAGGGCAGAATCAGCAGGTGTCACCTCCTTCCACAGGCCCTGAAGTCTGGCTTGCTGCTGCCCACTGGGGCATACCCACCTACTCTGCGAGGTTGCGTGGCTGAGTCAGGTGTGCCCCTGAGGGAGGAAGTCCTGTCAACAACCAGAGCTGGCCACAGCTGGGATACCACAATCCCCAGTCAGAAGGGAGGCTGCTCCCCAACCTCTGATTCCCACACAAAGGTGCCGAATGGAGTGTATGTACTCAGGTGCAAAGCACTTCCTCTGCCATCTATTACTCATTTCACCTCACCCACCCACAGGCCTGGAAGGAGAACGAGAGAACAGAAGTCAGGCCCACTTAACAGGGAAAAAAATTACAAAACATTGTGCAGGATTGTGAGGCTTGATCACAATAGATCAGAGCCCCAAATTTCTGTCCACTTCATGTCCAATTCCAGGGCCCTTACACTATGTCTCACATGCTCCCTGCGGAACCCTGTCAGCATCAAGCCTAAGCTCCCTGACATTTTGATAACTGAGCTGTGGTTATGTAAGAGAATACCCTTGCTTTTAGGAAATACCCAGTTACATATTTAGGAGTAAAGAAGCATGGGTTCTGCAACCACCAAACTGTTCAGATACACAACTTGCAAGCAGGGTAGGGCTCCCCACCTTCACACTACCAATTATGGGGGTGAGGAGATAAGTTGTCCTGTGTACACTAGGATAGATGTTTAGCAGCACGCTCAGCCTCTACCCACTAGATAGTAGACCCATCTTCCCCACACCTCCATGTGACAAAAATTTGCCTCCAAACATTGCTGAATGGGGACAAAATCACTTTCTATTGAGAAAAGTGAGCTCAAATGTGGTAAAATGTTAACATGTGGAGAATCTGGGTTAAGAGTATAAAGGAGTCCTTGATACTATCTCTGTAACTTTCCTCTAAGTCTGAAATAATTTCCAAAAAGTTTTATTTAATAAAATTCTATGAGCACTTACAATCTGAAAAAAAAGGAGAGCGGGAGAGAGACCTTGCCAGGTTACAGTTCTCTGTCTCCACCCCAAAGACCCTAAATCCCTCTGCTCCGAGGTGCTGTCTCCCAGGCCCCAGCATTCAACAATGCCTATTGGGCCTGGTGAGACCCTCCAAACATATGTGCTCACTGAACCCTCACATCAGTACACGATGCCCACTCGACAGCTGGGGACCCTGACACTGGAGGGAAGGCCAATTTGCCTGTAGCGGGGCAGGTCCAAGCAGCTGTGGCACTGGGACTTAAGCCCAGAGCGCAGACTCCAAGCCCCGGGTCCTTGGCCCTGGGGGCCTGTCCTTGGTTCCCTAAAGAGCACAGACATGCATAAGCAAATCCCAACCTCCATGCACCCGTGCAGACACCCTTGCAGAAAACTGCAAGTTAACCTGTGTGCATTCTTTCTTTATTCTCCATTCCCAAGGCGGGTTGCAGGGCTGGCCAAAGTTGCCTTTCAGAAGTTTCCAAGTCAGCAGATTTGTCTCCTGCCTTCACTTGACAATCTGTGATTATTTTCAAACTGGCGAGCTGCCATTAGGAGCAGCAAATTGGTTGTGGAGAGGGAGGGAATAGCCTAACTTCTAAATAGAGAAGTAAGACTGGGAAAGTGGGGGTGGGAGGGGTTGGGGAGGCAGAATGGAGAGAGAGGAAAAGTAAATTGCACAAAGGCAAATTAGAATTATTTGAAAATTAAAATTTACTTTAAATGATTTAACCTAATTTCCACCCTGCTCTCCCGAGGAGACAGAGTTGGGTTGTGTCCAGTGGGGAGGAAGAAGCAGACTCCTTGGGTACTGGAGACAGAAGACCAAGAGAATCAAAGTTAAAAAACACCTGTGTGTGTTGGGGTGGGGTAGGGGCTGAGAAAGGGGTGAGCAGCGGCATAATGACAGTCAGAAGGGGAAGTAGAAGGAACACCATCCACGTGGGTATCGCTTTTCATGGTTTGCCGAGCACCTTCTCACTTGCATTTAATCCTCACACCCACCCCAGGGCTCTGCTACTAGTCCGACAGTACACATGGAGAAACTGAGGCCGGGAAGGTTTGGGCCCAAGATCAGAAAGCTAGTAAGCAGTAAATCCAGGACTAGAGCCCCTGGCTCCTGCATAGCGCCCTGCCACGGTCCTGTCCCCTCCCTGCTCTGAGGGACCAACCTCCAGGAAGGACAGTGGGAGGGGACAGCAGGAGCAGGGGATCCCTCAAGTCAGGTAGACCTCCACTGCTTCCCGCTGAGTGATTTCGGGGTGGGGGCGGTGATACATACTTACCTTGCTGGTCTGCTCAGAAGGTTGCAGGAGGCCATATGGCTCAGCCACCTGGCACTTAGTAGGTGTTCAGTGAATAGGGTGCTTGTAATTCCAAGGAGCAACTGGGAAAGACAAGGTGTGCTGAATCTTCACTCTCAAGTTATTCTGTAAAGTCTCGAGGCCCGTTAGGCCAGGGGTTCTCAACCAGGCTGCACAATGGAATCATCAGGAAGCTTTTAAATCTCCAGAAGCCCATGTGAGCCTCAGAGCAATCAAATCAGAATCTCAGTGTGTTTAAGTCTCTCTGGGTGATGCCAACATGCAGCCAGACAAGGACCTTTATGCTAATCTGTCTCCATTAGGACATAACATGAAGACATAGATTACTGTGTAGCTGGAAGGATTCGGGGTAGACATTAAGGGGAGCTTTTCTGAAGAACTGTGGAATGCAGATCCAAGGGAAGATGTAGACTGTCCCTCTATGGGGACTGGTAAGAGCAGAAATAAGTGCTGTGTGACCGAGGAAGGGAGCAGGAAGAATGAGGGTGAGTGAGGGACTTTCAGAGCTGTCCCCCAAGATACCTGTGACTGTATCAAGCAAGATCCCTGCTGGAAAGAATGGGACGGAGAGGCCTCCTTGGTGGCACAAAGGGTTAAGACACAGCACTATGGGGCCTCCCCGGGGGCGCAGCGGTTGAGCGCTGGGTTGCGAAGCTGCCCACAGCCTCTGTGGCGCTGGTTCGATTCCCGGCTGCTCCCCGGCCACTGGAGGAGGGTCCCACATGGCACGCAGACCTCTCCTGCTGCCCGCTGCTCCCCTCAGCAGTGTGCTTCGGTCCTTCTGCCTGTTCTGCTCCCCGCTCTGGCTCTGGTGAATTCTCTCACCCTCCCGCGCTTCTGACTGTACCCAGTGCATGTATAAATAAATAAAAATAAATCTTAAAAAAAAAAAAGAGGCAATGCTTGAGGAAATGGGGGAAAAAAGTCACATTCCATTTAAAAAAAAAAAAAAAGACACAGCACTATGAAGCTATCCACAGTCACTGCAGCACCATTTCACTCCCTGGCCAGGGAGGTGACCCACATGGCGCAGCAGACCTCTCCCGACTTGCCCGCTGCTCCCCTCAGCAATGTGTTTCAGTCAGTCTGCCTGTTCTGCTCCCCGCTCTGTCTCTAATGAGTCCTCTCACCCCCCCACCCCGCTCCACACCTCTGGCCTATACCCCGGTTCTTGTATGCATAAACAAATAAATCTTTAAAAAAATGGGAAGGAGTGAGGGGAGAAGGGTGATCATGAGGGCACCTTTCAAAATGCCGGACACTGCCCTATTACCTGAGACCCCCAGAGGGATAATCCAGATGCCCTGACAGCCCCGACCCCACCCTGGACCACAGAACATGCACACCAGCCCCAGGGTGATTCTACTCACCCTCCCTCAGACTGACAAGAGACCACACTTACTGCCAGGCCCTGGGCACTACCCAGAGCGTCAATTTCCTTTCTATTAATGCAGGATGGGCCTAATATGCATATCATTTGCATAAAATTGCTTGTTTCAATTCGAGAAAGACCCCAACTCCAAGCAGGTGAGATAAAATAAATTGGCTTATTTATTGTCCCTCCTGCTGCAATTGTATTCCAACCAAACATCTCAGCATCCACAGGGGAGATTTTAACACTGCAGCCAGGAGAGGACCTGCTGGAGGATGACGCCAGAGCCTGGCTGGACTCCCGGGAAGACAGGAAAAGTCATTTCCCCCCCATATCAGACCCAAGTAAGCTAGAGAGCTGCCTCTGAGGGAGGTACAGTGGTTTCAATGTTTTAATTGCACCCCTTGAAACATAAAACCTTTGCTGTCCTGTCTCACTGTAGGAACCACAGTCCTGTCTGAGCCAGGGTGGAGGAGGGCCTGCTCTCCAGAATGGCCATTTAATTTATTGCAGACACACCATCAAGGCCAAAGCACAAAGGATTCAGCTGACTTTTAAGGTCCTTCTTGACTCTAAGCTCTTACACCAGGTTTCAATGGATGCTTTGCATCACATAGTTGAGTGGAAAAATCCATTATCTTAACAGCTGGCACCAGAATTCTTCTGAGGGAGGGAACTGTGTCTAGAAGAAAAGCCTTTGATACACTGTTTGTGGGACCTGAACCCTGAGGGTCGAAGGACACGGAAGCCAGGAAGCCACAGAGGGAGCCACAGAGGGCACCACGAGAGGGAGCCACAGAAAGAAGCCACAGAGCAGCTGATCACCTGCTTTACTCTGAGAAGAGAGAAAGGCAAGATGGGGTGAATCCTGGGAGTTGTGAGAGGTGAGGTGACCAGCAAGACACCTGGTGTGAGGTGGTTTCAGACTGAGTCATCCACCCAGTTCAAATGACCCTCGTACTCATGTCTCTGCCCAGAAATCTTGAGGGGAGCATAGGAATGGGAATGGCGCCTCTCCCTTAGGGTCCCAGGAGACCCCAGCTGATGCCTAGTTTATACTCTTAAAAGAAGGCCTACTAAACTACAGCTCAGCAAATGTTGGGGGCTTATCCTGAAAGAGGCATATGTTAAAATCTTCAAAACAACCCTAGCATATAGGTTTTTAAATTATCCCAATTGACAGAAGAGAAAGCTGCAGTTCAGAAGTTGCCCAAATTCATGTGGCTAGATGGAAACAGAGCTAGGATTTTCCCTCCAGTTTGTAGGTCCCATCACCAGCACATCATAGGACACTAAGCCTCTCAGCTGTAAAGCCAGGAAGACCCCCCCCCACATTGTTAGAGATGAGGAAGCTGACTTTCATTGACCCTAAGTGACTGACTCACCTAAAATCATTAGCCAGTAGATAAAATCTTCTGATTCTCAGAGTGGGGTCCTTTTCTCTACCACCACCACCAGCCCTTGAACTATTACAAACATCAAGTGGTTCTGTGAGTGGGTACTAGCTAGTCACTAAGCACAATGGCATGTGGAGGTGGTGTGAGGGAGACCCCCGCACCCTGCACTGTCATTTCCTAGCCACAGGACCAGTTATTCCATCTCCCTGACCCTCAGTTTTCTCATCTGAAAAATAGGGACATACCTTCTATCCTTTGACCTTAGAGGGTGATGTGTGACAGGGTTTTTGAAGTACAAAGCAGGGACCACAGAAGATATGAGTTCAGTTTAGATGGGGGGGGCTGTCATGTGACCTCCCTCTCCCCCCACAAATTCATCACAGTATTTCCAGCTCTCAGTTTGCAGCCCTAACCCCTGACCCTGGGCAGCAGTGCTCCTCTTAAGAAGGTCATTTCCGTTTTCCCTTCCTCTGAGAGACCAGCACCCTCATCTCTCGCCCCTACGGGAAGGAAAGTGCTGTGCCACATCCTGGGGGAGGGGGGGCTTCTGCCAGTGAGGAACCCAGGCCCCACCAGTGCCCTGCCAGCTAGTGCCGCCATTCATAGTCCCTCACCTTCAAAGGATGCCATAAACTTCTACTAGTTTTCTCCTCTGCTTCTTGATCCAAAGAAAGACCCAAAGGCTAAGAAGAAATGCTGCTTCTGGAAACAATTAAACGGCCTTTAGACTCCCTCACCCAGAAAGGAGTTAGCTTTGGAAATGAACATCCCTGCTTTTCACATCCTGAAAGGGCAATGGCACAGTTCAGTCTCCCCACCAACTGGGCCTTTTTCACAGAGGACACAGCCTCGCCCTGCTAGATGTGCCAGTCTGAGGGGACAAGTCTGTCCCCAGGAGCACCCATCCAGCGTAAGGCCTGCATCTCCTGCCCCCAGGGAGCACTCTGCTAGACAAGAAGACCCCATCCTTGGCCTGAGAGAGCTACCAACCTGATAAGGAAGCCTCAGTGCCCACGCCCCCTTGGGAGGGATCCCCAACCTGACAGAGGTTCCTATCCCTAAAGATGGTACAACCCAGGATCCTTACAATGTATCAGCCAAACTGTAACAGGAGAGGTTCCAGGTTCCCTGGCCCACCCAAACTGGGGTAGAGCTGAGCAGAAAGGAGAAGCAGCTGGAGAGGAGACTGGAGAAGGAAGAAGCAGGGTGAAGAGCAACGAGGAGACCTGGAGGAGGCACATGGAGCCTCTATGTCCTAGACGGGGTGGTCTTGCCTCTTGGTCCTAGACGGGGTGACACAGATGTGGATGAAAGCCCCGTGGGGAGGTGACAATGGTAGCTTTTATCTTGGTTTTGATTTTGCTCTTTTCTTCCCAGAATTGTCTGAGTGATTCTGACCCTTTTCTCTGGGTCCTGGCCAGAAGGTGTTTTAGACCTGTGAGGCCTTGCCCTGGGCCAATCCTGTTTGGGTGGGCTTTTACCCACGAGGGGATGAGTAACTTTGGGTGCTTGATTTAGAAACTATATTCTTTGTCTTTTCTATATTATTGACTAATTGTATTAAAGTTCCTTTCCATTAAAGGTCTTATGCTTTGTATTGATGCGGTGGATGGCAGAACCTATTTACAGTGGGTAGGTTTGGGGGTTCTAGGGTGTCCCTCTCCCTGCCCTGTAGCAAAACCAGAAATGGAGGGAGAGTGCTGGGGGGGTTTAGAAGGACAAATCTGTAACTCAGCTTTCCCAGGGAAAAGTGGCCCTGACCTCCTTCTGTGCCACTCCTATTCCGTTCTTCAAGCTGGCATTTGTACCTGCTGCCCCACTAAATGAGCGTGTTCGTTGGGAAACACACATTCTTTTGGTGAACAAATGTCAGTGTTAATCTGAAAAAGGAAGCTGTGCTTCTGGGCCAGATTGGCATGGTCACTGTGTACACGTGTGCACACACACACATTCACATGTACTCTCACATGTTCACACTCTCTAACATGCACACACACGCACACACGACCAGACTGCAGGGCCACTTCCACTGCAAGCTTCCCTTGTGATCAGGCTGAATGAAATTTCACGTAAAGCTTCGTCCCTCACTCCCTTAGGAGAGGGCGCTACCTGAACCTCCCTCTCACAGATCCTGTCTCAAGCTCTGCTTCTAGAAACCCACCCTAGGGACATAAAACACAGTCAGAAAGCCTGGGTTCAAATCCTACCTTCCTAACCTGCCAGCTGCGTGACAGAGCAAGTTTCCAAGTTTCAGTTTTCTCAATTTTAAAATGGGAGTGATAACAATGAGGCCAGAGAAAGTTGAATAAAATCATGTGAGAGGAGTCGGTTATCTCCTAAAAAGCACTATTTTTTTGCCATTAATTTTTTTAAATTTTTTACATCATTGCTCATTTTTAAACAATATTTGCTTCCCCACCCCCTCAGGTATAGTCCCCATAGTTTCCTTCACCAATGCACCCGTGCACCATCACCTCAGTCCCCTGTGCTCCTCCCTCCCTCCCTCTGATCCCTCTCCCTCCTCTTCATTATGCTCAGTGAAATAAGCCAGAAGGAAAAAGAAAAATATCGGATGGTTTCACTTATAGCAGGAATATAGGGGAACCAAATAAGACATCAGTGTAAAAAAATAATAACAGCTTTTACAAAACACAACTAAAAAGCACTAGTGACAAGATGGTGATAAGATTATCATCAGAGCTTCAGAACAATGCTAGCCTTAAGGAGAAGTAAGGTATAAAATTCATCCAAACACCCCACCCTGAGGGCTTTTAAGAACCCTGCAGCCACAGGGGCTGCCTCACAGGTCAGCACCAGGACAATAGTGAGGACATCCCTAGACATACTCACCTCCCTTAGATCATCAGGACAAACCCAAACCCCTGGGTCCTTAAATGCCATAGGGAGTACTGCAACCCTAACACACAAGCAGCATCTCTATTTTCAGATTAGTATGCCGTGGTCAGTTAACATACTTATTGTCAGTAGACAAAGGTAGGGTCTGGGCCTCCCTGGTGGTGCAAAGGGTCAAGCACGGCACTGTGAAGCTATCCACAGCCACTGCAGCACGAGTTCAATCCCCTGGATGGCCAGGGATCCCACATGGTGCAGCAGATCTCTCCTGTCACACCCGTTGCTCCCCTCAGCAGTGTATTTCAGTCAGTCTGCCTGTTCTGTTCCCCACTCTGTCTCTGGTGAATCCTCTCACACACACACACCCCCCCGCATCTCTGGCCTGTACCCCAGTTCTTACATGCATAAATAAATAAATCTTTAAAAAAAAAAAGTAGGGCCTATGCTAAATGTACCATTTTAACATTTTATGAAGACCACTAAAGACTTAGGTATGGTAAAAAGTCTGTTCTTTCACTCCAAAGTCTTTGAGATTCTTTATATTACGGTCGCATCCTCCCCACCCTTGTTCGTGGTCCCAGATTCATCTGTTAACACATGGCTGGTCCTATTCTGCACCCAGTGACTACCTTAGTCCTTTCAAAAGCTTCTCATTTATTTCATTCATTTATGCAAGAAAAAATTCTGTTAAGCACCTACTATGTGCCAGCAATGTGTTAAGCACAAGAGGTACAATATATTAAGCAAAGTAGGTACAAACCCTAAATTCATGGCATTCTCTAAGAGCGATTTTACTAGAATGATCACTGAAGTATGTAAGTATTAACCATATATTGCCAGGTAGTCACTTTGCTTCTGACTGACTGGCTATATATGGGAGGTTTTAAGGAAGCCCTCCTTGGCATTGAAGAATTTGCTAAAGTGGCTCACAGCTTGTTATATAACTGATGGAAGAGGTGCAAAGGGCAAGGAGCAGGGACAGGTGGGCAGCTCCCACGCCTCTTTGGCTGTGCCACTCTCCCTGAATGTCCACATGATCACCAACCCAGAAGCTCTCTGGGCCCCATACTTTGTGCTTTTATGGTGGTTTTGATTAGACCACTGGCCATTCTCCAGCCCCTCTCTCTTCCCCCAGAGGTGGGGGGACAGTACTGAAAGATCCACTTGGTTGGCTTTACTTGCAACCAGGCCCCATCAGTGGGGTCCGAAAGTCACCTCATTAACCAAGAAAAAGACACCTTTATTGCTCTCCTCACTTAAGAAATTCCAAGTGTTTTAGGAATTCTTTGCCAGGGACAGGGTTGAAGACCAAATACATATTTCTTACTATAAATCAATAACAAACGTCTTTAAAGGCCTTATCTCCAGATACAGTGACATGCTGAACAGTTCAAGAGCAGATAACAGTAAGAACAGATAATAGGGACCCAACTACTCAGGGGGTGCTTGCAGGCCTCCCTGAGGAGGAGACATTTGACTTATGTCTTAGCCTAGGTTCCCCCAAAGGCAGATCCCAAGACAAAGGCATGTTCGCAGGTAGGTGATAGCAGAGGTCAGGACAGGAGTGAAAGAGGAGAGAAAGCTGATATTAGACTTCATTATTGAGTTAGCCAGGGGCTCAGTTTTGCAGGGACTCCTAAGAAGCAGCTCAGAAGTGTCTATCCAGGAAATAAAATGGAGAAGAATTTATTCATAACTGTAGTCCTCCTTGACTAGGAACAGCCATGCAGTTGTTAATTCCCCTACACTTTCACCTTGACATGTGGGTTCCCTTGGTGGCTGAGGGGGTCTCTGACCTCAGGGGTGGGGCAGGGATTGAGAGGCATGTGAAATGAGCCAAGGTGAGATCCTATCAGATTACATCTGCACACATTGGTCAAGTCCTATATGGTCACCAAGGAAGGGTTGGATTAAATCTGGTGTGCAAGTGACAGGGTGTTAAGGCCTAAGAGTGTCAGTACAAAGTGAGCTGCAGGATGAGTAGGACTTAACCAGAAAAGGATAAGTGTCAGGAAGAGCATTCCAAACCGAAGAAACAGTATCTGCAAAGGCCTGAGGCTGGCAGGTCAGAGGGAGAACCAGAGGGGGGAAATGAGGCTAAGAAGGCAGACACAGGCCAAACATGCAAGCCCATGTTAACAATTTGGAACATTGTTCTAAGAGTGATGGGCACAGGGGGCAGGAAGGAGTAGGGGGAAGGAGTAGGGGGAGGGAGAGACCCACAACAAATTTGTGTTTTAAAAGTTTACCTACTTGCTGGAGACAGGCTGGGATGGAAAGAATGGCTATTTTGTGTCTTTCCTAAAGTTCAGCATTCATCTCACTCTGAACCAGGAATTAAGATGACTAGGACTAGAAACCATCGAACCATTGCCTGTGACAACAGTAGATACATCATGGTATGAAATGACTTCCTTGGAAGGAAATGGCTGAGCAGGAGAAGGAGGTGTGCCCCCTAAGAAACACCTAGTGACAGGAGGCATGTTACATGCCAGTGACAGCTCTCTGGCAATAAACCAAGTGTGTTTACTAACAATGAATCCTTTGCTATGGAATGCATTTAGCGGATATACCTGGTTTACCTGAGTGTCTAGGATTGTTTATGGTCAATAAATATGGAAATCTCTGAATTTATGGAGCGTGGGTACTTTTTGTTACATAAGCTATGTAACAGTATAAAATAGAGCGCTCCCTTCTTTGGAAATAATGTAGTCACAGACAGGTCTCAGAACCTCATATGGAAATCTGAGCAGAACAGGTTCTGATTTGCTCTAGTGGCTCCAGATCTCTCCCCAGTTCACTGGGTCCCCTGCTTTCTTGAAATTATTCATAAATCTTGATAAGAGGCAAGGTCTCAGATTCATGAGGGTCTGATTTGACCATTCAGAGCTCTGTGTCATTTCAGCAGGACCAAGTGTGCCATCTCACCTCCAGATTCATTAATTCAAATTTACTCTGCTTTCTGGGCCACTGTTTCTGAGAGATGTTTTCAGATCCCAAATACAACTATAAAGTTTCTAAAATTCCCTTGCCCTTGACAGTGTCCTAATGGATAGCTCAGAGTCTGTAGAATTTTAGTGTTTTCTCCAGTAAGGACCCCTTTTATTAATTCTCCCACAGCCCCTCACATCAACAAGGCCATGGAACAAGGCACATTTACCAAGAATAATTAAAATAGTTTTTCCACCTTTGAATTAATCAAAGATATTCATAATTACCAATCAAGAGCTTCTGACCAGCATGAAACTACCATATGAACTTGACAGCTTTTCAGATAAAAGCAGAGAAAATGATTTCTTAACATGGCTAAATGTTCAATGGGGGAGGCCAAGGGATTCCTTTTGAAATTTTGGAAATACTTTTTCAAGGGAGCCCAGGCTGGAAACCACCGCTCTTTATATATATTCCTTTCTTCTCATTCACTTTGTTCCTCATCTGTCACGTCTCTGATGGCTCACAAAGCTCCCATTTTCCCCTATCACTGACTTGCTCTCACCTACATCTTTAATGTCATTAGCAAACCCGATGCTCACCATGAATGCTGACTTTTAAGCCCCCTGTAAAACAGCTAAATCTCAGAACTAACCCACTTAACCCAATGGGGCGACCCTGAAACACTCATGGGCCCCTTTCCTCCACCCAGATGCCCTTCTAGTAACTTGGGCTCCAGCCACCCTCTACCTGGCCCACGTTCAGTTTCTTGCCCCTTCATAGAGGATGTTCTCCAACGTGGGGTGAGTGATCCAGGGGGCACAAGGGAAAAAAATGAACTCTAATTGTAATATGTTATCTACAAAGAGAAAAAATTTTATTCAATATTTAATAAATATTGTCAAGCAGTAGATGTATAGACTTCATTGATAAACACAAATAATGCAGTGAAGTTCAAAACTTTTTATGAAGAGGAGTGGACAACTAAAAAATTGTAGATGTCATTGCTGAAAACATTGTCCCATCCCGTGTCATCTTCCCTGTCCTTCTATTTCTCCCACCCCCAGTCTGATTGCCCTGGGTGTTTTTCTAGTCATCACCTCCCTCAAATCTCTACCCTGTTGCTATCTGCTTCCCACCTCTGGCGTGCTCTCCACCAATCTCCTGGACTTGATGCTTCAGAGGTCCTCGGTTCACTGACTGGCCATCAGCTGGACCTGGACCCAGCCCTCTAGGCCAGCCCCAATGGCTCCTGTATCCGGTTCCTGAGCCCAAATTTCAGCTCAGAGCCCCAGGGCTCTACCTACATGGGTAATTGTGTATGCCAAGCTCTTGCCCAACATGGGCCCACTGACCAATGGCATTGAAGCCAATAACCATGCCACCAGTTCTGAGAAAAGGAATAGTTTAATGCAATGTCAGTTGACAGGAGACTGGAGGCAAGGCTCAAATCAGTTTCCATGAGGATGAGGCTTTGGGCAGTATTCATAAGGTTGAGGATCAAGAGAAGCACAAAAAAAGGAAATTGGTTGCTTTCTGCCGAATCATGATGTTACTGGAATCAAATGCAATAAAATAGACATGCCTCACTTCTGAATATTGTCTTTTTAAGCATGAGCCAGGCATCTTGGTTCCATTTCCCATGGTTATTTTTCTGTCTAGGCAATAAGAGGTCACCTTGAGGACAGAAAATGCTCTTTAGGACCTGCTGTCTGACACACAATTTGTCCACTTATGAAAAATCTTTTTCCTCATTTAAAATGGGGAGGCGGGGGCTGGGCTTACCCAGTGGTGCAGCGGGTTGAGCGCAGCACTGTGAAGCTGTCCACAGCCTCTGCAGCATGGGTTCAATTCCCAGCTGGCCAAGGAGATACCCACATAGTCTGGGGCATCAGACCTCTCCTGTCTCGCCCGCTGCTCCCCTCAGCAGTGTATTTCAGTCAGTCTGCCTGTTCTGTTCCCCACTCTGTCTCTGGTGAATCCTCTCACCACTGCACCTCTGACCTACAACCCAGTTCTTGTATGCATACATAAATAAAAATAAATGTTAAAAAAAATAATAAAATGGGTAGGGGTATTTCTGTCCCATAGTTTCACTCTCACAAGCCCTCCCCTTCTGCCATTTTTACAAAACAAGCAGAAAAAGAAAAGGAGCAAATACCAATGTTTCAAAGTCATACCAATATAACAATGTCCTTTTAAATGTGATATAATAGAGTTTTGACCAGCAACATTCTAAACACCTACCAATAGGCTTTTGGGAAGGGGATTATGGTATATCTCCAGGATAGCTTATTATGCTGCCATTAAAAATTATATTCTCCAGAAATTTTCAATATCATGGGGAAATTCTCAAGCTATAAGCAGGCGCCTCCAAGTTTATATAAAGCATACTCTCAACTATGAGTATATAAATATGCATAGGGAAAAAAGTCTACAAGGAAATTTAACAAAATGTTACTAGAAACTTTCTCTGCTTTCACTTAATGATTCAACAAGTATTTGTTGTCTATGGCTAAGTTAGGCCCTGAGATATAAGGATCATGACTAATTGTGGTTTGTCTACTTTACACATTTCTAAGGTTTTCAAGTTCTCTACAAAGGGCAAGTTTTACACTTTCATTTACAAAAATAAAGCAGAATGAAACAGCCCTTCTCTTGTGAAAGCTTAAACTGTGAATCCAAAGACTATTTTGAAATTTGAGTTTTTGGAATGATTCCTGCTAGCTTGCAATATTTTTTTTACGCCTTGTAGAAATCTCTAGGGGGTAATTGGGTATTATTTCTTCTAGAAAAATGGTGGTACTTTTTCTGGATAGTTACTCTCCCCAGGAATTCAGGGATCTTACCTCCTGTCATCAATTACCCTCACCCACCCTTAGTTCCAGTTCCCTGCTACATTAGTGACAGAGACCAAATTAGGCAGCAAAGGGGCTGTCAAACAGCAGTCAACCCCCATCTTCACTGGCATCCAGCCATAAAAAGGAGCTTTAAGTTCAACAATGGATTATAAGTTCAACTGGAAGGAATGAGGTTAGACATAAGGCAGAACTTCACTTTCAGCATGGTGGTTAAACAGGAGTTGGGAGGGTCCTTTCTCCCGGGGCTCAGCAATGGACTGGGAAAGAGCAGACTTGCTTAGAGCCTCCTGCCAATTCCAAGATCCTTGTGGGCTTCTTTCCAGTCTTGCATGAGGTCCTGTCCCTAGGATCACTGCAATCCAAAGCATCCCTTAGCCCTTCCCACGACTAAACTGAAGTGTTCACACACAAACCTCCAACCAGCTGGCTGGGCTGTCCAGCATACACACCTCATCCCAGAGGAGGCGACCAGCAGGACCAAATAATATCCTTGATGCCCAGGATCAGAAGAAGGGTCTCTGAAGGGGCAACACCAGATGCCCAGTGACAAGCCCAGCACAGAAGCCCCCATAGTTCGGATAATCAGCACTTTAACTCCTTGGACCCCAGTGAGATCCACCCTTCTCACTCATCCCACCCCAACCAGTTTGTCCATTCGCCTGCACCCTGTCTTCCTCCACACCAGCCTCATTAACAGCCCCCCTTCCTCCATTCTCATCTTTCCCCATTCCCGCCTCTTTCTTCAGGCTGGAGAGGCTGTTCCAAAGTCAAGGAGTCCCCACCCTGCAGCTGCTCTCAGTGGGGTGAAGTACGAGTGAAGGTTCATGGGTACACAGGGGTACTGAGGTCAAACAGGGGTGCTTACAGGTGGAAGGTGATGTAAGCAGCTGTGGAAGCAATGGGTAGGCAAGGGGTGGGGAAGGTCTTCTGGAAAAACCAATATTATTCTGCCATGTATGCAGTGTATGCAAACACCATTTTTTCCCAATGATGTCCTTAACACCCTGCAAGATATCCTTGCTTAAAAAGCTGCATTCAGACCTTGCCAAAAACCCCTAGGGTGGGGTGGCTTTCCCCAGTGTCTAGAAAGAGGAACACAGATGGAAGCAATAGTAAGTGCAGAGACCCTCATGTACATTATGCATCACACAAGCATGCACACACACATACTCATACCACACAAGCATGCACTGAAACCCTGCATTCCCCCTTGTATACACACGTCTATAAATATGCACACACACATGTATGCCTGCAACACAGCCACCTGCCATTACAGCAATCAACATTCAGAGCTGGTTTGGCAGCCTATCTGAACCCCTGTGTTTTCACAATGAAACACTTACTGGCAATGGAAAGCAATCATGCCCACGGTGAGTGGGCACCATGGCCCTCCATGCTAAGGTCAAGTTCCATTCTCAGTAACAGCCACTCAGCCAGAGTGAGGAAGGAGGGAGCACTCCAGCCCTTGGGAGAGGGTGTGTGAAGCATGATGCAGCCAGCCTGGAAGACTGCTCCCCAATCTCCCACCACCCTCTGGCCTCCCCCATCTGTGCTCTCTCTTCCCTCACTGTCTCTGAGCAGCAACACCTGCCGGTCCCCAACTGTTGACCTAACACAGGATTCTGAGTCAATCCTTGCCTTTCTGGAAGTTTCCTTTTGTATCTGTACTTGGGTTTCCTTTAGGACTGACTTCTAGAGAGGGCTCTGCTCCCCTCTTCTGGAGCTCTGGGCCCTAAGGGGAGGTGGGAATCCTGTCAGCGGGAGACAGCTGGCCCCACATGGCACCAAAGCAGACATATAAAGAGTGGATGTGAACAGGGACAGAGAAAGACAACACCCTCTTTCAGCTGTGCTGACCTGGTCCTTCCACCCTCAAGGACCTAAGGGAACCGACAGAGCGTCTGGCCATGGAAGACACTGCCATTCTCTATTCCCACCCCTGCTCTCAGCTAGAGAAAGCCCCATCCTTGGCTCATCCCAAGGGATAAGGGGCTCCGGGAACCTTAACTCCCAATTTGGGCTCCCAAAGTCAGCTCCAATTCCCACACATCCCAATGTGCAACCCCAAAGCATCTCTGCAGCCCCATCCAGTGGCCACACACATCGCCACTTCCCAGGTAGGGCGGTGGCTAAGGCTTTTGTGGCTGAGAGCATGGATCCATGGGTTCTGAGGGCCTCACTCGCGAGCCACTACGCAGTGTTTCTGGAATGTGAGAAATTCTACAGAGGAGAAGGGAAAGTCACTCTGAATCTCATCTGCCACTCTGGTTCTCAGAGGCAGTAAGGTTCAGCTTTTGTTCGTTTGGAACTGGTGACTATGGAAGAGGTGGGGTTGCTAGGGTTCCAGTCAAACTCTGGGCCAGAACTAATGCTCTGGGGCTAAGTTTTCCTGAACATACACTGTGAGTACGCGAGGAGAGGCCTTGTAGACCCCTTCCTGTGCCTGCTGACAAGGATATGAGCCCAAGAACTCTGAAACCAGAGGGGAACCAAGTCAACCCGTCTCAGCTCTGACCCAAGCACACCTGCCCCTTCCTCCCTACTCCACTCACGTTAACCAAAACTACAATCTTCAAAGGTTAGAAGCAACTGCCCAGATTCAATAGGACAAAAAGACCACACAACTAATGCAATGATATATGATTCTTAATTAGAGCTTGGCTAGGGGGAAAAGCGGCTAAAGGAGACATTTGGGTGACAAGAGAGGAAACTTTAATATGGACTAGGTATTATAAGATATTAGAAAATTATTCATTGTGTTAGTTGTGATAACATTATTAAGACTATGTAGAATGGAGGGGGTAGTTAGAGACATATGCTGACACAGAAGTAAATATGATGCAGTAATTTACGTAAAAATTATTCTGCAAAAGGTAACAGAGGAGGCAACTATGGGGAAATGTTAAAAACTGTTAAATATAAATAGTGGTATATGGATTTATAAGCATGTATGTGCTTTTCAATTTTCTATGCCTTTGAAGATTTTCATAATAAAATGCAAAACAAAAGTAAATTAAACACACACATGCACTTTCAAAAGGAGGGAGAAAGAGCCACAAGGAATGCTTCCAGGTTTGTGCCAGGGGCAAACCCAGACTGGAACTGGGAGTGACTTCCAGTGGAGGTGTGGGCGCTGAAGTCAGAGAACCTGGATTCAAGGTCAGCCCAGCCCCTCCTACCTGCCTTACTTTCTTTGAGTCTCAGGTTTTTCTTAACTATAAAGAGGAAATAATAAAACCATCCCCACCAAGTTGTAAAAACTCAGTGAGTTTTTATATGTGGCAGCAATATACCCAGAGGGCCCTTAATAAATGTTCCCTTCTCCTTTCTCCACATCTCCCCTACTTGGTAAGAGGGTTGGTCTAGCATGAGACAATAAGATGCAAAATTTTAGGATTTCCACTTCCAAGACAATAAAATAAATGTACTTTCCCCGATTATTCCTGCTAAGTACAACTGGAAACCCTGACTTTCCGTGCAAAACAAACATAAGAAAACTGAAATAAAGCAGAACGAAGTCTGAACAGCTAGAGACTCAAGGCTTCACATGATAGTGAGCGCTCTATGTTTCTAATAATTTAAATCTATTCTTGTTTGTAACTTGTTTTTTTTTATGACTTAACAAACAACTGCATAAAGCCATAATTATAAATCCATATTGATAGGAGCACAGGTATAAAGATATAATTTGTATGATGAACACAGCACAAAGGAGATGAAAGGAATGGAGCCATACAGGAGAAACATTGCATATACTATAGAAATTAAGTTGGTGTTAAATATTATTTTATAAATGGGGAAGGTCATGGTGATGAAAAGGGAGGTAAGGTCCTGTACTTCATTCAAACTGATAAATTAGGGCCTCCCTGGTGGTGCAGGCAGTTGAGCGGAGCGCTGTGAAGCTGTCTGCAGCCTCTACATCACCGGTTCAATCCCCGCCGGCCTCGGAGCAACCCACATGGAGAGCAGACCTCTCCTGTCTCACCCGCTGCTCCTCTTAGCAGTGTACTTCGTCAGTCTGCCTGTTCTGTTCCCTGCTCTGTCTCTGGTGAATCCTCCTACCCTCCCGCACATCTGACCTGTACACTGGTTCTTGTACAAATAAATAAATCTTTAAAAAAAAACTGATAAATTGATAACACCAGAAAATTGTGGAGGGAGGGAGGGGGCGGGGAGAGAGAGAGAGAAAGAAAGAGAAAGAGAGAGAGAGAGAGAGAGAGAGAGAGAAATGAAATACCTAGATAAATAGTTGGTGTCCGGGACTCAATTTCCAATGGGAGTGTTGAGGTTTCCACCACCAGGGTATCCAAGAATTCAACTCAGTTCTGATACTCTCTACTCAGAGATAGCAACAGATTCTACAGGAAAAGACTCAGTCTCCCAAGGCTGCCCTCCATTGCAGACATCAGCTGCAAGTCCAGGCTGTCACTTGGGCTTCCAATCAACCAACTACATACTGAGGTTCCCGTGACCCCCTTCAGTCTTCAGGTGCCTATTGAAAGCCCAAATAATTACCTGTGATTCTGACCAATTGGCTTTAAATCAGAGGTTTCCAGGACACCCACCTCAAATCCAATTAATTTGCTAGAGCAGCTCAGAAAACTAGATCACCAATTACAAAGGATAAGAATCAATAGCCAGATGGAAGAGATAATAGGGCAGGGTATGGAAAAATGCATGAAGTTTCTATGCCCTTTCCAGGGGTGTGCCATTCTCCTCAAATCTCTCAAACCTTCAATAACCAGGAAGATTTCTAAAGCCCCTCTTTCATTATGATTTGTTTTAATTAGTAATTTTTTCTTACATCGTTGTAGTCTCAATAGTTCTCCTGCCACCATACCACCCACGAACCATCACCGCCATTCCCTTGTGTTCATCCCTCCTCTGTTTTCCCCACTTCCTCCCCCTCCTTTGCTATATGCTTCAGTTCTATGGTCAGTTTGCTAGTTTTGACTTTTTCTTTTTTTTTTTAAGATTTTTATTTATTTTATTTATTTTGCAGAGAAGAACTGGGGTGTAGGCCAGAGGTGGAGGGTAGAGGGAAGTGAGAGGATTCACCAGAGACAGAGTAGCGAGCAGAACAGGCAGATATACTGAAATACACTGCTAAGGGGAGTATCGGGCAAAATAGGATAAGTCTGCTGCACCATGTGGGTTAGCTCCCTGGCTGGGGAGCTAACTCTGGCTGCACTGTTGGGCAGTCATGGTGGTAGCACCGAAATTTAACCCCAAGGCCACCAGGAAGGCTCCTAGTTTTTTTTACTTTTCTTGATCTTTTGATTGGTTTCTCTTTATTCCACAAATAAGTAAGACCACCTCATATTTTATCTTTCTCCTTCTGACTAATTACAGCTAGTAAAATCCCTTCCAGCTCCATTCACATTGCTGCAAATGGTATGAGTTTGTCTTTTTTGATTGCTGAGTAATATTCCATTGTATAAATATACCACAACTTTTTGATCCATTCATCTATTTTGGGGCATTTAGGTTGTTTCTATACCTTGACTATTGTAAATAGTGCTGCAATAAACATAGGAGCACAGGTTTCCTTCCAAATTTGTGTTTTTGTGTTCTCTGGGTAGATTCCTAAGAGTAAAATTGCTAGATCATATGGTAGATCCATTTTTAGTGTTCTGAGGAAGCATTACACAGCAAAGCCCTTTTTGGGGACCTTCATGAAAACATTATTTCATAAGCATGACTGGTAAACTCATTGATCATTGGCAATTAAACCCAACTGCTAGTCCTTCTCCCCTCCCTGGAGGTCAGTGAAGGTAGGACTGGAAGTTCCAACCTCCTAATCACATGATTGGTTCCCCTGACAGCAGCCCATGTTCTTAGATGCTTGCCCAAAAGCCGCTTCATTAACATAATAAAAGATACCTTTAATACTCTCAACACTTAGGAAATGCTGAAGGCTTGGGGGAAGCTGTGAGATAGGAATTGTGGATGAAGGCCAAATATAAATATAAATATATATGATATAAAACATGATATCACAGTAGAGAAACCACTAAGAAGATTATAAAAAGGTATAAATGCAAAAATACTATAGATAAATTAAGATGGAATTCTAAAAATGGTTAAGTAACCCCTATAACATAGGAAAAAGAAAAGAAATGAAAAAAGAAAAAGAACAAAAAATAAAAGTGGTAGATTTAAGATATAACATACTAATAATTACATTAAATGTAAATGGCCTAAATAAATCAATTAAATAAGAGACTAGAAAAATCAAAATGCAGGGTGAGAGGGTTTGAGATTGGCAGAGTGATTTTAATAACATGCCCCAAATAGAGTGACTAAAATTTAAAAAAAAATAGTGAGAACACCAAATTCTGAGAAGGATACAGAGAAACAATATTCCTCATAGTTTGTGGATATATTAAAGGATACAGGGCCTCCCTGGTGGTGCAAGGGGTTAAGATGCAACCTGTGAAGCTATCCACAGCCATTACAGTACGAGTTCAATCCCTGGCCAGGGAGCTACCCACATGGCACAGCAGACCTCTCATGACTCGCCTGCTACTCGCCTCAGCAGTGTATTTCAGTCAATCTGCCTGTTCTGGTCCCCACTCTGTCTCTGGTGAATCCTCTCAACTGCCCCTGCACTTCTGGCCTGTACCCCAGTTCTTGAATGCATAAATAAATAAATCTTTAAAAATAAATAAATAAAAGGATACAGACACTCTGGAAAACAATTTGTCAGTTTCTTTAAAAACTAAACATGAAATTATCATGTGGTCAGTAATATCCCAACTTGTTTTTTATTCCAAAGAAATGAAGATGTATGTTTGTACAAAAACTTATATAAGAACGTTATAGCAGCTTTCTTTGTAATAGCCCCAAAATGGAAACAACCCAGATGTCCTTTAATGGGTGAGAGGTTAAACAAACCATGGTGGGCCTCCCTGGTGGCACAGGCATTGAAATCTCACTGCTATCAAGCTATCATCAGCCACTGCGGCATGAGTTAGATGCCCAGCCAGGATGTTAATCCACATGGTGCAGCAGACCTCTTCTGTCTCACCCACTGCTCCTCTCAGCAATGTGTTTCAGTCAATCCGCATGTTTTCCCCACTCTGTCTCTGATGAATCCTCTCACCCCCCCACCTCTGGCCTATACCCCAGTTCTTGTGTACATAAATAAATAAAAATAAAATCTTTTTTTAAAAACTACATGAATATCCAAGATAAATTACATTAAGGGAAAAAAAGCCAATCACAATAAAGTTCCATACTTTAGGATTTCATTTATAACATTCTTGAAGTGACAGAATTATAGAAATGGAGTACAGGCTGCTATTGCCTGGAGTTAATGAGGGCGTGGGGATGGGAAGGAAGTGAATATGACTATAAAAGAGGAACATGTGGGATTCTTGTGGTAACGAAATATTCTGTACCTTGACTTTTTCAATGTCAATATGCTGGTTGTGACATTGCACTACAGTTTTTCAAGATGTTACCACTGGAAGAAAACAAGTAAAACATATTACATCTTGCAACTGCATGTGAATTTGCAAATAGCTCTAAATAGAAATTTAATTCAAAAACATTTAAGAAGCTGCCCACTCTCAGGGTCATGCAGGTGTAGGGTCAATACCAGAGAGTGAATTCCTCCTCAACTGTTGACCCCACATTGCTCACTGGTGCATTCTAGTCCCAGCCCTGCTAGGGAATGATCCCTTCTCAGGGATCTCCACTTGGAGAATTCTAGAACCACAGAATCAAAATTTGATCCCTGAAGGAGTCAGGAATCCCCCGATGTCCCACGCCACCCACCTCCCAACCACCCCAGTTCAATTATCTTGCAATGTACACCCATGGCTATATTGGGGATGCCAGGTAGGGAGTATGAGTGCTACGATCCACTGTACTCAAGGGGAAACCAGGTGCATTCCATAGAGGCAGAACTTTAAAGAGGGGAGTCTAGTTTTATACACAGAGACATAGCCCAAAAGGAGAGGTCGCTCTCCAAAGACCACACAGCTAGATTCCCTCCTGGGAGTCTTGCCATGATACCACATCCTCCTTTCATGAAATGAAAGACAAATATGGCAATATCTCTGCTTTCAGATAATTCTCAACAAGAAACAATTCCAGTGCCACTGATTCCAGGAAGATCTGGACTTGAACCCCCAGAGAAAGGTGAAGGGGCAAGTCACAGATAGTGAGAAAGAAGTAACAGTCAAAAATGATTCTGGAGTTTGTCAGCTCTTCAGCTTCACTCCAACTTGCTGAAATGTCTGGACAGAGCCAACCTCCTAGGAAACCAGCTACCTACATTTAGAAGTAAGCAGAAATGGACACTAGACCTCCCAAGGGCCAAGCCAAGCCGACCTCACAGGGCACTCCAGGAGGAGGTGGGACACTAGCTCAATCACACCCCCTTTCACCAGACACCACTATCCACTTTCTCAGAACCTCCTGGACTTACATGTCTTTTAGGTTCTTGGTCACATGTTCCACCCCAGCCACTGCCAACTCTGGGTGAGTTCTGCCTGGTCTCTGCTGACCTCACCTGAGAGGAACCTCCATTACTTGATCTCATGTCCCTGTCACAAGCTCCTGGACTGCCCTGGGCCCCGCCTGTTACCATAGAAGCATGTGATGCCCCATGGATTACTCAGTACTCCCACTTGGGCAACCCAGAAATGTGGGTAACACCCAGGGGAGACAAGAGCTAGGGTAAAACGCTCCTCCACTGCCACCAGATGCAGCAGTTCCTACAGCCTCTCTACAGACAAGTTGCAGCACACTGAGCCCTGCCAGCTCCATAACACCAGGTCTTGTATTTGCTCCCCTTTTCTTCCTGCTCCCACTTCTCTCTTCCCTCACTCCTGTTTCCCCAGGACTGCACTCCTCCATAAAGTATTCATGAGTTTTTGCCTCAGATTCTGTTTTTTTTAGGGACCAGGGCTCAGTTACCCCCTCTGAGGGAATTTAAAATGTTGGCCAGGCAGATAGGAGAAAGGCCACTGGGCTATCATCTTTGAGGCACTGAGCAATCTTTCTCTGCATATCCAGGTCCTGGCTGTGCAGATATTTGGTAACTTTCTGTGCCATCTTTTGTCCCTATAGATCTCCTTGGCATGACTTTCCCAGTGACCTTTATAAGCAGCATCTTGCCAGGCATGTGACTTGGCCCCAGGAAGTAAAGCAAAGCTGAGACACATTTGGGGATTGGTTGTCAACATTTTACACGGATCCTGCCTCAGTGGTCATGATATGGCCAGCAGCCGTACTAGACTCTGCCAGAAGCCTATTCCTGCCTGCTGTGGAATGCCTTCTTCTGACTTGTTGGTGCTACAATGTACCAATTGTCAAATATTTTGACTGTAATTCTGGGTAAGATACTCCTGACCCATGGAGCCTCGGGGAAGTAACTCCTCGCCCTTCTCTGGGTATATTCAACAATGGGATATGTTTCCTTCCCTGCATAACTCCCCTTGTCAGAGAAGTCAGAGGAAAACACACTGATTCATTGCCCTGAGGACCTAAGTCACCAATACTGACCCACAACACAGACCTAATGACAAATCAGACACCCTGACTCAAAGACCATCAGAATTCCACTCAACAGCATTGAACTCAGCAGTTTACTAAAGGGACTGTTTGTAAAGACATGGGGAAGATTAAGGGAATCCACAAGAAATGTTAAAACATTCAGGGATTTGTAATAGTGGGAAGAAATTACCACCCCAAGTCCTGAAAAAGCAAAGTAAAAATCAGGGTGTTGGTACCTAGAGATAGCAGAAGAGGGGACTATAGCTGTAGAAGGGGCACGGGCACAGCCAGTAGCCCAGCGCAGAAAGGGAATAAGGAAAACTCCTGAAATCCCTCTCTCCTCCTGCCCCCTAACCTCCCACACAGCTACCCATTGGCCAAACCCAACCAGAAGGCAAAGAGCAAATGAGCCCATGGCAACGAAAGCTTCCCCAGGGTAGAGAGCAGGTACGGCGGGCAGAGGTGGGAGAGAGGGCATAAGTGGCAATCCAAGAGAGGCCAAGGAGACACAGGACACCTATCACACACAGCCACTTACCCACCAAGGCGCAATACACAACTATAGGCCTCAGGCACCCACTTACATGCCAAAGCTGTCCCCATGTTCTCCTCTCCCCATCAACACAGGCTTGCTGTGTCCTTGGGGACTGCCTGCAAAGGGGGAGCTAAGGTGCCCTGCCCCTGAGCCTTTCCCCAGTCCCCCAGGGAGCAAGACAGCAAAGAAGGGCTTTTCCTCCTATCATGGCCTGACCCCCAGCCTGCAGAAACCTAGAGCCAGACTAGGCTGCCCTTTCATTTTGCCAGGAGCCCAGCACTAAAGGTTATTACATTTCTTTTCCTCTTAGCACATTGCCCCCCACCCAAAAACATGGGGATGTACTACCCTCCATCCCCCAAGGCCCCCACCAGCAAGCACAGCATCCCCACTGCAGAGCCTATCCTCAAAGACTTGCTGGCAGATGGACAGAGACAGCAGCCAGCAGAGTCCCACTGCCAGGGATTCCCCTCCCTCTGCCCACACGGGGAGCACGGGCAGTCAGGACTCAAGTTGAGGGCTGTTTCAGGGGGAAGAGGGTGGTACCTCAAACAATGGAGTGCAGATGTCCAAAGTAGGAGGGAGGTGTAGGCTCTGGAGGAAAGGAGAGCCAAGTTCTGTGAGCAGGGTGAACCCCCTGATAACTCCATCAGTTTCCCAGCCTTGCGAGCTGCTTGGGGTTTAAGGCAGAGCTGGGGAGAGCCAAAAAGCTGTTTAGTGTTATTGGGTAATTATAGCCGGCAGAAGGGCAGGAAAGAAAAGTCACAGGAGCCGAGACTCACAAATCCCAGCGCTGGGGTTGCTGACGAGCAGTAGCTAACTCACACCTGAAATTAAAAAATCAAATGTGCCCCCCTTGTCCTCTCCTGCTCTCTCTGACCCCTCCTTATGAATAAAATAAATGAAACCAGCCAACTAGATACTTAAGATCATAGCTCATTAAGTCTGAAAGGAATCTCAGAGATGAGGCCAACCCTTCGATTTATGAAGAAATCCAGAGAGGGGAGCAACAGGGCCAAGGTCACACAGCAGGAAGGTGGCAGCGCCGGGGCTAGACCTCAGGGGTCCAAATATCGAGCACCCATCAGGTACTGGGGGCTCTCCTAGATGCAAAACAGAAGCACGCTGACAACCTAAAGAAACAATGCCCAACAGCGCTTTATGCAGTGATGGAAATGTTTTACCTCTCACTCCAGATGCAGTAGCCACTAGCCATGTGGCTCCGAGCACCTGAGATGTAACTAATGTAACCAAAGAACAAAATTTTTGCTTCATATATTTTGCAGCTCTGTTTGGTGAGGTATTTAGGATTCCTGTGTCTTCATGGAGGACTCGCCCTCCTAGCACCTCATAGTGTCCCTCTCCAGCCCTGGTAATTTTCTTTGCTCTGAAGTGGGTTTTGTCTGACATTCACATAGCCACTCCTGCATTCTGCTGATTAATGTTTGCATGGTATATCTTTTTCCATCCAGGAGCTGAATTTTTAATTTCATTTATTTCTAATTAATTTTAATGTAAATAACCACATGTGGCTGGGTAGCTACAATATTAGACAGTGCCATTTTAGAAAACTCAGTCCAATAAATCTTGTCTCTGCTCTGCCAGTAGCTAAGCTGATCTGCTCCTCCACCCAGGCACACACTGCCATATCTATCCCATGCCACTAGAAGCCCTGTCACTAAAAATTGGCCCCTGTCTCCCTCAGGCTTAGAGCAGTTGGCTATATCCAGGGGTCAGAGGAGGCTGAGCAGGAGCTGACTACCTCTGAAGACAAAATTTTGTCTCTTTCTTGCTTCAGGCAAGTTCTCCCTCCTAGTGGGGGTGACCTCCCCCCCTCAGTTCTGGTTCTCACATTGCAGAGGACATGCATTCTTATAACGTGTTCTGTGGCCTCCCAGACAGGCAGTAAGCCTTGTTTTCCTGGTCGGGCCAGGTCTATTCAACAGCAGCTGGAAATGACTCAGTAGAAAGAAAGAGGGCAGGCCTCGGGCAGTGGAGAAATGGTCATGTCGTTCATTGAGGTGCCTCCTTACAAAGTTGGCCAGATAGGACTCTTTGCTGCCAAGGACTCCTCAGGCCACATGGGCACTCCTCTGCCCTCCAAGCTGCCACATACCCCTTCTGGATGCGCTGTGTTGTGTCTGCCTTCACATCAGCTCACCCCCAAGCTTGGCATCTCAAAGGAGCACCTGATGCTACAAGCACCCGTCCCACGTACATGGTGGGTACACGCTGCCTTTCCTCTCCCACAGAACACTGTGCCCAAGGCCCAGCTCAGAGCTGCTGAGAAATGAGTGTGCTTGGAAGGCTGATGGAGAGAGGTGGGCAGGAGGAGACCCCTGAGTCAGCAATGGTCCTGCTGGTCAAGATCTGAGGAGCAGGGGCGATCCAGGGAAATGGTCTGGATGTTCTATTTATCATTAACCTCCAGTTTGGAGCTTTGATGCTTCCTTCCATCTCCCCCACCACAATTTTCCACAGCCCTTGACACTGACCCTCAATGCTAAACCTCAGTTCCAGTCTCAGCGCATCTATCTGTCTCTTGACACATCCCAGCATCTTTACCTCCCCCAACCAACACTTTGAGTCCTTGCATTATTCTTTTTCCTGTACACAGAGCTCAGCAGAGCTGGGGTCCAGTGCAGGGAGTAGGAGAAAGAAGAGGGGGAAGGACAGGGATAAATGGCCAAACAGGGGCACCTGAGTCCCCTGGAACTTCCACACCCAGCACACCTCCACTTTAATTTACACATCTTATTTCATTTTCTTACCAAATAAACTGTCACAATAATACAGGAGCTGATTCAATTCAGGCAGAGCTGCACAGATCACATCAGAAAATGACTGATAGTCTTGATGCAGAAATTGCATTTATCATTCAGACAAATAAAGTGTGAAGACATACACTCAGGATAAAGGTTTTGTGAGCACAGGGGTGCACGACTGACCTGGAGTACCCCCACAAATGAGGCATCAGCTGATTCAAGATGAGACTGAAAAGGGGGGCAGGAGGGCCCATGGGACCAGAGGCCAGTGAAGGCCAGCAGGTTAGGGTGCATGGGGTCTAGGGAGCATGGAGAGGTGATACTCTACAAATACACTGGGTCACAACCCCCACCTCCACAGGGGAGGGAAAAGGTGGAGAGTGGCTGCCACACTTGAGAGGACCTGGGAATGGCTCCACATTGGAAATTCATGGCAAATTGCTCTTGTAATTTACTGGCCCAGCCAGAGAGATGTATCTTTGAACTCCAGCAAGAGACTTTGAAAATCACTCTCAACCCTGGCTCTCCAAACCCTGTGTGAGATGAATTAAAAGGAATTATGCACAGAAAACCCCAGATCAAGGGGACACCCACTCTCCTTCAACTGCCTGCAAACTGATTAGAGAGATAGAGTTCATAGCAGAACAGGCACTCAGGCTGGCAAAATAAAATAAAATAAATTTGAAATGCAAAGATTGATGGCTTCTGTCACAAAGTCTCTCCAAAACCGCAGTCCGTAAATTGGAATTTCCATCACTGCTAAGGCAAGCTGGTAGATCAATGGTAGTGGTGGGCCTGGTGGGTCTTTACAGAAGAACTCTGGATCCCCTTAAAGTCCAAACACTGCCCGGTGTAGAGGAGCCACATTCCACGGGGGATGGCTTTGGTGCTAAGGATACCCCATTGCCACAAGAAGGAGACACAGAGACTCAGGGCTGCAGTCTCTCCACCCCACACATCTCTCAGAATAATACTGTACCCAGTGCTGGTGCTCAGCAATGTTCGGGGAAGACTTGTCTTCTCAGGGTGCTGCTGAGCACACTCACTCCAACCTTGTCCTTCTTTGGCATAGCACAGGCCCCAAGAGAACCACAGAGGGAGGCAGTATACAGATAGATTCTAGAACTCAGTTCTGCTCAGACCCTGGTCTAGGCCAGAGGCAGCTGAAAGTCAGAATGACAGAAAAACTAATTCTGGTTTTTCCAACATAGAAATTGATGTATTTCAGGCTGGGGTACTTACAGAGGGGGTTTGAAGGGGGCTGTAGAGAAGGATATGGTGGATTGCCCAGATTCCCCATCAGGACTGAGACAATCATTCTTAGTCTGTAAACAATCCTTCCTGTGCCTCAGAAAGAGGCACAAACACTGCCATCAGGACTGAGACAATCATTCCTGGGAACTGTCCTTGGTCCGTATTTGTCAGCTGGCTCAAGGTCATGTTCCAGACTTGGGGGCAGTCACTTCTAATGTCTGGCCAAAGGCAGAGTGGCCTCCAGGTTTAAGGTGGGACAATTCTGTAGGCTGTGTTTGCTGCAGGGCTGCCCATAGGATGCCGAGGCCTTTGTTGTGGTCAAATTTTTCCCTCTGCTCCACTCTGTGGCCATCTTGCCCCACAAGGATTGATACCCAGGGCATGAAGGAGACAGGCCCTGATGACAAAGAGGCCACAAAAGCTGAGGTGACACAAGATCCCTTGTCTAATCCCTTATACCTGAGTCAAGGGGACTCAAAAAGAGAAAGAAGCTTTCTCCCAACTACTCAGCTGGCCCCTTGCAGAGCTGGCCCTAGAACTCAGGCCTCCCAGGAACCTTCCAGAAAGATGACTTCCTAAGCTTCCCTCCCCAGAAGGAGGCTCAGGCCCAATATGAGTAATTGAGAGAGGTCACTTTCCGGTCCCAGCTCACCCAGCTTTCACTCGATCATTTATTTTTTGGATCCTTGGACCAAAAATACGCGCCAGGGCCTCTTGGCATCTCTTGGCACATCTCACTAGTATCCTTCTCAGAAAGAGGAACAAACATTGCCATTTTATGAGATTGATGGGGGGCGCTTTTTCAACTAAGGAAGGAGATACTTTCATTATTCTCAGTTGGGTCATTACAATTGAAAATCACCTATGTGTTCCCCAAATTTTAAAATGCACAAAAAAAAAAAAAAAAAAAAACAGGATCACCCACCATTTACATTGATCATTGATTTGGTTACTCCCTAGAGGAAAATACAATTAAATGAAAGGAACAAAATGAAAGCTGACTGATGAGTTGCCATTTTAAGCTACTCAGTTCAATTAAGCTAAAAGCCTGCTCTCGGGGCCACCGAGCTCATTTCTAAACGACGCCAGCTCGCCAGCTCTCCAAGTCAGGACTCTGCAGTGAGACTGAACACACTCTCCAAGCCAAGGAGGAGGGAATCCCTGGAATCTGTACCTGAATCTGTACCGCTTCTCAGTTCCCTCTGGAAAGCCCATCACCCCTCCCTGCTGGAGAAGGCTCAGTAGGGACCAGAGGTGTTAGACGGGAGTCATGGGTTCTATGACCAAAGTGCTAGGCTTCCCATTTTTTGTTTGCTTGCCTGTCTGCTTGCTCCTGGTGGGAAGTCAAGGTCTGTTTTGTCACTAAATAGTCTCAGTTTTCTCATCTTTAAAATGGAAATGTCTTTGGGCCATGGAAACCATGGTGTTAGGTCCTATTTGACTAATAACTTAAAGTGTCACTTCAGATTAATTCTTCATCTTCTTCTAGGTTTCAGCTTCCTCAGCAGCAAAATCAGGTAGGATGCCTGTTAACCCACCACACTGAAGATGAAAAGTGTTGGGACAGAAAAGATAGCTTTTCAACATGTGGCATTAAAACAATTTGTCATCCACAGGCAAAAAAAGTGAAACTTGACCTAAACCTTATTTAGATGAATAGACATGGTACAGATGCCCTATACTCATCTCTATATAGAGTTAGACAGATAAATATTCTTTAACTCAAAATGGATGGACTTAAATGTAGAGCCTTTTAGAAGAAAATGTAGGAGAAAAATCTCCCAGGACAAAGAGTTTTTAGACATGACTCCAAAAGTATGAGCCATGAAAGAAAAAATCAATAAATTAGATCTCATCAAAATTAAAACCTTTTGCTCTGCAAAAGGCAGTGCTAAAAGAATTTAAAAACATGTTTCCAAGTAGGAGGAAAAAAAGTGCAAATCACATATCCAACAAAAGACTTGTGTCTAGAATATATAAAGAACTATAAACTCAACGGTAAGAAATCAACAGTCTAATTAAAAATGGGTAAAATACTTGAACAGACACTTCACCAAAGAGGATATACAGATGGCAAATAAGTACATCAAATGATGTTCAACATCATTAGTCATTAGAGGAATGCAAATTAAAACCACAACGAGATCACTCAGAGTCTCATATCAGAATGCCTAAAATAAAAATTAGTGATAATACCAAATACTGACAAGTATACAGAGAAACTGGACCCACTCATGTATTGCCAGTGAGAATTTAAAATGATACAATAACTCCGGAAAACATTTGGCAGTCTCTGAAAACCAAGCATGCAACTACCATATGACCCAGAAACTGCATTCTTGGGCACTTATCCCAGAGAAGTAAAAACTTACATTGACACAAAAATTGTTTTTAGTGACTTAATTTGTAACTGCCAAAACCTGGAAACCACCCAGATGTGTACACTATGGGTATACTGCAGTGTATTTAGCCATTCACCAGGACACCCATAGTGTCTCCGAAAATTCATGTCCAAGAAGAACCTCAGAATGTGACCTTATTTGGGTCTTTACAGAACTGATTAGTAAGGTAAACTGAGATCACACTGGATTGGGGTGAGTCTATATCCCACTGCAGGTGTCCTGATGAGAAGGTCAAGTGAAGACTAGGGAGGAAGGTCATGTGTGATATGTCTACATGCCAGGAGCACCAACTATTGCTGGCAGCCAGCAGAAGTGCCGAAGCAAGGAAAGATTGTCCCCTAAAACCTTCCCAGGGAGCTTGGCCCTGCTGACACCTTGATTTCAGCTTCTGGCCTCCAAACCATGAGAAGATCAATTTCTACTGTTTTTTTTTAAAGATTTATTTTTTATACAAGAACCAGGGTACAGGCCAGATGCGCGGGAGAGTGAGAAGATTCACCAGAGACAGAATGGGGGAACAGAACAGGCAGACTGACAAAATACACTGCTGAGGGGAGCAGTGGGCGAGGCAGGAGAGGTCTGCTTCGTCATGTGGGATTCTCACCAGCCGGCCGGGATCAAACCCATGCTGCAGTGGCTGCGGGTAGCTTCACAGTGCGGTGCACTCAACCGCCAGTGCCACCAGAGAGGCCCTATATTGTTTTATTATTTTTTTTTAATTTAATTTTATTTTTTTTAAAGATTTATTTATTTATTTATACAAGCACTGGGTACAGTCAGAAGCACGGGAGGGTGAGAAAACTCACCAGAGCCAGAGCAGGGAGCAGAGCAGGCAGAAGGACCGAAGTACACTGCTGAGGGGAGCAGCGGGCGGCAGGAGAGGTCTGCGCGCCATGTGGGACCCTCCTCCGGTGGCCGGGGAGCAGCCGGGGATCGAACCGGCGCTGCAAAGGCTGCGGGCAGCTTCGCAACCCAGCGCTCAACCGCTGCGCCACCGGGGAGGCCCCCTATATTGTTTTAAATCACCCATTTTGTGGCAATGTTATGTAGCCATGTTATGGCAATCTTAGGAAACCAATACACCACAGGATACTCCTCAGCAAGGAAAAGAAACAACTTGGGTGACTCTCCTGAGAACTACACAGAGTGAAAAAAAAGTCAATCTCAAAAGGCTCTATACTATAACCACTTATGTGTCATTGTCAAAATGACAAAATTAGAGAGGTAGAGACCAGACCCATGGTCACCTGGGGATTAGGGAATAAAGGGTGGAACTATAAAGAGGCACAAGAGTATGGGAGAGGGGGGAGTAACTGAATAGCCCTTATCCCAATTATAGTCTTGATTCCAGGAATCTATCCATATGATAAAATTCACAGACACAAAGGGAATTCATGTGAAAACTAGTGAAATACAAATAATATCTGTAGTTTGGTGAATAGCATGGTGTCAACAATTTCCTAGATTTCATGATCATACTATGGCTATGTAAGATGTTATCTTTGGGGTAAGCTGGGAGGAGAGTACCTGAGAACTCTCTGCTATTTTTGAAACTGTGAGCCTAAAATTGTTCTTTTTTTAAAAAAAAAGTTTTTAACTATGAACCAGAGACACTTTTTGGGGGGTGGGGGGCGGGAGGGGAAGGATTGGGGTCAGAATGGGGCGTTTGCAATTGTATGGGGGAATATAAAAATAAAATTTAATATTTAAAAAAAAAATAAATAAATGCTAGTGGTATGCTTTCTATTTTCAAAAAAAAAAAAAAAGTTTTTAAAAGAAGTGTTAGGAAACTTTCAAAAGAAAAGTTTTTAAAAGAAGTGTAAAGAAAACAATGTTACTATTTGAAGTTGACTCCCTGGGAGCTCCAAGGGCAGACAGACCCAGCTGGCATTTCTACTGCACTGTTCACTAGCACTGCAACTCTGGGCAAGTGACTGGCCCTTCTCTGAGCCTCTAGTTCCTCACATGTAAACCCTATTACAGGAATGATGACATGCCTTGCCCATACTACATGAGATGGTATATGTAAAGCATGTGAAGCTAGGACTAGAACCTGGTGGTGCTGAGGAAATCTTAGTTCTGATCATCATCCCGGCCAGTGCAACTTCTCCAATTTGCTTTCTGGATTGCCATTCTAGCTCATTCCATCCTTCAAGGTCAAGCAAGGTTTTCCTGGGAGCTGCGGTTCCTCTAGACACCAGTTCTCCTCACCTGGGCCACATATGTACTGGGCTACACCTGAGGCCCAGACCTCCATGGAAACAACACCCCCTAGGGTAGGCTCTGTCAGGTTCTGCAAAGTGCCCCTTTCATTCAGTCCTCAGAGTTAGTGGGGTGCAGTTAATGACTGTGCCCTGCTCAGACATGCCGCTTAACATTTCTCTCTTCCCTTCATCATTATGCTAGGTACCATTCCAAATTGTCTTTCAAAAGCAAGAGTTATCCTTTATGGTTACAAAGTACAGTCTATAAAGTACTTGATGAAAAGTGTTCTACCTCCTTAAAACCCAAACAACACCCTAGTTGGAGGCATAGAAGGTATAAGAATCCCAATTTTCCAAATGCAAAGAGGTACACATTGGGGAAGTGGGTGAGGAACAGGAAGGAGAAAAGAAAGCCATTATGATTTTTATTTCATAATTACAAGATTATGACATACATATCATTGAATCTCCATTTTGCAGACAGAAAAAAATTCACAAAAGGCTAAATAACACATTGAACAACACACCACAAATAAGGACAGAAGGGGATCAAACTTAAACCTGTCTGACTCCAAAACAGAGATCCTATGGTGCGCCCATCCATCAATCCATCCATCCATTCGTTCATCCGTCTGTCCATTTTTCCATGCATATTTCCATGAGATGAATTCACACATTCATTCATTTTTATCAAGAAACATTTAGATATCCTTTCTCACTGTGGGGTTTTCCTGAATTGACCAGATCCATGAGTGCTCTCAGCCCACATGAGAGGATCATCAAATGTTCCTCTTTATTTGACATCTCCCCCAAATTTCAACCCTTCCATACTTTGTCATAAGTTTGTACCCAGAGAATTCACTGACAATCATACCACCTTCCCTTCTCTCCTCGCCCTCGAGGTCCATTCCACAGTTCCTCCAGTTCTATAAAGAGCCAGAATCTTGTGCAGATCTCACAGTGGCAAAGCTGGAAGGACCCTTAGAGAGAATTCAGGAAGACACTGAGACCCACAGAGAATAAGATTCTTGTCTCAAGTCCTATTGGCCAGAGGCAGGACCAGGAGTGTCTCCAGACCTCCCAGCTCCTGTCATAGGTCCCAGAATGGAAGCTCTCCCCAACACTGCTGACAGCCTTGCCTGCCCTCCTCCTGCCAACTCTCCTCAGGCTGTTTGGGTCCCAAGCTAATGTGTGTCCAGGGCTTCCTCTTTCCTCCCACACTTCTAAATCCTACCCACCCTCCAGCCCCATTCAATCCTGCTTCTTCCTGCTTTCCAGATGATTCTAGCCCACAAGGATTTGTTCTTCCATAAACAACTGCTGCTTCTACCCCCATTCTCCTGATACCTCCAGTTCTCACATGATATCCCTACCATCATGAGCCTTTGTTCAACCTTCTCAGTCAGACCAATGCCCTCCCCCAATGCACCCCATGGCAAAGCCAAGTGAATAGGAAGCAAAAAAGGGGGGAAATTAGAACCCTCTTAATTTGAGTGTTTGTCCACATTATCAATATGATTTATAAGGGATCTTTTATGCACATTCCCAAATTTATGGGATTTGCATTCCCCCAAAGAACAATCTAGAAGGCCCCTCTTCCCATTATAACATTGTCTAACAACTACTCAGAATTAAACTTTGTGGTAAAATTCCACTTTTAAGTGGAGACTTGCACCCCTCATGAGTAATTGAGATGCCAGGATCAAACCAAGTCTTCCGTCCCATTAAATAAAGCCACATAAAAGCTGTTCCTGCTAACAGCACTTTCCTGATTTCCTCAAGCTGGCCTGCAATAAGTATTCCTAATTGTGCTTGTTAAAAAGTGGATTTATGAATCCCAATTAGGCCACTTGCACTTATGCGGCAGCAGTTTTCAATACCACAAACCCTTCATTCTTCCCGGGATGAAATTATTTTTTGGTGGGTGACAGGATAATTACTAAAACATAAAAGGACCCACTCAGTACCATAGCAGCCGCTTCAGCAGTTCTATTAGGAGGGCTTGAGGACAAGCAGGTTTTGGATGGTGGCTTTAAATGCATGATGAGCCTCCCCCACTTAATACCCCTTAGTCATGCAGGCAGCCACTTGCTTCTTTCTCCTTGGATCCCAAATCACTTTCTAGCTGCCTGGTCCTACCCTGACTTATCCCCCTGCCTTTTATTTCCCAGCTGCTCCCCAAATACACCTGATGTGCCCTGCTCCCAGAGCAAGTTGTTCCACCTGAACAGCTCCTCCCTCATCCCTGCTCTCCCCAATCTTCCCCGAAGATTCAGCTCAAATGGCTCCTCCTCCAGGATGGCTTCCTTCCTTAACTCAGGCTCTCACCCCTTCTGTTGTTCAAGCACTTACTGTATCTGTTTGATTCATCAATTGCATGTTTGCCCGCCACCCTGAACTGAGCTACCTAAGGGCAAGGACTGAGTCCTATCCATTTGGCATCCCCAGTGCCTGCCATGTGGCAAGCTGACGCCTGTCCTTTTCAAGCTGATTGTTGAAATACAATTTTAAAATAAGCAAAGAATGTGAACAGATTTCTCCAGAGAAGATAAACAAATGGTCAATAAATATGTGGAAAGATGTTCAACATCACCAATTACTATAGAAATGCAAACAAAAACCACAACAAAATATCACCTTATACTCATCAAGGTGGACACCATCAAAAGAACAGAAAACAGGGCCTCCCCAGTGGCGCTGCGGTTGAGCGCTGGGTTGCGAAGCTGCCCGCAGCCTCTGTGGCGCCGGTTCGATCCCCGGCTGCTCCCTGGCCACTGGAGGAGGGTCCCGCATGGTGCGCAGACCTCTCCTGCCGCCCGCTGCTCCCCTCAGCAGTGTACTTCGGTCCTTCTGCCTGTTCTGCTCCCGGCTCTGGCTCTGGTGAATTCTCTCACCCTCCTGCGCTTCTGACTGTACCCAGTGCATGTATAAACAAAACAAACAAACAAACAAACAAATAAATAAATAAAATGCCTCTAAAAAAAAAAAGAACAGAAAACAAGTCTTGATAAGGAGGTAGAGAAACTGGGACTCATACACTGCTGATGGGAGTGTAAAATAAAAAGTGCAGCCACTTTGGAAAACAGTCTGGTGGTTCCACAAATAATAAACAAAGTTACCGTGTGACCAGCACTCTGCTCCTATGTATATCACTGAACATCAATGAAACAAAAATTTGCACATAAACTGCATACAGCATTATTCATAGTGGCCTAAAAGTAGAAAGAACCCATTGACTAATAAATGGATAAACAAAATGTGGCATAGCCATACAATGAGACAGTATAGACAATAAAAAGGAATAAAGTACTGTAAATGTACTACAACATAGAAATGGAAATATGCTAAGCGAAAGAAGTCAGACACAAAAACCACATCTTGTGTGATTCCATTTACATGTCAAGAACAGGCAACTCCAGTGACAGAAAGACTCCAGGGACTTTTTGTCTGTGGTGATCGAATCACAGACTGATTGTGGTGATGGCTTCACAACTCTGTAAACACACTAAATACCACCAGGCTATAATAATACACTAAAAGTCACTGGATTGAACACTTTCAAATAGTAGTTTTTATGATATGTGGATTCTGTTTCAATAAAGCTGCTACCAAATTTTTGTAATCTTAAAAATCATTGTTGGACATTTACTAGGTTGGGGGGAGGACTAAACCCCAGTCACCTGAGCCCCTGGACATGCCTCTACTCAGGGGGCTGGCTGTGAAGCAAGGTGTTCCTTCATGCACTGACAACCTGTCGAAACATGCCAGCTCCCAGTTTGGTCCAACAAGAACAGTGACTTCTTCCTTTGAATCAGCTGACAGGGGAGAAATTTAAATAACCTTAGTACAACTTGCTACTTTGAGATATAATGTAGCATAGCAGTTAGGGGCAGAGTCTCTAAAAGGAGACCACACTGTGTCAAATACCAGCTGCCTCTTACCAGCCTCAACAAGGTACTTCACCTCTTTGAGTCTTAGTTTTGTCATTTGTATAAAAAAGGGATAACATTATCTACCTCAAGTTACCTAGGAGACAGAAGACTGACAAAGCCATGTTGCATTATTAGGAAAACACTTAAAATTATTTATATCTGTTTAGTTAGGGGTTACTGAGATACATTCCAGTTCAAATTGGTTAAACCCTAAAGCAACATACACAGAAATGAACCTCCAAGACCTCAGATTACTTTAGGTTCTTGACATCATTTGCATACTAAAATCCCCACCCAAGGGGGTGGTTGGCCACTACAGTCTGAACATGCCATCTTGACAGAGGCACGATCTGGTCATGAAGCTACACTGCACCAGTACAACTAAGATTCCAGATATTCCAGCTTGCCCCTGCCCTGTCCAAAAACCAACAGTGCTATAAAAATTCTGATTCCCTTTAGGAAGAGGGAACAGTGCTTTCAGAGTGATCTCCATGTCTCCTTGCTTGCTTCAAATTTTTCCATTTGCCACAAAACTCTGCTCAGTTGGCTGGTGCACACCAAGCGACAAAAGCCTCGAGTTCAGAAACAATAAGGCTGTTGTGGGGATAAAATGAATTAATACATATAAAGTACCTGTCATAGTTAAGTGCTACACAAGGATTAGCTATAATATTTCCCAAGATGGAGAAATGAATCTCATTAATTGGTTTAGTGATGGATAAGTCTTGCAAAATTCATATTCATCTCAGCCAATACCTCCAAGCACCCATTTCTCCTTGAGTTGCCCAGTCCTTCCCTAGGTGTTCTCTCCTGTCAACCTGAACAGACTAAACCTTCTCTCCATGGTGAGGGCTCTTTACTCATTGGAGTACTACAGGATGTGGAAACAAGAAAGAGCATGGCAGCTTGCTCTGGCCATCCGTGGGACCCTGAGACAGAAGGCAGGTATGCGGCAGGGAGAAGAGGGCCAGCAGAGCAGCAAGCCAGAAGGACACAGCCTTGCCATCTGCTCTCCCAGCTGAGGTGAGAGGCCTGGCAAGGATTCACACTTAGTCACAGCCCAGAACCCTTACCAAGCACTCATGAGGGAGCAGCGCCAAGCCTAAGCCTGCAGGAGTCATTTCCCATCGGAGGGGGGAGGCCTCTTCAGCATGCTTGCCCACCATCCACACTCCGTTTTGTTTTAAATGGCAATAAAAAGCAGCTGATCCCTAGGAAGGTGATGATTGAGGGAAATGTTCAGTTGGTAACACGGCCCCAGCGAGAAGGCAGGAGATGCCACCCTGTACCCCACTACTTCAATCAGCTTCGGGTGATTTAAATCCTTCCCTAATGACTGCCCCTGGAGGCAGGGACCCAGGGGACTTGACCTGTCTGGTCACATCTGGTATACACTCACACACAAGCAGACATCTGCAAGCACACATTCACATGTGGTCACACTCATTTGAGCACGCACCACTCCCATAAGTAGCTCACATACAGATTCAGATACATGCACACACACACTCATGCACACACTCACACACATGTTCATTCCCACCCCCACTCACAGTCACCTAACAAGCATGCATATGCTCCCACAGTCACATATTCACCCTCTCTCACGCATACCCACAGCCCTGGAGGCAGTCCCTCACCCACCAGGGCTCCAGGCTCTGCTGAGAGCACAGGTTATGGGGGCCAGCAGTTAAGTTAGAAGATTGTTTTCCCATTTGCCAGGCTTTTTTCCTCCAGAAAATTATTACCTGGGCAGGATTCCCAGGGAAGTGGCATGAGGAATTGAATCACCCAGAGAAACCTCTGCAAAAACTCCATGCTGAAAGAAGCCTCCCAGGATGTCCACAGCCGATAGGGAGTATGCTGACAGTGGCGGGATACCTTTTCTCAAGTCCAAAGGAAATATGCTGGGGTTTGACGGTTTATGGAGAATGTCCCTTAAGCTGTGTCATCCAACCCCTGTTGGAGTGCTAATGAATCTTCTAGATGAATCTTCTAGAGTCTCAGTTTCCTCATGGAGTTGCTATGAGGATTAAATGAGATAACACATGGAAATGCTGAGTCCAGGGCCTGCCACACCGTAAGTGTCAATAAATGATAGCTTTTATCCTCAGCATTACTATTAATATTCAATATTAATAACAATAAATCCTATAGCAATCCTGTGAGGTATTCTTTTCCTCATTGCGTACAAATGAAAACAAAAGCCCAGCACTTTATGTGATTTGTACCCAAGATCACACTGCCAAGCAGTAGAACTGGCTCGCGCCTTCCACCTCGAGGGATTCCTTCCACTCCTCAGTGCCCACCACCCACCTGGGCCTGCTTCTCCCCATCTGGCACCACAATTGGAGCTTCTTCCTGCAGAAAGAGCAGGAGGGGAGAGGCAGGGAAGAGGAGCAAGCAGCATCTCCCTCCCACCCCAATTCATCCCATGGACGCGATCTGGTTCTGCTGTTTGGGACACGCTCTAAAATAAATGGCTCTTCTATTTCTTCATCCCCACTCTGCCTGAGGTCCCCAGGGAAGGGCTGCTGCCAACCCAGTTAGGCAGCAGATCCTCCTCTCCTAAGACCACCTGGGCCCAGCCATCCAGCCTCGGGGACTGCCGCTGCCTTCCTGCCAGAAACCCAACAGGGTAGCTGGGGAGGAGACACAAGCCCTCGCACCCAGCATCTTCCAGCTTCTTGCTCTAACCTTAAATCATCCTGTGATCTTAAGTTAGTCCCTTCCCTTCTCTGGGCCTCAGTTTTTCTCTGCCAAGTGAGAGGCCTGGGTCCTTCAAGTGGAGACATTCTCTGAGGCTGGGAAACTGCAAAGAATCTCAAAATCTAAGGCAGCTAGTGGAGAAGATAATTTGGGGTGAGGGGGCCTTTTAAATCATATCACAGCAGGAAGGTTCTTCAGAAGATGCCACACACAGAGAGTGTTCAAGTAATAACATCAATAAAGAGACACAGCTCAGCCCAAGGGTTTTCAGGAAGGCTGTCCCCACCACCACCTGGACTCTCATAGACCACCTGCTCTCAGTTTCCTTTCAGACCTACTTGTGAGAGCCTGTGGGGCTCCTGAGGAAGAGGTAGGGTGTGAGGGTGCCCACCCTCTCACACAAAGAAAATGGAAAAACCAGGCAAGACTGGCTGTGGGAAGGAATGCCTAAGCCCCCAGAAATAACAGCCCCACCACCTAGCAGGCACTGCTCCCCATTATCAAACCAGTTTGATGGTCAGATGGGAGTGTCAACCATCTCCCACCACAGCCAGCAGAAAGAGGGGGATTTGTCCGCTTTGTGGAAGTTACCAGTGTGGGATCTTCTCTCCTTGCCTCTCTCTCTGTTCTGGGCCCCAGAAGGTTGAGTGGGATGAACTGCATCACAGGCTCCCTTGATGGCTCAAGGGACATCAGGCCCAGATGGATTTGACTGTAAGGGCAGCCCACAGGGACCTGCAGAGCAGGAGAGTGAGTAGGGCCACTACAATCTGGCCGCCACCCTCCTGTCAGGCAACCCTCTCTCCTCAGGCCCCTCTCCCAGGCCCAGCAGTCCTGGGGGTGCTAACCTCAGGGTGCAGGACTCTCTTGGTTAATTCTCCTAAACTCTGCCATCCCTTTGCAGACAGTCCCTTTATTTAACCCTCATCTATTACCCAGCTTGACTGGGCCCCCCGTTTTCTGCCAGCACCCCAATGTATCACTCAAGAAGATTGCATGTGGTCAGATGATGATGACACAATCATCATGACCAGAAATAAGAAAGTTGGAAAGAAGCAGCTTTGGGGTTATCAGGCCTTATATCTTCTCAACAACAGAGTTCCCCACCCACATGCCCATGAGGACCCAATGGGTGTGAGTCCAAGCCTCCCAGGAGACCTCGGTGACCCCCCACAGCACACACCCCCACTGAATGGGAGCCCCCACTTAGCAACCTTCAATGTTCCCAGGCAGGAATGAAGGCCTGGAGTTGCAGACCTTCTAGTTATTCAAAGGAAATTAGAAATACAGACCTTCATATGAAACCTGTCCTTGGCTTACATGTTTTAAAGCAAAATGCAAGCCAAATGCATCTGCAGCCAACAGAGAGTTGTTTGTTCCCCTACAAGTCCCACTCTGATACTGAAATTCCATCTTATCTGCAGACAATTCAGAGGGATGAGAGCTGCATATCCTGAATTTAGAGGCCAGCAAGGGTTGTCCAGAGAAGAGGGTCCTTGGCAAAGCCCAGACAACTGGGAGAGAAAGAAAATAGTCCCAGGTGTGGGACAGAGAGTCGGCCAAGATAAGTAACTGATTGGAGTGATTAAAAGCGGGGTACCCACAGGACAATGAACTGGCTTCAGAAAAGGTTGGGTCATTTGTTTGCTATGGAGCTCTGTTTGTTTGGAGGCTTTCAGCTAGTTCTATCTGGAAGTTGTTATGGTGCATATGCCCCATTCTCATGGGGAAGGTGATGGCAGCATCTTTAGCTCAAGGAGAAAGAGAAATAGCATCATTCACATAGGCCCAGTGTCCATCCTTCTTCAGGACCATGATTTCATCAGATGCTTAGGTGACTGTCCCAGAAAGGGCATCTTATTCCTCCAGCTACCTACAGGCCCAGCCAAGATCTGCAAATTGCTGGGCAGAGGAGTTCCAATGAGGCAAAACTACAGCCAGATAATTCCCAGTCATCTGCTTCTAGGAGAAGCAGCAATTTGGTTGACTCCTTCATCTGGCACTGCACAGACTCCACCATCTATTGCACGGCTATTTTTCAGATCTTCTGTCCTTCCTCCCCACTAAACTGTAAGTACCCTGGCAGCAGCACTGGATTTTAAGCATTTCACACTCTCAGGGTTCGGCCCATTTTCTCACAAATGTAGGTCCACAATACCCACATTTTTGGGCATCTTCATTGATATGACAGGACAGTAATAAGAATTAAAAGCATAAAACAAGGATGACATATGTTTTACATTTATACAGCACTTTGAACTTTAGAAATAAGAAGTAATAAACCTAATAACAGTAATGATAGTTATGTTACATTTGTAGAGCACTTTGAAGTTTGCAAAACACTTTCATAGACTTAATTTTATATCATCTTCAAAACCATCCTTAAAAAAAGTAGGGGGGTGACAGATGAAACAGATAGGGAAAAAGCAAAATACTCTGAAACCGAATGATGTGGATAGGGGGTGCATTATCCTATCCTCTCTACAGGGGGATCTGTTTGAAATTTCCTATTTTAAAAAGAGTTTAAAGAAAAATATTCTAGTATGTAAATAAAAGCAGACACATTATCATCACCAGTATTTTTTTTTAAAGATTTATTCATCTATACATACAAGAGCTGGGGTACAGGCCAGAGGTGTGGGGGGTGAGAGGATTCACTAGAGACAGAGCGGGGAACAGAACAGGTAGACTGAATGAAATACACTGCTGAGGGGAGCAGCAGGCAGTCAGGAGAGGTCTGCTGTGCCATGTGGGTTGCTCCATGGCCTGCTAGGGATGGAACTCCTGCTGCAAAGGCTGCAGATTGTTTCATAGTGCTGTGCTTAACCCCTTGTGCCACCAGGGAGGCCCTCCTACTGTTATAGAGCAACCCCGATATTAAAACGGGTTCCTGGCTGTGGGTCCTCACCCGCGCGCTTTAAAGGGACTTATGAATACTCTACTACACACACACACAAAAGGTTAATAAAAGGTTTATTTACAAGAGAAAAGGAAATAAGGAAAATGTACAACTCAGAGAAAAAATAGGGAAATAAAGTCTTTAATGCGTCCTACCCGATCCGACGACCTGGAAACCCAAAGTTACTCTCAGAGCTGGCCGGGCGCTGCGAGCTGGCGGAGAGCCAAAATGGGGGACCCCCCAAAGCCCACGTGTCTGCCTTTTATATCCACCTGGCTGCTTAACCCCACCCTCAGGTCCCAGCCACCTTCCTTTGATGATGATGGGATTTGGAGTTCCCAGTGTCTTTGATTTTGACCTAGGGTGGGGGTGGAGTCCACAAAGCCTATATGGAATTAGCTTTGGGACATCCTTTTCCCCCTAACACTACCAGTATTGTTTTAAAGCTGAAAGTACAGAAGCTCCTAAAGGGAGTAGCCTTCCCCCTACCACTCAGTTCATATGGGCCCACACAGGACCAGAAAAGTAGTGTCCCCACTCCCTGCCAAGTGCTCTTTCCTATGACACTACAGCCCAAGGTGGGCCTCAAAGCACCATTTCCTTGGAATATTAAAAGTCTCTACACTAATCAAAATCTCATATAAAATAAATTTAGCAAAGGGTTAACTAAAGTATATCAGGTCCACTTCCTGCGGGACTTGTCAGGGCCTTTATAGAGCATTCTATAGAACCAGTGATCCAAAAACATGGGTTGGCAAACACCAAGCTGCTTCACACCCACAGGCTCAGAGAAGCCCCAACATACATCCCAACCCTCACCAGGCCCCAGTTCCCAGAGACAGGAATCCCAGCTAAGTGAAATCCCTACGGAAGGTTGTATGGCAGATAAGCCCTTCTGGGTGTGTGCAAAGTTTGGGTAACAGAAGTAGGGCAAACATAATCTGCCAGGAGTCTGAGGGACTATTAAGAGGTGTGATAGGGCCTCAGGATAATGGGTCAGGCAGGAGCTGTCAGCAATGCCAGGAGGTCATGTTAGGTCCTCCCTGGGCCTGGCCCTCAGGGCTCCCAAATTATGTCAGGTCCTCACAAAGCTTCATTCTGAAGGTGGGAGGGGGGTTGTTTCTCCTGCATGGGCTGCCCTTGGGCACAGGAACAGATGCTCCAACCCTCTCCTGAGCCATGAATTGAGATGCTGATTCAAACTCCCTCCCCTCCCTTCTCACTAATCTTCCACCCCTAGACCCTTTTGTGCTCACACCAGCTTCCTTGGCAGTTTCATGGGCCCTTTGGGCAACTATATTAATGTTTAATTACTAATGAAGCACAGGTTTTTCCATCTTCCTCTCTACCCTTCTCCCCCTCAGTGGTAAGGCACTGGGCTGTCAGGAGCAAGTAAGAGAAATAGGATTTGCTTTGTGAAAGGTAGCAATGAGTTTGTTTATTATCCTCAAATAACAACTAATCCTCATTGAGCACTTACTGTGCCAGGCCTTGTGCTAGGTGTTGACCCATGTGCTTTCCCCATAACAACCCCAAGAGGTAGGTTCTGTTTCATACCCCATTTTATAGATGGGAAAACTGAGGCACACAGAAGAAAAGGGGCTGGTCTCACATCACCAGGTGACAAGTGATAAAGGTGAGCTTTGAACCCACGCAGGCAGAGAGACCTGCTCAGAACATTAGCACTAAGCTGCCCCCAGGTCCCAGCCCCCATCCCCCAGTCTTAAGTCAGGGGCGGTAGGGCAGAACTTTCACCAGTGGTGGATGTGAAGAATCAAGGATGGTTCAGGGGCAAGCAGTCTGGATGCACTAAAACCCCCAAGTTGTAGGACTATCTCCAGCAACCCCAGCAATTTCCCAGGCCCCACTGGCTTACTGGTTTGCGGTTATCCCCAACCTCACCCCTAGTTCTGGTCACCTGCCACTGGGAGGCCTTTACCTGCAGCTGGAGCAGCCCAGGCTAGGGCAGACAGTGGGAGCTAAAATTAGCTATGCAGTCAGTCAGACTCAGCATCTGAAGCCCCTAAGGGAGCTCTGGACAACCTCACCCATCTGAGCTCTGGCCTTCCTTTACCCCTGGCCTGTTGGACTCCTACATAACACTGGGCCTCTGCATTGTTTCCTGATGAGCACTCCAGTCTCTGGTTAGGGTCTTGCTCCAAATGAAATAAGCACCCCGAATGTGAAAGGAAGGGAGGGAGTTTTCCTGAGACCTGTCATGTGCCAAGCCCCATGCCCACTAAGTGCAATCTTATGGGGTGAGCAATGGTATTGCCATTTTATAAATGAGGAAACTGAGGCTCAGAGAGGTTCACTGACTTTACTGAAGTCACACTACAAGTGAGTGGAGAATACTAGCCTGATTTGAAAGTCCATGTTGCCAAGGAGGATGCCATAAGGTTAGGATAAAATTACCACCACTTCTCATGTTAACAAAGACAGGTGTAGCCCTGAAGGCAATAATACCACCTCATTTTTACAGCACAAACACCCAAATGGGGCAAAAAGTGTGTTCAAAATCACTCAGCTGTTAATACTAACACCTAACAGCACATGCTATGTGCCAGGAACCTCGCTACATACTTAGCATGCATTAGCATATTTAATCCTCACAACACTGCAAGAAGGTACTGTTATTTTTGTTCTCACTTTACAAATGGGAAACTAAGCCTCAGCAAGATGAAATAAATTACTCACAGTCACTGCAATAAATGCCTGCCCAGCAGCCATGCCCCTTCCCTCAGTCCCTAAATGCACCACTTTTGTCCAGATGCCAACTTCTCTTCAACATGACTCTCAGAAGCATAACCCAAATCATTCTCTGTTATTCCAGTCTATCATGGTAACCCCTTTCATCATGCCAATGAGTGATTTAAGAAGAAATATGTGACCCAGTTCTAGCCAATCAGACATTAGGAAAGCCTGCTAGAAGGCTTCTGGGGAAAGTTTCCTTGCTCATAAAAGGAAATACTCAGGGAGAGATGATCACCCCCTTCTTCACTGGACATTGTCATTTCTGAATGTGATGACTGGAACTGCAGCAGCCATCCCACCACCATGAGGCATTAATATATGTATAAGCCCACATGGACATGCTGAGAACAGTCAAGAGGTGGGAAGGACCTGGATTCTGTTGTTTAAAGCCCCTGACATCTTGCTTTTCTGTTTCTTCAATGCAACTGATATAGCCAAAGGGACTGTGAATTTCCCTTTCTCCAGTTCTAGATTAAAAACTGGATTAAACTAGATGTAAGCCCAAATACAAAACTAGATACAAGCCCAGAGCTTATTTCTATATACTACTCTAAAGACTGGCTATCAGGCTGCTGACCCAGGTAGATTCAGGGATAGCTCTGCTCCCTTGACCCCTGGCCACCCAACCGTGACTCTAAGCCCTAGAGGACCAGCATCCCAGCTCTCAGCAGACATGGAGAGAAGATACTGGAGTCAGTCACTGCCCCTTGGCAACCAAGTCTCGCTTCACTCTCCATTTTCCCCGCCTTCTGCTGCCACTGCCCCATAAATCTCCAGTTTATTAGTTCTTTACGTGAAGCATTCGGCACAGGCTCCTGATTTACTCCCTGTTCATAAAATGCTAAGAAATTAAAGGTGGAAATTACCCAGAAGGACAAGAGCCTCGATTGGGCAGTCCCAGCGCAAGTTCTGGCCCTGAAACAGGTCCTCTCTGGCCATCCCGCCTTCCTTCAGAGCACAGGAAAGATGCTTAGGAAGCGGTGATGTCATTGCATTGGTCTTCCCCACAGCCAAGGAGCAGAGGTGTTTCCCTACACTGGCACGCCTCTCCTTCCCGACTGGGCACAAGGCCTGAAAGGAGATATGGAGACATCACTATCTCCCTGAAACCCCATTTCCTGTTCCTACTTTTGAAGATTTTCCTGTTCTTAAATCCCTTTTGCTACACATGGCAAGGGGAGAGATCAAGTTGGAGACAAAAAGAGGAGCTGATTCAAAGGATTCAACTGTCAAAATATGTAATAAATACAGACATGACCAGGAGGGAAAATGGAAACTTTGACCCTTGAACAACAGGTTTAAATGTTGCAGGTCTACTTATACACGGATTTTTTCTTCCTCTATCTGTGGGATGTAGAATCCACAGATACAAGAAGCGGATTATATGTTAAGCACAGATTTTCAACAGCATGGGGTGTCTATACCCTAACCCCAAATTTTTCTAGGGTTAACTAAATTAAAATTATTTTACCCACTCAGATGTCTCAACTGCCCTGACCATCCTTATTTCTCATTCTGAGGGCATCTCAACACTTCACTCCAACCTCCCCAAGACGCTCCAGGTTCTCCAAACACTGCAGGGCTGAAAAATCTAGTAGAGCCCAGATCCTCTTAACAAAACACTGGGGGATCTCAAGGTTGCCAAGGCTCCCACACCTCATAGTCCACCCCAAAGTTGGTAGCAAAATCAGTGAGCACCACAAGCAAGGATCAGGGTCTCCTATGAAGGGCAAGGACAATCCTAGTTCAGCATAACAACCTATCTTACCTCTCCATATGCTGCGGCTGGCACAGAGTACTAGACCCATCCCTGTTTGACCAGGTCCCTGCTCCTGAGGCTCTTACTGTGGTTTTGCATTTATAAGACTGTGCCCAGGGAATAGAAACACAGATCACTTAGCCCAACAGAGGGAGGGGAGTTCAGAGAAAGCTTCCTGAAGGAGGCAGTATCTGGGCTGAACTGTGCTGGATGAATAAGACCAGCCAGACTAAGGAAACAGGGAAAGGCACTGTACTCAGGAAACAGCATGAGCAAAGGCACAGAGGTATGATGTAGTACTCTGTGTTCTGGGCGAGGGAGGACTGAAAGCATTGGTAAGACCAAGGCATAAAATACAGGGTAGATTAGAGAGTACCAAGAGAAGCAGCTGGGCCTTGACTGCTGTGCTAATGAGTTTTGACTTTATCCCAAGGCCAGTGGGGAACCATTAAAGGATTTCTGACAGGACAAAGACATGGCCCAGTTTACACTTAAGAAAGTTCCCTCTGCCTGCCACGGGGAGTACAGACCAGGGAGGGACAAGAAGGGAGGAGGGAAGCTGTCACAGGCAAAAGATGGAGACAGTTCCAGGCAAGGCAGAGGACCCCTGAGTAAGGAGCAGCTCTTCAGTCTGGAACATAAGCCATGTCGGCCCTTAATACCATATTCAAGCTCACAGAAGGGGTCTGGACAACTAAGAGGAAGGGGGAGCCAGCGGGCTCCATGGAAAGAGTTGCACTGGAAGGAAGGAAAGCAACTTGAACCCGAGTCCTTTGGCCCAAGAGGGTCTCCTTTCAGTCACAGGCAATCTCTGTAACCCCCAAACACAGCCTCTGCTCTGCCTTAACTCCTCTTCCTGACCTGGGTTAAGGAGATTTGGCCCATTTATGGTCCATTTTCCCTATACAAGAACAGAGGAGTAGAGGGATGGAGCCAAAATGGGCAGCACACCCCAACATCCCAGAAAGGACTTGAAATTCACCTCAATCTTTATTTTCTGCCCCTCCGTGTGCTGGGTGAGGGTCATATACCACCCACCACCCACCTTTCTCCACTGACACTATCTGGGTACCTCCACCAATGAGGTCCTGCCACCTATGTACTGACCTCATCATGTCTTGTCACACCAGTTCCTAGAGCTGTTCATTTCTACGGATGCAGTGCCTCAAGCACAGGGACCACATCACCTACATCCCTAAGACCGGAGCTACTGAAATTCTGGCAGACAAAATCCCCATGTGGAACCTGTAACAAGGTTTCCTTCTTGGGGTGCCCAGTCTGCTATGAAGATATGGGGTTCGACACGGTCTCCTTTCAATCCTCAAAAATATGATGACTTAGCTGCCACTCCAAAGTGATGTTCCCCCCTTTTCACCTCCAAAGAAGGAAATTAGCAAGTATGTTTTTTGTGCCTAGTATGTTTCATTCTCTCCAGTTCTCAAATAATCCTGCAGAGTAGCCACTGTGACTGCCATTTTACAGGTTAAGCAACAGGCTCAGAGAAGCTAAACCACTCACCCAAGTCACACAGCTTGTGGTCCACGCCAGGGCCTCCAGCTCTCCTGGAAACAGAGGCACACATATGACCTTGGGTGGCTGTCACTTCTCTAGCCTCAGTCTCTTTATCTGAGGAGTGGGACTATGGGAGGACCTCCCTTAAGGTGTGGTTTGAGAGAACTGAATGAGAAAACCCATGAAAAAGCTGCATGTGGTATCTTTCAAGCACAGCCATTGTGTCCTGCTGAGCTGAATGCTATCTGGAGGGCAGATGCCTGCCCAGTGCTTCCTGAGACTGTGGGCTCCACGGCCCCTCCCAGGGAGGGCAGGGAGAGGCACACTCCTGAATGATAAGTGAACCAATAAACCAATCTTTGTGTCTGGGTGGGTATAAATTATAGCAGGAAGCTTTTTGGGTTGGTGTCTTCTGTGGCATTAGAAGTATCATTAATTATGTATTAAGTGTTTGAAAGGAAAAGACATCAGTAGCCTATAGGATGTATTTGCATAGTAATAGAGGATTGATTAGATGCAATATCTATACTGAGGGTTACTAGGATTCAGGTCCCGGGGCTTCCCAGTGGTGGTAAATCACAGCCACAAAAATCTCTGCGATAGTAAATAATGGCTTTCAATTGCTGACAGGACTAGGTGCCTGCTGACTACAGCCAGGCAGCCCTTGGAGAGCCACAAAGCAGGGTAGGAGCCCATGACCCTGGGGTCTAGTTTTCTGGGTGGGCGGTCCCTTCCCCCAGCCCAGCCCTGAGCCAGGCCAGAAATGCCTGGCCACTTTAGTCTGCAAAAGCTCCAGAGAAAGGCTTGAAGCTGCTTCCTAAACCTGGATTTTGCTAACGGCTCTTCTGTGATTCCCTCTGGGAGTTAGATGCTCTAGTAAAAAGAAAATGCAAGTGTTGCTTCTCAAACTGCAGGTTGTGAGTCCCCTTTTAATGAGGACTTGGGGAGGGAAGGAGAGCCGCTCCCACTCCCAGGGAAATGAAGGCCACCGAAACCCTGTAGTCTGGAGCCCATGCGTGCCAAGTCTGGAGTCCACGCGTGCCACCGGAGGCAGCAGGGACTGGCTCCTGCCTGAGCTGTGGTGACAATGCTAACAGGCAGTATTAATGAGTGCTGACTGTGTGCCAGCACAGGTCTAAGCCCACTCTGGGAACTGAGTCTTCAAAGTAACTCTGTGTGGTAGGTACTACTGTAACTCCAGTACACAGGTGAGGAAACTGAGGCATAGAACAATCTCCCCTATATATCAGCATTGCTCACTCTGTCACCTCTTCAGGCTATAGTGAAATGTCACCTTCTTATTGAGACCATCTCTATCTCCTTTCTGTTTAAAGATGAGCCCCACTCCCACCCATCACTCCTTCAACTTTCCCTCCTCTCCCCCTGCCCCCCACCACATTGCTTGTCACCTCCAATTACGCTCTATCATCAGCTGATTTATTTATTATAGTCTGGCTCCCTCCATTAGAATGTAAGCTCCACAAAAGGAAGGATTTTTAGTCTGTTTGTCTTGTATTGTTCACTGCTATATCCCCAACAGCTACAAAGCAGTCTGGCACATAGTAGGTCTTCAATAACTGTTCATTAAGTGAGTCACCTGCCCAAGAACACGGAAGTTTTAAGTGGCGGTGCTGGGATTCAAACCCAGGCACTCTGAATCACCATCCCTCACCAGAAACGATATTCTCCTCTCTAATTAGGGCCTCACCACTGCTGAAGGAAACTCCATAAGCCATGGAGATCTCTCGGTCTTCTCCATTCCCCTGAATGAACTGGGAATGCCAGTGCTTCTAGGAACAGTACCTGTCTGATTCTTTGTGGGCAAAGAAATGCAGACCTAAAAATGGAGACTCTCCAATAACCCCTGTGTTATGGACTGCACGTGTGTCTCCACCAACCCACCCATTCCCCAATTCCCCAGTGTGGCTATACGGAGAAAGGAAATCTTAAGGGTGAGCCCGATGTGATAGGATTAGATGCAATATCTAATACATAACATACCAAAGAAGTAGGTGCTCTCTCACTCTCACGGTCTGCCTCTCCTCTCCATCCATCTACCTACCTACCTACCTCTCTTTCTCTTCCCTGCCCCTTCCTCAAGCACACATATATGGAAGAAAGGCCATGTGAACGCAGTGAGGAGGCAGCTATCTGCAAGACAGGACGAGCGCCCTCACTAGAAAACTAATCCGTCCAAATCTTTATCTTGGACCTCCAGCCACCAGAACTATGACAAAAATGAGTTTTCACTGTTTAAGTCACCCAGTCTGATATTGTGTCTTGGCAGCCTAAGCAGACTAGCATTACAGGATAAGACCCAGACTCCAGCACTTTGTCCCAATAGTGGATTCATTTTTCTTAAAGATTGATTTATTTATGCATATAAGAACCAAGGTGTGAGCCAGAGGTGCAGGGGAGTGGGGTGAGAGGATTTCCCAGAGATAGGGAGGAGGAGAACAGACAGATTCACTGAAACACACTGCTGAGGGGAGCAGCAGGCAAGGCAGGAGAGGTCTGCTGCGCCATGTGGGTTACTCCCTGGCCAGCCTAGTATCAAACCTGGGATCGAACTCGTGCTGCAGTGGCAGGTGATAGATAGCTTGATAGCACTGTCTTTAACCCCTGTGCCATTAGGAAGGCCCCCGATAGTAGATTCATTAATTGCTCAGCCCACCTGCCTCCCAGACTGTCAGCCATTTTCAATGACAAGTGTCTCATCTAACACTACCAACTGTCTTGGTCTCCCCTGGGAGCCTCCACTGCACCCACAGAAGCCACCACCATATGGTAGTGCTGGTGCCTCTGAGTCACTTCTGGACTCAGCTGAGCACCAAGTCAGGGGAATGGGCTTGGCTTTTTTAGTGGCTGCCTAGAGGGGCCAAGGTGATAGGACCCAAAAGTGCAAAGGAGGTAGTGCCCCATGGGGAAAAACTTGGACTAATGAGAGAGCAAGATGCTGGCAGACAAGTTTCCTCCCTTCTCCCCTCAACAAACTCTTCTGAGTCACACAGGTTCCACTCAGCCTAACTGCAGATATCCCTTCCTCACGAGGAAGCAACCAACTCTCTTTTCTCCTGAAGCTATGGCTGATTGGCATTTGCTTTTCCTCCTTCCTTGCCAAATCACTACCCTTTCCCTCTCACTCTAGCTACACCAGGGCTCACTCTGGCTGTCCTAAGACTGCACCCCTACTTCCAGTAAAGAACTAGCACCAAGTGTTGCCTTAAGCTCTGTTTTCTGGAGAACCCCAGATCGCTCAGGCATGGATAACCGTTGGTGGCAGCCAGTCCTGGCTCAGAGTAAGATTCACAAGAAAAGATGAATTACTTAACTCTGCAAAGGAAACAAGATATTGCTGACCCTTTAACCAGGGGACAGGAGGACCTGGATCCTTAGAGCCACAGACAAGATATCCCCTGCTTCCCATACTGCCTTTGCAAATGCTTCTACCGATGGGAAGGTGAAAGCAACCCTACTTTTCTGGGCACTTGTCTTCTTGAAAGGCACAGGAGAATTCAAGCCTGCTGTCTGCTGCTAGTCTGAGAAGCATCTATTAAACGATTTATACTAGGGTGTAAAAGACTTACTGTGGCATCTCAGTTTTCTAAAGGAGCCCATGGGGACTGGCAACATTAACATTTATTGAGTCTTTACTATGTTCCAGGCCTTAAGCTATGCCCTGTATCTGCATTGTTCATTTGTTGATAATTTTCACAATACCTTATGTATTATTAGTAGTATTAAATATGATTATTATTACCCTTTCATGGATGAGAAAATGGGTGCTCAGACAGGTTAGGTAACTTGCTAGAAACCTTGCAGACAGGACTCAATCCCATATCTAAGGAGAGAATGTTTTGCACATTGATGGCCTATAAGGAAGATATTTTGGGGGTACAGTCCTCTGGAAGAAGCTTTTGGGGCTGGCATTTTCTGTGGCATTAGAAATATCATTAATTATGTATTAGATAGTTGAAAGGAAAAAGACATTCTTTGCTCTTTTGCTTCCGGTAAGGCCAGCCCTGGCTCACACTCCCTCCCAGCCAGAGAGAGGTATAGAGGTGGCCCTTTTTAGAGGTGGCCCTTTCTTTTCATCCCCACAGGGTGAAGCCAGAGAAGCAGGGAGCCTGTGAGGCAGGCAACAGGGCACGAGTTGGACTGAATTTGCCCCGGCAATGACATGACACAGTTGACTCTGGTCAGAAGCAACTACTGGAGGATTAGGAGTATCTTCTCCCCTCAGCTGCTCCCCTCAGCTCCTCCCAGGGTCCTAGGGTCCCAGGGTCTCTACCCACTGAAATTATCCCTTTGTTCAACAGAAAGGAAAACAGATGTTTCTGGGGCTTCCCTCTTCCCATCGACCCCCAGTCCTGGGAGGGTATTCTGGACCAGAAAAAAATACAAGAAAAAGCAGCAATTCTTAATATAATGACCTTCAAGAAGAACAACTACATTTTACCTTGAAAACTGCAGAACTGAAAGCAGAGTCTATGTAGACAATGTAAATGATATGCATGTGATATGCAAACCTGAATGCAAATGTGCCAGGGGCCACCTTAGCTGAGGGTCCCCTGTGCTGAGAGAGAAAGAGAGAGAGAGAGAGAGAGAGAGAGAAAGGGGGGGATGGGGCAGAAGGCAATTAGGAGCTCCTGGGGACCTAACTGGGACCTGGGGTGGGGACCTGGGGTGCGGACTGGGTGAGTGTTCTGGGTGGGAGTACCTTAGAGAGGACCCAGATCCAAGGCGCTTTGTGCTCTGCGAAACTTTCCAACCCTACAGCGTCTCGTCGGTCACACCAGCCCGCCGGTACATACACGTACACCCACTCACACATGGACGCATCGTAGAGCCCATACACACACTCACAGAAACACACAGGAATGGTCATGCTGCCATGGAAACACTGACACCAGCCACTCACATACCCACCCACACCAGCACACGCTCAAAAACACACACACGATGAAAGCACACGCACAAACACATGTGGAAATGAGCACAGATCACACACATCCATACTGACCCCGTACAGCCAGTCAGAAAAATCTATCTGGAAGAGAAAGAAATCTAGATGTGTTGAATACCTATTTTGTGCCAGGCACAGTGCAGAAAGTTTAAATCCTTCACAAAGCAAGGTTAGGAAGAGGGGTGATTATCCCAATACTGACAAGGAAAAGGAGGCCCAACAGTGAACTGATATGCCTGGGCTCACCCAGTAAGCAGCAGCAGCAGCAGCAGCAGCAGCAAGGAAACTTACGAAACTTCACAATGTAGGACAATGTTGCAATGGCCTCCAGCTCCCTTCCCACAGTGTAGCCCTTGGGGGCATAGAGGGACCCAGAAATTACTGTCAGCTCCTTACTCTTGCACTCTGTGCTCTCCCCAGCCATGTCAGCCCCATCTGGCTTCCTCAGACACTGGTCCATCTCTACCTGGTGCTTTCATCACTTCTATCGTGGCATGCTCTGTGATGCAACCTTACATGAATTCTGGCCTATGCATAATCTAATTTAGAAGTCTACTGGGGGAAGAAAGAAATCGTTTCTTTCAACCCAAATAAAATACAAGACTGGGGGCCTCCCAGTGGTGCAGCGGTTGAGCGCTGGGTTGCAAAGCTGCCCGCAGCCTCTGCGGCACAGGTTCGATCCCCAGCTGCTTCCCGGCCACCGGAGGAGGGTCCCACATGGCGCACAGACCTCTCCTGCCGCCCGCTGCTCCCCTCATCAGTGTACTTCGGTCCCTCTGCCTGCTCTGCTCCCCGCCCTGGCTCTGGTGAATTCTCTCACCCTCCTGCCCTTCTGACTGTACCCAGTGCTTGTATAAATAAATAAAATAAATCTTAAAAAAAATTAAAAAAAAAAAAATACAAGACTGGATTTTCAGTTGCTGCCTATCTCTGGCAGAATGTTCACAATAGAAGCATGACTCTTTCGCCCAAAGTATACAAACTTTAAATGCTACGCTGCCCACCCCTTCCTACACACACATACTCAAAAGGAAATGTGCTTTTCAGGACAAAGGATGACTAAGATTTCTCACTTTCTGCTATGATGTCACCAGGTCATCATGTCACCCTCTCAGAGTCTCAGTTTCCTCATTTGCCTGTAAGAGGTAGGGCAAGCTGATTCCAAGAACCTCCCCTCTCCCACCACCCCTCTCCCTGACAGCACAAGAGCCTGAGGCTGACTGTCATCCAGCTGTGTTCCCTAGAACTGTCCCCTGGGCTTGGGAACCCCTTGCTCATGCTGGGATCTGAGAGGAGCTAAGGCTTCCACCAGGGAAGGACAAGATCAGACACGACCCTGGAGTCAGGGCTCACCCACCAATCCCCCGGCCTCTGTCCTGCCAACCTGAGACATTCCACATCTCTTGGTAATCTCAAGAGGTTCAAAAGAAAGGTCAGCTGAGAGCAGGGAAACCTTAAAATGTAATAAGGCCATGATTATCGTAGCAAATCAGAGGAGTTGCAAAATAACAAAATGTTGGTTTTGAGTGTATTTTAAGGCCTAAGACTCTCTTTACAAATTAATATTCATAGGGACTGGCATGCCATTTATTTGCATATGTAGATCATTGCTCATCCACTGCAGGATAAAAAAGTTTTGGGGTATTTTTATATTTTGTTTTTATTTTAAGCTTGGCTAAACCAGGCAGGTCAGGCAGGGGAAGGGCTGCTTCCAAGGGCAGGAGTGGATCTGAAATAATTCTGACTTTGAGGAATGATGGATCCTAGAAATACAGGGACAAGTCATCCTTCCCTGAGCCACAGAATCAATTCTAGAGCAACCCTTCCAAGTTCACCCCATGAAGCCCCTACCCCAGGAAGCCTGGTCACCTCACCTGGTCCCATACAAGCCCCTAGAAATCAAGTCTGCCACTGTCACTCAAGGTTACTGCGGAAAGGCAAACACCAGCTTGTGGGTGTGATTTTGGACAAGTCACTTGAATTCTCTGAGCCTGTTTCTGAGGCCAATAGTCTACTTTGCAAAGTTGTAGTAAAACAAAAGCTAAAGAGTTATGGAGACAGGTGGCAGTGGTGGTCACGTGACATTGCGAGTCAATTTAATACCGCTGAGCTGTACATTTGATGTTATGTGATATGTATCTAAGTTTTATGTGATGGTCACTGAAATGAAAATACTCTTAATTCTTAGAGCGCCTGAGGAACCCCTGCTGGAGAACTCTGAAACAGCACCCCCAGTGGTCAAAAAGAGTTAATTCTAAACTGTTGCCAATTATTCATTAAACTTGGGTCATGCCACAAAAACAAACCCCACAAACTAGGAGATAAACATACCAGAAAAGTACCTGCTAAACTGTGAAGCCCTAAGTTTCATACCTACCTCTCTCCTGTAGTAACTAACAGTCACCCCTCCCAGGAGCGTTCGGGGAGGGAACCACTACTGAGCCCCAGCCTAATCTTTACTGGCTTCACATCTTAACTGCTCCATCAGGAAGCTACAAGATCACTGAAAGACTCCAGGGTCCCTGAATTGCTCCAAAGTCCATGTGCTCTGATCATTCAAAGCTCCCTGCAGCCTGGTGAGGGGCTGTAGGTAGGGAGGCAGGGAAGCCTAGTGGGACGTTCCAGGGTTTTGAGTGATGCAGACCTGAGTGTCATCCAGGTGCTGTCAGTGGCCAGCGGGATCCTTGTCCGGTCAATCTCTCTGTGACTCCTCCTCATTTGTACAATGAGGATAATACAATGGTGCCTACCTCTTTTGAGATAATGGCTTGTAACACAAGACTCAAACATGGTTTCTAAAACAATCACATGACCCTTAAAGATCTGATCAATGACAGGCCTCATATACAACAGTGGCCCCATCCATACCATATAGCCTAGGTGTGTGCAGGCTATACCATCGAGGTTTGTGTAATTACACTTTAGGGTCTGTGCACAATGACAGAATCGCCTAAGGACACACTTCTCAGAACATAACCTCCTTGTTAAGCAAGGCATGACCCAAACATAATGAATAACTATCAACAGTTTAGAATTAACTCTTTTCGACCACTGGGAGCGCTGTTTCAGAGACTCTAATAGTTCTCCAGCAGGGGTTCCTCAGGCATTCTAGGAATTTGAGTATTTTCATTTCAGTGACCAAGCAGTGACGCTCTGTCTCAACAACCAGCTTTGCATCAGAGTCTGCAGTTGCACTAGAACTCTACAGAGTTCGGTTCGTTGTTGTGGGCTAATGAGGAAAAAGCAACAGCCTAATACACAAATGCTTTTGTATCAAATGCTCGCCCAATGACCCCCTCAGCAGGTTATAGAAACAAAGGTTTCAGTTTTCCAAATGAGAAAAGTAGCGGGAGACTTGAGTCATCACAGAGCGCTTGGTGGAGGAAGCAGCCAAAACGGTCCAAGCAGCCAAAACCATGATCTTGTAACAAGGGGTGATTTACTCTTAGCACAACATAGCATCCATCAAGTTAAATTAATATTGTTAATCTGAATGTTATGGGCTTTGCTGTTTGCATTTTAATTTATAAACTTGTTTGGGGTTTAAGATTGTATAAAAGTTATAAGCAGAAGGTCTTTATGCCTAGTTTTTATTTATATGTATTTAAATATTATTATATTAATAATTTAAGACAATATTGGAGGCCTGTGGGAAGCTTTTTAAATGCAACCATTTGTACATTTCTCAAGTTTTAAAGCCATTGGTCTAAAAATTAATTCAGAGACCAACCTGAAAAGTAGCTAGGGTCCCTAAAAATCAGGTTTATTGTTCATTTTCTTCCACAGTGTGGGGGGGGCGGGGGGGGGGATCGGGGGAGGGGAGGTTTGACCAAGAAGAAACTGCTCTGCTTGGGTTAAGGTAAAAGTTAAGTAAATTGCGCAGAGTCACTCACAGGTTAACTTCCATGCCCAGGATTCCTGCCTTGCTGGCAAGGAGGTCTCCAGAATCTTGGGTGTATTCCCTCCTCTTTTATTCCTGAAACATCTTATTCCTCACTGACTAATAAAGAAGTGGCTTCTACTGTATCCCAGCTCCTCTCCATCCTCAAGGTCAAAGTTGTATCCAAGTCCTGGAGAAAGGTTGTTTCCTCCTCCCAGCTCCAGGCACCACCAGAGGCTCCCTGCTCAAAGTACTCCAGGAACACCAAAGCTACTGTCTGTCCCATCTACTGTGAAGGGACAATACCCACTGTACCTTCAAATCTCTGCAGAGTCTGCTCTTGCCCATCTCTGACACCGGCATAATCAGTGGGTAGACACTGAGCCCAGCTCAGTGCTAGGTCCTAGGGAGGTAAACTAGTTTGGGGGAGCTGGTTCATTAAGAAAGTGACATCTGCTCAGGCCAACTCCAGAGAAAGAGAAAGCAGTCAGCGTGGAACCAAGGGCTGAGCTGAATGGGAAGAGGGGAGAGATGGAGGAACTCAGAGTGGGGAGAGGTAAATCAATGAGAGATGCAGAGATGGCAAAACCCTAGAAGGTGGGGGGACTGGAGCTGAGCTGGGAAGATTGAGTGGAACCTGAAAGGAAATGGCCTTTTCGGTCAATGGCAACAGCTGTGAGAGGGTGACGTTGATTCTGAGACAGTAAAGAGGCTAAAGAGGAGCAGTCCTTACCACCTACTGAGTTTTCTCCACTGCTGCCTTCTTGTTGATCCTCATACTCACCAGGCAGATTCTAACATCTGGACCTTTGCACTCACCATTCCCTCAACTCAGTGCCCCCTGCCCTCAGATATCCACAGGGCATCCTTCCCCTCAGTTTCTGCTCAAATGTTTACCATCAGAGAGACCTTCCCTGACCACATTGTGTAAGCTAGCAGGATCCCATGGCCATGTTGCCTTCCCCTAGATATTTTCCATCACTGCAACAATCACAAAGTTTATTGCAGAATGTGTTTGTTTTTTACCATCAGTCTCTCTTCACTTCAATGCGAGTTCCATGAAGAAAAAGGCCTTGTTTTGTTCCCTGCTATATTAAACATGTAGTCAATGTTCAGTATTTATTGAATGAATGAATGAATGAATGAACAAACGAACAAATGAATAAGAGGAAAGAAGAATGCCCTAGAGAATGGAAGAAAGACAGATGCAGTTCCCAGAGCCAGCCAAGACCGCCAACGGACCACCTTCTTGCTCATAAGTCAGCAGTGTCTTCCTTGCTCAGGTAAGACACCTGAGACACAGAGCAGGAGGGGTGGCATGGATACCCAGCGTGGATGGATACCCAGATCAGACAGGGGTCCTCAGAAAAGAGTCAGAGTAAACATCAGAGGTAAAAAGCCTCAAACACATTCTTGGGACAAAAGAGAGCCTGAGACTCATTAGAGACAGGTAACAGAAGGAAGCAGGGGACACAGTAAATGAGGATAAAGAAACTGGGAGAACAGGGCACCCACAAGGTCAGGAGAACCTCAAGAAGATGTATGAAAAAGTACAGAAGAAAGAGCCTGACCTTGCCCCCTTATGCTGCCTCCTGCTGGCTGAGCAAGCCCTGGTGAGCCACTTAACCTCTCTCAGCCTCCACTTCCTTATCCGTAAAATGATGGCAATATTCCTGACTTCACTAGGGTGTTACAAAGCTGAGATAAAATAGTTCCTAAAAAAATCTCCCAAAGTAGTGCCAACAGAATAGGCATTCATCAACAGTAGTCCCTCCCCCAAATTGAAGTTAAGGAAGAAAGGGTAAAGATGAACTGACTTTTCAGATAAATAATCTTATTTCCACTCACTGAAGTGCCAGCTGCTTGCAGGTTACAGCGCTGGATACAAAGAAGGACCCACCATCTCCAATCTCAGCGATCTTACTTCCATTGGATAAGAGGAGAAGCGCTGCAACAAAATGCTAAATAATAACACGAGCGGCATATTATTAAGCAGTGAATTTGTGGCATAGGCAATAATTGCTCCAGAAGTTCAGGGGCAGGAAAGATCGATGCTTTAGAGATCACTGTGAGCTCCAGTGGTGAGGAAAGGTCTAAAGGACATGCAGTTCTTACACTGGCCTTGAAGAAAGGCTGACTTGGGTTAAACACATAGAAGGGTGGAACTTGAACAGAGTCAGCCATGGTAGTGAGTCTGAGCAGGTAAGTCTGGGGAGATGGGATGCAGGCAGATCTCTGGGGACTTTTGAATGTCTGAATGAGGAGTTTGGACTTCATCCAATGAGTCTATGGGAAAAAAATATAAAGTAACAAGTTGATAAAAAAAAAAAAAGTGTTATAGGAATGGAAATAGAAATCCAGGACTGCCAAGGAGAGCCACTGTGACTTGCCTCCAGGATGACAACTGGCCAATAATGACCATATTTGGAATAACTATCAAAGATACTGTGATTGTAGAGATAAGATCTCATCTTGGCCTAACAGTATCACTGTTAGGCAAGCAAGAGGAAGCGAGTTGGGCAGAAGGAGCTCATAACCCATTCACACCTAAACGCCAGCGTTCCAGTATGCATCGTGAACCACCTCCTCCAGGAAGCCTTCCCTAACTACTGTGGCTCCCACTGATATCAGGCTCCTCTTACCTTAGATAATCCTGCAAGTCATGATTATTAACTTTCTTATTTGTGTCCTCTGGTTAAATTGGTAGTCTACATGACTCTTGGACTATAATTATTTGACATCAGAGATTAAATCTTCAAATTATCTTTATCTGCTACCAATCAAGTGTAATTATTGTATTAATTCAGGTTTACCTTACAATAAATATCTGTTGCACAGGTAAAATGGGCACAAAGAAGTTAAATACATTGCCCAGGGTCACAGGATATAAAGGAGTAGTTTCGAAACTACCCAAATTCTTAAACTCTATAGCAGCCACAGCTGGTTGCTCTTTACACCTTCCAAAAGCACCCTAATTTTGTCCCTCTCTGAGGCTTAACACACAAATCAAGATTACCCTAGGCCAATTAGGAAGGTCTCCTCCTGCCTGTGGTTGGTTAACACATCCACATGTGATTTACAATTCCAGTCAATGAGACACAAAGGACAGTCTGCTGAGGGGTTTCTGGGAAAAAGGTCCTCCCTGCCTTTCCTGCCTCTGCACACTATTGCAAAGGTATAAAGCCTGGAACTGTTGGGGCTATCTCATGACCTTGAGAACAGGAACGATGAAAAGAATATGCATCTTTGTTGATGCTGTTGTATCACAGAAAAAACCAAGCCTGCAGAAGACATAGCCCACACCTCTTATAATGGGAGACATGTTAAGCTCCTATTGTTTTAGTCCGTTGAGTTCAATTTTTCTGCTACTTGCAATTCTCTCCTCCAATCAGGGTTCTTTCTCTATGGATACCTGAACCAAGCATCATGGAAGATACATAAAAGGTAAAAATCCTGGTCCCTGGGCCTCCCTGGTGGCCTGGGGGTTAAGTCTCACTGCGATGGCTGCAATGGCCTGAGTTTGAGCCCAGGCAAGGGAGCTAACCCACATATGCCACAACAGACCTCTCCTGTCATGCTAACTGCTGCCCTTAGCAATGTATTTCAGTAAATCTGCCTGTTCTGCTTCCCACTCCGTCTCTGGTGAATCCTCTCACCCCCCCACCCACAAACACACCTGGCCCACACCCCAGTTCTTCTACACTAAATAAATATATAAATAAAAACGAAGTTAAAAAATAAAAGTCCTGGGGCCTCCCTGGTGATGCAAGGGGTTAAGACGCAACCTATGAAGCTGTCAGCAACCACTGCAGCATGAGTTCAATCCCCGGATCCCCAGCCAGCCAGGGAGCAACCCACATGGCACAGCAGACCTCTCCTGCCGCCCACTGTTCCCCTCAGCAGTGTACTTCAGTCAATCTGCCTGTTCTGTTCCCTGTTCTGTCTCTGGTGGATCCTCTCACCTCCTGTGCCTTTGGCCAGTACCCCAGCTCTTGTATGCATAAATAAATAAATCTTTAAAAAGTCCTGGTCCCTGCCCACATTGTGCCTGTTGCAAGACTAGACACTCAGTAAGTGTTCAATCTATATCTGACTGATAGATTGTCCCCCTTGCTCACCAGTTATAGGGTATATAATCTCTGAAGTATTATCCTTGCCTTTACTAAGCCTCACTGATTATCTCTCAGTTGTAGCCTCATGTTTCGACTGTTGCCTCAACATTACTGACTAGGTCCTTCCTCTGCCTCTAAGAATCAAGCTAAAAGCAAGGTACTTGCTTGGCCCAGAGAGACCAGCAAACTCTGCATTCCTAAATATTTGTTCTTTGAAATGTCTTTCTCAATTAGATCTCACCCAAATGTTTGAGAGTCAGGCTGAATTCCAACTTCCTGCTCCAGAACAGACATGTTGAGCCTGCATAATTACTGCAGCCAGCTTTATTTGCTATAAAAACATGGATTTTTGCTCCTTCTCAACTGTAAAATAATCAATAAATAGAATCCAGATGAAAAATGCCAGCATTTAGGAGAACAACTCTTTTATGGTTCTTTTCTTTTGGGTCTAATTAATACATCAGGGATAGAATGTGCTGTTTCATTTATCCAATCAGCTAAGTTGAAACAAACTCTCCTTTCCTCCTGCTGTTGAGAGACAGCTTCATATCAGGAATATAGGTAAAACAGACAGACGGACAGAGTTTCAAAGCATTTTGAAATGTTCAACAACCACATCTGTAAGCCTGTAATATGGACTTCCTCCAACCCCTCTCTGCTCACAGGGGATGTGGATTTTTTTCTCTCTCCCCTAAAAACACACTATATAGTTACTGTCAAATGAAACACACTCCTATTAGCAGAAGAAGCAATCTCTGACTTTCTTTCAAATGAAGAAGACATGCCTTTTTGGACAATGACCACCCAGGCCATGAAAGTTTCATGAGGGGCTCTAGGAGTGGATGACACCCTTTCAATTATAACACTGCTATAATAAACCCCCACAGAGCCATGGGGCATGGAGTCTACATCCCACACATGATACCTATTTATTCCCTAATTATGCTGCAATATATTCTCTCCGTGTGTATGCTGATGAAGATAAAATATTCTTTTAATTCTATGGCTTCCTGGAGGGGAGGGGGAAGGGACTGTCTGTAGGCAAATTCTGGGAGTTCCTAGAACTAAATCACAGGCTTCCCTATGGCATAGTCTCAAGACAATCACTCACCTTCCTTTGTTTCACCACAGTGGTTCTCAAAGTGTGGTTCTGGAGCCAAGAGCATCAACATCACCTGGGAAATGGTTAGAAATGCAAATTACTGGACCCACTGAATCAGAAACTTTGGGAGTACAGCCCAGCAATTGGTATTTAAACATATTTTCCACACTGAAGTGTGAGAACTCTTGATCTACAAACACAAAAAGAAAGCATCATTTAAAATTGACTCAAAGATCAGGGATACCTGGATTCTACACAGACAGGGCTCCTTTCTGCAGAGCAGTTCCAATCTGCAGAAACACGGCTCCATGTACCCATCTGTACAATGAAGCTACAGAGTTCATGAAGTAGCTAGAGGAGATGGAATTAATGGACTGGTGCATATGGTTACCTGGCACTAGTCTCTATGGCTACCTAAGGAGATCACAGCTGCCAATACTCACCAGGTCCCTCACACCACTCTCTGACTGGCAGAAGCTCTGCAGAACAGTTTTCCAATGCCATATCTAAGTCTTCAATGCAGCTACCTCTGAGTTACCGCTAATAATCATAACTGCAATCATGGAAGCCTACAGAATCTCCAAATCGCATAACCAATAGCTTCAAGCATGTTCACCTGGCAGCTTTGAACCACCAAAAGGGAGGTTCAGGACTCTCTGTGTTAGTGTTGCATTTCAGCACCTTTCCAGACATCTGCTATATATTTGCATCTACTCTAGAACAAAACGTTAAGCCTGAGGAGGGCAGAAACCTAGAATGTCAGTACCATGGTGTACAGTCATGTATCCCTAAGGCCTAGATCAGTGCCTAGACCAGTCTAAAGCAGGAACTCACGAACAATTCATTGGCTAAACATCCCTAGCACTGTAAATATCCTGACCACAGTGGATCCAAACAACTTATGTCTCTAAATTCTAAAGTTATGGATTGGGAGGGGCAAAGAAAGGATTGGACTGCAGGTAACAATAAGAAAGTGGGAGAGGGGAAGCAAAAGCTGGACTATTTCCCAGCCAGAGCTACAACCCTCAGCTCATGGGTGGCTAATAGCCTAGTCAATTGTTCACCCAAGATCTAGAACTAAAAGACCTCTGAGGCCAGGTTCTGAGCTTGCGTCTTTAGCAGTAGACTCTTGTATTTACCCTAGTGCTTCTTATTCAAAGGCCAAATTTTCACTGGCCCTAATTCTGCAGCCCTTTGACCAGCCACTTAAGTTGAACTTTCCTCCCTCCCTCTTTGTACTCACACCTCCTTAGTACTCACTCCTTACTACTGAGAATCCTCCTACCCCAAGTGGAAATCTACCTAAGGTCCAATTCCAAATATTCTCTTCTCTAGAGACTATACTCATTCCTCCGGAGCAATCACGCTTGAGAATGCCTACACGCAACTCACTCTCTTGGCTGCAAACAATGGCTGCTCTTTCCCTGTGGACTGCACCTTACAGGGCTGGATGGGGTGGAAGGACTCTATTTCCCTAGATTTCAGTGCAAGCAGAGGGAGGTATGCAAACACCACCTAAGTGATGTAGCCTTAGGGATGATCACTGCCTAGAACCTTAGGAGAGATCAGTGAGCCTCACACACATCCAACCTTGAATTTGCAAGGGTGTGCAGTAACCCGACTGGGAACATTTGCCCTGTGCTAAGAAAGTGCTAACCTCAGGTGGGGTCTTAGAAAAAGCCCTGAGCTAGGTAGGAGACCTGAGCTAGTTAGGAGACTTGCTTTACGTCCCTTTTTTGATTTAACCAACTCTAAGAGTCCTTTTACCTCCCTGGACCCTAGTTTGCTGATCTGCACGATGGAAGGAAGACAGGGAGACTGCAGTCATGGACCTTGAATTTCCAGCAACTTAATATGTGAGCATCGGAGAGAGCTGGCGGTGTGGAGTACACCAAGGAAAACCCGCCAGAGAATTGAAAAGGGGATGCCTTGGAGTGATCAGCTCCATGCTCTGGGGATAAGGGAGGGAGCAGAAGAGTAATCCCCACCCAATTTGCAGGAGCCCATGGTCCCCTATGCGCAAGGTCTCCACTAAACCTACTCTAAACCTTTCAAGTGAACCCCTCCAGAGACGTCTGTGAGGCCGGGGCGGACGGCTCCAAGGAAGCCGCAGGAGCGGGCGAATGAGCCCTCTGGACTCAGGGAGCGAGCGGCCGGGAGCCCCGCCGGGCTCAAGCGTCCCGAACAGCCACCGGTCGCCGCCACCTGGCCGGATATTAACTCCTGCTTCCCCGGCAGAGCACGGGAGGGGCGCGGATGCCCCGGCAAAAATACCCTTGCCAGAGCACGCTGAGGTGCCCAGGAGCTCCAAGCACCCCTAAGGTCCACTCCAACCCACCCGAGGTCCCCTGCTCTATTCGCTCCCGGCAGGACGGAGAGGAAAATCCTGGAGAGGAGCCACTTCGAAGTATTATTTTCTACAGAATATGCGGGAGGAAGCCAGACCCGAGTGACCGCGACGACCAGGGGGACCAGAACGCCGTAGCCGCGGCGGGGGATGGAGCGGAGCCGCCGGGTCCAGGCGAAAGCAGGTCTCGGGATTCGGGGACGCGCCCGCTGGGCTCCGCGCTCCCGGGCGTCCGCGGGTGACGGCTCCTGTCCCGCGCGCGACCCGGACGCCCACGGGGAGCGATTTTGCATATTTGGCATCTTTTTTCCCCCTGAGAAATCAGGAAAATAAACCAAGTCCAGGAGGAAGGAGGCTGTGCTCGGCGGCTCCGGAGGCCACGAAGCCCACCCGCCTCCCCGCCTCCAACGCCACCGCGGGCGGCCGGGCGGGAAGTTGGGAACTTCGGAGCCGCGCTCCCGGCGCGCGCGGGCAGCGGCTCCTTCCCTGTCAACTTCGGGAACGGGGGTCGCCCCGCCGGCTGGAGGGGCGTCCGCAGTCAACCCACAGGTCTGCCCGGCTGAGTGGGCTTCCTGGGAGAGTCGGGGGGCCCGCGGGAGAGAGAAGGACGCGGGTGTCCGCTCCCCTTCGCGCCTCAGAAAAGCAAAGGCGCGCGTGGCCCGGGCGAGGCTCGGCGGCAGCTCGGCGCCCGGCTGGTCTCCGCGGAGCCCCGACCGCGCCCGCGGGCTGCGAGCCCCGGGCCGAGCAGGGAGGGCGCCCGGGCCCCGCGCGCAGCCGGCGCGCCCGGGGCGGCTCCGGGGCGGGAGTCCCCAGACTCCGGGGGCGGGCGCCCTCCCCGGGACGGCCGCGCCGCTGCGCCAGGGTCCTCCCGGCCGCGGCCGCTGCGTCCCGACTGCGGCCAGAGGCCCCGAGCCTGCCTCCGGCGGGGCGCCCCACGTCCTGCCGGGACCCCCGGCGACCCCCCAACGCCGGCACTCACCTCCGCGCGCCCAACTCGGCTTCCGCAGCCCGCCCGGGCGCAACGAGGGGCTGCGCCGGGGTCCACGGAGCCGGTGGAAAGTTAGTCGCGAGGCTGCAAAACCTCCTCAGAGCCGGACCCGCCGAGCCCGGCCCCCGGCGCCCCAGCGCTCCCAGGCTCGCGCCCTCGCAGCTCCCGCTCCCGCCTACCTGCTCCCCGGCCGGCGCGAGGCTCGGCGGGTCCGTCGCGTGGTCGGTCCTCCGAGCCCGGGAAGCGCCCGAGCGCCCGGCAGGAGCCCGAGCCCGAGCAGCCCAGAGCCGGGCGCGCGCGGCGGGCACCGCAGGCGAGCGAGTGAGCGGCTCGAGCCGCGGCAGCTCCGCCGAGCCGGCCCCCGCCGCCGGCCCCGGCCCCTCCCCCCCCCCCCGCCCCCGGCTCCCTCCGCCCCCACCCCACCCCCCCACACACACACTCTTTTTTTTTTTTCCTCGTTCTCTTTCCGGTCCTTTCAGACCCTGCTACCCCGCTCGCTCGCTTTTTCCGATCTTAGGGTCTCTCTCCATCTCTCCTCCGGGTTCCTCACTCTGACTCAACCTTTTCCAGAATCTCCTCTCACCTCTCCCCTCTCAGAGCCCCTGTTCGTTGCTTTTCTCATACCCCCCCCTTTTCTCTCTCTAATCCCCTCTCGTCTCTCATTTCTATTTTCTCCTCTTTTTAACCTTTTCCTGTGTCCACCCTCCTGTCTTCTCCCTACTCCCCCTCCCGCAGGGTCCAGCAGCCCCCTCCCTGCTCCTGGCTGCTGGGGCTCGGGGACACCCCTGCCCTGAGGTGGAGGAGAGCCAGGGGAGCACCCCGGCCCCGCGCTGGGCACGGGCTGAGAACAGAGAAGGGCAGACCAGGGGGGAAGACTGGGCCCAGTAGGGTTTGAGAAACATCTGCACCTAGGAAAGGGCGAGCAGGAAAAAAACACACACACACACACACACACACACAAAAAACCCACCTCAGAATGTCTGCCTCAGCTGGGCAAGTCCCTCCCTTAAAGCTTTCTCTGGCTTTTTTTCTCACTTCACCCAGTAAAATTCAGACGTGAGGCAGGTTGAGCCACGCCTGGTGGGATGCGGACACCTAGGGCCAGCGAGAAGGAGCAAAGAACTTGCCGCCTAAGGGGTACTCAGAGGCAGGGCCTAGGCCACCAGAGGTTCTGGAGAAGAGGAAATTCGGGCATGCCAGAGGTCAATCCATGCCGCCTGCCTCAAGCCCCAGGGCCAGGGGGAGGAAGTGTTTTCCCTCCGAAGCAGCTGAGTGGGCACCACAACCCTCTAACTGGACCGACTGGGAGAGGGAAGACCTGGCGCAGCTGTGACCGCTTGAAAGCCCCTTCTCCCAACCCCCACCCTCTCCAAGCACTGCGGACTTGCTGAGGTGCTCCAGCTTAATAGGAACGGGTGCTTTGTATGTGTGGTTTGTCTCTTTTCTCCTTGAACTACAAGAGCAGGGAGACCCGGACTAAGGGAAGGTGCGGTACACACCTCAGGGAGGATTTTTCTTTTGCGAATAAAGTGGACATACTGTCTGAGGCTTTGAGAAATGCTGTCTGAGCACCTGGCCCTCCTGGATCAGCCGTTGACAATTTATTCTGCCTCTGATGGGCAAGTCCCTCCCTCAAAGCTTTCTCTGGCATTTCTCACTTCACCCAGTAAAATTCAGAGGACATTAGGATTCCCTTTCCCACGGACTCCATTCTGTGCCCGGCTTTGTCAAGACAGAATTAAGATTCTCCTAGTTTTATCCTTAATTGCTGGAGTCAGAGTTTGTCCCACTTCAAAACTGTTCTGTCCATGGTACCCACCAGAAGCAGAAGCTCCATCCAACCCCTGAGTAAAATTTAGTGATAGTGGCAAAATTCCGTACAAATATCCACCAAGGTCCCTGCCTTGGGACATAAAATCTACTAAATGAACCCATGGCTGGACGTCTGTTGTTCTCACCACCAAACCAGAAGAAGAAGCAGGTGAAAGCTAGGAAGAGGGTGAGACAAGAGTAGGAAGAGTGTGGGAGGAGGGTGAGTAGGACTAGGGTGAGGCAGAGTGCATAAAATTTAGAGTCTCTCTCTCTCAGGATGGCTGGTGCAAGGTCAGCACCTGAGAGAGAGCCTCCTAAAATCTAGAAACATTCGCTCCGTGCTCTAATCCTGATCCAGCAGTCAAATCTGATAGCTCTCTCTTACCAGCTGTGTGGCCTTAATCTTTCACTGCCCCTCTCTGGCCTTCAGTTTCCTCAATGGACTATAAAGAAAAATAGATGTACTCTAAGTTTTTCTGCCGCTCTTAGGTGCTGCTGTTGCTGGGTGTCATAACCAAAATTTAGGAGAATGGGCTCAAATTTCGGGATTTGTATTCCTGCTCCACCTCTTACAAACTGGGTGGCCTCTTATCCTCATTAACCTCAGTTTCCCTATCAGTAAAATGGGAATGATTCCAGTGCTGTGAGCCCTGTGAGGATTAAACCTATGAATGTGTGGAGGCACAGTTCTTGGCACAAAGCAGCTTTTGATAACTGTTAACAATGAGCATAATACGGGCTTCCCTGATGGCACAAAGTGTTAAGACTCAACCTATGAAGCTCTCCGCAGCCTCTGCAGCATGATTTTGATCTTTGGCCAGGGAGCTGCCTGCATGGCGCAGACCTCTCCTGACTCTCCTGCTGCTCCCCTCAGCAGTATATTTCAGTCGATCTGCCTGTTCTGCTCCCCACTCTGTCTCTGGTGAATCCTCTCACCACCAACCCCCGACACCTCTGACCTGTACCCCAGTTCTTGTCTGCATAAATAAAATAAATCAATCTTTAAAAAAAAAAAAAAACAAACATAATACAAGGTAGATTTTTTTATTTCTTCTTCATCTTCACATTCCCTTCTGGATTTTGAGTTCCAAATCCCACCACTCCTCCATGTTACCCATCGTCATCCCAGTGTAGTAATCATAGGACTCTTTTTTTTTTTTTTTTTTTTTAATAGAGGCATGCTTTATTTATTTATTTATTTGTTTGTTTGTTTTGTTTATACATGCACTGGGTACAGTCAGAAGCGCGGGAGGGTGAGAGAATTCACCAGAGCCAGAGCGGGGAGCAGAGCAGGCAGAAGGGCCGAAGTACACTGCTGAGGGGAGCAGCGGGCGGCAGGAGAGGTCTGCGCGCCATGTGGGACCCTCCTCCAGTGGCCGGGGAGCAGCCGGGGATCGAACCGGCGCCACAGAGGCTGCGGGCAGCTTCGCAACCCAGTGCTCAACAGCTGCGCCACCGGGGAGGCCCTCATAGGACTCTTAAACCTCAGTTTTAATGGAGTTAGGAGGTACACAGGTCTTCCTGGAGAGCCACTCCAGCCCATCTCAGCAAGTAAATGCATGAGAAGCAACCGGCTCCCCCATCCCTCTCACACACTGTCATACTGCCAGGCGTGAATTGTGTCTGAGGGGCGCCGGCCCCCTCCACACCGGCCTGGGGATTGCCTGGTGTTCTGCCATACTCTAAAAAGCCACACAGATCTATAAAGCTGCGCCTTCTCCACCCTGATGGCAGCCCTCCAAGGACACATGTCCCAACAGAGCCAGGAACACTTTTAGCAAACATCTCAGAGGGTCAGCTCAGGGGCATGTTGGAGCGTGTGGTCCATCATTCATTTACATCCCTGAGAGCCTATTTATGGGAGGCGCTGCTTCACACACCCCGCTGCTGTGTGCATGTCCAGCCCAGCAGCAACAAGTGGATTTTAGAAATTATGGTAAAATCTAAGATGCATAATCTGTGACAAAAGTCCACTGTTCTGAGCTATAAATTCTGCTCTCAAAAAGAGAAGATAAAATGGAGGACTTGAGTAGGGTGATGGAGACCCCAGGCTCTGCAAACAGTTGCCTGAGTACAAATCCTGACTCTAGCTATTGTTAGGATGCGCTGTGTGATTGCAAGCAAATTACTCATTCCCTATAAGCCTCAGCGTTCTCACTGGCAAAATGGGGATAACAATGAGATAAGTACTGCTATATGCCCCAGTACTTAGGCTCAGAGAGGTTTTTCTGGCTCAGGGTCACACACAAAGCAAGTAGGACCCAAGCAGAGTGACTTCCTAGCCCTTTCCCCCACCTCTACTTCTCTCAGCCTCCAGGGCTCCACATGTTTCTGCTCCAATGTAATAACATCTGAAACCCAGCTCCACTCCCACCCTCTGTACACTTCAGCGTGGACTGGATTAGTAGGCAAAGAGGCCAAAATTTTGGTGACAAAGGTGAGTCAACCTCCTCCTTTTTGGAAAGAAATTCTCAGGAGGCTAGACAGAATGCCCAGGGCTCAACTACAAAGATCTATACCTTTCCTTCTTTTGCTCAGGTGTGCAAAGTTTCCCTTTGCCTTCCCTCCCCTCCTCTCCCTGCTGGGGATCCCCTGTTCCCCTCCCTCTTTCTTCAGAGTTCTGATTCAAAGCCCCAGGGAGGAACATCCACAGAGCATGTACCAGGGATGACTCGAATCTGTTATGACAAAAAAAAAAAAAAAAATTCAAACTTGCAGGATTTTTTTTTAAGTTGCTTTTTAAAAAAAAAGATTTATTTTATACAAGAACCAGGGTACAGGCCAGATGTGTGGGAGGGTGAGAGAATTCACCAGAGACAGAGTGGGGAACAGAAGAGGCAGACTGATGAAACACACTGCTGAGGGGAGCAGCGGGCAGCAGGCGAGACAGGAGAGGTCTGTCGCGCCATGTGGGACCCTCACCGTTGGCCAGGGAACAAACCGGCGCTGCAGAGGCTGAGGGCAGCTTCGTAGCCCAGTGCTCAACCACTGTGCCACCAGGGGAGCCCCCTTGCAGGATCTTTTAAGCTCCTCAAGTGAAACCTGACATATTAATATGATTGAGAAAACATCTATCTTCCCATCAGACCCCAAGATATTTAGGAATCTTATTTCTCTTCATGTCAATTACAAAGCCTAACACAGGATCTTGCCTTGTTGAAAGAATAAGTAAAATAGCTACAATTTATTAATATAATGTTGAAACCTCCCAACAATTCTATACAATAGGCATTACTATCCCCCTTTCATAAGAGGGAAACTTACTTACTTGTCTTGTGGCCTCACCCAAAGTCACATAGCCAGTAAGTGACAGAATATGAATTTGAACTCAAGCCTGTTCAAAGCTCTTGGTGCAATATTGTTTTTCACAGCACACAAGGCAAGGCAAACAAAAGACCTAGGGCGAAAGCTGGTGGAGGTGCCAACTCTGTACTTGCACATTGCTAAGAAAAGGCAGTCTTCAGATACTCAATGAGAGCAGGGGACTGTGCAATCCCTGTGTCCTCGCAACTGATGAGGCATAGAGAAGAAACCACTGAACACCAGGATCTAAGGTAACTCCTCAATATTACATCTGCTCACGTAACACACTGACAACAGTACACGCCAACACAGTCTCAAGTAAACCCACACAAGACAATTCTGCCCTATAAGCGTCAACAGGCCAATACACCTACATACACACCAACACAACTCAAAACGCCTACACATGTTTATTATACAATTTCTGCAGCACTCATTAAAAACAGGGGAGGGAAGTGGAGAATCAGAATAAAACCCAAGTGAAATGAATCTTTTCACAAGCTTTTTATGAACCCACAACTACCAATTGAAGTCTTGATTAACTTGGTTGTATGTATTAAGTTGTGTTCAATATTTAATAACTTTGAATATGGATTGAATATTTAATGAGATCTATTTATGCATAAACGTCAGAAGTGCCAATTGCTTTTAAATGAGTATTGAGTTTGTGACTCATTCTCAAAGCTTGTGCTGGGGAGCTCTCCATTCTACATTTTCTTGGGTTTGTTTAAATTATAGGTTATCATCATGACATTATTACACTAGTCTTTGTTATGAAACACTCCACTATTATAACATAGATTATTACACAGTCCCAGGAAATGTGGCATTTAGACACAGCATTTCCTTGCAGCCAGGCAAACTTGGGTTGATCTCTTGTTCTCTTTCCTTCATATTTACCAGGAGAAGGCACCTATTATGATGCTGTGAAATGCATCCAGTCAAGACTTTAGTTTTCCCACAGATCCAAAATGATCAACTATCCTTTGTCCAAGACTAATTTATCCAAGAACTTTGTTTTGTAGACAAGCAACATGAATTTCTGAGTCTCTCTTACAGAAATGAGAATTGGACATAAAACACAGCTTTCAGAGGCATCATGGAGGCTCATGAAAGTCCTTGGAGGATTTAAGTTTCAGGAAACTTAGCATCTCCACATATGCAGATTTTACATAAGTCACAGTCATATGAATGCTGATCCCTAGGTTGTAATTATAAAATATGGCTTCTTAGGGAGGGGCCGAGTTAAATCATTGGAAGTAGTCCATATGCCACAGCAGACTACAGACCTGTGGGACATAAACTGCTTACTCACAAAAGAAAACAAATTCATTCTTCATCAAATAACCCACCTCACTGACACACCTTTGTCATATTCTGATTTGCTGTGATTTGGGGTCCAAAGCATATGTAATAAATGATGCCAAACAAATACCTTAGGTGGAGAGTAAGGCTTAGGTGGAGATTACAGCCTTAGGTGGAGAGTAAGGCTTCTGATTCAAGGCAGCAAAGGCATACTTCTTAGATACCATTTTTATTGAATTTGCAACAGAGAATCAAAAATGCTATACCACTAAAACCCTTCCCCCCCCTCCCCATATTCAATAATCTACCAACCTTTACAATGTACCTGAAAACCATACCTGCACATCCTGCATTCAACATAGGGTTCTGGGTCCTTCACTTTATTTCTGCTGTTCTCAGAGCCTGAATGCCCCCTTCCTGCCCTTTTTCAAGCTTGGCAAACTCCAGTCTCATTCTTCAAATCTCTGCTCATTGTCAAGGCCTTTCTTGGCCCCCCTCTCTACCTATTTACTTACCTCTATTAGTACTTTTCTCACTGTTGTTTGGGTATCTGTTTATAAGTCACCCATTGGATAGTGAACTTTATAAAGTCATTTTAATATTTCCAGTGTCTTGCATAGTGCCTCACCCATTTTGGATAGATGGCTGGATAGATGGCTAGATGATTAAATTTGGAAATAAAGTTTTGCTTGTGGCCTTCATCCTTTTACTTGAGTCGAGTGGGATGTTAGTGTGGGAACATCTTATTTTTCAGGAAGCTCAAAATGCTGCTCATTCCTAGACCCAAGTCAAAAATCAGAGGGATTAGCCAGTTCTTGGCTTTGCAGATAAATCATCATCTTCATGTTTTGATTCAAGAAATATTCATGAAGTACTTACTATGTGCCAAGCTGTCCATCCACTGCTTTGAGTCACAGGCTAAGTTACTGCATCAACTCAAAGGGGTTTTGAGGAATACATGGGAACTAAGAGCAGCCTCTTTTTTTTTCTCCAGCACTGTTCCGAGAGACTTTAGGGGAAGCAGAAGAAATTCGTGCCCAGGAAGGGGTCTGAGACTCCTATCCAGTGGTTACCTGATTTAGTAAAATCCTGATTTGGTAAAATCCTTAGCTTTTTATAAGTGTTCCAAGTCCTTTGTGGAAGTAGGTAGGATATCAGCTCAAGTCTTATTCATAACATAACCTGTCCTCCTCTTCCTCAGCTTCCTCTGCCATCACTCCCAGCTCTGCCATTGGTCCTAAAATGGTGCTAAAAGTCTTATGAGCAATGTGTCCATTAGAAAATGCACTTTGAGAAAAAAAAAGGGCATGGTTTTTGTTTGCCAACATATAGCTTGTACTTAGGACAACACCTGGAACACAGTAGGCCATTATTGAATGTTTCTGGGATAAATTAATGAAAGAGAAGTCATACCTTGTCTTTGCTAGTGATGCCTTCCCCATTTGGAATGCCTCTTCATCTTTCTTCAACATAACTCTAACCCAATCAATTCAGGCATAGTCCCATCTAGAAAGTCCTCCTTATTCCTCTCTAGAAAGTCTTACTTGTAGTCCCTGGACTGAACCCTTCCTTTGGGTTTTCTCACACTAGGTGCCTAGGTCTCTCTTATCACTAAGCACAACACATTCCATTTATCTGTTATATGTCTGCTTCCCACACTAGACATTTAAGATTGTGAAGACAGGAACCATATGCTATTCATCTTCATACCCTCAGCTCCTTGGCAAGATGTCTGGAACATAGAAAGCACTCTATAAAGATTTGTCAAGTTGAACTAAACAACCCCAAGTGGATGCATATTGGGTCATACCAAATGTGATTGCTGATTCATTTGGTCATTTGGCAAATATTGATTGAGTGCCTATGATGCGCCAAGCACTGTTCTAGGTACTGGAGAGTCAGCACTGAGCCAAACACATGAAAATAATGATAATGATCCTGCTTGTCAATTAGATATGATTCAGATATTTTACCAGGCTAGTTAAGTAGGATGAAGAGTCAATATGAAGACTGTTTTAAACTTCAGCTCATAGGTAGGCTAGAAATTCAGGGTACCAATAACCCAGTGGTCTCTCTTTCCTGGGCTTCAGTGTCCCCACCTATATAATGGACTTCTCCATTGTATTTGCTCTGTTTATATAGGGTCCCCTGAAATTCTTTGCACATTTTTAAATATTAGAAATTTGCATAGAAATGCTTTTCAAATAACATTATTTTGAGACTTAGAAAATACAATTGTGCAAGGTGCATGTATATACAAGAGCCCATAATAAATAAAAAAATTAAAGGCCAGTTTTCAATTCAATAATTAGCAAATTGAAATTCAATTTGCCATTTTAAATACCATTTATGGATTTCTTTGATCAACCCACGCCCTATGTTACATTTAACAAACTTTTATTCAGCCCTTCTATTGTGTCAGGTGCTATAGTAGATGCAAAGAAAACCAGGATTAATAGGACCTGATCTTGACTGTTACAGAGCTCCCAGTACAGAGGGGGAGACTGAATATACCTCACCTAATGCAACACGTGACATCGAAAATGCTGCAGCCCAGGTGTGCACAAGGTGCTACAGGAGCTGAGAAAACCAAGAATAAACATACTCATTTGCAGAGGAAAATATCAGGGAAGATTTTATAGAAGTGTGATGACCGAAATACCTAAATGCATGAATAGAGTTTGACAAACCAGAAAAGAAATGAAATGACAGGCTAAAGAAATGAAATGACAGACTCCCTGGACACAGGGAGAGGAGGCGTGGCACCCTCATGAAGGGTAGATGCCTTAGGCATCTGAGGCAAAGGTACCTTCACCACAACCCTGAGAAGTTGGGATCATGAAGCCCATTTAACAGCTGTGGCAATGGAGGCTCTGAGTGGTTAAGTCTCCCAGATAGATTGTAGCAGACCCAGAACTTGAATGAAAATGGGTCTGACCCCAAAGTCCATGATATTCATCTCTAGTCTGTGGCTGCAGCTTGTACAATCAGCAAGGTCAGGAATGATGGAGTTACATAAAATTCTCTTTAGTTTTAGTAGATGTCAAGAATCTTAGAATGCTCACACTCTTCATCCTTGTAATGAGAGTTTTGCGAATAAATTTTAAAGGAACATTTAGAAATTCACCTAAAAATGCATGCACAGAGATTGTTGTTGTAATGTTATTTATAATGGAGAAGAGTCGAATGCCCAATATTAGAGAAAGGATTCATTGTGAGATAATGGACTATTATATAACCAGTAAAATTAAGATTGGAATAGGATAGAAATTGTATCCATGTAAAGAAAATATGCACAGCAGGAAAAAAAAAAGGGGGAAGGAAGGAAGGTCTTAAAATGTAATTAGCAGTGGCCTCTGTGAGGGAGTTAGGATTTTTTCCCCCTGTACATTGCAAATTTTCTACATTTAAGTACCTTATTCTTAAAATCAGGAAAAACTAAACTTAAAAAACAATTCATCCTGGGTATTGATCAGGGTCCTGTCACCTGGGTCTGCCTGGACAGTCAGCAGAATGAAAGCTGTCACAGCCAAGTCACTTCCCTGCCCCCACCCCAAGATGTCCATACAGCAAAACAGAAACTGAGCTGGTATCCTGGCCCTGACAAGCAAAAGTCTGAATTCACATCATTCCTTTTATCATAAGTACCCAAATATTCATAGAAAGCAGTATAATTCACCTTAAAATCAAAATATAAGATGCGATTTATTTAAATAACACTTCTGTTAAATATGATCACATTTGTTCTTTAGCCTGACAGTGTTCATTCTTTGGGGAGATGGGAAGCAGAAACAAGCACAAATCCAAAACTTTGGGGCCCAAGTGAAAAACCAAGTGCTCGGTTTCGTGCTGAAACTTCCTAGAAGATTGGTGGGCCCTCTCGGAGGAATTGGAGTTAAAGCTAATAACCTAATTTGGGATAATTTAAGGCTCTTTTTAAGGAAGTTTTTGACTCAATTGGGCTCATTATGCATGGGTTTAATGTGTAACAATTTGTTCTTGAAAGCTAACATTATTGTTGGCAATAAAGATAGGAAGTGGAAATAAGTTTCCAATATGTAAAGCAGATTTATTTCTCGTTTCATATGGACTTGTTCCGGGTCTCTGCTTATGAATCACACTGTGCTCCCTGCAATAAGATGCTGTCCATGCAGTTGGTTATGATAAATGGCCTGTAATTGTGAATCTGATATTGGTTTTCAATATTGAATTTATCATTCTGTCCTCTTAACAGATATTAAATACTTTTAAGATTTTATCCATTTGCCTGATCCATGTGTGATTTTTCAATATGTAAAATTTATTAGTTTCCTAGTTTTTTGAGATTTTAACGGCCAACAACATCATTAATAACACTGAGTAATGGAGTTGACCTCTTTTAAACCTCGTTCCCTTCCACTAATCCAGAACATTCAAATTGAATCAAAATGTATTCGATTTAGGGGCCCCTAAAAGAAGATAGCTATGGTGGGGTGCCAGATCTGAAATGTGGCTTCTGCAGACTGGTGCTTTATCACTTCACCTCCAAACCCCTGGCAAAGGGGACCAGGGCAGAGGGAGCCTGGCCAAGGCAGCCTCCTCCTCTCCCACCGGATGAATCAGCTCAGGCATCACTCCTCTCCCACCACTGCCTCAGTTTCCTCAGCATAGTGATTGATGAAAACTATAATGCTGCCTGTCTGGCCACCTCACGAAGAGCGCTATGTGTTAATGGAAGCATGCAGGCATCGCCTGGAGAGCCCCCTCCAGGACGGCTCCATTGTTGCCCTGGAGCTCTCAAGAAGCTGGGCTCCAAGGATGCCTGTCCTTCACTGCTGGAAGCGCTCAAAGGTGGGTTGAAAGAAATCAGGTTGAATGGAGGAGAAACGCGGCTGTGAGGGACACTGACAGCAAAGAAGAACTGACCCCTCCCCCTGGTTCTGTGTGTTTAAGGCCACCCCTGCATGCTGCCACCTAACAGAAGGAAGACCACTCAGGCTCAGAATTTGGTGCTGTGCCTCTGCTGGGTTTTGCTGTCTCTGGTTTCCATCGCCCATTAAACTAATCTCACAGTTCCCGCAGCGTCTGTGTTATGTTAAGTGGACATTTGGAGGCACGAATGGACTAACTCTGGAGGTCAGGGCACATGCTGACCACCACCAGCAGGGTCCCTGGGCCAGGGCCTCCTGAAGGGGGTGGCAGCAGGGCTGTGCACACCCAGGACAGTGAGCCTCCTGACAGACAGGGGGTAGACAGAGAGCAGCCCAGGAAAGGGTGCTGCTGAGTTTCCTGGTCCCACTTTGGGAAGGCAGAGTGTCACCTTCTCAGGACTTCTGTACTTGGGCAGCCCCACTGCTGCCTCCAACCTGTGGATAATTAGAAAATAACTCTTTCCTTCCCTGGAGGCCTAATTTTATATTCTTGTGGCAGCCCAGTGACTTTCAGTCTAATACAAGTCGGCTTCCTTGGAAGTTTTGTCTATTTAAGGATTATGGGGCAGGATTGAAACTATCAGAAGAAACTAGGCCTGTCAATAGGGTCACTGAGAGGTGCCAGGTTTCCAAAGGGCTCTTGAGTCAAGAGGAAACTTGCTCTTTTACTGAAAGCCAGAGAACCACATGGTTGCAGAGCTGGCCATACCAGGTAAACTGTCCCGGTTGAGACCAGAAGCTAAGTCTCCAAACTCTCTACGCAGACTCTGCCCTACCAGGATAGGATTTATAAACTATTATAAAGGAAGAAATGTTTTCCCCAAATTCCAGGCATTCAGAACCTTTCGTACTTTCAGCTTTTACTACCCAGGCCTCTTGTCATACTTTTCATATCTATGGCTGGACACGCCTCAAACCCATTCCTCAACTGCAAAAGGTAATTTTAATCTGGCAAATGTCTGTCGAGTACCAAGGAGTATCTGGAAGCTTAGCCCTGAGTGAACTGCTATGGAGATACTAAAAAAAAAAAAACATAAAAAATACAGAGTGTACCTTCAAGTGGGACTAGTAATAGTACTGCACTAATAATCAAATTACTAAATATTTACTGCATGCCTGGAGGGAAAATGATGTTTAGTCCCTTCTCAGGGAGTTTATCTTAAAGAGAAAAGCCCTTCACATATGAACCATGACAGTTCATAAGGAAATGTTAAGATGAGCAGCTGAGGCAGTAAGTACAAAATGAAATAACCAGGGTAAACCTTGTGGAAGAGGAGGCAGTGGGAAAGGGTGTGAGAAAAGGTAGGGACAGGCAGAGAGGACAAAATAGACAGTGTGCACGCACGCGCGTGTGTGTGTGTGTGTGTGTGTGTGTAAAGAATTACTATCTTTATTATTCAGCCCTTCAAAAATCCTCCCACCCTGCCAGGTACCTGCTAACACATCTGACAAAGGAAAGAGGCAATATTTATGGCAACCTACCTGGCCAGAAGGTATCCCTCACTCAGCGTTCATTACCATATACGCCCTTTCCAGGTGCCCTGCTGAGTAGATATCATGCTCCTCTTTCATGGAAGAGGACCCAGAACTCAAGGAAAAGTCATTTGCCCAAGACTGCATCGCCAGGCTGGGATTTAGATGTTGGTCTTGGCCCCCAGTGCTTATAATCTTTTCCCATGGAATCACGGAACTCTAGGAAGCAGAATGTGGCAGGACTCCAAGAAGGCTCCGCTAGAGCAGGAGCTGGAGAAAGAGGAGGAGGAAGGGAAATGCTTATGGACTCACTTAAACATGACCAGGCTGGGCACTTTGGAGAGCCAGCCCTGTACCTTTAGAGACAGCCACTACTGCATGCCCTTGGCACATTTCCTGGAGCTGACATCCCAACCTGGGCTTCCCACCCAGATGGCTGCTCCTCATGGCAGAATCCCATACCTCCCAATGATACAGGGTTCTCCACAGGAGCTGGAGCCCCAGTAGGACTCCTTGTCCTTCATCCAGGACAAGGAGTTTAGTTAGGTTTGGTTCTCAGAGATGGGCTGCCTCATAGCTGTGTCTTCTTCTAAGTAGCTTGGGAGAGGAAAATCCTCAGTAAACCAGAAAATACGCATCATCTCAATACTTCAGTGGGTGTTGTTTTAAGCCAAGATCAATGTAATTAAAATTATAAGAAAATAAGACCAAAGGATACCTCCCACTGTCCTTAATTACAGAGAAGGAAAAAAAAACTCTGGTATAGCTTATTTAAAAAGCAGAGTCCTGAAGTGGGACCAAAAAATGAGTAATTAAAAGGAAGGTATCTTTGTTTTTTTAAAGGCTCTCAGGGGATAGAGGGGTCTGGTTGGCAGAAAGAATATATGACCGTTCTAAAGGTGAATATGTAGGGAGTCCTGGTCTCTGGAACCTCTTTCCTACCTTTCCAAGCAGATGGCAGAACAGGAAAAATGCCAGGAGGTCAGAGTCAGCTGGACTAAGAACCCTATACCTCTGGTGCATTAACATCAATCACAAGAAATGGTTAAAATCCTACGTTCCCTTGGCATGCAGCGGTGGACTGCCACATTATGATTGTCATCATCATTATGGCTGCTGTTATTAACATTTATCTAGCGCCAACATTGTACTCAGCACAGCACAGAGCGTAAAGGAAGATGCAGCTCCTGCTTTGAAAATCAACATCTAGGCTTCCCCGCTGGATTTATGCCCCAGCAGGGGGATCCCGCCTTCAGCAACGCGGGAACATGCCATCCTCCATGTCCTCATTCTTTACTCATTTTCCTTGAGAAATTTCAGACCTCCTGGAATCTACTCAGTGTTCTGAGGCCAGGCTTAAGTTGCTTGGCCTCTGTGTCCAAAGTCAGGTCTCAAAGAAGTGAGCAGAGGGCAGATACAGACATGAGTGACCAGACACTGAGGTGGCCTAGAGCAGGGAGGAAACATGGGGGGAGGGGAAGCACAGTGGTTTCTCATGACAGACCTGTGGTCAAATTAATATTTCATTTAACATCACCACTCTACTTCTCTGCAGCCCTTGTTTCTCTCCCCATTTTACTCTATAACCCCGCACTGTACCAAGGCTCACATATTCTGTAAAAATCAAGACCCACACGATAGTAAATTTTATCCACAGAAGACTTTGGAACACGAAAGCATTGACAAGTATCCATGGTCATCTAAGAAATGTACAAATATTATATTTACACATCAGTTCCTCAAGCAAAAGTCCCACTTCCCACTGCCAAATGCTATTTTTCACAGCAGCTCTGCGGGATGAGTGAAGGCGTATATTTCAGCAGTGAGCCACTTTTTATAGAGTGGGGGGAGGGGAAACACTTTTATTGCTTTTTAGCCAACAGAATTTCTGAATGCAAATGAATGAATCACCTTTGTGAGGATTGGCTGCCTGAGTTTCCTTGTCTCTCTTTCTCTTTCTCTCTCACAGACGCACATACACACACACACACACGCACACACACGCACACACGGCAAGCTGGATGTGACTTGTGTCCTCATGAGTCCAGGGAAAGATAAAAGACTGACACTGCTAAGAGTGAATGATGAAATTTGTCTTTATCAGTGAAAATAAGGTCATAACTGAGCGCAGCCGTGGCCTATTATATGTGTGTTCCATCTACTTTTCTGTATAATGTAATCCAGTGCGCCAGGGTGAGCTGAAGTAGCCCAGTGTATAAATTAGCCATTTTAAAAAGCCTCAGTAAGTCTTTAAGGCCACCAGGGTACCTTTTAATGCATTGATGCCACTCTTCAATAGACGCTGGCCTTCTTTACTTCCAACCTGCATTTCGATGACAATCCAGTGGGAAAGGTGGCTGGAAGGACTCTCCTAAGTATACTTGAAACTAGAGAGAAAAAATAATATGTTAAACCACAGCTGGATCCCAATTAGAAAGCTAACAAATCGTGAATCTGAGTTGTTCTTAGCTGTTTCTAAAGAGAACGATTAATTAAATAATTAACTCGTTTGGTATTCGTTTATGAAGCAATTTCTCTGTATAAGACACTGGGCAGACTTCTGAAATCTGGCCTCTTCCAAAAGCTGAGAAGAGGAGACATGTTTGTTTGTTTGTTTGTTTGTTAAATGGAAGGGTTTTTTAAAAAGATTTATTTATTTATGCATACAAGAGCTGGGGTGTAGGCCAGAGGTGGGGGTGTGAGAGGATTCACCAGAGACAGAGTGGGGAGCAGAACAGGCACATCTACTGAAATATGCTGCTGAGGGGAGCAGTGGCCAAAACAGGAGAGGTCTGCTGCTGCAAGTGGGTCAGCTCCCTAGCAGGAGTTGCAGTGGCTGCAGTGCCTGCGGATAGCTTCATAGTGCTGAGATTTAACCCCTTGTGCCACAAGGGAGGCCCCCAAGAGGAGACATGTTTTACATTAAGAGGAGAAAAATATGAAGGAAATCATGGTATTTACTTTTAGAGGCACAAACGACACTAAATCCTATTTAAAAATGATGTTTTTGATGTGTAGTATTGGCAAAAAAATGAAATAAAAGACTCTGAAAATGGTATCTCTTCCACAGAGCCTTTAGCCCGAATTTGCACACGGGATTTCCTTGTAGCTACTTCTGCAAAAAAAGTGCATTTACTCACAGCCACAGCACAGTCAGCTAGATCCACTCAAAATATTCTTCTCTTCTACCACGGCAACAAAGACCGTGCAGCACAGCAGCAGGCCCGGCTGTGGGGACACGGAGATAAAACAGACACACGTCTCCGTCCTCAAGCAGCTCACTGAAGGAATCATTATTAAGCACCTACTACAAATAACTGCTGTTTCACTAACTGAGCTTCTCAGACCCAACCAGAGTCATGAGGAAAAGAACTGAGAGTTTTACGATTCCTCACATACACTTTAAAAATAAAGACCCACATCGTAGTAAATTTTATCCATACATGTCTTGGGAACATGAAAGTGCTGATAAGTAATTGTGGCCATCTAATATAAAGAACCCATTTTTTAATATACAGAGAACTTATTCACTCACTGCATTTTTATTGAAAATATAACATGTACCAGACATTGTTCTAAGCCCTAAAGAACACTGAATAAACAAAGCTTTTGTGTTTGTGGAGCATAGGCCTGATGACAAAGAGAGACAATAAATGAGCACGTTACATGATATATACATATTTTACACCTATGTATTTATAATGACATGAGTATAATATGGTGAATTCTGGATCCTGACTCCCTTGGTTCAATTACATCTCTGTCGATTACTAACTATAGGATCTTAGGCATGTTATTAACATCTGGTGTCTCAGTTTTCTCATGTGTAAAATGGAACTAATAATAATAAGATCAATGATGTAAACATATGTGAAGTGTTTAGTGTTTAGATGCCAGGTACTTATTTAGTATTATATGTGTGTGCCTCTACTTATCAGGTAGAGATAAAATGATTAATTTAAAAAAAAAAAGACACTGGGACCTGCCTGGTAGCCTAGGAGTTAAGTCTTAGAGCTATCACCACTGTGGCCTGAGTTCAATCCCTGAGCAGGGAGCTACCCTCATGGCACAGCAGACCTCTCCTGTCTTGCCTGCTGCTCCCCTTAGCAGTGTATTTCAGTCAATCTGCCTGTTCTGTTCCCCACACTGTCTCTGGTGAATCCTCTCACTCCCCGCACTTCTGGCCTACACCTCAGTTCTTCTATGCAATAAATAAATAAATAAATAAATCTTTATAAAATAAAAATAAAGACATTGCAATGATAGTGAGTGCTAGTTTAAATTGGGTAGTCAGGGAGAGCCTCTGGGAAGGAGGGGACATTTGAACTAAAACCTGCATGAGGTGAGGTCTCAAGCCACATTATTACCCCGGGGAGGTCATTTTAGGCAGAAAGAATGTCAAGTGCGCAATCACTGAGGTAGGCTCATGCCTGGGGACAAAGAACAGCAAGATCCTGAGGATGGCTAAAGCAGAGGGAGTGCAGGAAATGAGGTGGTGTGGTGGCCATGGGCCAGATATTTCAGGCCTCAATGGCCATGGTAAGGATCTTGAATATTATTCTAAAAGTAATGAGAAGTCAACGGAAAGTTTTGAACCAGGCAGTGCTTTAAAACCTGCATGTAGTGGTTCCTCGAAAAATTAAAAACAGAATTGATGATCCAACAATTCCATTTCTGAGTACATATCAAAAGGAATTGAAAGCAGGGCCTCAAGGAGATACTTGTATGCCTGTGTTCATAGCAGCAATATTCACAATTAGTCAGGCAGAAGGAACCAAAAGAAGAACATTCTATCACAGGCTAACTATGGAGGGACCTTGAGCACACCATGCTGAGAAATAGCTGAACACAAAAAGACATGTCCTATTTGATTCCATTTACCTGACATCGAGGAAATTCAAGTGATAGAAACAGAAAGTAGAATGGTGACTGCCAGGGACCAGAGAGAGTGAGGCCTGAGAGTAGTGTTGAATGGTATGGAGTTTTAGCTTAGAAAGATGGAAAACATTCTAAAGATTGGTGAATGTACATAACTACTGAACTACATATTTACAAATGGTTAAGATAGAAAACTTTATGTAATGTGTATTTTACGACAATTAAAAAATAATCTTCTGTGTGGAAAAGGTCTGGGGGCAAGTGATAGTAGGAGTAACTCCTTGCCCCTTAAATGTTCTCTGTCTATCGCTACATAACAAACCAACCCCAAACTTAGTGTCTTGAAACAACCACCACTATGTTATCTCTGATGAGTCTGCAGGTTAATTGGGCTGGATGGTTCTCCTGTTCCCAGTGATTACAGTTTGGGCAGCAGTCAGACGCAGGTAGAACTGACTGAGAGGTCACATGTGAAGATGGGCTGGGCTGGGACACTGCTGGGTGACTCAAACTGCATGTGAGCCCTCCCTAGTCACATGGCCTCTCCACCTGGTATCTGAGTCTCTCCAGCAGAAGAGCTGGACTTCTTCCAGGTGGCTCAGGGCTCTTGGAAGCCCAAAAGCCTTCTTGCCACTTTGATCAGAAAGGCAAAGAATCACTTTCTTTCAGCTTCTATTGATTAAAAGGAGTCACAGATAGGCTGAGATTCAATGTTGGAGAAACACTTAGGCATGACTCCTGGGAGGCCTGGCTCATTGAGGACTAACTTTGGAGACTAGCCCTACAGGAGATCATGGTAGCAACCCAGTAAGAAAGAACAAAGGCTTAGATCAAGATCCTAGTGGTGGAGATGGTGAAAAATGGTTGATTTGGAATCTATTTTGAAGGTAGACTCTAAGATTTGCTGATGGCTTAGATGTGAGCTAAGAGAAGAAAGGAGTCGAGGAATCTAAGTATTTGGCCAAGACCCCTGAAGAAGCAGTGGTGTCATTAACAGTCAGCAAACTGTCTTAGGAGGTCATGATTGGATGAAATGAAATCTTGCATGCAGAAACAATTATCTTGAGTTTGTGACAAATGCAGTAACAGTAGGAAAACCACTCACCTTGAAGTCATGAAATCTGGTTCAATCCCAGGTCTATGGTATACTGCTGAAGAACTTAGGTAAGTCATTCAACCTCACTTTGTCTGTCTCCTTATAAAATCAGGCCAGAGTTTCTGCACCGCCTGTGCCAAAAGCATTTTTGTGAAAATCAAGCACAAGAACATAGAAAACAGTTTTGAAAGGACATCAAAGAGCAAATGGAAGGCATTATTATTGCATCACTAATTACAGCTCCAATATCTAGGTTTGGGATTTTTTTTAAAAAATGCCATTAGGGTGGAGTCTATAAAATCTACCCTTTCTCATGTGACCCAGGGGTGCCATGCTTCGCTTAAGGAACAGCCAGGGGAGAATATCATTCAAAGCTGCTATAAAACACAACCCATAATTGCAAGTCAATCATACACATGGCATGAGAGTTGGTGAGGTATTCATCATAATGGAATACAGATAACAAGCTTATATTTGTAACACTTTGACTCTGAGGGTAACTGTTTCATTATTTGATTTTTTTTTAATGCATTGGAAAAACTAAGGGATGAAAGCAGCAGGTCATGTCATGAAAGCAAAGAAACAGCAGGAGCTGAGGGGAGAAAGGCCCAAATAAACATCTCTCTTCAAAGGCAAGACTGTGATCTGGGGGGGAGGGGCGCCAGGCTAGGTTCTGGAACCCAGCCCCCAGACAGCAAGACAAGCACTCCAGCATCACCAGGGACCAGAGAGAACCTTTGGGTTTTAAGGTCTCACTGGGAAGACACCCATACACTGAATAACCTATTCAATTTATTCTCTGCAGAAGAATAAAAGACTGAGTCAAGGCTGCAAAGGATGTGAACTTGGGTTTTGAAGGAGTCGAGTGCAGACGTATCACCACTAAATCGGCCCCTTAGGCAGGAGAGCGCATGCATAGGGAAGGACATGGAAAGCAGTCATTGCCTTTTTAAAAATGTTTCTGTTTTCATTATCATTTAAGGCTGTAGTCAGTGTTGAACGATAATAAGAAACTGGCATGGGAGAAAATGCGCCTAAATCACAGGCGTTTACAATAAAAATGCTATTATAGACTTTTGTGAATATAAATAGTTATTAAAACGAGGCTGCTAAGACTGGCATCTTAGATGCTACCTGAAAAAAAGTCATGTTTATATATTCGAGCAGTTGCACCGGTCACCAATTCTCGGCTTTCTACCACACAATGGGCAGGGTAATTTTTTTGGAATGAATATCAATGCTGACTGGGTTGTGGGGCAAAGAAGGGAGATGCAGATCGAAGTGGAGGGAGCACAAAGGGCAGGGAAAAGGAACTTGATGCCCGACAGGGAAAAATTGAAGAAGACAAAGGAATAGGAAGAATAAAAAGGCATAAGCACAGGTTTACTCTGAATCCTGTTAACCAATGCATCCTCAATTGTACCTAAGGGCAGGCTTGGCCTAGCGATTTTGTCTTTGCATTTAGCAACAATCCCGCACAGTCAGGGGGCCCATTTCTTTGCTGTCCCCATTCTAGTAAAGGCATTGTAGTAATTAATGACTATTCAACAGAAACAGAATGTCACTTCTGGTATTTCCTTTAACATAGTTACTCACTCCATAAATGTAAGAGCTCACAGCTTTCAAGGGGGCCCAGTTGATGGGGGGGTAGGCACAGTGGACATTCTTCACCCCCATGGTGAGGGTCAACTTGCTCAATGTGAGCCATACAAGGTAAGCAGAAGGAAGGAGTCCCCAAGAGTGGGCGATGGGAGCCCTGAAAGCATAATAAAACATCTTGTTCAATTTTAGAGGTAAAGGTCTTCCTGACGGTGGAATTAGGGACCAGAATAATCACTGCATGTCTTTCAAATCCTTCAGGTACAAAGCACTTGTGCAACCAAGCAAGGGTATAGCCTTGGTCTGCGACCACCATCCACATCTTCATTTTTGTGCGTGCCTGGCTGACTGTCTCAAACAGAGCAGGTGCTCAATGCGTATTTATCAATTTAGGAGCATTTCTCTCTACAGCTTCCTTGCAAGTCAACAAGAACTCTGAAAATTACAGAAAGGATTGTCTTCCCAAAAAGGCTCCTGTTCCAGTTGAAGCAAAACTCCCTTACTTACGACCAGCTTCCTCTCACCTCCACGGCTCAACTCTAATTAAAAATTCAAGAGCTTCACTGGAAACACCCGCCACATGTCAACACAGCTCCAGTGAAGAAATTCTGTAAAGGTCCCCAGTTCTAGCCCAATAATGAGGAGGCTAATTTGGGTTCCTGTGGGGTGAGGAGGCCCAACTGGAATCAAAGCACGACGTCCTGGCCCCGGGGGTGTACACATGCTCAAGTGACATAACCATCCTCAGCAGAATTTTGCAACTTCATTCCCAAATTGTATTTCTAATATCTGAGTGCTCATATGGATATAGATACGTAATTTCCATTACTTGTCTAGGCAGACTATAAAACACCACTGGAGGAGAGTCACCAATTTATGAACAGGTTGTGTGCTTCAAATTCATTTGTTGGCTACTTGGAACTTAGAACGCATTTTCCCCTGGAATCAAGATTGTGCACCAGGCCACTAAACCCACACTGTAACACAAAGCCATTTTAGCTTATTCATCAGGGGTTTGTGAACTCAAAATGCCCAGAGTGGCCAGATGGACAGTGCAAACACTCAGAGTCAGGTCGGAAAAATGGGGAGTGAGGGAGACCACTGCTCATGCCCCATGTAAAATGGGCAGTTGCTTCCCAGCCCAAGCCCATGGCTGCTCTGGGAAAAAGTAGGCCCAAAGCAGCAGATCGGGAGAAGTCAAAAACCCAAATTTTATTTGAGAATAGTTGGCAACTAATTTGAACAAATTTTACATATGGTGCAGATGAAACAAGACACACCAAGGGGTTGAAATTAATCCATGCTACAACTTGGCTTCTTGGGGGGGAAAAAGCATTTTCATTTCTACAAATCAACACTAGGGTAGTTTTTCTCCTTTTCTGGTAAGGTGGGTAGCTCTTCATAAGCATTAGTCCCAGGATAAGGCTCTGCGATGACTGAGAGGAAGTTGGGGTTCCAAGAACCAGACTAATATAGGGTCCCTGGCCGTAAATGTAACCTCGCCCTGTCACTGAGTTTGAAGATACGACTTTTACACTTTTTTCTATGTGTCAGGGTCATTTTTAACAGGGTATAGGTAAGTTAGGTCCTGCCTATGCTTTGTTTTTGTTGGGATAGTTATTATTGCTCTGTGGTTTTGGGTCTATTTTTTTTTTCCTTCTGATTCTAAATGTTACATCAATTCACTATAGAAAGTTTGAAATGTTTCCCTTTTAGAAGCAATCACTTTCATAGTAATTTCCTTTTTTCAATCTTTTCCTTTCGAACTTTTTCATATTACACAATCATAATAAGTTGAATAATGCCTCCCTCTCCAAATAAGTTCATGTCCTACTCCCCAGAACCTGGGGATGTGACCTTATTTGGAAAAAGAGTTAAAGGGATCTTAAGCTAAGATCAAGCTGGATTATCCAGATGAGTCCTAAACCAACAATCTATCACCTTATAAGAGACACAGAGAGGAGAAACACAAAAGAAGAGGAAGCAATGACCGTGGAGGCAGAGAGAGAGCGATGTGGTCAAAAACCCAGGAATGCCGGCAGCCACCAGAAACTGGAAGAGGAAGAATGGATCCTCCCCTCAAATCTTCAGAAGGGAACATGAGCCTCGCCTCCAGAACCTGGAAACAGAAAATTTCTGTTTTGCCAAGTGTATAGTAATTTTTAATGCAACCCTGAGAAACCAATAAAAGTAATACATGAATAAATTAATTCAAACAATATGGGATTATGTGAAGTTAAGAGGGTCCTTTACATGCCACACAAATCCCTGTGTATTCCCCCATGAATAGTAACTAGTTGCTAATAATCCTTCTAGGCCTTTTCCTGTGCAATTACACACACATACACACATGCACATACATGCACACAAATACTTCTAGCTCTTTATCCTGCCCTTGGGGTTGGGTATGACCCTGTGACTTGCTTAGGCTAGAAATGTGAGAAGCCACTTGTGTCGTTTCCAACTGGAATCTTTAAAAGCGGGTACATGGTTTGTCTCATTCTTTTCTTTCTTTTTTTTTCTTTTGCCCAGAAGCACTGACAAGGAGCCTCCATCAACCTAGGTCTCTTGGTAAAAATGACAGAGCTTAGGGACACACGGTGTTAACAAGAAATAAATCTTTTGTTGTTTTAAGCCACTGAAATTTAGGGTTATTTGTTACTGCAGCATAGCCCAGCCAACCTTAACTGATTTTATATATGTATCTATTCATGTATCCTCCTATATATGCCTAAACGTGTGGTGTGTATATCCAATATAGAAATACATACCCCCAATATTTCTAAAATTGAAAGTTTAAGAAAAGTAGCTGGAAAAAAAGTGTAGTTTATTACAGACCATTCGCTATTAATCAACAACATGGTCAACAATACACTTTTCTTTTTAGTTGTTTATCCTTTTTATATTTTCACTCTGATAATGAACTTAATAAAACACCATGGTTTCAAAATCACAAACATCACATTAGCCATCCATAAATCAAAATGTTTGGTGGACATGTGCATTGCTTTTAAGTCTATAAACACCACCACGCCCTGCTCTATTAATGAAGCTCTGGGTTTCAGCCCACCTTCTCTGGTACATGTGAAATAATGGGCTCTGTAGGCTCAAAGTACACCCCTTCCTCTTGATTTTGAATAGGGGAATTGGCAGGTACTGTTTGCATTAGGGAGGGACGAAACGGTTTTCTCTGATCAACCACGATGCCTCAAGCTGATTAGAGAACACTGTTTGTAGAACTGGAAGAGGATCAAAATGCCTTCAGTTCTCCAAGTCAGAAGAGATAAGGCCTTGAAGGCTAAAATGATAAACATAATAAGAGCCTTATGGTTTCGATGAAAGATGCTGAAGATCCAAGCCTCTTCTCTCCCAGGCAGAATATTTTTAACGCTATCTCTTAAATGTCAGATTGAATAGAAAAAAATGAAAAGAAAACCTTCCTGCTTCCCCCATCCAAACATTGTAATCAGAGAAGGTTCCTTAATCATGATTCTGACCCCATCACAGTCCTGCATGGAAGATGGGCAGCAAATACTGGCAGCAGCCCCTCTCCCAGGCTTGGTGACCATAGTTGATAATACCACGAAGGGTGCCCATAATAAAGAGTATATTTTAAATTTAAAATTCAAATCCTCAAAAAATGCTAGGGTCCTCCATCACCTGTCACAGTGGGGTTTTAAGAAGAATCCTAATCTGAGATATACAACATCACTCCTTTTAGGTAGCAACTGAGGGGCTCTTACCCACAAGACCCCACAGACACACAACCCTCTCCAAGTTGATCCTGTTGAAATAGCCCAGGGGAATAAAATTTTCAGCCAGTAGGATAAGAGTTGCCCAATGTCCTGTTTGAATAGGCCGACTAGATCTCTAGCTGGCAGGTTGCTGCCTGACATCTCATCTAAACAGCTTGGCACACCTGACTGACCAAAGGCACCAAACCTGACAAAAGGTGCTATATCCTGACTGATGATTGTTTCACAATTTCCTGGAAGGGGGAATGTCCAAGGATGGCACATGTACAGTTCGTAAAAGCCCTGCACAAAAGTGACTGGTGTCTCATTAGCATGCTAGGTGCATCAACCCTGAGTGGAGATTTAAGATGCTAGTGAGACATGTGACATATGAAGACACACATAACCCATCTGCACGTGCCCCAGTATAGTTCAACCCAGATTTGCATAACATTGCTCCCCTCTGTTCCACCCTGATAAATCCACTCCTTAAAATCCCCTTCGTAACTTCCTTCTACTGGAAATTTTCTCTTCCAGTCCTGCTTCTCTTGTGCACAAGCTTAATAAAATCTCATCTGGACGCCATTTGTCTTGCCTTCTTGCGAAATTCTTTTGCAAGGAGCTAAAAGCTCTGAAAGAAACCCCAGGTCGGTAACACTGTATTAGCAAAAGCAGCTAGACTCTGCGATGATTCCTGAGTGAATTCTGGGACCCATGTAAATCTGTGCTCCTCACATTAATAGAACGCGAGTTTATATTGGTGGAATTTTCACTCCTTGCATTGAACTAACTGAGGCATCATTATCTATCATCCATTTAGTTTTGTAGAACCTCAGAATTACTGGTTTGGCTCGTGTTTCTTTTTTAAGATTATTTATGCTATTCCCAGATACTTAATACACACCATCATTTTAAATATAATTTATTGAGTTCAGATGTTTATTATCAAAATGATAGAGCTATGATCTGAATGTTTGTGCCCCACCCCCAACCCAAAGGTGATGGCATTAGAAGGTGGGGCCTTTGGGAGGTGTTTAAGCTATGAAGCGGTACTCTCATAATGAAAAATGGGGTTATGTTCCTTACAAAAGAGGCTCCGGAGAGACCCTCTGGTCTTCCATTCTGCCTCAGTAGGATGCAACAGGAAGTCTGCAGCCTGGAGAGGTAAGGAGGATGAAAAGCCCTCATCAGACGAAACTGGCACCCTGATCTCAGACTCCCAGCCTCCAAAATGTTGTTTATAAGCTACCCAGTCTATAGTATTTTGTTTTCTTTTTTTTATATTTAAATAGCAGATTAATTAGGGAATGGGACAGAAGAGTAAAAGACACTCACATAGACACAAGAGGTCAGGAAGAGAAGCCCCAAAAGGGGCAGGTTTGCTGAGAGGGGACTGCATGGTTGCAGGCAGGCAACTTTGAGCAGAGCTGTCTCCTCTGATGGAGGTCAGTGAAGAGAAGCCCCGGCATGGGACAGGTCATGGGCAGGCAGGGAGACAGCTGCCCTGCGGAGGGAGAGAGTTGGTGAACAGAAGCACCTGCATAGTCACAGGTGGGCAGAAGAACTGCTCCCAGGCTATAGTATTTTGGTAGAGCAGCCTGAAGAGACTTGAGATCACTCTTAAGTCCTGGTGTACACACACCTTCTCCAGGTTAGTCAAACATTAGCCTAGATGCTGATGTGAAGGTATTTTGCAGATGCAATTCAAGTTCCAAGTCACGTGACCTTGAAATATAAGGTTATCATTGGTGGGTCTGGCCTAATCAGTTGAGCCCTTGAAGGGACTGTTTTCTTCTGTGAGGAGATCTGGAGTGTAACAAAGCACATAGAGGGCCCACATTGCAAGGAACCTCAGGTTACCTCTAGGAGCTTAGCACAGTCCCAGCTTAATAACCAGAGAGACAACAGGGGCCTCCATCTTGTAGCTTTAAGGAAATGAATTCTGCTACCAGCCATGTCAGCTCCAGAAAAGTCAGCTCCATTTGACACCTTGATTTTAGTCTTCTGAGACCCAAGCAGAGAACACATATTGGCCACACCCAGACTTCTGACCTATAGAAACTGTGACATTATAAGTGAGAGTGCTTTATTTTTATTTTTTAAAAGATTTATTTACTTATGCATACAAGAGCTGGGGTATAGGCCAGAGGTGCAGGGGGGTGAGAGGATTCACCAGAGACCGAGTGGAGAGCAGAACAGGCAGATCTACTGAAATACACTGCAGAGGGGAGCAGCACAAGAAAGGTCTGCTGCACCATGTGGGTCAGTTCCCTGGCCAGGGATAGAACTCATGCTGCAGTGGCTGCGGATTGCTTCATAGTGCTGAGACTTAACCCCTTGCACCACAAGGAAGTCCCCAATACATGAGAGTGTTTTAAAAGGCCAAATCTGTGGTAACTTGTGACACAGCAGTAGAGATCTAACACAAGCAGCTGTAGCATACTTGCTCAGGCCTAAAATACAAAGAAAGTCGAATAAAATGTAATTTTACTTCAATTTTTTAATGTAACTTTAACTTTGTGACCTCATTCTTCCTTTAGACCCAGAGTAGTTTAATATGCCTTTTCTTTATTTAGTACTAATAGTAAAATTGAAATATTTAGTGCTTTCTTTATATTTATCCAAAACCTGAAATATTCCTAAAGGTTAAGATCATTGCTCGGTACACTTTATTCTCTCTTCCATTTCTTCACAATTTATTATAATCATAAACTTTTAGAATTCACAGTCTATCATTACAAGACATAAATGGAATCCACTTTCCAAATTCGAACTAATGCAGTAACAAAACAATAAAGTAAACAGGAAAACTCCTTGAAATACATTCATCCAGCGAAATAACTACACACCATGACTGACATCTTACTAGTAATAAAAACCCTACAAAAGGGATGAAAATTTAATTCCAGGCCTCCCTGGTGGCGCAGGGGTTAAAGTCAGCGCTATCAAGCTCTCTGTAACCACTGCAGTCAGGGAGCTGACCCAGTGGTGCATTGGACCTCTCCAGTCTTGCCAGCTGCTCCCCTCAGCAGTGTATTTCAGCAGATCTGCCTGTTCTGCTCCCCACTCTGTCTCTGGTGATTACTCTCACCCCCCCACACACACACCTCTGGCTCACACCCAGTTCTTATATGCATAAATAAAAATAAATTTTAAAAAAGAAAACTTAATTCAATCAAAAAGCATCAATACCAAAAAATTAAATAACAAAAGAAATGTTTCTATTTTTAAATTATAAATGACTATCCACATAACCGAATTTTCTTCTAGTCTGCTTTAAGACTTAAAGGATTTTCTTTTTCTTTTCTGTATTAATCAATGAAGGTTGGTTTCTAATTAATCTTGGAGCTTCTGGACCTTTGAGTTCCTCGGATAAAGGCATTGTTAAATACTAAGGGTTTTTGTTGGTTTGTTTTTTGTCTCAAATAATTGGATGCATTTTAATGGTAGTATGTGAAAGGTCAAGTTTCAACGACTCAGATACCTGCACAGAAGGGATTTGAGCTGAAGCCCACTCCAACCCACACTTGCCCCCGCTCCCCCCGCCCAAAAAAAAAAAAAAAAAAAAAAAAATCAATGAAACAGCGCCCCCTAGTGGTATAAGGGCGAAATTATCCGTAAATCAACCACACAGTAAAAATATTGCTAAACTACAATTGGTAAGCACAAAATAATTTTCTCTTAAAAAAAAAAATTAGAACAAGTTAAGCAATACATTTTAAAGTAATCACTGCAAAGTGGATTATGGGGATTCACTGGGTGTTTAGAAAGCCAAAAGGGAGCCATTGTATCTGCTGGGGAAAGTAAAAATCAAGGATTAACAGCCTTTAACATATAGGAAATTAAATTATCACTTGTACAAGTAGCAGAGTAATCTCAGCAGCCGTTTGTCCTTCACTGACTCTTCCACTGAGATGGAGCAAAAATGAAAGTAAGCTAATTCTTCAGAAAAACGGAATAATTTTAGACATTTACGTGACCCTTTAGAATCACTGACTTATAACTACACAGACCAACATCAGTCCTGCTAGTTATAGTTTGTCATTGAAATCACTAAGGTACAGGGAAGCTAGGAAAGTGGTTGGTTCAATATTGGACTGTCATTGTGTCCAATTCCTAAAGCTAAAATAACTGGCCCATTCATATCCCACTATATAGAAGGCACCTCATTCACTGGCTAGAAGGTGGGAGAGCTGAGTCATGGCTGCCTGGGCCCTGTAGCCAAAATGCTTGGGCTATCTGGATTTGCCATCCTGAATATGTGGCCTGGGGCTATTATATTCAATTCTTCTGTATTTAGTTTCCTCACCTACAAAATGTAGTTGGTAAAAGAATACCAGTCCAGGCAGAGTTTTGAGGATTAAATGAGAAAACAGGAAAAGTGCTTAGAACAGTACCTGGCACCTAGTAAAAGCTTGGGGAACCTTAGCTGTAATCAGCTGATACTGCATAAAATGACAAATTCTTCAAAAATTGCACTTTGGGTTTTACTTAAAGACTTCTAGTCTGTATACCATATATTGGCGATAGTAAATGATTTGAGAGGAGTATGCCAGCAGAACCTCAGCATTATAACTTGGCATACTTCAGTATTGTTGGAATGTGTGGCAACAAGCTGGTTGTACTATTGTAAATTTAAAGACAGAATATTTCAAAGCTTGCTTCAGTAATCCACTCTAGCCCGTGGAGTTCACCTTCCGGAATTTCTGTTATACATATAACCTCCCTGACTTCTCAGCTCTTTGTAAAGATGCCCCACCCCCTACAGACAAACCTTTTGATGAGATCTTTTGATTATAATCCAGTGATTGCTGATGTCTGCACTCCAGAGTGCATCTGCAAAAAGCATGCAAATGCTACAAACTCCTGCAGTGTAAGCACGCTGGTGCTCAGTCTCAAGAAGACTGCAGTCATGCACCAGGGAAACCAAGCCACAGAGATTTCCATCAGCAACAGTGCTGAAAGCTGTTACAGCATTCTGTTACCTGGGCGGCAGGCTGTCCATCTGCACTTAGGTTGATGAAGGAAGGGAAAACTGCAAAGAGAAAGAAGCCTCCAATTACCCTTCCCAGCCATGTCACTGTCATGGCACTGTACCCTAAAGCAAACTCTTGCTTCAGCAATTGACTCCTCACAAATAACTTACTAGTGTTGCGAGTTGATTTGCATCCTAGAAGTCTTTAAATGTAACCCAAAATTTGCAACTTTTTGAAGAGCTTGTCAATCTATATGGTATCACTCAGATCTTCCGCTCCCCAACCTCCTTGAAGATGTACAGTTTAGAATTGCTGTCAAATCCTTCAGCAGCCTCATCAGGACATTTGTTATTGGGTGAGGGAGGGTTTTAATAAATAGGCAATATTGGGCAAGCTCTTTAATCTCTATTGTAAAGTGGGGGTGTATTAGTTGGAGTAATGTTTTCTGTTATAACAAAAGTTTATTTCTCCGTTATAAGAGTTCCCTTGTGGGTGTTCCTGGATTAAGGGGGCAGGGCTCGCTCTACTCTGCAGCCTTTCAACCCAAGTTGATGTGGGGGAAGGGTCCTGCTGTTTTCAGTACTGACTTACAAGATTCCCTTGGCTTTGACATCCGATCAGTGGGACAGGAAAGAGGTTTTTATGGGCCAGTCCTGGAATTAGTGCCTTTACAATTCTGTTGCCACACCTATCAATGCCTGGGAGACTGGAAACATGGTCTGTGTGCCCAGAGAAAAAGGGGATATGGATTTGGTGAACAGAGAGTCAGTCTTTGCCACAAGAAATCACATACTTACCTTGAAGGATTGTGATTAGAATTTGAGATAATGGGGTAAAGTATTCTTGGCTCATTGGCTCTTGGTAAGGAGGGGAAGGATGGAAAAAGAGATGAACAGTAGAATGTCCAAGCAGAGACAGAAAAATAGGCTGAGCTGTGGTCATGCAAGGTGATGGCAGAGCTAAGGGACTAAGGGGGTTGAGTTGGGGGGCACAGGTAGTCACTAATGCTGCTCGCCAAAGAGTTCCAGCACCCTGCTTTCAGGTCAGGAGGTAGGAGGTGTGGTCATGTGACTTATTTTCTGGCCTGCATGATACATGTATCACTTCTGGACTAAGCTTTTAATTATTGGTGTAAGGCTATCTATAGGGCTTTTTTTCCCTCTGCCAATGAATAGCAAAAAGCACTTCAAGAGAGGACTGATTCCATTAGTTTGAGTGCTGGAGAAAGAGAGCTGAGCAAGAGATTCTAGGCACCCTAGCAACATTTTGTGATTTTCAGTCACTGGATTTTTGAAGTTGTATGTTACTGAGCATAATCTAGTTTATTTTGACTGATATAGAAACCCCTTGCCAGCAAGAAATATCAGAGGGTCTGCGAGGCAAGCAAACCAACAAAATAGTGTTCTTGTTCATTTTAGATCATCAGTTCCTAAAACTAAGGGATCATGCTTTTAAGAATATAAGCTGTAGATTATTGCCACAATGCAAGCAAATAAAGTGCTTGATGACTTTGGATTTGTGAACATCAATATACAAAAACCCTATTTGAATGAGATCAGGAAGCTAGAGTGCCCATGCATGCGCAAATAACCAAACGAAATGCCCCACCACGCCCACAGGTGACGCTGCCTCCCTGGGGGTGGTAGTGAGGGGCGTCCTCCAGATATTACATAGGGGTGCTTAGCCTGGACTCAGAGATGTGCATATGGGTCTTGCCATGAAAGCACTTTCCGGGCCTCCCTGGTGGTGCAAGGGGTTAAGATGCAGCACTATGAAGCTATCTGCAGCTATCTGCAGCCTCTGCAGCATGAGTTCGATCCCCAGGCCAGCCAGGGAGCTACCCACATGGCACAGCAGCCCTCTCCTGTCTGGCCCACTGCTCCCCTCAGAAGTGTATTTCAGCAGATCTACCTGTTCTGTCCCTACTCTGTCTCTGGTGGATCCTCTCACCCTCTATGCCTCTGGCCTGTACCCCAGTTCTTGTATGCTTGAAAACTTCAAGCTTTATTTATTATAAATAAATAAATCTTTTTTAAAAAAAGAAAGCCCTTTCCAATACGGTCTCCTAACTTTTGTTTCTGAATAAACCCATTTTATTGTTGGAATAACTGATTGCTTTTGCTTGAGGTCGACATATTTAAACAACTGATAAAACCAACTTCCAATAGAGCTCCAGACACACTTTCTTCCTCATGATTATCATTTCTTTCAAATGATTATTTGTCCCAATTTGGAAAAAGTTTAAAACTACAAAATGCATTAAGAAGTAATACATTCGGGCCTCCCTGGTGGCGCAAGGAGTTAAACACAGCACTATGAAGCTATCCACAGCCTCTGCAGCACAAGTTCGATTCTTGATCCCCGGCCAGCCAGGCAGCAACCCACATGGCACAGCAGACCTCTCCTGTCTGCACTGCTCCCCTCAACAGTGTATTTCAGTCACTCTGCCTGTTCTGCTCCCCACTATGTCTCTGGTGAATCTTCTCACCCCCCTACACCTCTGGCCTGTACCCTAGTTCTTGTATGCATAAACAAATAAATCTTTTAAAAAAACATTAAAAAAAGAAGTAATACATTTGTATATGTATATGTATTAAGAAGAAATTCTGGGGCCTCCCCGGTGGTGCAGCGGTTGAGCGCTGGGTTGCGAAGCTGGCCGCAGCCTCTGCAGCGCCGGTTTGATCCCTGGCCACCGGGTGAGGGTCCCACATGGCGTGCAGACCTCTCCTGCCGCCCCTCAGCAGTGTACTTGTCAGTCTGCCTGCCCTGCTGCTCTCCGCTCTGCCTCTGGTGAATTCTCTCACCCTCCCTCGCTTCTGACTATACCGAGTGCTTGTATGTATAAATAAATAAATCTTTAAAAAAAAAAAAAGAAGTAATTCTGATGTATCATCAGAAGTAAAAGAAAAAATTAAAAGGGGAGGACTTTGGAGAGAATAGTTGAGGGTGTCAGAGTATTATTATGTAGGGGGCACACTTAGCTACTTGTGACCTCTGAGACCTCTGAACTCCCTTCTGAACTGCTGGTTGTTTCTGGGCCTTCCTACAAGTGGCTGTGGACTAGCGCTGCTATGCTTTCCTAACTTGTGCAAGTCAGTCTCAGAACTCACTCACATCCACACTGCAGATAACTTGACATAAAAATATGATGAGTGAGGGACTCTTGGTAGTATGTCCCCCTAGAGTAAAGTAAGTCATCCAACAGGATGCTCCAGTTCTACCCACTTCAGCACAACAGGAAGCTCCCACATTGCCAATCAGTTGGTTGAGCTGTTGTAACTAAGGCTTAACAAACAGATTATACACTATGTTTTACTCATCTGGGAACAGCAGTTATTAGTTAAGAGCCTGTTTTGGATTCAGCCAGATTCTGGTTGGAATATTGATTCCACCACTTAATAACTGGGTAACCTTGGCCATCTAATGTCCTTAGTCCTGTTTCATTGTCTGTAAAATGTGGACAATATTGCCTGACTCCTTAGACTTGTGGAAATTAAATGTGACACTGTGTGTAAAGCTTCTGGTACAGAAGTCTTTGCTGAGTGCTTGGGAGAACAGTGGCTTCCAGCTAACCTAGGGTATATGACCTCAGAAAAAAACGGAATTTCCAAGTTTAGAGAATTCCTTTACCAGAGGCTGCAAATGCTATAAAGTTGGTCTTGAATATAGTGCTTACCTCAAGGGAAGAGAATGGCTTTTATGTACATTGTTTGAATATTTACATGAATTACAAATTCATGAAATTAAAAGTGATTTAAAGGCCTCCCCAGTGGTGCAGCGGGTTGAGCTCAGCGCAGTGAAGCTGTCCGCAGCCCCTGCAGCGCGGGTTCGATTCCCAGCGGCCAGGGAGATACCCACATAGCGTGGCAGACCTCTCCTGTCTCGCCCGCTGCTCCCCTCAGCAGTACCATTCGTCTGCCTGTTCTGCCTCACTCTATCTCTGGTGAATCCTCTCACACACCCCCAATACCCCTGGCCTGTACCCCAGCTATTGTATAAATAAAATCTTTTAAAAAAAAAACCAAAATGTTCAATTTTTTTTTTAAGTAATATAAGGGGTAAAAGATGGACTGATAGGGTTGTTAGCTTATTTGCTGAATCTTTTAACTATTTCAGGAACAAGAAACACTACTAACCGCCCTTATGACTCCAGCAGTCCTATCCCCATACGGAGAGGGGTGGGAGAAATAAAGCCCAATAATCCTTTATAATCGTTATCAGATCTTTCTTCCCAAGACTTTAAACCAGCTTCCACACCTTTATTTTCCGAAAGTCTTTTGGGTGGTTTCCCCCCACACACCCTGCCCCCAGGCAGTTTTGAAGGGAGAAACTGAGGCCAGGCTGGGGCGGCGCTCCCTCACCCTAAAGCACCCTGGAGCACCCACCCCGCGGGCCGCCTCTGGCCCACAACCCGGGCCAAAGGCCGTTAGGGCGGTTTCGGTTCCTGGCAGCTGCCAGGAGGCCCGAGTGGGGCCCGGAGCCCCGCGAGGACCCGGCCGGCCCGGCCGAGGGGGCGGGCCCGAAGCCACCGCCTCGCCTCCGCCGGCGCCGCGCCTTGCCGCGCCCGGCGCTTCCCGGTCGCTCTCCCGCTCGGGCCTCGGGGCGGCCTCGCGGGCCGCGGAGCGCTGCCGGGCCGGGCGCCGCCACCATGCTGCAGAAGCGGGAGAAGGTGCTGCTTCTGAGGACCTTCCAGGGCCGGACGCTGCGGATCGTGCGCGAGCATTACCTGCGGCCCAGCGTGCCCTGCAACAGCCCGCTCTGCCCGCAGCCCTCCGCCTGCCGCAACGGTCAGGCCCGGGGCGCGACCCGGCGCAGTGGGGGCCGGGCGGGGCGGGAACGCGAGGGCCGAGGGGCGCGGGGGCCGGGCGGGCGAGGGAACCGAGGCCCGGCGGGAAACGGGGCGCGGGGGCCGGGCGGGAGCGAGGGCTGCCGGGCCGAGTCTGGCGCCCGCGGTGCGGCGAAAGGGCGCGCCCGGAAGGCGGAGCGCGAGGCCGGGCCTGCGCGGGGTCCAGCGCCCCGGACTCATCGCCTCCCCCGGCTGCGGGTCGGGAGCGACACCACAGGCCAAAGGCTGCAGAGGCGGCCCGGGTTGGCTGCTTCTGGGCCTCCCCGCGAGAGCCTCCCCGACGGCTCCGCCGCCGAGATGGAAAGGCCAAGCGAGGCGCCCCCACCGCCCGCAGGCCCAGTGGTTTGGGCTTTCTGGGCGGGCTCTGTGCGCAGGAACCAGCCTCTTCCGCACCCCCCACCCCACCCCCGGCCTCTGGAGTGAAGTGGCGAGGGGCCCGGGATCGTGGTGTGGCCCTTCGGTGAGAGGCGGGACGCGAGGCCGGGCCCTGTGCTCGCCGCCGAGTTGCTGCTGCTGCTGCTGGGGCTGCTGCTCCTTTTCTGTGTTTCCTTTGCTTCCCACAGATTTTCTGCCCTGCCAGCACCCATGCCCTCTTTGCTGTAGGATTTGTGGGTTATCCGTGCCCTCGTTGTACAGGAAGGTCAGGGGAAAATTGGATTTGGGACTGCTGTGTGCCTGTTTTCTAGGCCACAAGGGTGGCTGATTTAATGTGAAGGTTGCTACTTCCCTCCTCTGGTGGGAGATGAAGTGTAGGAGTTAGTCCCTTTCTGCTAATATTTGGAAACCTCAGCTTACCTCAGGTTAAGGTGAAGACTTCGCTTTGCAGCCTGTCTACTCCGCTCCCTGAGTCGCGCGCTGGAAGGAAACCCTCCCACTGCCCTTGCGCACAATGGGCATTTTTTCTAGTCGGTGCAGTCTTTTTTGCCCCCGGGACACTTCTGAGCATGTTCACTTGAAATTGCTGGGAATAAACAGTGGTTAACATGAATATTTGGGAGTGCCCCATTTAGAGTTAACACAAATATTTAGGTTGTGGTGGAGACTTGCTTGTTTTGTTTTTTAAAAAGCAGTTAAGAAAAATGAAGGTGCTGAATTTGCCACAACTTTGGGCCTCTACCAAAGTAGATTTGTCTTGTCTTTTAAATATTTCACAGGTATGCTTAAGACGGAAGTTATTTTGCACACTGGGGCATCGTGACATTGAAATAGTAATAAACCTGGTTTGAAATGCTGTCTAATCTCTTTAAGTTTTGAATTATGCTTCAGATGGGAAGCTCTTGTCTGGTGATGTGACTCATTATGTGATCCCAGATTGGAAAATTGTTCAAGATTACCTTGAGATCCTTGAATTTCCAGAGTTGAAGGGAGTTATTTTCATGCAAACGGCTTGTCAAGCTGTGCAGCATCAAAGAGGCCGAAGGTATCTGTTTTACTTTATTTATTTATTTACTGTGCAGATTTTTTTTTTCCACCTTAGAAAAGGTCTCTTGTTAGGGGGTGAGGGGAGTTACTCATTATTTTGTCAGAAGAGGCCTTTTGAACTAAGTTGGTATTCTCTGCTAGTGAGAAATGCAGTAACATGATTTTATATTTCTGCTTCAACACCTGGCCAAAAGATCTGACTGTAGATCAATAAACTGCAGTGTCCCCAGAATGTGTGTATTTAAGATTCTTGGCTTTTGGTTTGCGTTTTTACAGTGCCAGAGTTACTGCTTGTTTCTTAGCGATAGTACATAGTATTTTATCTTCTCATTTATAGATATATTATCTCAGAAACTTGTTTCCTTAAGGAAAAGAGAGTACTTCATTTATTAATTTTTGACTTCTTGATTGTGATGCAAATTGTACTTGTAGTGATTTATTCAATGAAACTGCAATAACTTGCTTTACTTTTAGATTATTAGTTAACTACCAAAGATCATAATTGTATTTGCTACACAAATGATTTCTGATTGAAATCACACTAACATGCTTGCCTTATACCTAAATGAAGAGCAATTGTTCACCTTTCGAACAAATTCTCTCAAAAATGGTTTTGCTTCATTTAACTTTGGGAAAAGGCTTATGATTTGACTTGAAGGCCATGTGGAAACAGTATATTAGAATTATATATTCAACCTTCTAACTCACAAAGTTATTTAAAAAGCAGAATGTGTTTATTCCTTTTTAAATGTTGTGGTTTCTTTAGACATTGATAGTAAAAAATGAAATGTGTTTATTTGTATATGAAAATGATAAGTTGTTCTTATTATATGCTCAGTTCAAAAATGCATTAGCTAGATTGTGTGAGGCTCTTTCAGATAAAATATTTTTAAATGAGCTTGAAGCTGATTTTGTTCAGACACAAAGACAGAGATGTTTGTACATAGCGAGGTTTAAATGCTGCTCCAGGTGTCGTATTTCAACTGCTGCTCCTAAAATCAATTTGTTGTTATCATTTGGATTACTAACACACTGCCAAGCCTTTTCAACTTCTGTTTTCCAAAATATTTTTAATATTAAGAATTGTTTTAAAAACCAATTCCTGAGACATTCAAAAGCAAAGAATTGGAATTTAAGTGTCTTTTCTCCTGAACATTTCAAAAGTTGTTAACTTGATGAAAAACTATTGGTTTTCCACGACTTTCCTATGTCTCTGAATATACTAACTGCAAAAACAAAAGACAAGGAGTATAAAATAGGTCCATTACACTGGTTTTCCCCTTCCATAAGCACATTTTGTGCTCCTAGTGTCAGGCTTTCTGGAGTACAAGAAGTCATAGTCTCTCTCAACAAACCTGCTGTCTTTTTGAGTTTGGATACTTGAAGCAAAAAGGTAATTATAGCACATCTTAGACCCATGCAAGAAAATTTTATGTGGACTATGCAAAGTGCAGAAGTAAATATGGATATAGGGATTAGGCCAGAAAGCTCTCTGAAGGAAATAAATCCAAGACTGCTCCTAAAGTAGTTATAGCAAACATGATTGATGAGTAAGAAGAGACAGGAAAAGGAATCAGCAAGTTTGGGAGTTGGTCGTTTGTTTACCTGGTAAGCAATCAACAGGTATATTCAAGCTGAAACAGCTAAGTAATCAAAATTTACTAAGCCCCAGAAAGTATCATATATTGAAAGCTAACTTTGGAATTGATGATAGCCATTGAATATCAATAAAGATTTACCTTATTAATTGGCTGGCATATGTGTTAAGTATAGGCTTTTGGACTTTTTATATTTAACCAGATGTGGTCTAGCAAAGGCTTTCTGGTATTTTGCTTCATTTAATATTGGGAAACATTTTTTTTTTTTTTTTTTTTTAGTTCTCCCTTACAGATTTTTGAAATGCTAGTAAATAATTCAGTCTATTCGATGTGCTTTTAGGGACATTATTGCTTAGGAAAGCTTTGTCAGGTAAAATACCTGGTCTGGTCTAGTGCCTTGCTTTCTCCTTTTGGCCCTCTTCCGAATTCCTTCTATATACTCATTATATTCCGCCAGAGTCTTAACAGTTCATGCCTCAGTTTCTCAGTAGGTAACATAAGATTGAGTTCATATTGAATAGAATATTGTACTACTCACCATGAGTAATGTTATCAACTATGTTTCCAAATATTGAAATTCTCATGGACACCCAGTATTCATTTAAATGATTTTTATCATATAGTTATTTAATTATGTTTAAACAAAAATATCACTCTACATCCTCATGCATAAGTACTTAATATAAACCTAAAACCAAATCAAACCTGTAAGTTAAATAAGGAAAGCTACAAAGTAGCTTTAATTTACTATGACAGATGACATTGTTTACTGAAATGAAATCATCAGAGTTGAGTTTAACCATGAAAAAACATGGGTTCTTCTAATCTAGCCTGTATTTAATGTGATTTTTGTATTTTGATTTCAATAATATCAATGCAGAAAGTGTTTGTTCTCATAAATATACCATACAAAATAATATGATAAACACCAAGTTTTTGATTGCTCGGGATAATCCCACATTCTGCCATTTAACAGTCCTCAAATGCTTATTTAATGAGGGGACACTTGTTTATTTTGTGAGTCTGTCCTGTCTCCTTCATTCATTCATTCATGTATTCAGGATCATCTGTTTATTCCACAGATATTTATTGAGGTTTGTGCTGGAAACTGTGCCAGCACTAAGGATACAGTGGTGAATAAAAGTAGACTTGGTCTTGAGGGGAAGATGGTTCGACAGAGACCTGAAGTGACAGATGCGAAGAGGGATAGGTACTTGACTTCAGGAGAGCTCAGTTCATCAGGGAAGAAAAGAATCTTTCCTGAGGAAATGTTCTGTGCTGAACTATCTAAGGGATGAGTAGGAGTAAACCAGGCAATAAAAGGAGAAAATCTTTCCATGCATGGAAACTGCAATACAAGGTCTTGGGGAAGGGAGACGTGGAGAGAGGAATTGGACGACCTGGGCTGGAAGAAGACCTCATGGGCCTCAGACATGTTGGTGAAGGGTTTTAGCAAGGTGGAATAACTTAGATTCCTATTTTGAAAAGATGATCAGGGCAGTAGAGAAGAAGAGAGGAGGCTGTTGCTTCAGTTCAGGTGAGATGTTGGGAGCTGTGAGCTAGAGAGAAACAGATATTTCCAAGAGCTATATAGTAGGTAAAATATATAGGACTTTATAAGTATATAACAGAGAATTAAGATATGTCCAAACAAAAAACTTATACATGTTCATAGAAACTCTATTCATAATAGTCAAAAAATAGAAATGACCAGGCCTCCCTGGTGGTGCGAGGGGTTAAGACGCAACCTATGAATCTGTCCACAGCCACTGCAACACGAGTTCGATCCCCAGCCAGGGAGATACCCACATGGCACAGCAGACCTCTCCTGTCCCGCCTGTTGCTCCCCTCAGCATTTCAGTCAATCTGCCTGTTCTGTTCCCCACTCTGTCTCTGGTGAATCCTCTCACTGCCTGCACCTCTGGCCTATACCCCCATTCTTGTATTCATAAATAAATAAATCTTTAAAAAAAAAAAAAGTGACACAAAATGTGGTCTAGCCCTACAGTGAAGTATTATTCAGCCAGAACAAGGTATGAAGTACAGCTACATTCTGCAACAAGGCGAACCTTGAAAATATGATATTAAATGAAAGAAGCCAACCAGAAAAAAATCATATATTGTATGATTCCATTTATATGAATCGCCCAGGATAGGTAAATCTATGAGACAGACAGTAGAGTAGTGGTTGCCAGGAGCTGGGCATCAGGGGAAATGGAGAATGACTGCTTAATGGGTATATTTCTTTTGAGGGTAATGAAGATGTCCTGAAATTAGATAGTTATGATGGTTGCATACTCTCACTATACTCAAAACCATTAAATTGTATGTTTAAAAAGGGTGAGTTTTATGGTATGTGGATTATATCTACATAAAGCTGACTTTTTTTTTTTTTTTTTAGTAATGGATTTAGATAAGTGAAGTAAGAGAAAAGGTGGTGTCAAGGATAACACTGAGGTTTCTGGCTTAGTACCTGGATAGAGGGAGCACTGAAGGAGGTCTAAGGGTCAGAACTTTGAGGTGTCTGTGAGCCTTGGAGAGGGTGGGCACTGACACCCAATGGGAGTACAGGCAGTGGCAGACATTCAGGTGGTCCAAAATATACTCCATTAGAGAGCTTTAAGAGTGTCCCCTAATATGAATGAAAACATAAATTTTTAAAATCTTAACAAATCAAAAAGCTCTGTAAGTAAATTTAGAAGTCCCTACCAGGCTTCTGTGAATATAGCTGAGGGCCCAGGAAACACATCATTGAATACAGAACTCACCTCCTTATAACTCTCCCTTCCAATTGTGGGCTGCCCCCCCAGAGAGCATAGTCGGCAGGGGGAGGGGATGTTGCACCCATAGGTAAGGTCAACTTTGAGTAAAACTAGTAAAAAAGAAAATCAGTCTAAAGAAGGTAAGTTTAACTGTCCCTCTAAAAAATTGTTTCAGATGTTTCAATCACGAAGATTTGGAAAACATCTAAGGCAGTCCAGGGAAACTAGGGCCCTTCTGTAAGACTGGAATTTTTCAAACCTAAGATGATTTTATTGTACAGGACTATCTGAAACTGTCACTCTCCGAGCATGTAAGCCAAGTTAGTTCATGGCCCCATGATGCTCTTGGGTGGCTCTGTACAGGACACTCATATATTTAATTCCATCATATGCGCCACCAACCCTGACAACAAAAAATATGACTGTATTGTATGTATGTGCTATTAAATTATAACTGTAAGCCCACATGCCAAAGGAAATCTGACTGTCATACTCAGCGTGATTCGCTATTTGTTTCCTGGTTTCTCCATTAATATTCTTGTGCCATTTGTTCATTTGTTTTATCTGGATGATATGTAGCTGCCAAATGAAAGCAAACACTAAAAGTCTAAGGAAAATATATGTGAGTGAAACTTAAAATTGGGAAAATTCTTTTTGTTAAGTTGTATATTTTCCCAAACATTGATATGTGTTGTCATTACTCCACTTTGGTGGTAAACCCTCTGGGTCTGGAACATCGGTATTTGGAGAGGACCTAATTGGAGAATCCCTGGGTCTGAAAATGCAGTGATGTATAGGAAGCCTAGCAAAAGAGCAGTGGGGTTCTGAAGTGTCAGAGCTTGCTACCTTATTTTTGGGTCATTGTTGTCGCTAAGGGTTAAGTTCATTTACTCATTTGGAAAACACTGTGCAACTGCCATGGGCTGGACATTAAAGATACAAAGATGAACCACCCTGTCTGCTACATTGAACACTGTCCCTCTTTCCTCCCTTGGGCCCTTTGTGTGGCAACTGTTCATCCTTTAGGTCTCAGGCATCACCTCCTCCCAGGTGCCCTTCCCTCCCTCCCTGGCCTTGTCACACCTGTACTTTCTCTCCAGTGGCACTTATTCCACCGAAATGGATGCTTCTGTTGTTTGCTTTATTTTATTTGGCCAGTTAGCATAGTTAATTTTTAAATTGTGGTGAAATATATATAACAAAGTTCACTTTTATCCATTTATAATTGTATGGTTCAGTGACATTGAGTTTGTTCACATTGTTGTACACCCCTCCCCATTATCCATCTCCACAACTTTTTTTATCCTCTCAAATTGAATCTCTACACCCATTAGGTACCAGCTCCCCATTTCTTCTCTGCTGAGCCCCTGACAACCACCATTCTCTGAATTTGGCCTCTTCAGTAACCTCATATAAGTGGAATCATACAATATTTGTCCTTTTGTGATTGGCTTGTTTCATTCAGCATAATGTCTTCAAGCTTCATCCATGTTCACGTATGTCAGAACCTCCTTCTTAAGGCTGAGTAATATTCCACTGTGTGTCTATTTCACATTTTTCCATTCATCTGCCTCTGGACTCTTAGGGTGCTTCTACCTTTTGGTTATTGTGAATGATGCTGCAGTGAACTTGGCTGTATAGCTATCTTGCTAAGACTCTGCTTTCAATTCTTTGGGATATATGTTCAGAAGTGAGGTTGTGTGGTAATTCTAGTTTTGATTTTTTTTTAAAGATTTATTTATTTATTTACACAAGCACTGGGTACAGTCAGAAGCGCGGGAGGGTGAGAGGATTCACCAGAGCCAGAGCGGGGAGCAGAACAGGCAGAAGGACCGAAGTACACTGCTGAGGGGAGCAGCGGGCGCAGGCTGTGCGCCATGTGGGACCCTCTTCTGGTGGCTGGGGAGCAGCTGGGGATTGAACTGGTGCTGCAGAGGCTGCGGGCAGCTTCGCAACCCAGCGCTCATCCGCTGTGCCACCGGGGAGGCCCTAGTTTTGATTTTTTAAGGAGAATGGGTGATTTGTTTTATTCCCGTGAGCAAGAGTCCTGCAGGCATTCCACGGAGCAAAAATCTGGCACTTAGCAGGATTACACCAAATATTTGCTGGATGAAGGATATTTAGTAAGGGAGGTCATTTATAAACAAATAACTGCACTAAGTTCAGATGCTGTAGTAGGGCTATTTAAAATGTGATGGCAGAGAAAGGGAGAAAAAGCTATGGAAGATACGATCAGAAAAAATAAATATTTTTTCAATGTTTTCTTAGAAATAACTCATTGCAGATGTTTATAAAATCTCTTCTAAAATGTTCTTTATTGCTTAACAAATAAGTAGTCATTATCTAAAATACAAGCATTGCAGAAGAGGTAAAGCAGGAAGCAAGTCTTTGACCCACTGCTAGAGGACTGATCACTCTGAACAGTGTGCTGCAGACTTTTTAAAAAAAATAATTGTAAATTATCTTTGTGAAGATGGAGGAATTACCAATTTTGTCTGTTTTAGGCATTTCTGGGCAGGAGGAAGAGCAATAGCTTTTGCTCACACAAGTGGGATTCTATGAAGGAGAGCTACCATCATTTCACAGAAATGAAACTGGAATCCCTTTGTTTATTAGGAAATTTTCTAATATGCTTTTACCATTGATTCTTTTTAAGATGGCTAAGACTTAGAGTTACTAAGAAATAAAAGCAGTGTTTCTTATTTTTTAATGAAATGTTGAAGCCACACAGATATTATTGGTGAGCCTTTATTTAGAAAGGATAGGTTGGAGAAGTCTACTTTTGCATTAATGAAAAGACTTGTTTTTAAAAACCCATGGTGACAGGCTTGAGATGGGGCTAAAAGAGCACAAATTTTATTATATTAAAATACATTAAATGCCAGTCATCTATCTTGGGTAATTTATATGTTTACTTAATATCTGATATAATATCAATCCTTTTTTTAGTGAAAGGTGAAAGATTTATATGATCTGAAGGGAAACCAGAGTATATCAATCCTTTTTTAAATAAATGGCTGATCTCCTTTAAAGTGCAGTGGCTCTTCTGTATTTCACATTACCTAGGCTACTGAAAAGCACCTTAGAAGCTGACCCATAATTGATTTGTGACTTTGGCTGGCATCCATGAAAAAAAAAGCTCTCCTGATGGGAAAAACCTTAAAACTTTCTGTTGTCAGACAGATAAAACTAGTTCTCATTCATGTATATGAGGTGGTGTTATAAATAAAATTGACACACCCCAAATACTTTATTTACCTTACATGGCCTTTTCTGAGACTGCCAATAAAAGTACGATACTAACGCCCTATGCCATTGATAGATAGGCGAGGTACAAAACTAAGTGCTGAATTACTTGACTCTGTGAGCCTTTGAAAGGAGTGAGGGATTGGGGAAGGGTCTTATAATTACATAGCAAAGGCAGCAAGTCTAAGAAGGGGAGGAAAAGATCTTGACTGATCCACAAACTAATGAGGCCCTACCCAAGCATGTTGTAATAGCAAAATGGAAAAAACGGGGGTCCAATGGTACTGTTCACAGGAAGGCCTATAAAATAAATGTCTCTCTGGTTTTAAATAATCAATCTTTTACTCTAAAATACCTCATCTTTTTTTATCCTTAGCAAGAGCTGGCAGCAGATGAGTACCTGCTATGTCAGATTTATTTCTCTTCTCTGTGTCCCAGACAGTATAACAAATTGCGAAACCTCCTGAAGGATGCACGTCATGATTGCGTTCTCTTCGCTAATGAATTCCAGCAGTGCTGCTATCTCCCTCGGCAAAGAGGAGAGTCCATGGAAAAGTGGCAGACCAGGTATGGCCCTGAGTGGCTGTGGGCTTTCCCATGATCGTCTTCTTTCATTTCTTTATCATTGGCAGTTTGGGAGTTGATCTAAAGCTATTGCTGAAACAAGCCAATTGTTTGTTGTTGTTTTAAGATTTATTTATGCATACAAGATCTGGGGTACAGGCCAGAGGTGTGGGGGGGTAAGAGGATTCCCCAGAGACAGAGTGGGGAACAGAACAGGCGGACCGAATGAAATACACTGCTGAGGGGAGCAGCGGTCGAGACAGGAGAGGTCTGCTACGCCATGTGGGTTGTTCCCTGGCCGGCTGGGGATGGAACTTGTGCTGCAGAGGCTGTGGATCGCTTCATAGTGCTGTGCTTAACCCCTTGTACCACCAGGGAGGCCCTTGTTTTTTTTTTTTAGATGTATTTATGTATAGAAGAACTGCGGTGTAGGCCATAGGCACAGGGGTGAGAATTCACCAGAAGCAGAGTAGGGAGCAGAATAGGTAGATATACTGAAATCCACTGCTGAGGGGAGTAGTGGGTGAGACAGGAGAGGTCTGCTGAGCCATGTGGGTCAGCTTCCTGGCCAGGAATAGAACTCAGGCCATAGCAGTGAGTGATAGTGTTGAGACTTAACCCCTACGCCACCAGGGAGGCCTAGTACTGAAATAGTTAGTATGTCAGTAACTTATCATTTGAATATATAATTGATGTGTTTTAGAAATTGTAGTTAGGAAGATAAAAGTACCCAGAGTCAATTTGCTCCAGGCCCTGATGGCCAGCAGGCTTACCACAGTGACCCGCAGTTACAACTCTCATGCTTAGGTATATGTAGGAGACCTTGAGGGTGCCTGTTTTTAGCTAAAGTCAACTCACTTTTTCTGGTATAAGTTGTTCTAATATCAACCAGTCTTAGGAAACTGAACCTGGTAAGTTAATTCTGATAAAACTGATTTGGAAAGTGCAGTGATGTAGTTTAGATTGGCCTAAAAGCAAAACCTAAAGCAGGGACACTGTGGGTTGTTTATGTGGGAGGGAATTCCCTGGAGCAGGGGTGAGGAAGTGAGGAAAGTGAAACAGAGAAGGAGGGAAGCAGTAAATAATGTTTTACTGGAAAACAAAGATCCAGCCTACTGGGAACCTCTCTTAAGGTTTTTAGAATGTGCTTCAGGAGTCACCTTGAAGGACAGACTGAGGCATTTAATTAGTTGTCCCCTTTTGCTGAGTCGTTCCCCAGGGTCACTTAATGATCCTTTAAAGGGGGTAGTGGTGAGAGGGGTGTGGAACTGCTACCCAGTTGCAGCTAAAGTCAGAGAGGGGCCTCGGGTACTGTTAGCCTGTCACTTAGCCTCTGCTATACTCTTCTTTAGAGGGTGAAAGAGATCTTAGTCTTTGCAGTGTCTTACCCATGCAAAACATTTAAATCATCTTTTTCCTTATAAATCTTTATCTACATAGCCATAAAATATTTAATTTCTCTAAAGTAAAATAAGCACTGATACACACTTAGTCCTTAATTGAAATTCCCAAGTTCCCATAGGGCTTAGTTTTCTGCCAGAAGTGGAAAAACACATCTTCTCTAGGTTGGCTCACATAATCACACTTACTGACTACATGACCTTGCACATGGTAGTACTCAGTGTGTGCACCTGGCTGAATTTTTTTTTTTTTTTTAGCTCTAGAAGTAAAGAGACCTGACATGGTGTCTTAATTAGCAGACAGGAAAACAGATGCTGACAGAAATTGTTCAAGTTTATGGACTTCACTGTCCATAATAATCCAGTCTTGAAAGCACATCTCCAGACCTAGATCCTGTTTTCCAATTCAGATTCTTTTCAGGAAGATGTTCAGATACCTATGTGGTTCCATATTGCATTATACTCTTATTGCATTATGCTCTTCAGCTGCTTACAGCCTGGTTTTTCTCTTAGCCAAACAGTTTCTTCATCTTTCAAGCCTCACATAGCTTAGCTTGTCATCCCATGTGGTGCTATGTGGTTCAGCTTTCCACTTAAAAAGTGAGGTAAGATGGTAGAGTTCTTTGGTTTCTGGGGCATATCAAGAAATGAAAGAGGTTGCTGTTGTGTTTTGATGTCCCAGAGAAGAAGAGATGTCATTCATCTTTGTGTGCCCCACAACATCCAACCCAGACCATGTTTATAATGGGTACTCAGCAAGTATTTGTTGAGTGGATGATTCATTGTCTATGCAGACCAAAGAATATCAGATTGAAAGCCAGGGATAAGTTCTAAGCAGTAGCGTGTATTTGGCTGCCTGGGGAGGGCTCACATTCCCTTTGCTTTTCAAGGAGCATCTACAATGCAGCAGTTTGGTACTATCATCATTGCCAGGACAGGATGCCAATTGTTATGGTGACAGAAGATGAAGAGGCAATTCAGCAATATGGAAGCCAAACAGAAGGAGTATTTGTGATTTCTTTCAAGGTATTTCCAGTTGTTGTCTACATAATTGTGTGTGTGTGTGTGTGTATGTGTGTGTTCATTACTAAGTAGTGAGTGTAAGGCTTTAGTTCCCTTTACAATATAGAAAGGGAAAAATAAAGAATACAGAAAAACTTCAAGAAATCCCATGTCTTTATTACTCCCCAACTAATTAATCTTGATGTTGGCAAATTTAGGCAAGCTTCCTGTGACTGGAAAGCCCACAGCATCGAAGACTTCAGTCCAGTCAATCCCTGCTGACAGTAAACGCATATTTATAGTTACAGCAGTAGCAGTATTAGTAATGGTGATGATGGGTTGAATCTTATGAAATTGCCAATATTCCATTGCTTTAACCTATGAAATGGCAGTTTATGTGACTCCAACTAATAATAGTATTATAATACTCTATAGTATTACATAGTACTATAATAGTAATAGCCATCATTTTTCTATGGCAGGAACTGTTCTGAGTGCATTATTTCATTTGATTCTTGCATAACCCTATCATGTAGGTATTATCTTCCCATTTTATTGGTAAAGAAACTAAATCTGAAAGGCTAAAGGTCACACAGGTAAGACTGTGGTAGAGCTGGGATTAGAATCCAGGCAGTGTGGCTGCACAACTCTTAACTACCATGTATCCTGCCTTTCCTATTATTTTTTGAATACTTGCGAAACAAATTAAAAGCCAGTCTACTTGTTCTGCTCTTCCTCACTCTTCCCTGCTTGTGAATGCACATAGGGGCTAATAGGGATAAAGAAGGGGGTGAAATGTGATCTTATTTATGAGAGGGCTGTCAGCTCAGCTTGGTGTACAGATCACAAACAAGAGCAGCATTATCAGTGACGGTCTCTTTGGACAGTCTTAGCAACAAACACAGTCCTCCTATTTCTTAGGTATCTTTTGGGAGATTGGTGACTGTCTATCTCTCAGAAGATTGCTAGTCTCTTCTGTCTGCCCAGTTGGTCAATCAGCTTCCACTGGTTGATATCATTTTTTTGTTCAGAAACTAGAATGAGACCCTCCATTACCCCTGTCAGTTTACAGAAAGTCTAGTTGGATTTTGAATTGTAGATTCTATAAGGGTTCCCAGGTGCATGTATTGCTAAAGATTTGCCAATAGAATTTTCTTGGCCCTGCTATAAAAAAGTATTTTGGCATGCCAGAGAATTCCAGGGGCGCTGGATATTAATGGCAGTGTCACTTGTTTTTTCTGTTGCAATACATCATGTCTTGTTCCTGCAGAGGACAGTTGACTAAAATTACATTTTTCTACTTTTTGTGAAAATTACTTTTCTTTGTAGTCCAGTGGTATAGTACGGTTTTATTTTGTATAGCGTTTTTCAAGCAAACTGTGTGACCGAGGGCTTCGTAGAGGTGAATGATAGCAGAAAAAAAGAGATAGTGTGAAGTTCAGATGAGAGGGAAACCAGAATTTCTCTGGGGATTTGAGGTTAAATGGGGAAGAGTGAGGACAATAAATCCCTCTTTAAGAGGTTCATAGTGGCAAAAGTTTGATGTTGATCAGTAACTGTAGAATTGGGATACTGTTGTTAGCACAGACAGAACTTCTGGTAGGATTAGAAAGAAAGGAAGCAGTTTGAAGAGGACCCTGAAATGAATGGGAGAAATCCTGGAGTTGCCAGAAGGATAGCTTACTTGCTTTTTAATCTGAGAAAAGAGAATATGCTAGACTCTGCGTTGGACGGAAAGTTGAGTTTAAAATTACATAAATTTGGGCCTCCCCTGGTGGTGTAGCGGTTGAGTGTTGGGCTGCTAAGCTGCCCACAGCCTCTGCAGCGCCAGTTCAATCCCCAGCCATCGGCGAGGGTCCCACAAGGCGCGCAGACCTCTCCTGCTGTGCCCGCTGCTCCCCTCAGCAGTGTATTTCGTCGGTCTGCCTGTTCTGCTCCCCGCTCTGGCTCTGGTGAATTCTCTCACCCTCCTGCGCTTCTGACTGTACCCAGTGCTTGTATAAATAAATAAATAAATCTTTAAAAAATAATAAAATAAAATTATATAAATTTGATTTTATTTAATAAGAGTCAACTATTTCGGCCTTCCCGGTGGTGCAGCAGGTTGAACACAGCGCTGTGAAGCTGTCTGCAGCCTCTGCAATGCGGATTCTATTCCTGGCCAGCCAGGGAATGTCCCACATGGTGCAGCAGACCTCTCCTGTCGTGCCCGCTGCTCCCCTCAGCAGTGCTTTTAATCTGTCTGCCTGTTCTGCTCCCACTCTGTCTCTGGTGAATCCTGTCACCCTCCCCCACCTCTGGCCTGTACCCCAGTATTGTATAAATATAAAATAAATCTTAAAAAAAAAAAGTCAGCCATTTAGTGGAGCATATATACCCTGGACAGAGGGAAGAGTTATAGCCATTCTCAGCCTTAACATACCATTGGAGGTTAGTGGCCTTGGTGTTTTGCCTCTAGCCTCCCTGAAAGCACTACCCTAAGTGGTGCAATAAAGTTCAGTAACAGTTTACTTGGAAGGGACCCTGACCATGGGATTCAAAGTTATATTTCATTATCAGGCCATCACACTATTAGCGGCATTAGTGTCACCTGCATGAGTGTTACTATATCAGCAAATGGTCCCAAGAGAAGACTTGGTCCTCTGGGAACTTAGAAGGGTCGGGGAGGAGAGGGGACCCAAACACTGAAGCTCATTTTACATTTCCAGTGGACTGGGGAAGGAGAGAGCTTCCTTGTGCACTTTATTCTCTGCCATTTCTATATGCTATTTTGTTTCTTATAAATGTTATTGTTTCCAGATTTAAAAAAAATGACAAGAATGTACACATAGGAGAGCTCTTCTATAGGCCATAGTCTGTAGCAATAAGATTTGTGTAAAGACAGGCAGACTGTGTGTAGAGAGGGAAGATTTGAAAGTGCAGAGTAATCAGGGAGGTTAAAGCAGACAAGGCAGGGCAGGAAGGGCCTGCCTCAGATTCACTGGCAAGTCTTCTGGGATTAATGAGATGGTAGAAAATGAACTGGTAGTGTGAGGTTTGGGAAGGTAATACTCATTTAATATCTCTTCAAAACTACACACCAGCAATTCCTGGTCAGGATTTTTTATAATACCATAATGAAGAATCATCTTCTGATCATGTGTCTCTTTTTTTTTTTTTTTAAAGATTTATTTATGCATACAAGAACCGGGGTGTAAGCCAGAGGTGTTGGGGGTGAGAGGATTCACCAGAGACAGAGTGGGGAACAGCAGCAGTGTTTTGACTGAAATACACTGCTGAGGGGAGCAGAGGGCAAGTCAGGAGAGGTCTGCTGCACCATGTGGGTAGCTCCCTGACCGAGGATCGAACTCATGCTAACAGAGGCTGCGGATAGCTTCATTGCACTGTCTTTAACCCCTGCGCCATTAATCAGGGAAGCCCCTGATCATGTTTCTCTTATACCTTTATTAAATGCAGAATTACCTGGACAACTTTTGGCCCGATTTAAAGGCTGCCCACGAGCTTTGTGATTCTATCCTTCAGTCTCGTCGGGAAAGAGAGGCTGAAAGCCAAGAGAGCCATGGGAAGGAATACCCGGAACACCTTCCCCTGGAAGTCTCAGAAGCCGGCATTAAATCTGGGCGCTATATTCAGGTGAGCCTGGGAGTGAAGAGCTGGTGTCAGGAGTAGCTGCTGTGTTTTCTTCTCTTCTTGCCTTACCTCCTGACACAGGCCTCGCATGTCAAAGGCTATAAACAGGATGGGTGTGAGTAAGCCTTGGCTGCTGATGTTTATGAGGATTTGGGAGTCATATTTCCCAGAGACATTGCTTTCCAGGTCTGCCATGTTCATAATTGGGTTACATATTGAGCAGCAAACAAATTGGTTTTATTATTTTTTTAAGATTTATTTATTTATGCATACAAGAACTGGGGTACAGGCCAGAGATGCGGGGGTTGAGAGGATTCACCAGAGACAGAGTGGAGAACAGAACAGGCAGATTGACTAAAATACATTGCTGAGGGGAGCAGCGGGCGAGACAGGAGAGGTCTGCTGCTCCATGTGGGTTGCTCCCTGGCCAGCTGGGGAATCAAACTCATGCTGCAGAGGCCATGAACAGCTTCATAGTTTGCGTCTTAACCCCTGCACCACCAGGGAGGCCAGAACAAATAGGTTCTAAATGCCTCTTGTTACTCCTATATTTTTCAATCAGTGTTAGGTTTGGCAGAATTGGTAAAATTTGGCTTCTTTACTCCTTTACCATACTCCTGCCACAGGACCCAGAATTTAGGTGCTGTCAGGGTTCTGGGAAAGATTCAGGTAAGTTAAGATATCTGCTGTTTTACATGTGTTGTGTGTGTGTGTGTGTGTGTGTGTGTGTGTGTGTGTGTAGCTACACAGTTGTTATCACAGGCCACCACCACACATGTATAGATTTGTGTATCCACCACCACAATCAAGATACAGAACTGTTTCATCATGGCATTTATACTTGGGACTAGCAACTCAGATGGCTTTTATGCAAATGGAAAATTGAGGCTATCACCCTACAGTCTTTCCCTCAAGTGTAGGTATTTTAAATGAATATAACTAGAGAGCCTAATGCTTCTACCTTGGTCATAAAGCTTACATAAAACTTATCCTGAGAGGATATTTTGAGGAAGAACTTAGGTGAGAGAGATCTTGGCACTTTCGCTACTTGGTTTAACTAAAGGTAGCTGAAAGTGATGGTATGTTCTCTTCAGAAAAGAAGCCTTGGTGATGAATATTATTCTTAGAAGTATCACCAGCCTTTTAAGAATATTAAACAGTATTTTCATATAGGTTTTATTTTTTAAAGATTTAGTTTCATTTATTTATGCATACAAGAACTGGGGCAGAGGTGTCGGGGGGTAAGAGGATTCACCACAGACAGAGTGGGGAGCAGAACAGGCAGATCTGCTAAAATGCACTCCTGAGGTGAGTGGTAGGCGAGGTGGGAGAGGTCTGCTGTGCCATGTGGGTCACCTCCCTGGTGGGGGATCTCATGCCGCAGTGACTGGCAATAGCTTGATAGCTCTGAGACTTTAACCTTTGCACCACCAAGAAACCCAATTTTCATATAGGTTTTAAAAACTGTACCTTTGGGAGATAAACCAGGAAAAAGAAAACTTGTTTATGTTGATTTTTATTGTTTTTAGGGAATTCTGAATGTCAACAAACACAGAGCACAATCAGAGGCTTTCGTTCGACTTCAGGGAGCCAGCAGTAAAGATTCAGGTTCAGTATAAACCTTCCATAAATTTCTATACTATTTAGTCATTCTGATATTGCACAATAGAGAGCAGAGTTTAGACTGCCACCTGTCGTGTGCCTTGTCATGCATCCCGTGTATTGTGGGGGATCATGGGTTGTTTTTTTTTCTCCTAGCTTTTTGTCTTTAATTTAAGATTTAGTTGTCTTAAACTTTTAAAAATGATACAAGCTAATATTTTATGGACTGCTTACTATTTATCAGCTACTGTTCTAAGCACATACTGTTATGATTTCCATTTTATATGCCTGAGCATATACAAGGTGACATGTGATGAAATGATGAAAGAAAAACACAGAAGCAAAATAACTTGCCCAACATCCCCACTCAGACAATTTAGCTGTGATTTTTATTTTTAAGATTTATTTATTTATGCATACAAGAACTGGGGTACAGGCCAGAGGTGTGGGGGGTGAGAGGATTCACCGGAGACAGAATAGGGAACAGAGTAGGCAGACAGACTGAAGTACACTGCTGAGGGGAGCAGTGGGTGAGACAGGAGAGGTCTGCTGTGCCATGTGGGTTGCTCCCTGGCCGGCTGGGGATTGAACTCGTGCCGCAGAGGCTGCGGATAGCTTCATAGTGCTGTGCTTAACCCCTTGTGCCACCAGGGAGGCCCATACCTGTGATTTTTTAAACATTGCTCTGTAATATGGCCTCATTGTGCTTTACTGGTATCATTAAAAAGGTAATAAAAAGAGAATGTAAATAAGTTTTATCATAACAGAATTTAGTTTTGGTTCAACAGTGACGGGGCTGAAAACCCCCCGATTGTCAGGGGAGTGTGGCTAGGTTGAATGAGATTGAGAAGCAATGGCTTTCTGGGGCCTTCTGTTGGTCAGAATTATTGCCATCAGTTTTGTAGTACCTATAGTTCATCAACCTGCTGCCAGTCCCCAGCCCTGTGACCCTGAAAGTATGTGACATACTTCCAGTGGAGGTTTACACAGGCTCACACAGAAAACTGTTATCTACAGTGGCTGAAGGTGGTGCTTTTGAAAACACATACTACAGTATGACATGGGAGCAGTGTTTGTTCATCTTACCCTGCATAACAAAGAGCTCGACTTCACTTTTTAGAGGAGGAAACTCATATTTGCCAAAATGCTGATTGGACCTCAGATGGATTGTGTTTGAGTTGTCTCACTAGGATGGCATCTCTGTGGGCTTTATGGGACCTTCTTATGTTACCCAAGCACAGGCTTAGTCAGTGACATCCTAATCCATGGGATGAAGGCTCGAAACCGCTCGATTCATGGAGACATGGTAGCTGTGGAACTGCTCCCTGAGAGTGAGTGGAAAGGAAGAACTGCCGCCCTGAGTGAGAATGACAGTGACGACAAGGCCTCAGGAGAGTCCCCAAGTGAGCCCATGCCCACAGGTAAGCCAACTGGAAAGTCACCCAGTCATCCATTTTCCTTAACCATCCAGAAATATTGCAGTTATCAATATGTGATACTAATATTTTTCTACTTACCTTCTCTACAAGTTTATTTTCATCAATACCCAAACATCCTCATGCCTGCTTTACTGCATTCAAGCCTCTGCTCAGATGTCACTTTATTTTTTTTTATATTTTTTTAAAAGATTTATTTATTTATGCATACAACAACTGGGGTATAAACCAGAGGTGTGGGGGAATGAAAGGATCCACCAGAGACATAGTGGGGAGCAGAACAGGCAGATTGACTGAAATACACTGCTGAGGGGAGCAGCAGGCAAGACAGGAGAGGTCTGCTGTGCCATGTGGGTTGCCCCCTGGCTGGCCAGGGATCAAACTTGTGCTGCAGAGGCCGTGGACAACCTCACAGTGCTGCACTCAACCCCTGCGCAACCAGGGAGGCCCCCAGATGTCACTTTGTTTAAAATAAGTGCCATATCTGCCTCTTTATCACTTGGTTCACCTTACCCATTTTATATCTTGCTGAGCAGTCATCACTGCTTCACGGACATTTATTGCTTATTATCTGTTTCGCACCAGGAAATCAGGGATTTTTGTCTGTTTTGACGCTGCTCTATTCCCTACTCCCAAAACAGGCCTCATACCTGATAGGGGCTCAATAAATATCCGTGAAAGAGAGTTCTTTTAACTATTAAAGCTTGTTTTTTCTAGACTTCAACCAGTTATGATTAAAAGTGTTGTGTGTCAGGTGTATGATCTGTATGCTTTTCTGAATAGTATGTTGGTGCACCTCATCTTAGCTGATGGGAGAAATGCAAGAAAGACAGTGAAAATGCGCAGTAGAGAACATGGGTTAAAAAAGTGAAATATCGGGGGCCTCCCCGGTGGCGCAGCGGTTGAGCGCTGGGTTGCGAAGCTGCCCGCGGCCTCTGCGGCGCCGGTTCAATCCCCGGCTGCTCCCCGGCCACTGGAGGAGGGTCCCACATGGCGCGCAGACCTCTCCTGCCGCCCACTGCTCCCCTCAGCAGTGTACTTCGGTCCTTCTGCCTGCTCTGCTCCCCGCTCTGGCTCTGGTGAATTCTCTCACCCTCCCGCGCTTCTGACTGTACCCAGTGCTTGTATAAACAAAAACCATCAAACAAACAAACAAATAAATAAATAAATAAACATGCCTCTATTAAAAAAAAAAAAAAAAAAAAGTGAAATATCATTGACTTTCCCAACATACCTAGACCTGAGATTGATAAGGGCAAAAGAGAAGTGGGACTAATGGATTCTAAATGTCACAGAAGAAAGGGCATAGTGACAGCGTTATAAAAAAAAATTATCCATCTTTTTAAAAAATGATCCATCTTAATAATAAAATGCTAGGAAAGCAAATGTTGAAGCAAATGTTGACTTACGTGGATAGGCTGTTGCATTTTCTGTTTTATTCCTTATTGCTGAACTGGTGAGACTCCAGGTATGGGACATCTCACCAGGTAAGACTTTATTTTGTTTTGTTTTCCCAAAGGCAGAGTGGTGGGTATCCTGCAGAAGAACTGGCGGGATTATGTGGTGACATTTCCATCCAAAGAAGAGGTCCAATCTCAGGGCAAAAATGCTCAGAAAATCCTAGTTACGCCTTGGGATTACAGGATTCCCAAAATCCGAATCAGTACTCAACAAGCAGAAGCTCTCCAGGTAGCTGACCTTGCACCACTATTCTGTACCTCCTGTCTTTGCCAGCTTTTGTGCAGTACCAGGAAACGATGTTAATTCCTTTGCATAAGAAGGAATAAATTATTGATGGCATCTGGCACTCGAGATCCTGTTTTTTTCAAAATTCTAAATATATAGAACCATCTATTAAGTGTCCTTGGTTAATAAGTGAAGGCCAGAGAGAAACTGTCCTAGAAAGAGCTGTGTAGGACAGCTAGAGAGAACATACATTATCCAGCTGTCCAACACAGAAACTTTCAATAGATACACTTTGCCAACACTAACAAGCTTTCTTCCAGCAAGTGATATAGAAATACGATCACTCTGCCCTGTAGGGATGATATAGTGGCACTTCACAGAATCGATTATCCATAAAGGAATATAGCAGTGGGGAGAAGACATAAACAAGAAAGTTAAAGATTAACCTTTCCTGTGACAAAGAGTATACACGTCGCCCAATTTGATTTGCCTAATATTTTGCAATCTGTAAATGAGCCACTGAAGAAGGGTAACCTCAACCAGTAATACGGCTGTTTACATCTTGAAGTCCAGTGCCTGTGTGGCCAGTTACAGCTATTGCTGTCCACTGCCATGGTTCGCCAGAATTTTGGGCTGATAGAATTCATTTCACCTCATACATTCTTCCCCACCAAAAAGGTGTCTGAAGACCTAAAAGAAATTGGGAAGTAACTCACACACACACAACATTGAGATTTTTTTGTTTTAAAATGTAATTTGAATGATGCATAATTGATTTTTTTCCCCTAGTGTCACAAGCATTAACTGGAGTAGATCACAATTGACTTTTTTTAACAGACTAAAATTTCCAGCTCACTTATTTGATGTAGAAAGGTAATGCCTCTCTTCAAAGATGGGCCTGTCATTTACATACCATGTGGCAATTTAGTAAAACAGGAAGAACCAAAAAAATGAACAAAAAGCCACCACTGTTTGCAAGTCTGCCACTTTCTATGGAACTCTATGCTGCTTCTTTCTTACTTGTTGGGTGCTTTTCCTTGAGCCCTTAACTCCTGGTGCTGGCTCCATATTTTTTACTCCCTGTGTGCAGGACTTCAGGGTGGTTGTGCGCATCGACTCCTGGGAATCGACATCCGTGTACCCAAATGGACATTTTGTGCGTGTTTTGGGAAGAATCGGAGATCTGGAAGGGGAAATTGCAACCATCCTGGTGGAAAACAGTATTTCAGTAGTTCCTTTCTCAGAAGCTCAGGTCAGGTTTCCCGAGTCCTTTGGTCTGGGGAAAGACATTTTGTATGTTTTCTTTTTGTTTTTGTAGTTTCATTACAAAAAAGAAAAATCTTGGTGCTACATTAACAACCCACCACCTAAAGTCAGAGATAATAGAAAAATCTCATTCCTCTTGCTTCTGTGTTTGGACTAGACTGAAGTCAGCCTCAAGTACAGAATTTGTTTCCTGTAGTCTCATAGCTCTTAAATTTCTACATTTTCCACCATGCTTAAAAATGGCATGTCAGTGTCTCATGTTGAAAATACATCCCTCCCCAGCAACTTCAAGGGTACCTAGTTACAGACTCAACCGAGCTCCACTCCCATCAGACTTATTCAACCAGAGTGTGCATAAAAGACACAGGGAATGGTTTACCTGGGTTCCATATGTTTCTGACCCATGGATCAAAACACCATGCTCGTTATGAAACAGCTTAGCAGCCAAAATCCCCACAAACAAAGCATCAGCTATTCCCATCACTTTATGGTCACTTAAAATCTTCATAAGTCTTGTTAATTATTTGTTTATAGCTGCATTCATAGTGTGCATGTCCAATTTCCTGTTCTGCTTCATTCACTTAAAATTAATTCTATATTGACATAGCTTACTTATTTTTAATAGTTACGGCAAATTACTCTGTATTGATGTGCTCTGATTTGCTTAAGCATTTCTCAACTGTTGGGCATCTGAACTGAATTTTTCAGTATTACAAAAAATGCCTCTTCAAACATTTTTATAAACATTGCCTTTTTTTTCCTTTTCGATTATTTTCCTTGCATTGTAATCCTTAAAGTGAGATTACCAAATCAAAGGGCATAAAAAATTTAAATAGCTTGTGTTATGTATTGGCAGATTGTTCTCCAGATAAATTGAACCAGTTTGCATTGCCAGCAAGAGGGATTTGGTGTTCTTATTTTCATTATAGTTTTTGACAGAACAGTAGCTATAACAGTAAAATATTTTAGAATATTTTACATTATTAAAATTTTATGTTTAACGTTAGTTTCTAGGAATTATTTGTTGACTTATTTTGATAGCTCTTAGTGAAAATGTTAGAATAAAATAAAGTGTGGATTAGACCTTACAGGACTACAATTCTCTCTTGCCTTTTAGCTTATTTGACTGGAGATTGATGGCTTAAACAGATAAAAATGGGGAGGCAATGCCCTAAATTGGTCCAACTTAAATTATTTTTTCAGGAGTAAGCTTTTAATATCAGGACATGTTGATTTTTTTTTTTCAGGGCTTGACTTGAATTAAAAGCTTGAGTACATTTAAACAAGTGGATCATTTGGAAATGGGGTAGATTTTGTATTCTTTGTAAGTCATCCAGTTCATTCTAGCTCCAGCCTCCATAATTAAAGAGGCTGGTGAGTGTTGGGATGTTTCCTGTTGGACTGTGAGAGTCCAGCAGCTGTGCCATTCCTATTGACACCCAACTTTCCAGAGCCAGCAGAGTCCTTGACACTTATTAGGTACCTAATAAGTACTATTTTACCAAAAGAAGCAAACATAAGTTAATTGAGAAAGGTAACAGGGACTGAATGAAATTTCTGTGAGGTCACATTGAGAATGTTGAGAATAGACTTTTATAGAAACTTGTAGTATATGAATCACTGGATATTTGGCCTCTCGTTGTACAGATGTGTGAGATGCCAGTAAACACCCCAGAAAACCCCTGGAAGGTGAGTCCTGAAGAGGAACGAGAACGTAAAGACTTAAGGAAGACCCATCTTGTCTTCAGCATTGACCCCAAAGGTTGTGAAGATGTGGACGACACGCTTTCAGTCAGAACATTAAATAATGGCAACCTGGAACTTGGGGTCCACATTGCAGATGTAACACATTTTGTGGCACCAAATTCTTATATTGATATTGAAGCTAGAACAAGGTAATGCTATTTGAAATCAGCACTATGATTATATGTATGTAACAAACATATTTTATAACTATACTAATTTCAGATTTCCAAAACAAAGATTTCACAATGTTGTACAATTCTGAGGATCCCTTCCACAAAGAAAAATTCAAGTCCACTTCTTTCCTTTAGAAAAACATTACCTCAGTCAATTCGCCTTTTCTGCTTAGCATAGCATTTCACAGTTGTTTCCTTCTAAGTTGAAATGGGTTAAATTTTCATGTAGTTATATACTGTTTTATATAAATACTGGATCATTACACTCTAATTTTTCTTATACAACTGAAATTCGTGTCACTTTTTCTTTCTTTTTTATGTCAGTGGTAGAATATTCAGCCCAAAGCAGTATCACTTAGAAAAGTGGGAACATGGGAATAGCTTTATTACCCAGTCTGCTGCACTTTATGAAAAGCAACAGCCTTGGGGAGTTTGTACTGAGATTGTGGCCGTTTGCCTCCCGCAGCACATGCAGTCAGCAGTTCTGCTGCTTGTGCTGAAGGTCACGTACCTGCCTGTGTCATTCACAGGGCCACTACCTACTATCTGGCAGACCGGCGCTATGACATGTTGCCCTCCATCCTCAGTGCTGATTTGTGCTCCCTCCTGGGAGGGGTTGATCGGTGAGTCTGATCATTATTTTTGTCTTCAGAGCTTGTCTTCTGTAGTGCCTGCTTTTCTTCTTTCTAGTCTGCTCTGCCACCCCAGATGCCACCCCGACTCTCCCCCCCCTTGTCTTCCAACCCCCTGAACCATTTATTTTTAGGCAACTCTATTTCTCTAGTTTTCTCTTCCCTTCCTCCTCTTTTCTCTATCTGTGAGCTTGCTTCTCCCTCTGTTGGTGGCTTTTTAAAGTCAGCTGAAGTCTGGGAACAAATATATGTAACTTGTGCACAAATAATCCCTGGACAAGGCTGTTTGCCTGAGGATATGAACTGAGCAAGTTTTTTGTTTCTTATTTTGTTGAAGTTTATATTTCTCTTTGAATAAATAATAGTAACAACATCAAGAATAATAAAACTATATAGTCCAAAATCCATAGGCTTCCGAAAGATATTTAGCAAAATCTCCCTCTTACCACTTTGCCTCAGTTAGCAGTTTCTTACATATTTTTCTAGGTATAATACACAAATATAGGTATGCATATGCAGTCTTTTAATTTTTTAAACATACTAGTTAGTGCCTTTTTTTTTTAACTTAATGTATTGCAAATCACTCCATGTTCATAACCTTACTTACCTATGAAAATTTGGATTTTGTTTTTTTGCTATTATAAACAAAGGATTACTTGGGACTTAAGTTATTTCAGTTTTGAAAGTGTGCCATATCTGGAATATAAATTGCTAGGAGGGAGAATTCTGTGTCAAAGGGTATATTCTCTTGTGTTTTGATAAATAAAATCAAATTATCCTCCATAGAGGTTACACTGATTATATTCCCACCATCAACATTTGAGAATGTTTATTGCCCCATACCCTTCTCAATACAACATGTATTTTTTTTTTCATCTTTGGTGATTTGATAGATGAAAATACCTGAGAGTTTTAATTTGCATTTTCCTACTGTAAGTAAACATTTTTTGTATGTTCCACAGTCATTATGTGTCCTTTTCTGTGAACTGTTTTATGTTCCTTACCCATTTTTCTTTTAGGTTCTTAAGCTGTTAGTAATTGATTTATAAGCATGCAATAGAAATTAGAAAAATTAGTACCTTTTAATATGCACTGTGTATGTTAGGCTTTTTCCCCAGCATTTGTTTTTAAATAGAGTGATTTGGTAGCAAAGTAGATATTTACAAAATGAATTTTTTGCTAAACATAACTCATGAAGACTGATACCGTAATTCAGTGTCATCTGTAGGGGTCGAACGGCTTTGTTCATCCGCACTGGGAGCCTGCGACTTGACTCTGTCCGTGCTGTGCTAATCAAAGCTGTGAAGTGTAAGGCAGGCTTTGTAACATTACAGGTGGACTCATTTCATATTAGCTGAGAGCTCACCAGAACCTAGTCTAACTTTGTTGTTTTATTTTAAAGCAGTTTTTGATTCAGTGATGGAGTGTTTGAATTGAGACACTGGTCCAGGAACCTCTAACATGGTCATGTCTTTCAAGTTACATGTATGGTCTAGTTCCACCTGCTTTAAAAATGGAAGACCTGAATAATGATGTCAGTGACTATGTTTTTATAGGTATGCTGTCAGTGTGATGTGGGAATTGGATAAAACCTCCTATGAAATTAAGAAAGTATGGTATGGCAGAACCATTATTCGATCAGCATACAAACTCTTTTATGAAGCAGCCCAGGAACTACTGGATGGAAACTACAACATTGTTGATGATATTCCAGAATTCAGAGACTTGGATGAGAAGAGCAAACAGGCCAAGCTAGAGGAGCTAGTGTGGGCAATTGGAAAGTTGACTGACATAGCACGCCATGTCCGAGCTAAACGAGACCGTTGCGGTGCCCTGGAACTGGAAGGGGTAGAGGTTCGCATTCAGTTAGATGAGAAAAAGAACATTCATGACCTCATCCCTAAGCAGCCCCTGGAAGTCCATGAGACAGTGGCTGAATGCATGATCCTGGCCAACCACTGGGTGGCCAAGAAGATTTGGGAGAGCTTCCCACATCAGGCCTTGTTGCGCCAGCATCCTCCTCCACATCAAGAGTTTTTTTCTGAACTCCAGCAATGTGCTAAAGCAAAAGGCTTCTTCATAGATACACGGTAATGCTTTGTTTGAGGGGGCAGATGAATGGAGGGGAGTACTTTGTACTTACCTTGCAGTAGTTCTTAAAATATGACAGCAAGATCTCTGACCACAAATAGGAAACTTTTTTGCTCTCTTCACTTACTATAATGTAGATATAGAGGCTTAAAATCAAAACAAGTATATATGGGAATAATTCTGACCCATTACACTAATACAGATGTGAGGAACCTGTTACCCTTGGTTTAATTTCATCGTCCTACTAGGCAAATGCCAAGAAGTAATCCTATTTACTTTAGTACTTTAAAAATGCAGCATATCTCTGTGGTGATATCATGAGACACTACACAGTGGAAAATGTGTTACCATCCCTGCACAGCATAAGATAAGACCTTTTCACTCTCCAGCCCCAGGATAAAAATTTTTCCCCATTAAAATATTTTGTTGCCAAGTAACAGGTACTAATTAAAATATCTTTAATTTATTTTTCAACATGGGTATTTTTCCTCTCTCAAGGTGACAGTATCTTTTGTTGATTTGATTGGTGGTTGAGCTCTGTGTGCATGCCAGGAGCACATGGTAAGAGCTCTCTGACATCTTGTATCACTTACAGGGGAGTTAGGCTGGAGAGAAGTAAGTTGTCTCTAATTTAACAGTTAGTCAGGGAAGAAGTCTTGAATCCGAGTCTGTCAATTTTGAAAGCTCACGTTAGTGCCGCCTCGTCTACATTACTTCTGTGCTCATCATTCTTCACCTTTCTTTTCCAAACCCTTTTCACTTAGCGGGCAAAAGTATGGAACTGAATTACATGCTATATTAGTTTAATTTCTGATATAATCCTGCATTTCCTGAGTTTTAGATTTTTTAACAGTAAATAGAATGTTTCCTCTCTTAAAAAAAAAATAAGGGGCCTCCATGGTGGCACAAGAGATTAAGTCTCAGCACTATGAAGCTATCCGCAGCCAGTGCAGCACAAGTTCGATCCCTGGCCAGGGAGCTGACCCACATGACACAGCAGACCGCTCCTGTCTCACCTGCTGCTCTCCTCAGCAGTGTATTTCAGTCAGTCTGCCTTTTCTGCTCCCCACTCTGTCCCTGGTGAATCCTCTCACCACTCTGCACCTCTGGCCTGTACCCCAGTTCTTGTATGTATAAATAAATCTTTAAAAAAATGGTTTTATTTGTCCACCTCAGGTCTAGTTTTATTCTCTTTAACTCCCTCCTTTTATTTTATTTAGAAAAGGAAAAAGCCCTTACTCTCTTTGTTTTTTTAAAGATTTATTTATACGTACAGGAGCAGGGGGTAGACCAGAGGTGTGGGGGGTAAGATGATCCACCAGAGACAGAGTGGGAAACAGAACAGGCGGATTGACTGAAATACACTGCTGAGGGGAGCAGCGGGCAAGACAGGAGAGGTCTGCTGCCCCATGTCCGGGAATCAAACTCGTGCTACAGTGGGTGTGGATAGCTTCATAGAGCTGACTTAACCCCTTGCACTACCAGGGAGATCGCAAAGCCCATACTTTGAACTCTAACAGGATGTTTAAGGTTAGGAAGGAATTCAGTTCAACAAGTATTCGGCCACCTACTATATGCTGAGCATTGACTTAATTCTCCTAGGTATCAGCACATTACTCTTTACTACAAAAAATGTATTTAAATTCTGATATACTTTCTTTGTTTAAGCATTAAAAGCAAACTAGATTTCTACAGTTGAAAAGAGTTGCTTCTAAAATATATACAAAATTTAACTATTGACAGATGAAGGTATTCAGACTGATAAGTGAAGTTGATTTGTAAATGACTGCTGGGAACTAAATAAAAGTTTTTCCTTTTTATTGTCAGGTCGAATAAAACACTGGCTGATTCTCTGGATAATGCAAATGACCCCAACGATCCCATTGTAAACAAGTTGTTGCGCTCTATGGCTACACAGGCCATGTCTAATGCTCTGTATTTCTCCACTGGATCATGTGCAGAGCAAGAATTCCATCATTATGGTGAATGATAATTATTTCCTTAGTATGGCTATAACCTTGAGCAAGATGTTTAAAAATATATATACTCTTTTGTTTATTTTGATCTTTTGGTTTCTTTTTGAAGGTCTTGCATTAGATAAATATACTCACTTTACTTCTCCAATAAGAAGATATTCAGATATTATAGTACACCGATTGCTAATGGCAGCTATAGCAAAAGATAAGAAGATGGAAATTAAGGAAAATTTGTTTAGCAACAAAGATCTTGAGGAATTATGCAGACATATCAACAACAGAAACCGAGTAAGAGGAATGAACTGGTACTGCAGAGACTGGGCAGCTTCGCAACCCAGCGCTCAACCGCTGCACCACCGGGGAGGCCCCGATAATGTTAACATTTTTATTTATAAAGATATATCATTCCTGCTGTTTGAAATCTGCCTTTTCCACTTTCACATATTATGTTAATGAAAGCATACCATGTCAATAATTACGTAGTTTTAGAGGCTGCTTTGTATTACTTCATATTGTTAGTAGTGGCTACAGTATTGCAGAGCATGGAACTAGACCATTTGGTGATAACATAAAATTAGGAATCATCTAAATGTTTAATTTTCTGTATCTAGTGTTCTAGTCTGGTACTGTACAATATTATAGCTACTAGTTATGTTGTATATTTTTTAAAGATTTATTTATGCATAAAAGAACTGGGGCATAGGCCAGAGGTGCGGGGGAGAGGGGTGAGAGGATTCACCGAGGACAGAGTCGGAAACAGAACAGGCAGATCTACTGAAATACGCTGCTGAGGGGAGCAGCAGGCAAGAAAGGGGAGGTCTGCCGCACCATATGTGGGTCAGCTCCCTGGTATCACTCACTCATGCTGCAGTGGCTGGCAATAGCTTGATCGCGCTGAGACTTTAACCCCTGCACCACCAGGGAGGCCCCATGTTGTATATTTAAATTAAAAAAAATTAAAAAACTTAAATTTGACAGCAGAATTGAGGCTGTTATCGAGAAAGGTAGGGGGAAGTGGCTAGGGGGCCCAGTGGTCTAGGGTGAAAGCTTATGGGCACCTTAATGGTAGGTACAGTACACATCTGAGGGGAACCTATTCCCCTGAATCACAGTGTTGTAAACCAATGTTCTCTCAAAAAAGGGGGGAAAATTTGCCCCTCACACTTGCCACGTTTCATTTGTTCAATACACCATGGGCTGGTTGGGGTTGGGGGTTACCTGTGGGCAGCACGGACCTGGGAAATCCAGTTTACCACCATCCTTATGCATTTTAGATTTCTCAGAATGGTGCCTGGATGAATTCATGCTGATCATTGCTGAGTCAAAATGTGTGCACATAGGACTTTGATACCTATTACTAATAATAGTACTAATTTATACTTCCATCAATAGGATTTTGGTAGTGTCCGCTTGAAAATAAAGTAGCAGTAGATATATTTTACCTGAAATAAACATATCCCTAATTTTTCAACCTCGAATTTGAGGAATTGTGAACAAGTTCTAAATAACACACAGGTTGTTTTCTTAAAAATTTTTCTAAGATATTTTTGAGGGGGTAGTACTGGATGGTGCAGAGTCCCTCACAATTGGGAAGGAGTACTAATTGTTCTGTAATGGCTAACCTTTTTAAAGTCGGTTTCTGCAAGAATATGAACTTGGAATGTCAGGGGAGTCTGTCATCACACCTTAAGGTTTTGTGCTTCTTCTTACAGGCAGCACAGCATTCTCAGAAGCAGTCTACTGAGCTCTTCCAGTGCATGTATTTTAAAGACAAAGACCCTGAAATTGAGGAGCGCTGCATATCCGATGGGGTTATTTATTCAATTAGAACAAATGGTGTGCTTGTATTTATACCAAGGTATGTCTCTCACAATAGTTAACACAAGAGTTAGGAAATCCAGATAAAATGATACTAAGAGTAGATCACATATAGCATATTAGATAAGACTTTTTTATTTATTTTAGCAACTCTATAGTTACCACATAATATATAATTCACTAAGTGTAAATACATCTGCATCAATCTGAGGATAGGATTTTACCTTTCTTTTTTTTATTTATTTTTTAATATATATATTTTTTTAAGATTTATTTATTTATTTATTTATTTATTTATTTATTTATACAAGCACTGGGTACAGTCAGAAGCGCGGGAGGGTGAGAGGATTCACCAGAGCCAGAGCGGGGAGCAGAGCAGGCAGAAGAACCAAAGTACACTGCTGAGGGGAGCAGCGGGCGGCAGGAGGGGTCTGCGCGCCATGTGGGACCCTCCTCTGGTGGCCGGGGAGCAGCCGGGGATTGAACCGGCACTGCAGAGGCTGCGGGCAGCTTTGCAACCCAGCGCTCAACTGCTGCGCCACCGGGAAGGCCCCTTTCTTTTTTTTTAATTGAAGTAACATTGCATTGGAACAGTGTGTGAGTTTCAGGTGTTCATTGCTGAGAATCAACATATATATACACTAAAGTCACCACTAGAGAATTTTACTTTCTTATTTAGCAAAATATTTTTGTTTCCATCTCTTTATTGAAATAAATATTTGGAGTTAAATCACAGGAAATAGTTTTTAATCTAGAAGAAAGTCTAGCATTCTACATAAATACACAGATCTGCATACTAAAAATACATCATATCTGGATTTTTATTTTGGCAATGACTCAGATTTGGGATTAAAGGTGCTGCTTACCTAAAAAATAAAGATGGCTTAGTGATCTCGTGCCATCCAGATCGCCATTCTGATTGGAAACCAGGATCCCTTCAGCGATTTCAAAACAAAATCACCTCTACCACAAAAGAAGGGGAAACTGTTACGTTCCATTTGTTTGACCATGTAACAGTAAGTCTGTATTTATACTTAAGAATTGCTTTGTATGTATAGAACAAAGAATGTGATCTAGTAATATGCTTTCTCCTGTTTGATAGGTGAGAATATCCGTACAGGCTTCACGTTGCCATTCTGATACAATCAGACTTGAAATTATAAGCAACAAGCCATACATGATACCAGATACAGAACTTTTTCAGCAAAGTTCCCTCTTGCTAAAGAGTGATTTAGTTAAAGAAGTAACTAGATCTGTGGAAGAAACTCAACTTGCCCAGGAAGTCAAAGTAAACCTCATTCAGGAAGATTATCAAGAATATCGCCAAACGAAGGGAAGAAGCCTGTACACACTTCTAGAGGAGATAAGGGACCTGGCTCTCCTGGATGTTTCAAACAGCTATGGAATGTGAAATACTCTCATTTCATTAAAAGACCCTTGTCTTATGTGAATGTTTTGCCTTCTTTTCAACATTAACATCTAATTACCTGTGTCACCCAATATTCTATGATGGGAATTGGGTAGATATTTCAGTGTTTTTCCCTCCCCTCCCCACTTATTTGAGGAATTCAAGACCCCCAGTGGATGCTTGAAGAGTTGACTATATAAACTGTTTTTTTCCTAAACCCACATACCTGTGATAGTTTATAAACTTTATAAATAGTTAAGAGATAACAAAATAGAAATATTACAATATAATGTAATGTTATGTGGACATGGTGTCTCAATATCTTTTCACAATATTTTTATAACTAATTGCAGAAAGCAAAGCCATGATTAATGGGGGGGGGCTACTGTATATGTAAAATGTTTTCTCATTATTAAGCTTACATTGATTAAAGTATAATTAGGTCACTATGAAAACTGAATTTTCAGAAATGAATATATATGAATGGTGGCTCTGCAAGTCAGGTTGCCAGTCTTTTCTTAAATAGTTCAGTTAGCTTGTCTCAAATCGCTTTCAAAATAAATTTTATTTCTTCCAATAATTGCTATGGTGGGCAATAGGCTCTGTCAGATTAACTTTTCACTTTGATAAGACTTAATCCTGTGCACTTAGCTACTTCAGTATTTGACTTAAATCTCCCCTGCTGGGCCTCCTGGTAGCCTGTAAGTTAAGCCTCAGTGCTATCACGATGGCCCACAAAGACAGCCTGAGTTCTATCCCCAGCCAGCGACCAAACCCATATGGTACAGCAGACCTCTCCTGTCTCACTTGCTGCTCCCCTTAGCAGTGTATTTCAGTAAATCCACCTGCTATGCTCCCCACTCTGTCTCTGGTGAATCCTCTCACCCCCACACCTCTGGCCTACACCCCAGTTCTTCTATGCAAAAATAAAATCTTTTTTAAAAATTTAAAAAAATTACATCCCCTGCTGTTTCCAACATCAGTTGGGAGTAGGGCATGGGCAGTGGAGTTGGATGTACACGTAAAGGTCTGTCAACCTCCCTTTCAAATGTGGTACATTGGCTTTGCCCTTGATTTGTTATTTTCCCAGCAAATCCACCACTAAAAAAAAAAACTTTCCTTTTATTCATCTCCTCTAATACAGTTCATGAGGGTGGGTAGAGGAACTAACAGGCCCTCCTGAGGAAGCCTCTTCTTTAGGCATTGGGTGAATCTAAAACTGGGCTCCATCATCTAGCTAAACCCCTTTTGGCACACAATGCTTTGAGGTTCCTGCCCCTTGACCCTTCACTATGCAAATCACCAGTATGCCTACAGCTTTTCACCATCCCATAGATACTTGTGCTCAACTTCCTTGCCTTTCAACCAAACCACCCTTGATACTCTCCAGTCCCATCTGAGGTCAGCAAGCCTAAAGAGAACAAGATACCTGCATGTTCCAGCTTCATGAATAAAACCTTATCGGCATCTTAGAACCATCACTCATCATTCTCATTTCCAAGTTTATAAAAAAATTTTTGAGTTTCCCTCTCCTCATGGGACTCTTTATAATTATCCCCCACCAAGGTGATAAAATCAGGAGAAAATCCAACAGGTCCTCTCAACATCTGGACCATCTAGCCTCATATTCACCATTTCCAACATTCTTATTTTCCAGATTTTCATTTCTGTATCATTGCATGTTCTTCCCTATTCTTAGAATCTCCTCTACCAAATCAAAGATCTATGAATCCAAAGTATATGTGCCCTGTAATACTTTGCAAGCTTCTCTCCCTCTGATAAGTAATGTGCCAAGGAGCATTTGACCTCCTGTATTACATAGGCAGGAAATGCAATATATCAGCCTTTCACCTGACCCTCTAGATATTAGTAACTTGCCAAAATACATGAAAACATATATAAAAACCTTAGACATTTTATCAAAAGAATAAACTGCAAGACTAAGTTGTAATCAGAAACTTTCATAAAGCCTTCGAGAGAGAGTTTATAAGATGTTTTATTTCTTTTTTAAAAAGACATATATTTACATCTTAACACACCATCCAATTTAAAGTATACAGTGGCACACTTAGTAACTACCAGTCACTTCTATGAAATCATACCTATAAATACTAAGGAAAACAGGTTTACTTAAAGGTAATAAGCGATAATACCAGATTTTAAACAAGAAATTTGCAAAAATTTTATTACATAAAGATTTTAACTCAAAGTAGACAAAATACATGGTAATCCCAAACTTGGAGAACAGGAAATTAATAGACTTTCTCTTAGTGGAGGCCTATAACCTCAGTGACATATATGGGTAAAGTTAATAGTGCACATTTTAAAAGGACTAGTCTGGTTGTGTTTCCTCTAATTTTAATTCCTCCTCTTCATTTGCAGTATTGGCAGTAGCAGCATTATGTGGACTGTCTAGAATGTCTTTGTTAAATCCATCTGACTCCTCCTGTTGATCTTCACCTGTATTAACCTCTTCCTCCTGTTGATTCTCACCTATATTAACCTCTTCAACTGCTTGAGCAGTAGATGTTTTCATGAATAAGTCTGAAAGAGAAATCATCGTTACTACTCATTAAAAGCACCTATTCCAGTCTAACCTGATAAACAAATCTCTTCACAAGCTTAGGTCAGTAGAAATTAAATCTATTATTTTAATTATGATCACTTTTCTCCCAAATAAAGTTTTTTTTTTTTAAGATTTATTTATTTATTTATTTATGCATACAAGAACTGGGGTATGGGGTGGGGTGGAGGGTATGTGTGTGAAAGGATTCACCAGGGACAGAGTGGAGAACAGAACAGGCAATATAATGAAATACACTGCTGAGTGGAGCAGCAGGCAAGTCAGGAGAGGTCTGCTGCACCATGTGGGTCACCTCCCTGGCCAGGGATCAAATTTGTGCTGCAGTGGCTGCTGATAGCTTCATAGTGCTGAGACTTAACCCCTTGCGCCACCATGGAGGCCCAGATTTGGAATTAATTTTAAATTAAAATAATTTTTAAAGAGGTATTTAGCTATTGAGAAAACCATCTTGGCCTCATTTATTCTTTGAGGATTCCAAATAGCAATTCTCTCTCACTCTCAAATATACATAAACTTAATATACTATATCACATTTTTCTATTCCTAGAGGTTATTTTATTTGGGGGAATAGAAGTTAAAATTTCTAACATGCCCTTGATATATTAATAGTAGCACATAAAACCAAGAATAAAATTTACCATTTCCTAGTGACTGGCCATTACTCAGTAGCTTTGCCTGCCTTCTTTCCAAGGCCAGCTGTTTATTTCTCTCAATTCTTTGTTGTTGCTCTTCTGTTAGACTTCTACTTGACTCGGAAGCAAACTGCTCACTTTGAAATGAGCTTGTCAAAAAGGGATCTAATTCAGTAGTCGTTCCATCATGGCCAGTATTTTCCCCCACTTCATCTGCAATAGAAAATAAAAATTAGTATATATGTAGTATTAAACTATTAGGAAAAAGAGATTATGCTGCTACTAATTGAAAACCAGTTTAACATGCAAGGTGCCAAGTCTTTAAAATATAATTTGTAAGGTACGAGTATATATATGCTTAATTCAAAAAAGTAAAGAATACATCACTTTAAAGAGGCATTAAGTAAGTGGAGATAGTTTAAAAATAAGCATAAATAGAGAGCTGCCAGATCTTAGTGTCAGAGCATTCTTCCTATTATAATAGTTGACCCCTACCTCCTCTCCCCTTTCCTTTAGTAATCCTATTGAATAAAATCTGTGCTATTAAAGAGTAAGATATGAATGGAAAATAAAACTTAATTATTAGGAATACTGGGCCTCGCTGGTGGCGCAAGGGATTGAGCACAGCACTGTGAAACTATCCACAGCCTCTGCAGCACGAATTCAATCCCCGGCCAGCCAGGGAGCTACCCACATGGCGCAGCAGACCTCTCCTGTCTCACCTGCTGCTCCCCTCAGCAGTATGTTTCAGTCAATCTGCCTGTTCTGTTCCCACTCTGTCACTAGTCAATCCTCTCACCAACACACACTCCTCTGGCCTGTACCCCAATTCTTGTATGCGTAAAGAAATCTTTTTTTTTAATTCTTTATGAGAAGACAGCATCAGTTTTCATTGCCTTATTTTTTTTAAAAATTTATTTTTATTTATTTATTTATACAGGCACTGGGTACAGTCAAAAGGGCGGGAGGGTGAGAGAATTCACCAGAGCCAGAGCAGGGAGCAGAGCAGGCAGAAGGACCGAAGTACACTGCTGAGGGGAGCAGCAGGCGGCAGGAGAGGCCATGTGGGACCCTCCTCCGGTGGCCAGGGAGCAGGCGGGGATGGAACCGGCGCTGCAGAGGCTGCGGGCAGCTTCGCAACCCAGTGCTCAACCACTGCGCCACCTGGGAGGCCCCAAGAAATAAATAGTTTTAAAAAATTATTGGGGATATTTTATGCTTGGGTTAATAAAAGAACTTAGAATCCAAAGCATATTCTTGTTTTACATTAAACAAATACATTATAAGAGCCTGCCAGTGTCAATGTGATAGACAATAGTAATTTTACATAGGCTATTTTTTTAGCAGGGTAAAACCCAGACACAATGTAAAAAAGGAAAAGAAATTTAGATATCTCTGGACATATTTCCAAGTTAATTAGGAAAAAAAAACAACTCAGTGCTGCTCCATTATTATTGGTCTTAATAAATTCTTTTTTTTTTTTAATAGAGGCATGTTTTATTTATTTATTTATTTGTTTGTTTGTTTTGTTTATACATGTACTGGGTACAGTCAGAAGCGCGGGAGGGTAAGAGAATTCACCAGAGCCAGAGCGGGGGGCAGAGCAGGCAGAAGGACCGAAGTACACTGCTGAGGGGAGCAGCGGGCGGCAGGAGAGGTCTGCGCGCCATGTGGGACCCTCCTCCGGTGGCCGGGGAGCAGCCGGGGATGGAACTGGCTCCGCAGAGGCCGCGGGCAGCTTCGCAACCCAGTGCTCAACCGCTGCGCCACCGTATATTTATTAAGGCCCGGACTTAATAAATTCTTAAAAGGCCTATATATCTTATCATGTCATCTAAAACTAGGATGGCCCTAAAATGATCCACAGTGGTGTGGAAAATAAACATTAGATCTTCCATTTATATTTCATTTAAGAAATAAGAAAAATTAAGTTTTAAAAACATATTTAAAGTAAGGACTAGCAGTGAGAAACTATCATTTATCCCTATGACAAAGTTCCTGTCTGGTTTGTAAGGCAGCTCCATGCTGCCAGAGGGTCAGCATATAAAGATATGCTGATTTTTATTCCCCAATTAAACAAAATGAGAGGCTATCTAGTTTCAACCAAACAACACCAATAAAATGTACAAGGGGTAACTTAAGAGCTTTGCAGAACATCTATAGGTATAGAAGCATAAGAACTGAGAAAATAGAAAAGCTGGTATTTCCTTTCCTTCTCTATATAATCAAACTGCCACGTACACCACTTGAAATATTAATCTGCATTTATTATCCTCTTTCAATGTATATACTGTGTCTTGAGGTATTAGCTAATAATAGTAAAAATCATCGTAACTATGAAACCATTTAAAACATGAAGGCAAACCTTTATAATTATTCCAGTGAGTTTTAAAAATCAGGTTATATTTAATCAAATCTTTTACAATCCAACCCCCTTTAAGATTTCTTCCTTAATAGCGAAAGACAAAAAAAGTTTGCTTTCCTGACATAGGGAAAAAAAATGTTTCAAACTAAATGCATTCCTGTCAGGAAAATTGATGGAGTACATGTAGAAAACATTGCTAAAGAAGTTAAGAAACTATTAGAACCAATTAAGCAAAATGCAAAGTTTCTAATATGTTTCATCTTTTAAGGCTCACACAATTCTGAATTTATGAGATACATAAGGAGTTATTTTTGTGAGTTACAAAAAGATATCTTCAATAATAAACAACTGCTTTAATATATACAATGTTTTATGGTGGACAGACATAACCACCAATGGAGTTTTGAAGAGGATAAAAATGGGATTAAAAAAATTAGAATCACACATGAAATTCATTCACTGAAACATTCATAAGCAAATTATTGTGGCAAACACAGAAAAAGTGGACATATTCAATGTGTTATAGGAGGCCAGTGCTGTGATACATACAAACAGATAAGCAAACTACATAGTAATTTTTTTTTTTAAGTTTTTTAAAAATCTATTTATGCATACAAGAGCTGGGGTATAGTCCAGAGGTGCAGGGGGGTGAGAGGAGTCACCAGAGAGAGTGGGGAGCAGAATAGGCAGATCGACTGATATACACTGCTGAGGGGAGCAGCGGGGGAGACAGGAGAGGTTTGCTGTGCCATGTGGGTCACTTCCCTGGCCAGGAATCCCACTCATGCTGTAGTGGCTGTGGACAGCTTCACTGTGCTGAGACCTTACCCCTTGTGCCACCAAGGAGACCCTCAAACTATATAGTAATTAAAGGGAAATGAGTGCTGTGAAAAAGAAAAGTAGGGCAAGCAGGAATGGGAGGTAAAATTTTAACAATGTGTTTGAGGAATCTCATTTCACTAAGTTGAAATTTCAACACAGTTTGAAGGAGTGAGAGTTAAACATGCAGATTTGGGGCAAGAGAGAATTCAGGACAGTGTTGAAGGCAGAGTACAATAACCTTAAGACAGAAATGTGCCTGGAATATTTACAGAACAGCTAAGAAGTAAGTGTAGCTAATGTGCATGACTGAGGAATTATAAAAGAGAGTTAGAGAGGCCAGGAAGGTGGTTACCACTCAGCAGCAGACCCACGAGGGCCAAGTTCAGGAGCAAACCCTATAAGTCCAATAATACATGTATTTGAAAAATAAATAAAATGCTCAACATTTTTACTGTTATGGTGCCTGATCCAAAAAAGTTTGGAAGCTATTCTTTTAAACATAAAGAAAACAAATCCAATAACAAATAAGGTTCTTTGATATAGGCTTCCTCCATGTAGCCTATATTTCAGCAAGTTCAGAGTGGTTCCCTGTTCCTTTATGCCTCTGCGCAGTGGCTTCCTCTATCCAAAATCATCTGTGCCTGACCTCTACTGCTTACCATTCAACGCGCTTCTAGTACCACCTCTATCAAGCTTTCCTCTACCCTAGTAAAGATACTTATGTACTCCTTTCCCTCCTATCTCTAATTACAGCACCTACCAGACTATTGGCAAAGTTGTATGTCTGACTTGTTCACTAGTTAGCTCTTGAAGCAAGGGGTCTGACTTATTCCATCTTTAACACTGAACCTTCAGTACACAGAACACAGCTCAAAAAGTGCTGTTGAGCAGGTTGAGCACAGCGCTGTGAAGCTGTCCTGGCAGCCTCTGGAGCGCCAATTTGATTCCCAGCCGTCCAGGGAGATACCCACATGGCATGGCAGACCTCCCCTGTCTCACCTGCTGCTCCCTCAGCAGTGTAATTCAGTCTGTTTGCCTGTTCTGCTCCCCGCTCTGTCTCTGGTGAATCCTCTTACCCTCCTGTGCCTCTAGCCTGTACCCCAGTTCTTGTATTAAAAAAAAAAAAGTGCTGCTGAATAAACTAACCCAGGGTTATATGCTATGGGATTTATCATAATAACTAATTTTCCTTTCCATATACCAAACCCCATCCTTTTGGTATATACCATATCTTACAAAAAAATTAAGTCTTGGATTATTTAAATCATAATCTTCACACTTCTAAAAGCAATTATAAGTAACCTTGGAGGATTCTTTACAGTCTATTTTCTACATCTACTGAAAGTTTTAAAAACACAAACAAACATGTATGGAGCCATCGCACAGAAAATCTGATAACTATACAGACCCTGTCGGCAGGAACCATATGTTTTGATGTGTGTGACCATCTGTGGTTGCACTGTACAACTAACAAATGCAATCAATACCAAGAATAGTCACATAGGTCTTCTGAAGTCCTATAACCAGTATCTGCACTCTTGAGTGAAATGTAACTATCTCACCATCAAATTATTCCACCTAATTTTCCAAAACCACTTATTTTAGTGGGGCACATGTATATAAACACTATACTTTATCATATATTTTTATTAACAAGCCCTAAGAAAGATCAATGCATCACCATCAGAGGTCTCAAAAGCTCATGTTCTATGATTGAATATTTTTACAACACCTCTTAATGCACTGCAACAATGTCTTTAAGAAATACTTATCATAGCAATATTCTAGATTGGCCAAGGCATTTTAACTCATTCCTATTTACTTTAACTATTGACATATACTCACCATAGACCAAAAACCCAGTCCTGTAATACAGTCTACCCCAACTAGATCCATTTCTAAGAGCAAAATTGTTATAAATAAACCTACATTCTTACCATTATTGCTAACAAAATCTTCATGTACAATAGGAAGATCAAGTCGAATTCGTTTTAAACATGTCTGAAAATAAAGAGATATTTTCATACTTTTATCAATAATATTTGGGGGAAATGGTAATGTATTCAATTCTTGGTTTTAAAAAGTTGTCCTGGGCCTCCCCTGGTGGCGCAGCGGTTGAGTACTGGGTTGCGAGGCTGCCCGCAGCCTCTGCTGTGCCAGTTCGATCCCTGGCCACAGGCGAGGGTCCCACAAAAAAAAATAAATAAATAAAAATAAAAAAAAAAAAAGTTGTCCTTCGGGGACCTCCCTGGTGGCGCAAGGGGTTAAGCACTGCACTATGAAGCAATCTGCAGCCTCTGCAGCTTGAGTTCGATCCCCCAGGCAGCCAGGGAGCAACCCACATGGCACAGCAGACCTCTCATGTCTGTCCCGCTGCTCCCCTCAGCAGTGTATTTCAGTCCGTCTGCCTGTTCTGTTTCCCACTGTCTCTGGTGAATACTCTCACCCCTCCCTGCCGTGCCTCTGGCCTGTACCCCAGCTCTTATATGCATAAATAAATAAATCTTTAAAAAAATAAAAAGTTGTTCTTCAAACAACTACTATTAATTTTCCTTCTCTCTACCAAAACATTTTCAAATGAAGACCCCAAAGAGCTTACTTAAACTCTAAGCTAGACTTACCCTTGTACTATTTAACACTGTGAACTAGTCATAATAATCTCACCACCTACCTGAATTTCCTTTTTATTTCCCAGATATTCAACTCTGTCAACAAAATCTTCAAATTGCAGTTTAGGGAATAGCCTATGTGCCCAGTGCTCCATGTGTCTGATTAGAGTCTTCAAGTCTTCAACCTGGGAGATAAAAATAAAAATGCTAAACAGAAGACTCATTCTCACAACTGACCTTGTCAGCAAATTTTAGAATTGAATAGTAATGCCGAAGTCATTGGTGTCATTTTATATTTATAAGGTAAAAAAACTTTTAGAAAGAACTTTAAGAAAAATGTTTAAAAGGGCTTATAGAATAGTAATCTAAAAGAGCACTGGATACAGATTTTTTAAGTCAGAAGGAAAAAAATCTTAAGTATAGAAACTTTAAGTAAAATATAAAGACTCATGCACCTTTTACAGAACTCTAAGAATTATTTGAAAATATTCTTTTTTTATTTAGATCTTTTATTTATTTATTTTTTTTTTTTTTTTTTTTTTTTTTTTTATAGAGGCATGCTTTATTTATTTGTTTGCTGGTTTCTTTGTTTGTTTTGTTTATACATGCACTGGGTACAGTCAGAAGCGCGGGAGGGTGAGAGAATTCACCAGAGCCAGAGCGGGGAGCAGAGCAGGCAGAAGGACCGAAGTACACTGCTGAGGGGAGCAGCGGGCGGCAGGAGAGGTCTGCGCGCCATGTGGGACCCTCCTCCGGTGGCCGGGGAGCAGCCGGGGATCGAACCGGCGCCGCAGAGGCCGCGCGCAGCTTCGCAACCCAGCGCTCAACCGCTGCGCCACCGGGGAGGCCCTATTTAGATCTTTTACATCATTGTGTATTCCCCATAAAATTTCTACCACCAATACACCCATGAACCATCATTACAGTTCCTTGTGCTCTTCTCTCCCCTATTTTGATCCCTTTTCCTCCCCCTCCCTCACAGAATGTCTCTGATTTATGGTCTGTGAAAATAAATTTTAATAAAATATGTTAAGATATCTTTTAGAAATAAGTAACCACAGCAACAGGTCCCTAAATCATATATAGAGGAACAATGACAATTCAGCATTGTGAAAATAAATTCAGAAATGCCAAGAGCAAAGTACCAAAGACTAGCCAGAACACTTTAGGCCTTACTCAGTCCACAATACCTCTCTCTACTTGAAATCTCAATTTAACATTGATTTTTTTAATTATAATGAAAAACAAAGTTTAATAAACTTTATTAGTGAATGAGCAAAGTTCCAAATTCCTGGTTTTACTGTAAAATAATTTATTCTTCTCAATAGTATTTTAAAATAAGAGTGAAAAAAAAAGCAGAGTGGTTAAAAGCCCAGTTTCCAGTCAGACTGCACAGATTCAGATTCTCAATTCAACCATTTAATAGCTGCATGACTTTAAACAAATCATTTCACTTTTTGTACCTTTTACCTCACATATAAAATGAGAATAACAGACAAATCTCAAAGGTTATTGCAAGGATTATGTAAGACAAGTAAAGCAACTGTCACAAAGCAAGCACCAAAACAAACGTTAGTTATTGCTGTTATTTGATCTTGTAGAAACCAATGGTAAAGACAATCAACTCTAACAAAACTATGAAATACTGAGAATTTAATGTGTTGTCATTCTCATTTTTTTTTTTTAAGATTTATTTTTATTTATTTATTTATACAAGCACTGGGTACAGACAGAAGCGCAGGAGGGTGAGAGAATTCACCAGAGCCAGAGTGGGGAGCAGAGCAGGCAGAAGGACCGAAGTACACTGCTGAGGGGAGCAGCGGGCGGCAGGAGAGTCTGAGCACCATGTGGGACCCTCCTCCGGTGGCAGGGGAGCAGCCGGGGATCGAACCGGCGCCGCAGAGGCCGCAGGGAGCTTCGCAACCCGGCGCACAACCGCTGCGCCACCGGGAAGGCCCTCATTCTCATTCTTATAATAAAGGTAAAAGTTCTTTTGAAAATTCAGTCACCTAAAATCATTTTCCAATTGTTGGGGATAGCTAGCTGGTCAGTCATCTCAAAATGTCAAGTTAGACACAAAGAAAAAGTATAGAGAGATGATTTGTGAAAAACTAGCAAGAATTTTCAAGGGTAAAGTAAGAAGACAAAATAGAGGAAATTCTCTCAGAGCCACCTCACCCAGCAAAGGAAAATAAGATTTATCCTTCACTTAAGTTTATTTATTTATTTTAATAAAGAACTTATCATGAAAATGATCAAGACTTTATGAATTCGAAGCACCAATTCACCATTTCTATTTGACAATTTCAACAAAGCCAATGAATTAACTGAGCTGGGTTGGTTTTAAAACATCCTGATTTACATTTAGTTCTGCGGCAAAATAGGACAGACTTATAGTCTATCTTCTTATCTACTGAAGCTAAGCAAACATGCCATAATTTTTCAGCCTCCCAGGTTTAAAATTTTAGGATTATTTTTTACATTTTTGGTCCTCCCTAAATCCAATCATTTACGGGCCTCCCCGGTGGCGCAGCGGTTGAGCGCTGGGTTGCGAAGCTGCCCCTGGCCTCCGCGGCGCCGGTTCGATCCCCCAGCCACCGGAGGAGGGTCCCGCATGGCGCGCAGACCTCTCCTGCGGCCCGCTGCTCCCCTCAGCAGTGTACTTCGGTCCTTCTGCCTGCTCTGCTCCCTGCTCTGGCTCTGGTGAATTCTCTCACCCTCCCGCGCTTCTGACTGTACCCAGTGCATGTATAAACAAAACAAACAAACAAATAAATAAATAAATAAATAAACATGCCCCTAAAATAAATTTAAAAAAAAAAAAATTAAAAAAAAAAAATTAAAAAAAAAAATAAATCCAATCATTTACAAGGTTTATGTTGTTCATCTCTCTAGTATTTCCTCATCCGGCTATTTTCACCTCATTTCCTCCAGCAGTGCTAGAGCCTTTGAATAGTTATCTGCCTCCAGCCTCTTTCCAATTATCCTGTATTCCACATCAAGATGAGTTCACTGCTGTACAAACATTATTCTAGCTGGATCATGAAAACAGAAATCTAACCATTGCCGTTAACTGTTGCCAGAGATATGTAAAACTAAAATCAATGTCCTTAACTAGATAATGGGACCAACAACTACTTGACAGATTGAGAATTAAAAATTATATTTGAAAACACCTCTTAAGTTATAAAATTCTCTAAAAAGCTATAAAATTCTATTAAAAAAAGATACTATCATCTGCAAAAAATTGTATCTACATTCTACATGATTCAAAGATAAGAGAATTTTAAAATATAGGGCCTTCCTGGTGGGGTAAGTCTCAGCACAATGGGCTAAGCTATCTGTAGCACGAGTTCAATCCCCGGCCAGGGAGATAACCCACATTGCTGATACACCCTCAGCAGTGTATTTCAGTCAATCTGCCTGTTCTGCTCCCCACTCTGTCTCTAGTGAATCCTCTCATGTCCGCCCACCCCATACCTCTGGCCTACACCCCAGTTCTTATATGCATAAATAAATAAAATAAATTTTTGAAAAAAGAAAGAATTTTAAAATGTACATTTATACAGTGATTGCAAAAATGAGGTAGGTAAGAATATTTTCTGATTCTTCAAACAATGACCTTCCTACTACATCACAGGTCCTCAAGAGATATGATAATGCACGATAGCATCCGTTCCCAAAAACACAATGAGTCCACAGTTTAATAGATAATTTAAAAAACATAGGTCTAGCATAAATATCAGACATTTCTTACCTCATGCCCTTTACCTTTGAATTTTGCCTTATCAAACACATGCCTTAATGCTGGAAGTCCTCTCTCTGAAATTAATCTGTGAAGAGAAATGTTTTGAATTTCAAGTTTGTCTAGAGTCATCAAATCAAGCCAAAACCCTAAGAAAGTGTATTTTCTGTTGAATTGAGAAAAAAAACAATGTGTTTGGAAATATATGATCTCCAAATCTTTTCAACCAAAAGCTTTTAACACAAAAAGAAAAATAAATGGCTATAAAGAAAAAGAATAATTATTTAAGGAAATAGTGAAAGTACCTCTGAGCATCCAGTCTGGGTATTTTCCTTTTAACTGTTCTCTTTGGAGGAACAGGAACAGGTGCTCCTCTCCCTGACTCTAGTAAAATATACCAAGATTTACTATGCTTAAGTAACTTAAGTCTCACTTGTAAAATGTATCATTTCTAATCTGATAGATGGATAACTGCTCATGGACATGGAAACTTTTTTGAACCTTTCTACAGACCTTTATCAGCTTCCGTTTCTTCACCATCTTCTCTCTCAGTCGGAGGTGGAAAAGGAGCAAAGGTTTCATCTTCTACATGTTCATAATCTGAGAGATCAATCAAGCCATCCTGCTGTTCCTCCATCTTTTCCTCTAAGGGAAAAAAAAGTAAATGTATATTCATCCAGCTAATCTTTCTTTTACATAGTTAAGTTCCACTGCAGCAAAATTTATGTTTCAATTAATTAAACCATATTTCAAACTCAGACATCATGAAAAGAAGTGGAAAAGATTAATAGTTACAGAAAAAAGAACTGGGCTAGAAATCAGAACTGAGTTGTAATGTAGACTAAATAATAATGATTTTGAGCAAATCATTTGACTTCAACTGTTTAGTTTCCAAAATCATAAAATGATTTTGATTTTTTTTTTCTTATTTTTTCTTATTTTTAAAATTTATTTATTTATTTATACAAGCACTGGGTACAGTCAGAAGCGTGGGAGGGTGAGAGAATTCACCAGAGCCAGAGCGGGGAGCAGAGCAAGCAGAAGGACCGAAGCACACTGCTGAGGAGGACCGAAGCACACTGCTGAGGGGAGCAGCGGGTGGCAGGAGAGGTCTGCGCGCCATGTGGGACCCTCCTGCGGTGGCCGGGGAGCAGCCGGTATCCAACCGGCACTGCAGAGGTTGCCGGCAGCTTCGCAACCCAGCGCTCAACCGCTGCGCCACCGGGGAGGCCCTGATTTTGATTTTTAATGGATGAAACAGGTAAGGAATGGGTACCTCACCACCGCACACTTGAACTAGAGCAACTTAAAAAATAAATCTGTTTACATATTGGTAAATTTTCCATTAAAAAGAAAAATAATCCTCAGATTGATAATCTGAAAGGATGCTTTTTCAAGTACCATCTTACCTGAACTTTCAGCAACATCTGACACTTCTGATTAGTTTGGTTTTTTTTTTCTGGGAAAGTTTTTTCATTGACTTCTAAGCACAGTACTCACCTAGCTTTCCTCACTTTCTGGACATTTCTTCTGGGTTGGCTGCAGATTCATCTTCCTCTAGCTTGATCATGAAATACCTAAGAGTCCATCCCCTTGTCCCTCCTTCACTCATCCACATGGAATCATTAATAGATGACTCACTTTGTTTTTCTTTAAGGCTTTTTTAAACTTTTTTTTTTTTTTTTGCATAGAACTGGGGTGTAGGCCAGAGGTGCGGTGGGGAGGGGGCGGAGAGGATTCAGCAGAAACAGAGTGGGGAGCAGAACAGGCAGATTTACTGAAATTCACTGCTAAGGGGAACAGCAGGCAAGATAGGAGAGGTCTGCTGTGCCATATGTAGGTTAGCTCCCTGGCGGGGATCCAACTCAGGCCATAGTGGTCATACTGAAATTCACTTATTTTTAACTCCAGCCTAGGCATCAGGTATGAGCTCCAGATTCCTACTTCCCATTTTGGAACTCTAGTATCTATCCACCTTTCCAGTCCATTTTATTTGCTAAGATTCTCCAGAATCTGACCACTTCTCTCTCTACAACCATTTGCCAATATTTCTTACTTGGATTACTCCGTTACTTCTATCCACTTTTGCCTTTCAAATCAATCTCATTAACCGAATGAACCTTTGAAAATATAAAGCTAATTGCATTACTACTTGACTTAAATATTCTAATGACTTCCAAGTGCTCTCAGAAGACAAACACCCCCCACTTTTCAAAATGAGTCTGAAGTTAAGTACTTGTTTTCACTAGCCCAAAGAAATCCAAAGGGAATTTTCAAAAGTCACTTTACTTTTACAAAAGTCTGAAGTTAAGTACTTGTTTTCACTAGCCCAAAGAAATCCAAAGGGAATTTTCACTTTTACAATAAAAAGTGAAAATGGTGTTTGTTTTGCAGTGAGCAAGTATACAGGCAGCATGCACCAAGAGCAGCAAAAGTGGCACCATCAAGCTCCTTAGCTGGGATTACTTTATACAGGCTACATATTTATCTTATCATTTCTGCTTTTATTATATGTTAGTATGTGTTATTTGGAATGTTTTGGAAGGTTACTTTTTGGGTCTGGAAACACTCCAAAAATGTTCCATGTAAACTAATGACAATTGCTTCTTCACTTTACACCACTTCCACTAAAAAAGTTTTCTGATAGTAGAGGATACTTATATGAATACAACTCTAAGGCCCTGCATGATTTAGCACATCTCCTTCTCCTGCCTCACTTCACAACACTCTTCATGCTTGTTTCTTTTTTTCTTTTTTTTGTGGGACCCTCGACGATGGCCGGGGATTGAACTGGCACTGCAGAGGCTGCGGGCAGCCTCGCAACCCAGCGCTCAACTGCTGCGCCACCAGGGGAGGCCCTCTTCGTGCTCATTTCTTTCAGTGACCATGTATCCCTCAGGTCACCAGACTTTTGCAAAGGCTATTTCTTCCTATCTCGTTCTTCCCTGACTCCCAGTACCTGTCAGATCACAAGAATTACCTCCCCAAAAGACTAACCGATTTTACTAAATTAAATCCTCCTACAGCATTCAAAACATCAAATGCAAGTGTCACAGCACTTATTCAGTTTCAATATTAGGTTCTATTTGTGTGATTACTTGATTAAAGTTTGCCTCCCATACAAGACTAGCTTTAGAAAGGCAAAGAGGGCCTCCCTGGTGGCTCAAGGGGTTAAGATGCAACCTATGAAGCTATCCACAGCCACTGAAGCACAAGTTCAATCCCTGGGCAGGGAGCTACCCACATGGTGCAGCAGACCTCTCTGGACTCACCCGCTGCTCCCCTCAGCAGTGTATTTCAGTCAATCTGCCTGTTCTGCTCCACACTCTGTCTCTGGTGAATTCACTCTCTGCCGAGACGTCTGGCCTGCAGACATCTATAAATCTTGAGAAAAAAAAAAAGAAGGGCAAAGAACAGGTATATTTCTTTGTGCTCAATCATTCTATTCCCAAAGCTGGTACACAATAGGTGCTCAATAAATATTTGTTTATGAAGCAATGAAAGAAATGAATTCCAATGTTTCCCCCAAACTGTGAAACTACTGGAATTAGATGATCTCTAAAATCTTTCCAATTCTAAATTTCCATGACTGTAAGTACACAGAAATTATCAACCCTGATGATGATCCATTATATGAAGTTAGATTCAAAAAACCATATATTTTCAAAATTGTAAAGGCAGTTAAGGGTCAAATAATCTACTAGCTTCCTGCAAACGATATGGAACCCTACTTTGGTTAAGTCTTAGGGAAGAAATAAGATCCACACCTTTCAAAATAACTAGGAGCTTTGAGTTGGACGACAGGGCGCAAAGTAGATTAAGAAGAGCCAGACACTGGTAAGAACTGGTCAAGTATGGTGAGGGACTTGTCAATAAACTAGTAGTGAACAATTTATCTTTCATTTATTGACAATGGCCCCATACTACTTCTTTTTAAAACACTGACGAAATTCCCTTAACTTTCTCCTCTAATCCTCACACTCCCAGGAGTTAAATACAAACAAATTTAATGCTCAAACTTTCCCTTAGGTATCCAATGGCCCACATTTTGCAACTTAGCAAAACAGAAGCCCCTCAGCCCCAAGTCGGGAAGCCCAATCAGACTGCCTCGGGGTCCCCTTTTGCTACCAAATCTGAAAAACAGCAAACCTCCCACTCCATCCCTCTTATCCAACCTTCCTGTAAGGCTTGCTCCCCCTCTGTTTCCTCTCACTTCATTCAACATCCACAGGATGCTTTGTAGGGCCAGGTGCCCGCGTGGAGGAGCTGGCGATGTACCAAGACATACCTGACACGCGTTCCCTCCCGCCAGCAGGCTCGGTTTAGGGAGACAAAGACCCTAAAGGAAGAAACGTGCCCGCCTCTTCCCCAGCAGCTTTCTCTCCCCATGGGTCCAGGCCGCTCAGGCCTTCCCGTCTCCGGCCGCGCACAGCCCAGGCCCGCCTCGACCAGGTCCTCCAGCCCCCTGAAGGCCTCCCTGCGACTCTCCAGCACCCCCCTCATCCCCCGGACTCCCCCAGTTTCCTCTGCCCTCAGGACCTTCACCGTGGCAGCTCTCACCTCACGCAGAGCGCCTCAGGCACAGCGCCGACTTGGTCGCGACCGACAAATCTCGCGCATCGCGAGACTCGGGCGCTCCCGCGGCGAGAGCGCCTCCGCGTTTGGCGCCAAATCTGCTCTCCGTGGGGATTTGCCTGCCGAGCCCGCCTCCTAGGCCACGCCCACGTCCTGCCCCGCCCCTGGGCCGGGCCCCGCCCACCCGCCCTGCCGCCCTCCCGAATTCTTCGGGGGTGTTAAATCTCCTTATTTGCATAAGCTTCCTATTTGTTACGCTGTAGGCATTTTGAAGTATTATAAATAGGTCTCCGTTTTTTAGAAAACTGAATTGTGGGTGGAATAAAAAGGATTGAGACAAACAGTACTTGATGAGAAAATTATCCGTTCTTCAGTTACTAACAATTCCTTGAATGTACGAGTTTGATTGTCTATTGAATAATGGGGTGAGAAATGAGTGTTAGAGTGTAGACGCAAAGGATGTCAAAAATGTGTTTAATTTTTGTAAAGTGACTCATATATTTCTATTTGCTTGTACACACACACACACACACACACACACACAGCCGAGAGGAAATATATAAATAAGTAATACCTCTGGAGATGGGAACTGGAAATAGAGACATAATGGGAAAAATAATTAACTGTACTTTTTTAGAACATGTAAATATATCAACTAAGAAACCAAAAAAAGTTATCTGCAGCAAATATAGCAAGATTTGACAAACCTGAAACTTACATCGTGTTATAATGCAACGCTACTCAACAACAAAAACATTTGACAAACCAGCAAAAGTAGTGTTTGCAACATTATCTTATTTTTTTGGAAAGATTTATTTATTTATGCATACAAGAACTGGGGTACAGGCCAGAGATGCGGGGAGTGAGAGGATTCACCAGAGACAGAATGGGGGACAGACCAAGCAGACTGAAATACAATGCTGAGGGGAGCAGCCGGTGAGACAGGAGAGGTCTGCTGCCCATGTGGGTTGCTCCCTGGTAGGCCCAGATCGGAACTCGGCTGCAGAGGCTGCAGATTGCTTAATAGTTTGGTGCTTAACCCTTTGTGCCACCAGGGAGGCCCCATTATCTTATTTTTTGTGGTTTGAAATGCCTTTTTGAAATTATGAAAGAATAAATCAAATTTCAGGAAAGCATAGGATAAAGTAAATTGCAAGATATAGCTACCTAAAATTATGTAAGTATGCACATTTTCCTTAATTTTATAGGTTTTACTTCTGTACATGCAAGACAACATATATTAAACAATCATTAATTTCAAAAGGAAATATGTCAACTTCAATAGTCTGAAAAATGGAAGAAGCATCCTTCTTACTATCCAAATAACAGTCTATATTCTCCAGTTTTGGCTAAGAATGTAAATGTAAAAGCATTTTGAGAAATTAATGTTATGCTCCCTCCCCCGCAAAAAACCTGAGAGCAGCAGCTCTCAGGATTGGAATCTCAGTTCCATCATTTACTAGTTGGTGACCTTGACTGTACTTCAGTTTCCTCATTAATAAAAGTACCTACTTTGTAGAATAATGAAGAGGATTAAATGATACTTAATACACATTACCTTAATATTATTACCCACAAAATTTTTAGGTTGTTTGACCCTTTTAGAAAATGTAAAGACTTTGGTAGGTAATTATTTGTGAGTCTCGATGATTATTACTACCATAGTCCTAAGGTACTGACATTTTATTGTCAAAAACTAATTGTCTCTTTTTATCACATATGAGGAATACTAGAACACCTTAGCAGTTTTGTAACAGGGTGGTCCCCAGGAAAGGGGGAGGTTCCCTGCCCCACCCAAGGGAGGGTGGAGCTGAGCAGGAAGAGGAGAAGCTGCAGAAGAGACTGAGGAAGAAAGGAGCAGGATGGAGCCAGAAGGAGACCTGGAGGAGGCACATGGAGCCTAGAGACACGTGAAGAAACTGCGCTTGTCTTTTGGTCGTGGACTGGGTGACACAGATGTGGGTGAGACCCATGGGGAGGTGACCATGGCAGCTTTTATCTGGATGTTGATTTTGCTCTTTTCCTTCCGGGCTTGTCTAGTTGTTTGTGACCCTTTTCTGTGGGTCCCCACTGGAAGATGCTTTAGACTTGTAGCAGGCTTTGGGGCCTTGCTCTGGGCCAATCCCATTTGGATGGACTTTTACCCACGAGGGGACGGGTAACTCTGGGTGCTTCATTTAGAAACTAGACTCTTTGCCTTACCTGTATTGTTTCCTAGTTTTATTAAAGTTCCTTCCTATTAAAGTCTCCTATGTTTTGTGTTGATGCGGCGGATGGCAGAACCCATGTAGAATAGGCAGGTTTGCGGGGTTTGGGCTGCCCCTCTCCCTGTCCTATAACAGATTCACCAGAGACATAAAAGATAGCACTGCTATATAGCATGTCATTAACTCTTTTAAAACAGTTTAATGTTTTTAAAAGTGAATAACATTAAAGAAGAAAATAGACTACTAAAGAACAATGAATATGGAGTATAAAAGTTTTTCTGGCAAGTAGTGAATATAGTCCAGAGATAAGGTTTGAAAAAAAAGAAATGGGATAAATCTTTCAAAACCAAAAGACCATGAACCATAACCCACATTAAAATTGGTCTAGTCTCTAAGTCTTGTTGATTGGTGCTATTTGGGCACTGGGAGGGCTGGTGGTAGTGGCCTACTGTGTACGTGGTACTCAATGTTATGGTATCTACTTGGCCCTGCCTGGTGTATGACAAGTCCCAGTTGGTATTGTCTCACCTAGCCAGGTCTACATTAGCATTGACCAATCAAGGTTATGGATTCTGAGTTAAGATCTGATTCAATCACGAATAATAGGGGAGAAAACCAAAATAATAATAAACAAGAAAGTAAATTTATTTGTCTCTCACTTATAAGTCTTTCATGTACAAGAAATCTGGCCTAAGTCCACAGTTGGAATGGTGGTCCATTGTCTTAGGGATCCAGTCTCCTGTCTTCTTGCTTTACCACATGAGAATTCTATTCTCAAGTTCACCTCACTATCTAAGATAACTTCTAGAGTTCCAACTGTATTCCAGTCAGCAGGAAGGAAGGAAGAGAGAAAGTCCTGGCCCTAAGAACATTTCCCAGAAGTTTCATGCCACAATTCTGGTTATAATCAGAATGTAATTACATGGCCACACAGCTGCAAAGGACCCTGGAAATACCATCGTTTTTTTGGGTGGACATGGCCTAGTAAAAATTCAGAATTTCTACTATTACGGAAGGAGGAGTGAAAAAATGTTGGGGGGCAACGAGCAGACTGCCACAGATAACAAAATAGAAAAAATTAATGTATTAGTGGCAAATCTACAATTTTGGACTGTATCCAAAAACACTAAGGATGTGACTAATGCTTTTACATTAGTGCACACAAGCAATTCTCAGTACGAGAAAACTCTGACATCACTTTGCACTGTATTATGCCATACTAGAGCTGATATTTTAGCTTCCAAGAATCTTCATCCTCTACTTCCTCTAGGGAATCTTCCTAGAACACATCCTCAAAACACTGTATCAAATCTCCTAAAAACTAAATGCCTGCCAATGATCAATTCACTTTATTGTGCTGACTGTTCTTCTGTAATACAAAAGATTAGACGTGGATTTGACGGTCCTAAAGGTACTGTCTTAATGGAGGACACTGAACAGTAGTATATCAACAGGGATTTATTAAGTGTTTTAGGTAATAAGTCAACTTGTTAAGATAACATTTAAGGATAGTCTCACTCACAGCAGGAAGTTAGAAAACCTAAATAAAGGACCAGGAAAAAGACTAATTATAATAAAGTAAAAATCAAAATCAACAAGCAACTATAAACCAGAGACACACGGAAGGGGGGGGCAGGGCGGGGGGGGTAGGTTCAAAACAAGGGCGGTAGGAATTGTATGAGGACTATAACCAATATGAAAATGCATACATTGTGCAAAAATGAAAAATGATGTAAAAATTATGTAAAATAATTTTTTTTAAATAATGAAAAAAATATAACATTTGAACACACGTTCTATGTTTCTATCATTTTATGGATACATCCTAAGACAGAAGTGAAAAACTGCCCTTCTCAAGGTTCCATGGGGCTAGGTAAATAATGGGCACTCCCATTCCACAACAGAATAAGATTTCAGGTCAAAAGAGGGTGAAGTAAAGATGGAGGCATTGCTTGGAATCCATCCTGGTAGAAATACAAACAGCTTCCAAGGGCAGTAGGGGCTAGCGGAACTAGTTGTCATGTTCAGGATCCAGAGTCAGTGTTGAAAATAGAGGTGCATAGCAGTGGAGTCTGCACTACAGAGAAACAACAGAGCAGCACAATTTTGAACTAGCCTATATAGCTGCCTGGTCTCATTTTCTTCTTCTTCTTTTTTTTTTTTTTAAAGATTTACTTATTTATGCATACAAGAACTGGGGTACAGGCCAGAGGTATGGGGGTGAGAGGATACACCAGAGACAGAGTGAGGAGCAGAACAGGTGGGATCTACTGAAATACACTGCTGAGGGGAACAGCAGGTGAGACAGGAGAGGTCTGCTGCGCCATGTGGGTAGCTCCCGGGCCAGCTGGGGATCCAACTCGTGCTGCAGTGGCTGTGGATAGCTTCATAGGTTGCATCTTAATCCCCTGCGCCACAAGGGAGGTCCCTGGTCTCATTTTCTGCCCACTCAGAAATTCTAGGTGTCATCTATATGCTTTATTAAATTACTTTTCTATTTAAACTAGTATGTAATGAGTGCTGTTATTTGCAATGAAGAAGACTGAACAGCACACCTTGACTGATTATAAAGTATATAACGCAATATGCAATGAAGTGATGATTTCCTTGGAACCCAAAACCTGGTAAGTGCTAGAGGAAAGAAAGATGAACAAGAGCTGGGGTAGTTAGGGAAGGCTTATGGAAAGATCTGAAACTTGAGCAGAATCCTGGAATTGGGTAGGATTTGGATAGATGAATGGGAAGGTGCCTTAAAAGAAGGGAGATATTAAAAAAAATTTTTAAAAAGAAGGGAGATATTAGAAGTATGAAATGACTAAGCTTTAATAAGGAAACTGACCTAACTGATTTAGATTTTGTAGGGAAGAATGAAAAATAGGTTAGAGTAGCTATTTTGAACAGAGAAATCTCTTTTTTTACCCCCATAATTCCTAAAATATTTAAAATACTATCTCACATAATATTTAAAATAACGTGTATTATTTATGTAAATTATAAAATACAACAGTATACGCACCTCTGAACATACCAGCCAACCAAAGCACTGGCCAAAATCTGACATCTTATTATTATTGTTTTTAATTTATTTATGCATATAAGAACTGGGGTACAGGCCAGAGGTATAGGAGGGAGGTGAGAGGATCACCAGAGACAGAGTGGGGAACAGAATAGGCAGACTGACTGAAATACACTGCTGAGGGGAGCAGAGGGCGAGACGGAAGAGGTCTGCTGTGCCATATGGGTCAGCTCCCTGGCTGGGGATTGAACTTGTGCTACAGTGGCTGTAGATAGCTTCATAGTGCTGTGACTTAACCCCTTGTGCCACCAGGAAGGCCCCTTATTATGTGTTAATCTCTTCTTCCATTCCCCGGCTTCTCCCATTTTACTGAGACAACCACTATCCTGAAATTTTATTTATCAGTAATTTATCATTCCTTTTAACACAGTTTTACTAGATATGCATAGGCCTAAACAATATAAATAGCGCGTTTTTTAGTATTGCTTGTTTTGAGCTTTATAAAAGTGGTTTCAAGTTGTATGCAATCTGCTTGGGCTTGCTTTCCTCATTCCATACTTTGTTCTATGATTCTCCCATGTTGTTGCATACAACTGTAGTTTCATACAACTGGCTATATACTATCCTATTATTGAATATACCAAATTATTTACATTCTTTTATTGATGAACATTTGAAATGGTTTGAATTTTTTGCAACTATGAACAGTGTTTCTATTGAGCGCTTTTATATGTATTTTATATGTATTTTTACATATGTATTGTTACATGTGTATTGTTATATGTGTACTTTATATGTATACTGATATATATACACATACACATCTACATATAGCTACTTATGTATATATATCAAAGGAGCAATAGCCTTGAGAAAACAGGAGGGAATAGGATCCTGATCATAGGTAGAAGGGACAGCTCTTGCTGGGAGGATGCATCATCACTCACCACTCTAATGAAGAATGATGTAGGTGTGTTATTAGGTTTATGATAAGAAGTTAAGGATCAAAGAAGATCCTTTTTTTAAAAAAAAAGATTTATTTATTTATGCATACAAGAACTGAGGTATGGGCCAGAGCTGTGGGGGTGTGAGAGGATTCACCAGAGACAGAGTGGGGAGCAGAACAGAGGGAATGACTGAAATACACTGCTGAGGGGAGCAGTGGGCGAGACTGGAAAAGTCTGCTGCACCATGTGGGTTAGCTCCCTGGTCAGGTATTGAACTCGTGCTGCAGTGGTTGCGGATAGCTTCATGGTGCTGTGACTTAACCCCTTGTGCCACCAGGGATGCCCTCAAAGAAGATCCTTGACCCAGAGAAGGATCACTCTAGAGTTGAAGTTTTCCTAAGTATGGGAAGATAAAAGGACCAGGAACTTGAAATATTTGCAGGAGTTAATGTCCCTTGCAATCTGTACTGCAAGGAGTAATGACAGGAAGAAACAGTGGCAATGGAGGTATAAATGAATTTGAAATCTGAGTGGGACCTAAGTTTTGTTTCTAGGAAAGCATTTGAGCAAATAAGCCCATTGTGATTAAAGAGAAAAGTATTTAAATTTGTGATATTGGATCTGAATCATTTCAGGATTATGCAAATGCCCAGTAGGGTCCCTCTACTCTTCAGAATTGACTCAAATCCCCCATCACTTCCACTGACTATGGGAGTTAAGGACCCTCCCAATAGTTCTGTAAATTCCTAATGAGACCTAGCTTTTTTTTGGACCTCTGAGCTCCTTAACCTCACATGTTATTTGTTCTGGAACATTTCAACTTAGGCCCTTTCTCCAGTTCCAACAATGACAGTCACTCATTCGGTTGATACTTGTGGAGTTTTTGGAGTGAGAGTTACAGTCATACCTGACATTCTTTAGCTCCACACTATCTTCCCCACTTTTCACTTTCCATCCCATCTCTGTTATGCAGACCATTTTTCTGTCTTCTTAAGCTTGGAGCCAACTGACACCCTCAGGATGAAAAGAGCAGACAGCAAAATGCATATGCTCACAAACTTCCAGCATTTACTAGAATACATTATTCTCAACAAGAACTCTTCTCTCCCTAAGAAGATTGTAGTGCTATTCATTAAGATAATAAATACTCTTTACCTTCACCCAAATAGAATTGAATGGAAACAAAGAACACTTTCCCAGGGTACAGTAATGTAGAAGGAAGCACTAGGCCTTTGATGGATTGAGACCTGCACCATTTGATTTTCATGTCCCACTTTTTCTAATTTTCTCTTCTGTGTTCCCAAGAGTACAGTATCTTGCAATTCTGAAAAAGATTTGAAATAGGAAAAATACTTTAGGTTATTTTTGATTCTCACTATTTTTAAATGTTTTATGTTAAAAGTTTTGAAAAGCGCATTCTCGCCAGGTGAGGGAGCTGGGGAGCCATTCCTTAAGCATTTTCATTTCATACTTTAAAGACTCAAAGCTTAAGGAAGGACTCAAAATATGGAAGGACCCTGATGGTATTCAGAACATAGAAAAACAAGAACTATGAAAGAAAAATAGAAATAAATTGGACTTCATCAAAATTGGAAATAAAAACTTGGGCCTCCCTAGTGGCGCAAGGGGTTGAGACACAACCTATGAAGCAATCCGCAGCTACTGAAGCATGAGTTCAATCCCCGGCTGGCCAGGGAGCAACCCACATGGCACAGCAGACTTCTGGCTCGCCCGCAGCTCCCCTCAGCAGTGTATTCAGTAGATTCACCTGTTCTGTTCCCCATTCTGTCTCTAGCAGGTCCTCTCACCACCCCCCACTACACACACCTCTGGCCTGCGCCCCAGTTCTTGTATGCATAAATAAATAAATAATCTTTTTAAAAAATAAAAAATAAAAACTTTCGCTTTTCAAAGAAAATGAAAGGGATAAGTAACAGGGAGAAACAGTTGCAAATCATGTCTCTAACAAAGGACTTGTATCTAGAGTATATAAAGAATTCTTACAATTCAATAATATGACAAGCAACCCAGTTCAAAATTGGCAAAAGATTTAAACATTCATGCACCAAAGAAGATAGTAGGATGTCAAATAAACATGTAAAAAGATGATCAGGAGAGAAATGCAAATTAAAATTATAATGTGATACCACTAGGCATCCATTAGAATTGTTTAAAATTTAAAATACTGATCATGGGGCCTCCCTGGTGGCTCAAGGGGTTAAGACTCAGCACTATGAAGCTATCCTCAGCCACTGCAGCACAAGTTCGAGTTCAATCCCCGGCCAGGGAGGTGACCCAAATGGCACAGCAGCCCTCTCCTGACTAGGCCTGCTGTTCCCCTCAGCATTGTATTTCAGTCAATCCATCTATTCTGTTCCCTACTCTGTCTCTGGTGAATCTTCTCATGCCCCACACCTCTGATGTGTACCCTGGTTCTTGAATGCATAAATAAATAAATCTTAAAAAAAAATACTCATCATATCACATCCTCACAAATTTGTGGAATGAATGGAATTCTCCCACAATGCCCTTGAGAAATGTAAAATAGTTTAAACACTTTGGAAAATAGTTTGGCAGTTTCTTAAAAAGTTAAGCATGTACCTACTGTATGACCTAATTATTTTACTCTTACTTATCTACCCAAGATAAATGAAAACATATTCATATAAAGACTTGTATACAGATGTTAATAGCAACTTTATTTGTAATGACTGGAAACAAATTGTCCATCAAAAGGTGAATAAAAAATGGAAATATATCCATAAAATGGTATATAACTCAGTAGTCAGTGAACGATTTTATATAAAACAACATGAGTGAACCCCAGTAATAATGCTGGGTGAAAGATGCCAGGCCAAAAAAAGAGCATATTAAAGGATATATGCCACATGATTCTGTTTTATATAAAATTCTAGAAAAACTACAGTGGGGGTGAAAGGCAGATGAGGAAGAGGTTGTAAAGGGGTGCAAGGAAACTCTTAGGGGATGACGGTAGTGTTCTTACCTTGATTTTGGTCATAGTTTTCCCTCAAATGTCAAAGTTGTTAAAATTTTTATTTTCAGTGTGTGCCATCTAGTTTATGTGACCATGCCTCAATAAATCTATAAAAAATAAGATTTAAGCTATATGTTTTTAAAATAGTGAAGAAAATTCTCTCAACAGCACTTAAATTACTTTAATTTACTGAGTTCCTATTTAGCAAGAATACACAGCACTGAATTTGGGACCTGTTACCTTATAGGAATTAAAAGAGTAATCACCTTATTCCTTATTATTATTTAAATCTGTATTTAAAAACAAATGAACAAAATCAAACAAAAAACAAGTAAGTATCACTACTGTTGAGGGTAGAATAAAAAGGGCCATGTGTAATAGCTGATTATTTTATGGTAGAGATCACCTAAGCAGAGTGTAGACACAAAAAGGGGCCAAGTTTGGGGCACTATCAATTCATAAATATTCACCAGCAAAATCAGTAAAATATTGAATAGCACAAAATTAAAAACTCTCACCCATACTTTCATCTCCTAAAAACAAACACTTAACTTTTTTTTTTTTTTTTTTGGCGTAGAAGAACTGGGGTGTAGGCCAGAGGTTCAGGGAGTGAGAGGTTTCAGCAGAGACACAGTGGGGAGCGGAACAGGTGGATTTTACTGAAATACACTGCTAAGGAGAGCAACAAGAGAGACAGGAGAGGTCTGCTGTGCCATGTGTGGATGAGCTCCGTGGCCAGGGATCCAACTCAGGCCATAGTGGTGATAGCACTGAGACTTAACCCCTAGGCCATGAGGGAGGCCCCAAATACTTAACATTTTGAAATGTGTTCTGCCTCTCTTTCATATGTGTTTATACTCTATTTTCTTAATGAAACGCTGCTCGTGTGTACAGATTTTTATAATTTTTTTCAGTTACTATTTTCTGAATACTTTCTCATGACATTATCATAACTTGTTTGTTCTTTGCTTGTTTTACATAACTCTTTTGAAGAGAAGTTTTTTAATTGATACACTGAATTTTAGCATGAAGATATATGATAAAAGTCTTTTACTGGACATTAATTATTTTAAGTTAATATAATTTGATAATACAATTTATTATCTTTTTAACATAGGGAAATCCAAAGAAACCAAAAATTTTTCATAGTCTTCCCTCATAGGAAATACCTGTTGATGTTTTGGAAGAAAAGTTGTACACATATATGAACAGAAAAATCAAACAATGCAAAAAGGTACAAAGTGAAAAGTGAAAGCTTTCCACTCAGCAAGTCTTTTTTGAAAGGTAATTATTGTTGATAAATTCTTATAGTTTCTTTTTTTTCTTTTTTTTTTTTAAAGATTTATTTATTTATGCATACAAGAGCTGGGGTACAGGCCAGAGATGCAGGGGGTGAGAGGATTCACCAGAGACAGAGGGGGGGGGAAGAACAGGCAGGCTGACTGAAATACACTACTGAGGGGAGCAGTGGGTGAGACAGGAGAGGTCTGCAGAGCCATGTGGGTTGCTCTCCGGCCGGCTGGGGATTGAACTTGTGCTGCAGATGCTGCGGACAGCTTCATAGTGAGGTGCTAAACCCCTTGCACCACCAGGGAGGCCCAGTTTCTTTTTTTTTTTTTTAATAAAGATTTATTTATGCACACAAGACTGGGGTACAGGCCAGAGGTGCAGGGGGTGAGAGGATTCACCAGAGACAAAGTGGGGAACAGAACAGGCAGATTGGCTGAAATACACTGCTGAGGGGAGCAGCAGGTGGGACAGGAGGGGTTTGCTGTGCCATGTGGGTAGCTCCCTGGCCAGGGATCGATCTCATGCTGCAGTGGCTGCGGATAGCTTCATAGTGCTTATAGTGCTGTGCTTAACCCCTTGTGCCACCAGGGAGGCCCAAATTCTTAGTTTCTTCAAAGAAAAGACAATATTGAATTCAATGAAACAGTGCAAACTAGTTGAATATAAAAGAAAAATTAATTTGTCAACATCTTGTTATTATGAACAATGCTGCAATAAACATCCCCGTGGTAGACAAGTCTTTGTGCATATCTCTGATTATTCCCTGAAAATAAATTCATAAATTTGAATTTGATACACTATGGACATAAGATGTCTTTATTTATTTATGTTTTAAAGATTTATTTATGCATACAAGAACTGGGATACAGGTCAGAGGTGGGGGGGCTGGGAGAATTCACGAGAGACAGAGTGGGGAACAGAACAGGCAGACTGACTGAAATACACCGCTGAAGGGAGCAGCAGGTGAGACAGGAGAGGTCTGCTGTGCCATGTGGGTAGATCCCTGGCTGGGATGGAATTTGTGCTGCAGTGGCTGCAGATAGCCTCATAGGTTGCATCTTAACCCCTTGCACCACCAGAGAGGCCCTGTCTTTATTTTTTATTTTTTAAAGATTTACTTCCTCATTTATGCATAGAAGAAATTGGGTATAGGCCAGAGGTGCAGGGGTGGAGGAGTGAGAGGATTCACCATAGACAGAGTGGGGAGCAGAACAGGTAGATCTACTAAAATACACTGCTGAGGGGACCAGCAGGCAAGACAGGAGAGGTCTGCTGTGCCAAAGCAGGTTAGCTTCCCTGGCAGGGGATGGAACTTAGGCTGCAGTAACAATAGCTTGATAGCGCTGAGACTTAACCCCTATGCCACCAGGGAGACCCCCTGAAATGTCTTTTTAAAAAGTTTATAAACCAAGTTTGAATGGTATCCAGTTTCCAATCTTGGTCCCAATTTCACAGAACTCAAAAGAAGTACAAATTAGCTAAAGCTATTGCACATATGTAAAATAGTGTTTGACATCACTGGAAACTAAAAGGAAGAATCTAAATTAGAGAAAGGGATGGAAGAGAAACACAAAATAGTATTATTGTTATTCATGGCATTACTAAGATGTTTGTGAACTTTATCATTGGAGATATGTGAAAATGTCAATTTCCTCCTTGACAACAACCAACTAAACAAAACTAATTTCACCTTTCTACCATTTGTTAAGGTACTAAGACTTTTTAAAAGATCATTGTCTGCGGGGGCCTCCCTGGTGGCGCAGCGGTTGAGCGCTGGGTTGCGAAGCTGCCCACGGCCTCTGCAGCGCCATTTCGATCCCCGGCTGCTCCCCGGCCACCAGCCACCGGTCTCCGGCCACCGGCCACCGGAGGAGGGTCCCACATGGCGCGCAGACCTCTCCTGCCGTCTGCTGCTCCCCTCAGCAGTGTACTTCAGTCCTTCTGCCTGCTCTGCTCCCCGCTCTGGTGAATTCTCTTACCCTCCCGTTCTTCTGGCTGTACCTAGTACTTGTATAAATAAATAAATAAATCTTTAAAAAGCAAACAAATAAATAAATAAATCTTTAAAAAAATAAAAAGATCATTGTCTGGGAATCAGGAGATGTGTCTCTGTTCTGACTATCTATGTGACCTTGAAGAATACCACTGAACTCTCTGATGCTCAGTTTTCCCATTTATAAAATGGGGTGATTGGACACCATAACCTCTATAGTCTCAGCCGTAAAATTCTAAAATGAGCTCAGTCTCCCTTCTCTATATGCAGAAGTCCTATATCAAATGCCAATGGAGTTTCTAGTTAGAAAGGTCTGTCAGTCCTCCCTGGTGGTGCAAGGGGTTAAGATGCAACCTGTGAAGCTGTACACAGCCTCTGTGGTGTGAGTTCAATCCCCGGCCAGCCAGGAAGCTGCCCACATGGCGCAGCAGACCTCTCCTGTCTTGCCCACTGCTCCCCACAGCAGTGTATTTCAGTCAATCTGCCTGTTCACTCTGTCTCTGGTGAATTCTCTCACCCCCCACACCTCTGGCCTGTACCCCAGCTCTTGTATGCATAAATAAATAATTCTTTAAAAAAAAAAAGAAAGGTCTGTCTATTCAGAGACAGTACACAGACAAACAAGGATTAAAAAGCCTTATGGTTCAGCAGTAATTATAATGACACAACAATGTTATAATAACAATAACAATATTTTATATTTTATGAAGTTGCACGATGAAAACAATCTGGCATGTTACAGAAAACAGATTCCTTGCTCCCTGGGAGTATATAAAAATGCAAAACACACTGATATATCAATAATTATAGTTTACAGTATCTTAAAATATACATAAACCCAGGGCTGCATGTCAAGCCCAGTTCATTGTTGGAGATGAAACTCTTTTCAGGCAAATAAATTCTCAGCTCTCTATAAATTGACCTGGCCTCTGAGCAAGAGTGTGAATTATAAAAATATTGATAGTCAGTTTTGAGATGTTTTTGCCTGTGGAGCTTCCATATGTTCTTATCACAGCTTCCATATCTCTGTAGCTCAAATGGTCATTCTCATTTTAAATTTCCTGCTTGTAATCTTTGCAAAGCACTTGGCAGGAAAAGGATGATGCAGGGGTTTTCCAAGGGGTGGGGGGAGGGAGTCCAGTGGGGAGAGACCAATGTTGACAAGCATTTGAATGAATGTCCTGGGTAAGAGATTTGTTTAATCCCAGATCAGATTTGAGAATAAGAATATCCAGGATCCTGGACTGTGATTCCAAAGGAAGTCAAGACTTCCTTTTGCACAGCTGCCCTCTAAGAAGCTGGTATAACACAAGTATATCTCATTTCATGATGCTATCCCAGGGTGAAAAGCAAAGTACTGCACCTTTCAGATGTGAGGGTGATATCACTACCCCACTCCCCTCCAAAAAATAAGGTGCCATATCTGACATCCTGTCTGGTTGAAGCCACATCCTTAGAGATCAATTGAAATTATATCATCCCTTACCTTGTTAAGGTATCTTTCCTTTAAATGAAAGACAAGTGACCATTAAAAGTGAGTCCCAAAATAACCCAGTGGTTTCATTGCATTTGGAATGTCTGACATCCAGAACTGAGGAAGCAGATGTAACCTCCTCTGAAGGGGGAGGGTAGTGTTACCCTTCACACTGTGACCCTTCACTCAGTTACTCAATAGGGACAGCTGCCAAACTCACAGGAACTTCAAATCTAGACAATGGACTCTATTCCTTAGCAATTTATCAAATATTTGAAAAATTAGCCCCATCCTGAACAGTGTGAATTATAGGCAAAGGGGATTAATGAGAGTAAAAGCATTTAATAAGGAGCCAAAGTTCTCACTAGTGAATAGGAAATGCAGTATTACTAGAGAGTAGGAAAATGTAGTATTAAAATGAGGGGTGGCGGGGGAGTAAGGTGAGATTTCTTTACACGGAATAACTTCTATTTGCAGTAACTAGACATTTTTTATCTTGAGCTTCCCTTTCCCAATTAAAAATTTCACAATAAAATAATAAAAGCTCCTATGGTGTAAGGGGCAAATATGGACTTGTGTTTAAAATAAGATTCCTGGGCCTCCCTGGTAGCGCAAGGGGTTAAGCACAGCACTATGAAGTTATCCGCAGCTACTGCAGCACGAGTTCGATCCCTGGCCAGGGAGACACACACATGGCGCAGCAGACCTCTCCTGACTCGCCCGCTGCTCCCCTCAGCAGTGCATTAAAGTAGATCCGCTTGTTCTGTTCCCCAGTCTGTCTGTGGTGAATCCTCTCACCCCCCCCCCCACACCTCTGGCTTATACCCCAGATCTTGTATGCATAAATAAATTAAAAAAATAAGATTGCTAAATTGATAATATCACAAAGTTCACAGATTCTATAATATCAACTGCATGTGTGCGTCTGGCCAAGATAAACACAGGACTCCAGAGCAAAAACTTAAGTTGTTACTGAATGGTATATCATGAATGGTTTTCATGATCTTTTTTATACTTTTCTAGTTTTTCAACCCATATAAGAAACTGGTATTAGTCATCATTTTTAAAACCACAAAATTTGTGGGTTTTTAAAAAGACTTATTTTTATTTATTTATGCATACAAGAACTCAGGTACAGGCCAGAGTTGGGGGGGGGGAGCAGTGAGAGGATTCACCAGAGACAGAGTGGGGAGCAGAACAGGCGGATCTACTGAAATACACTGCTGAGGGGAGCAGCAGGTGAGACAGGAGAGGTCTGCTGCGCCATGTGGGTTAGCTCACTGGCTGGGGGACTGAACTCATGCTGCAGTGTTGGGTGATAGAGCTGAGACTTTAACCCCTTTGCCACCAGGGAGGACCTTAAAACCACAAAATTTGAACCAAAAACACAGAATGCTCAGGAGATGTAAATGTTTTAAGATGGGAAAGACCTATATCATTCTTTCAATCTTCAAAGCAAATCAGAACCAAAAAAAACCCCACACCAACAAAACAACCAAAAAACCCATTTTGGTCAATCTGTACTATTTTCTGGGAAATAAAAAGTTTTACCATGAATTTTTTTCTTGTAATTGTTTTCTTGAAGCGCAACATACATCCAGAAAAGTACATAGATCAAAAATAGAACATACTGTGAACAAGCACCCACATCAAGAAAGTCACTGTTCTCAGCACCCTGAAAGCTCTCTAGTCTCTCCTTCCCCTTCCTGTTATTCTCTTCCTGGAGGATAACCACTGTCCCAAGAACAAGTTTGCTAGTTTCGAACTTTGTGTGTGTGTGTGCACATGCACAGTATATCAGTATAGCACACGCACACACACAAATGCATACATATATATAATGTAGTGTAACTTTTTTGTGTCTAACTTCTACTCAAGAGATGTTGGTTGCATTCATGTTGTTGCAAGTCGCTGCAGTCTTTTTCACATGGCTAGAGAGTATTCCACTGAACAGAGGTGTGGGTGGTGAGAGGATTTACCAGAGACAGAGTGGGGAACAGAACAGGCAGACTGACTGAAATACACAGCTGAGGGGAGGTGGGTGAGATAGGAGGGGTCTGCTGTGCCATGTGGGTTGCTCCCTGGGCAGCTGGGGTATCAAACTCTTGTTGCAGAGACTGTGGACAGCTTCATAGGTTGCGTTTTAACCCCTCGCGCCACCAGGGAGGTCCAATTCAATGGTTTAAAGTAAATTTACAGTGGGGCCTCCCTGGTGGCGCAAGGGGTTAAAATGCAGCACTATGAGGCTGTCCGCAGCCACTGCAGTACGAGTTTCATTTCCGGCCAGGGAGATGACCCACATGGCCCAGCAGACCTCTCCTGTCTCACCAGCTGCTCCCCGGATATACATAGCAGTGTATTTCAATCTTCCTGTTCTGTTCCCCACTCTGTCTCTGGTGAGTCCTCTCACCCCCCACACCTCTGGCCTGTACCCCAGTTCTTGTATGCATAAATAAATCTTTTTTAAAAAAGTAAATTCACAGAGTTGTGTAACTATCCACACACTCAATTTTAGGACATTTTCATTACCTCATAGAAGACCCCCATATCCTTTAATGATAATTAAAGGATGATAATTCAACTTTATCACCACCTGCCCTACCAAGTTCTAAGCAACCACTAATCTACTTTTGACTCTAGAGATTTCTCTCTTCTGGAAATTCCATGTAAATGGAATCATATAATATGTGGTCTTTTGTGTCTGGTTTCTTTTATTTTGCAGTGTCTTCAAGCTCCATACATGCTGTAGCATGGATCAGCACTTCATTCTTTTTATGGCTGAATAATATTCCATAGTACAGATATACCACATATTGTTTATCATTCATCAGTTGATGATTATTTGGGTTGATTTTACTTTTTGGCTATTATGATTAATGTTGCTATAAACAATTCTGTACATGTTTTGTATGGGTGTGTGTGTTCATTTCTCGTGTGTACATAGTATGGAGTGGATTTGCTGCCAATTCTCTGTTTGACAATTTCAGAAACTGCCAGATTGCTTTTGAAAGTGTCCACACTATCTTACATTCCTATGATAATGTTCAAAAAAACTTTTTACATGTTGCTTTTAATTGAATTGGAATATATAAAATAAAAAACTCAAATAGTACCAAAGGCTAGAAAGTTAAAAGGAAACTCTTCACTATCTCCACACCTTCTCAGGGTGACTCCCCAGAGGCCACCACTGTGGACCATTTCTTTAGTGTCTTTCCAGAAATTTTCTGTCATTTATGTAAAAATATAGATTCCCCTAACAAATAAGATCACACTCCCTAGTGTTCTATTCTGTTCTTTTGTTTTCCTTTAACATAACACGTTTTGAAGATATTTCTATACCAGCATAGATAAATCTCTCCCATTCTTTTGAAAGACTGTATAGCACTTCTTGTATAAGTGCATTATTATCTACGTAATTATATGTTATAGCTTACTCTTTTTTTTAATTTTTTTATTTTAAAGTTTTTTTTTTTTAATAGAGGCATGTTTTATTTATTTATTTATTTACTTGTTTGTTTGTTTATACATGCGCTGGGTACAGTCAGAAGCGCGGGAGGGTGAGCGAATTCACCAGAGCCAGAGCGGGGAGCAGAGCAGGCAGAAGGACCGAAGTACACTGCTGAGGGGAGCAGCGGGCGGCAGGAGAGGTCTGCGGGCCATGTGGGACGTGGCTGGGGAGCAAACGGGGGGGGGGGGGGGGGGGGGGGGGGATTGAACCCGTGCTGCAGAGGCTGCGGGCAGCTTCGCAACCCAGCGCTCAACCGCTGCGCCACCGGGGAGGCCCTGTCATAGCTTACTCTTTTTGACAGTATAGTTGCTTCCAGATTTTTTAAATATTTTAAATATGCTGCAATGAGCATGACTTTAAAGATTTTTTTTGGTGCATGTCTAAATAAATTTTCTCAAAAAACTGCCCATCTTATACTCTTATGAGCACGAAGTACCCACACCCCTGCACCCTGGCCAGAGGATCATTACTGTGTGTTACCATTTTATATCCATCCATCCATCCATCCATCCATCCATCCATCCATCCATCCATCCATCCAGTCTGTCAGTTTGCTAGGCACAAGAATTCTTTCAACAAGTGTTCTATTCCTCACGCTACCTCTCCCTTGGACATGATAAGCGTCTTTTCCCATGTTTCTTATATTTTTCTACTTCATTTCTGTCCACGTGACTCGCTGAGGGGGGTGGGGGTTCAGTCCCCCAAGAGAAGGAGGTGACGCCGCAGCCAGGACAGCTCACCTCGCAGCTCCGAGTGAGAACCGGCACGCACGACCCCCTTCCCAGTCGGGCCACCTGGGAGACTCCAGGCAGCAGAGGGTGCTCTGGAGCCGGCGACCGGGCCCGCCCCCAGTGCTGTGCACCGCGCCCCCGTGACGTATTTCCGCGTCATCTGCCGCCGAGGCTCGTTCCTATTGGCTGTTGGCGAAGCCACGGGGGCGGGGCCGACTAGGTGTGTGGAAAAAGCTGCCGCCTCTGCTGGGGGCGGGGCGAGGCTTTCCCTGTCCCCGCCCCTCCCTCTTCCCCGCCCCCTGGCCCCTCCCAGGGACCGCTGCGCGGAGCTGCCCGGAGCGCGGCGCCCGCGGCGACTGCACTTTCCCGACAGTAGCTGGCTCGGGGCTCGGGTGCGCGCGCGGCGGGGCTGCTGGAACCTGAGGGCTCAGTTGACTGAGGGAGAGTGGGAGGGAATCCCGGGTGGCCGCGCTGCGCCAGCGGGGAAGCCCTTCGGTTCCCCAGCCCCCGGCGAGTGGGGCGGGGGCCCCCCGAGACCGCCACCGGCCCCTGGCGCAGGCGGGACGCGCGGGGCGCCCCTTCGAAGGCAGCCCTCAGGCTCTCCGCCCCGACTCGGCCGGGCGCAGCGGGCGCGGGGCAGCGCAGAGGGAGGAAGCCAGAGGGGCCGCCCTCTCCTCGGAGTTGGAAGCGCCTCTCCGGGTCCAAAATGCCCAAAAAGAAGCCGACGCCCATCCAGCTGAACCCGGCCCCCGACGGCTCCGCGGTTAACGGGACCAGCTCGGCGGAGTAAGTATGGGGTGGGCGGCGAGCGCCGGGCCGGGCTGGGGAGGCCCCCGCTGGGGCGCAGGAGCTGAGTCGGGTGTGCGCGGCGCGCGGGGCTCGGCTCCGGTTCGTCACGTACGGCTCGGGCGGGCAGAGGCGAGGAACTCCGGTCGCCGAGATATCGGTGACTAAGCACTGATTGTGCTCCTGACTCAGACCAGGGGACCGAGAGAGTCTCGACCCCCCTCCACCCCCAGGCCCGACCCTTTCAGTCACCCCTGGCCGCCGGCCATTCCCTTTTCCCCAAGGATATAAAAACTGGTTTGTCTTCCCCGCCCTCCCCAGCTGTTTTCTAAAAGCGATCCTCAGGGATTCTGGCCTATACGGAGAGAAGGGAGCAAACGTCTTGGAAAAAATTAAGATTTCATCTGCGTCTCTGAGACCGACTCATAGTGGGGAGCGTGGAGTCAGAGCCCGCGGGCAGCATCCTCACCTGGGTTCCTGACACCTGTGGGCTGCAACTGCCTCGGTGCGGGCCGCTGCCCGGCCAGCGGGGGCGGGTGTGCACAGACTTCCCGGTGGCTGTTTCTTTGCCAATTGGGGGACTCCCGGCCCTTGTCCTTCCTTCTGGGAAACTATCTTGTTTGGAAGAGAGCGGCTTTCCTCTTCTTCATTGACTTCATTCATTCATTCAAGAAATCACTCCTCACCAATGACTCTCTGCCTCTCCTTGACCCTGAGCCCTAAACCCCTGAACTCCACTGCCGTGGAAACCACACACAAGCTGCATCCCTGCAGCCTCCTGTGAGCATAAACCAGCACTAATTCACTAAATAACGATGACGCTGTTTCATAGGGGTTTCTGAAGTCTCACAACTCTTTCAGGTCCGTGTAAGGGACAAGGCTGTATGTGGGAGGGAACCCGCTATCTGGAGAAATAAAATCAGTGAAGACTAGGTTCTTAAACTTTTACCTGGACTCTGCATTCTGGAAACTAGGAAGCTAGCTGATGAGATGAATAAAGTAGACCTGGCCCTTCTGCCCTTTGCTGATCTCTATAACCTTCCTTCCTTTTTCTACATTGAATAGCCTGGGGACCGTTTGGCTTGGTGACTCTTGTCTGTCTCTGTAATGATGGAAAGACTGATGGTAGACTTGTGGTGTGAGCTCAGACCTCCTCCCATCAACCCTCTTCAATATTGTGGTGTCTGTTTTGCATGATATTGACTTGTACAGGTCACTGGATTGCTTTGTAAAACATTAGTTCAGTTTTATTGTATTTTGTCCACTTAAAACAAACTGAAAACCCCCCAGGGCAGGGGAGTAAGTCTTCAGTAACCGTCAATGTTTTCAGGACAAGTTTTGATCACAGGACGAATATTAGTGACCTGGTCATCCTGCTCCTGTTTAATTTAGAAGGTGCATAGTAGACGTGCTTATTTTTTTTTACTAATTGTGGCAGCACAGCTGTATTCTTGCAAAGGGGAGGAATTTCATTTAAAAAAAGAACAGGGAGGATGAGAAGAAACTATTCTGGAGTTAGTGGCAGAAGAATTTGGGTGGGACTGGGAGATTCTGAACAGTGGTTAAGAGGTTGGACTCTGGAATTAGTCTAAGATTGAAGCTTGGCTGTTACTCATGGCTTGTGTCTTGAAACAAGCATCTCAGTCTCTCTGTGGCTAGGTTTAGTTTTTTCATGTGTGAAAATGGGACTAATAATAGAATTAACAGGGTAGTTGTGAAGATTAAATGAGCTAATACATAGTAAGCCTCCCATAAATGTTAGCTTCTGGTACTTTTGTTACAGGGTAAGTGTTGATAAGACTGAAGGAAAGTGGAAGGTCATCTCCATTGATGGTGGTGAATGTGTGTGTGAAGGTGCCTTTGCTTCTGCATAAATGATTCTCCCTAGGTTAGTTTTTCATGCCATCTGCATCTACCTCCATGACTCACTGTGTTACAATAGGAGGCATCTTTGTGTAGGCTGCCTGAGACAAACAGGAACTGTTCCCCTACATTTCCTGGCACTAATGGGGAGAAAGCTGTACACATCTTCATCTTTCACCCTCAAGAGTGTTTCTCAAGCACCTGATGCTATTCTCCTGATTTTTGTGATTAGGACATAATTTGGGACATTATCATACAGAGTAAAAAAGAGAAAAAAAAATCCATTGAGCATAAATAACTCTTGGAACTGAATTGGTAAGGGTGCTTCTCTGTGGCTCCCTGGCACCTTGGTATTTTAATTCTAACATAGCCCTTGCCCTGCTCATTGAGTAGAGTCACACGGTACTTTACGCTTACGCAAGTTCTAGAGGGGGGAGGGGTCTTTGAAGATAAATGCAAAATATTTTTTTTCAAATTTTGTAAAAGCATGTGGCCATGTTGCATGGGTTCTAAGTGTGAGAATGATTATTAATTGGAAATAAGATAATATCATTCCCCTATTTAAAATATTTTCATGGTCCTGTTACAGTTAAAATAAGATCCAAATCCCTTATATCAGACTGTGAGATTCTGAGTGATCTACCCGCCATGGTCCCCCCAACCCCCATCTCTTTAACCTCACTTCCTGCTGTTCCTTTCTTCTGCCACACTGGTACTCTTTCACTTCCTCCATGGCATGCTCTGAACTCTCTCCAGGCCCTTACATATGCTGTTCCCTTAGCTGGCATGAATCATCCCTTCCTTTCCCAAGCTAGGAAGGAAGCAATCTTCACCTCTGCTTAAATGTCATTTCCTCGTTGATGCTCATAGATCACCCAATCTATGGTAGGCTCCTTTTTCTTTCACCTGATTTTTAAATGACAGTTATTCGCTGTCTGTAATTTTTCACTTGGGTGATCTTAATGTCTGTTTCTCCCGTATACCATAAACTAAAAATTCACTGTCCTGTAAGTAGTACCTGGCACATAAGTACACAAATGTTTGTTGAATGATTCAATGAAATTTCTAATATTTGCACATGTTTTTAGCCTTTTATATGCCTTTTCATTTTTTTCTTGTTTTTCCTTTTTTCCTTATTTCCTTCCCTGCTTTTTTCACAGGCAGTCACCTTGTAACTCCACCCATTTGTTTGGATATGTGTGTACTTTTGGGAAGTAGATAGTATTGTTTTGTGTATTGCTGAAGGTATTAAATACTGTTGTGTATTCAGCCTTAAAAAAAGGAGCTCCTGCCATTGGTAGCAACATGAACCTGGAGAACATTATGCTTAGTGAAATAAGCCAGATACAGATAGAAAAGCACTGCATGATCTCATACGTGGAAACTGAAAGAGCCCAATCCCCTCCCTGGTGGCACAGGGGTTAAAGACAGCGCTACCAAGCTATTGCCAGCCACTGCAGCACAAGTTCCATCCCCGGCTGGCCCGGGAGCAAACCCACATGGTACACAGACCTCTCCTGCCTGGCTCGCTGCTCCCCTCAGCAGTGTGTTTCAGTAGATCTACCTGTTCTGCTCCCCACTCTCTCTGGTGAATCCTCTCAAACCCCCCTCACCCCATACTTTTGGCTTATACCCCAGGTCTTGTATGCATAAATAAATAAATCTTAAAAAAAAAAGATTTTTTTTTAAAGCCCAATGCATAAAAGCAGTAAAAGGTGATTATCAGAGGTGGGGAGAGGGGGGAATAGGGAGATGTTGGTCAAAAAGTAGAGTTGCAGCTATATAGGATGAATAAGTCTAGACCTCTGAAGAACAGCGTGATGACTATAGTTAATAATACTACATTGTATACCGGAAACTTGCTAACAGTACATTTCAGATGTTCTTACTATACTCATATGAACGGTAACTCTGTGAGGAGATGGATATGTTAATTAGCTTAACTGTGATATAATCATTTCATCTATAGCAAAACATCATACAGTAGACCTTATAGATACTCAATTTTTATTAAAAAATACAATGGTGATATAAATCTGTATCTGTTAGGATAGTCTGGGTAACAGCTACCCATAGAGTCTCAGTTTAAAACACTTGCAGGTTAGTGAGAGGCTTTATTGACTGGAGTCTATCAGGTGCCCGTCCATGAAATATGCTTACGTCAGAAAGGAAAATTGTGAACCACATTCTGGCTTTTAAAGTTTAAGCCTAGAGGGCCTCCCTGGTGGCTCAAGGGGTTAAGCTCCGCACTATGAAGCAACCCACAGCCTCTGCAGCACAAGTTCGAACCCTGGCCTTCTAGGGAACAACCCACATGGCGAGGCAGACCCGCTACTGTCTCGCTGCTGCTCCTCTCAGCAGTGTTTTTCAGTCAGTCTGCCTGTTCCGTTCCCCACTCTGTCTCTGGTGCATCCTCTCACCTCCTGCATCTCTGGCCTGTACCCCAGCTCTGGTATGCATAAATAAATAAATCTTAAAAAAATTTATATAAAAAAAATTAAGTTTAGGCCTAGAAATGTCACATATCACTTTTGCTACCATTTCATTGGCATAAGCAATTCACATGGCCTTGCTGACTCTCAAAGAGGATTGACCTTCTGGGAAGGAGGAGAACCAGGAATATTTGAACAGAAGCAATGACCACCCCAAAATTTGATTTTGATGTCTTAATCTTCTTTTGTATTTTTTAAGTCAAGCACCATGCTGTGGAATTCTCTTCATGATGCTATGTGTGTGTCTAGTTCATTAGTTCTCTTGGTTACAGAGCAGTCATGTGCTTGTATCACATTTTACTTATTTATTCCTCTAGAATTAGACAACCTAGGTTGTTTCTGACCTCCTGCTGCCTTAAACAGCATGACCGTAACCAACTTTATGCTAGGCTCCTTTGGGACCCTTGTGAGAATTTACTGTGATATAGTCTGGAGTGGGACAGTCTTCTAGCACCTTACCTCTCTTTCTAAGAGAGGAGACACATGCTTTATCTCTTTGCTTTTTAAACACTTTTTCAGCTTTGTTTGAGAAAGCCTGCGCACCTAGTAAAAATTGCAGCAGCAAATACAGGGTACTTCCCAGGACCTTATTTTTTTTCCTTTGACCTTAGACAAGAGTGCAAAGAGGCCTTTGTACTGTCTGACCTTTAGTTTCCTTATCTGTAAAGTGGACATGATAATGTTTACCAGATCTTTACCTTAGTGGCCCTCAAGGCCTACCTGATGGGGTCTGTCTTTTTAACATGTACACTCCAGTAGTGCACATTTCTGTTGCAAAGCCTTTCCACTTTACCACTCCTTCTGTCTGAAGGTTCTTCTTTAAATACGCACATGACTCTCTTCCTCATTTCCTTCAAAGCTCTGCTCACATGTGTCCCCACCAGGGCCATCTGTGATCACTTTAATGTAGCACTCCCATCATATCCACTCCTCCATTTCACAATGTTTTTCTTCATAGTACTTACCATTAATGTTGCATTGTGTATAGGTATTTCTCTGTCCTTGCCCTCATCCCCCTTAAAATGTAAGATTCATGAGGGCTGTGCCATGACTTTCTTCCTTACCCTATGTGGAGAACAGTATTTGGCTCATAACAGGTACGCGGTAGATACTGTTAATTACGTTATTGACCAGTTCCTATCTTAAAAAAGTATTGTGATGATAATACATATGGGGCTTCCCTGGTGGCTCAGGGGTTAAAATCTCAGTGCCATCAAGCTATCGCCAGCCACTGCAGCATGAGTTCAATCCCTGGCCGGGTAACCCACATGGCACAGCAGACCTCACTTGTTTTGCCTGCTGCTCCTCTCAGCAGTGTATTTCTTTTTTTTTTTTTTAAGATTTATTTATGCATACAAGAACTGGGGTACAGGCCAGAGGTGTGGAAGGTGAGAGGAGTCACCGGAGAGAGAGTGGGGAACAGAACAGGCATATTGACTGAAATACACTGATGAGGGGAGCAGCAGTCGAGTCAGGAGAGGCCTTCAGCAGTGTATTTCAGTAGATCCGCCTGTTCTGCTCCACACTGTCTCTGGTGAATTCTCTCTCTCTCTCTCTCTCTCTCTCTCTCTCTCTCTCTCTCACACACACACACACACGCCCCACCTCTGGCCTACACCCACAGTTCTTCTATGCAAAAATAAATAAATAAATCTTAAAAAAAAAAGAAAATATATATGAAGGTGCTTTGAGGACTCTAAGGTGCTAAAGAAACAGGAGGGTGTGCATTGTTTGGCCTTGGTGGTATCCATAGATTTTGGATTTTGAATGGTTTCAATAGAACCCTGACACACTCAGAATTATTTAATTATTGAATTCAGAGCATAGTTCAAAACATCAGCAGCTTTAGAAAGGACACATCTGTTAGAAGGTAAAGGCCCTTAGGGAAGGGAATAGAAAGATTGAGACAAGTTGATTTTTTTTTTGGGGGGGGGGGCTGTCTCATGGCCTCTTCTGGGATATGAACTATGATAACTAGGAGCTTTTGAAGTAGTTTTACATTGATCTTGTCATTTTGAACCTGAATGCTTCTGCTGGGTCACTGCTGCATTAAGCAGTAATGATGCTCTTTTGAGAATGGCTTTAGGTGAAAATAAGTCATGTCCTTGAGAAGAACATCTCTACTGTTGTTGCTGCAGATATAGAAATGGTAGAGAAAATTGTAAAGATCACTTAATCCATACAAGGAGATGTGTGGGGTTCTTGTTTGAACAGAAACACAAAATTTCTTCTCTTGTGCATCTTTGACAGAAAAGAAGACTTCAGTGAAGGAGCTGTTGGGCCTGCTCACTCATCTAGTTTGATTTTCCTCTTCCAGTTCACCTGCAGTGGTTCACACTGACTCATCCTTTTACTGTCTTCCCTTCCCCCAGCATACTGCTTCTTACCTTTGATCTTGCCCACATGGTTTCCTTTGTCTGGAATGCCCTTCTTCACCTCTCCACATGGTCTTCTTCTGTTTTTGCATTTGCCAACATGCTTTAACCTCTAGGAGGGTAAGGGCCATTTCTGTTTTAATTCCCCTCCATCTCTCATAGGGAATGAATAAATGCTAAGACCTAACATAAAACTCATTTCCCATGGAACCTTTTCTGAGCCAGGTCCATGTTGTGCTAGGGGGTCAAAGCTTTGTTATGCCACTTCTTAATTGTTGGCCCTGGGCTTGTCATTTAACTTGGGTGAGCCTTAGTTTTCCTCATCAATAAAGTAAGGGTGGTAATATAACCAATCTGTGAAGAAAGTATGGCAGGTGAGTATCATCCAAAATGTATATGAAGCATTTTGTAATAACTAGAGTGCTCTCCAAATGGGAAGTGGCATTAATGATGCTAGTTCTGATTTCTTCCTTCTTAGAAAACTGACTCATTCTTTTTTTTTAAGATTTATTTATGCATACAAGAACTGGGGTACAGGCCAGAGGTGCAGGGGGTGAGAGGATTCACCAGAGACAGAGTAGGGAACAGAATAGGCAGATTTACTGAAATACACTGCTGAGGGGAGCAGCAGTTGAGTCAGGAGAGGTCTGCTGTGCCATATAGGTAGCTCCCTTGCCAGGGATCCAACTCATGCTGCAGTGGCTATGGGTAGCTTCATAGGTTGCATCTTAACCCCTTGCGCCACCAGGGAGGCCCTGACTCTTTTATTCTTAATACCAAATTGAAATTGGTGATAAATCATGTTAATTTAAACATCTTAATGCTGCATATTCTTTTATTTTTTAAAAAGATTTATTTATTTATGCATACAAGAACTGGGGTACAGGCCAGAGGTGTGGGAGGTGAGAGGAGTCAACAGAGACAGAGTGGGGAACAGAACAGGCAGACTGACTGAAATACACTGCTGAGGGGAGCAGTGGGCAAGACAGGAGAGGTCTGCTGCGCCATGTGAGTAGCTCCCTGGCCAGATAGCTTCACACTGCTGTGCTTAACCCCTTGTGCCACCAGGAAGGCCCTGCATGTCCTTTTAAAATCTATCCCAAACCTGCCTCTGATCAAGCCTTGAGTCCTAACTAACAATTTACAGCAAATATGGGGACAAGGAAACAAATTAAATGACTAGGAGGAAACAATCAGATAAATATAGGATGCAGATCATTCTCTAAGACAAATGGCCCAGTCTCTTTAAAAAGTCATGGGGGGAAAAGTGAAAAGTGTGGTTATTTTAGAATAAGAGATTAAGAAGATGTGCCAACCCAGTGTAATGCATACACCCTGATTGGGTAGTAAAAAAAAAAAAAAAAAGCAGCAGCAGCTATAAAATGCATTTTTGGTACAATTGTGGACATTTGAATAGAGACACTGATTTTTTAGAGGTAATAGTATAATATTTTTGTAAGAGATACTGTAGGTGATGCATGAAACTTTGAAATGGTTCAGGGAAAGAAAAACATACAAAATGGATAAAGCGAAAGGGGCAAATGCTCACAATTGTATATTTTAGTTGGTTAGTTTGTGAGTTTCACAGTTTTATTTTTTCCAGTTTTCTATATATTTGGGAAATTTCATATATTTAAAAAAATACCCAAAGTGTGAAATTTATCCCATGCCAGCTCACATTCTCCCTTTTATCTTTTTGGTCTGTTTTATGTAATAGATAACAAATTATATGTAATATCATTTTTATGATAACACTTTCTTATTCACTAAATCTCCCCCCGCCCCCTTTTGGATCCCTGAGTCTACAACACAGTAAATCTTTGGTAGATCGGACATAACCAAATAATGCTTGAACAAGCAAACCAACAAAAATCTCCTTGCTAGCTCCACTCATATAGAGCAATTGGTAATTATTTCCAGCGCATTCGCAGGAAGCACAGGTCAACCAATAGCGAATCTTCCTGATATATTGAGAAAACAAAGCAAGAGAACGCACAGGCTGGAAGAAAAAGAGGCAAGCCTGAGAAGAAAGCTTAGGGTCTCAATTTGTTTCTGTTGTTCTCTCCCAGACACTGCCACCTCTGAAAAATCATCCTGATCTCTAATTGCCACCACTTGATTGTTTTTCCTTCATGTCCTATGTCCTGTTTCTGCTGCTTGAAAATCCAGGAGAGCTAATGGGAGGCTCCTGTACCTGTTGGCTAAGTTCACTCCTCCCAAGATGAATAGCATTTTGTTTTAAAAAGAACAAGTGTTCTCTGAATCCCAGTGCTAGGGCTCGACTGCTAAAAATGTTGATCCTGCCTCAGATTTCTCCATTTTCTTGGTGTAGCTCCCAGGGGCATACTGCTTTGATGTCAGCAAGGGAGTCAGATTAAGAATTTAGAAGGGGAGTTGAAGAAAAAAGTAGACAAGGGTTGAGTGACCTCTTTTCCCTCCACCCTTCGAGTATTTGCCTGCTTAAACGCAACTTAAGTATCTATTGAACTTATAAACTACCTACAGGCATTTAATTTTCCAGTTTAACTTTTTCCTTAAATTTCCAGTTTATACATATTTATATTTGTGATCATTTGATGAGTCTTTACTTCCCCGCTCCCTACCTGCTTTTTATACACAGACATAATTCTCACACTTGCCCTTTTTTTGGCTGAAGAGGATTTTATAGGGTCTGGCTATGCAAATGATACTTTGTTGATTATTTAGGTGGTTCACTTGATACTCTTGTAAATGTTTTTGAACGAATTTGTCTTGTTCTGCTTTTAGATTAATTCATACACTGAATCAGAGGCAATGAACCATGTTACTGCTGTTGTTACATATTAACTAATTCATTCCAAAAGAAGAACCAATTTACAACATAAATTTCAACTGTTTCCTTAAGCCTAAGGAAATTTGTTTTTAAGTTTAGTGATTTTTGATAGTTGAATAGCTTAAGGGCTTCTATAAACTCGTTCTGCTTTACTTTAATTGTTAACTAGGCTGTATTTTGTAAATGGAATTCTTTTCTGTATTCATCAATTCAGTTTAAATTAGTACTTGTTGAATGCTTCCTGAATATAATTCTCTGTGCTGGACGCTGTAGGTAGGTAAGGTTATCTTTGCATCCTAGAATCTTAAAATCTCCTATGGGGAGAGGTTGCAGGGTACAAGAAAAAGGAAATACATGGCTTCAGAGTAAGAAAAATGTCCCCAGAGAAGAGGTACAAAGGAAGTACTGTCCGAGCTCATGCAGAGGAGGAAGAAGGCACATCCAGCAGGGCAGATTAGGAGAGACTTTAGGAGGGGATGACATTTGAGCTGGGTCTTGAAGGATGGCTAAGATTTCCATGGGGAGGAGGGGCCTGGCAGGAAGAGAGCTCAAGATGAGCAGCTTCACACAAGTGGGAAAACTTGGGATGTGGGGAGGACCCAGCACTTAACTGAATGTGCTGGGTGCATCTGTGCAGGTCATAGGAGATGAAGCTGGAGAGGTAGGTGGGGTGGTTTTGTGGTATCAGGCTGAACATTTTATAAAAACCACAGGCAAACTTTTCTTCCCTTCTGATCATGTTGAAGAAATAAGTCTAAATAGTTTTATGCACTTTTAATTTATTTTTGTTAATTCATGTGTTTTGTTAACCCATACACAAGTACTTGTCTTTTTGGTTTTTTGAAGCAATAGGTCAGAGTGCTTTGCATTTTGAAAGTTTTATAAATTATATAGTTACTACATCATCTTTTGAGATGTTTTTCTTTTATGTCATATTACTAAAATAGTTTTTATCTTCAAAAGCATGTTTTTGTAATGAGATACTCTTCTTCACAACTAGCCTTTTCCTCTCCTTGATATGGTTAATACTAATTCCAGATGAATTAATTTGTTGTTGTTGTAAGGTACAAGTTTTTCCCACTATCCAAAAGTGGACTTTCCTATTTGGTATGGTTTAGTAGATTATGTTTGGAGCATGGGAACAATATTATCATCAATTTATTTGAAAAATTTTTTTGAGTGTTCAGAGACCTATAAAATAACCTACCAAATCATACCAAATAGGAGAATCCTACTTTAGGATAGTAGGGGAAAATTTGAATGAGTCAAGTTAATTTTCCTCCACAATGATTTGTAGTATGTTTTTGGAGTTTGTTAAATATGAATTATTTACCTATCTATTGTATTTTCAGATTTAACTTTATTTGGTCTTTATATTTTAATCTGTAAATTTTCTTTTAAATTCACTCATATAGGTTTTTTGTTAAGCTATAGTTAAAATATAACTATTTCAAGTGTACAACATGATTCATTATTTGTATATTTTAGGAAATGATCACAATAAGCCCAGTTAACAATCATCACCACATAGTTATAATTTTTTCTCCTGTAATGAGGATTTTTAAGATCTACTTTTTTTAAAAGATATATTTATTTATATGAGAGCTGGGGTATAGGCCACAGGTGTGGGAGGGTGAGAGGATTCACCTAAGACAGAGCAGAGAGCAGAACAGGCAGACGGACTGAAAGCACTGCTGAGGGGAGCAGCGTGCAAGACAGGAGAGGTCTTGCCGTGCCATGTGGGTATCTCCCTGGCTGGCCAGGAATCGAACCCAGGCTGCAGAGGCTGCGGACAGCTTCACAGCGCTGCGCTCAACCCACAGCACCACCGTGGAGGCCCTAAGATCTATTTTGTAGTATGATAATTTTTTTTTTTTGATAGCTTTAAGGAAAACTTAAAAAATGTTTATGGTGTGCTTTCCATTTATTTAATGTCTCCTTTTCTTTCTCCTCTTATGGTATTATAGTTTCTTCTGAATAATTCTCTTGTGTCCGTGTTGGGGAGAAAGGAGTTATATCCTGAATTAATATTTCAGATACTTAACAGCTTTAAGCTAAAGTGATGAACATTTTTTTAATTTGTATTTTCCATCTTGACTATGGTTTGATTTATACACGTTAATATCCTGCAACTTGTTAAATTCACTTCAGTAATTTTTGCAGTGAATATATATGCATTTCTAGATTTACTGGTGTCATCTGCAAAATATAATTTAATTTGTTCCTCTCAATAGCTTTTTCATTTTATAGCCATCTCATCTTACATCGCTCTCAGTAACAGTTCTTGTGCCCCAGGGGAACACTATTAAGTATAACAAGGTTTCCCAAGGACCTTCAGGCCAGAAACTTTTCTGTTCTTTCCCAGGAGCCCTGAAAATAGGAAACATCTGCCCAGCTTTTAGAAGCAGAACCTTTTAGGACTGGTTGGAACCTTACAGATCTAACTCATCTTCATTTGCAAGATGAGGAAACCAGATCCAGAGAGGGAAAGGAACTTGCTTAGAGTTCTCACAGCCGTAATAGAAAGAGATGGTGGCATTTTTATTTCAACTCAGATTTTCTTATAATGCATTTATTACATTTTCACTTGGGACATTTACTATGAAATTTTTCCAAGTAAACCCAACACTGAATTTTGATAATTCTGCTCAACTATCATTAAAAAAAAAAAATCAAACCTCTTTTCAAGTAATACTCTGAAGTTCTGGAAAAAGAAGACTCTTTTCATATCACCACTCTCCTAGGTAGTTGAGGGAAAAAGGAAGAAGGAAATGGGGGGAGAGGGTATTTTAGTCCAGGATCCTTAGTAGGAGGGCCTATTTTTAAACTTCGTAATGTCAGTTTTAAATGCAGTGGTTTTCAAAATAACCACAGACAAAAGTCCCCTTGAAATGAATGCCTCTCTGGAATTGACCTATTTTGAGTTAAACTGTTACTAAGAAAGGTTCAGAATCTCCAAGCCTCTTAAGTACTTTTACTTTACAGACAAAGGGTAACAATTGAATTGAGTAAATGATCCACAAGGTTCCAGATTCTGGTTAAATCTTGAAATTTGGGGGTTGAAAGGAGAAGATATCACTAAATTAGCCATATTGTTATGTTACAGATTTGTCTGTTTCTAGGTTATGTTTCCTTCTTTATTGAGTATAACTTATCTATTCAGGTTAGCTTTGAAAAAGTACATCAGATTATTACATTTGAGAGTCCAAACTCAAAATTATTTGCCCTGTTTTATTTCATGTCATCCTTCAATAAACAATCCTTCAAGAATACCCTTCTCGGGGAGAGCTTAGAAGTTAGCAAGAATTCCAAGCTAAACTGTAACCTTTTATCTAATGACTTACTCAAATCCAGATTGAAATCTTATCAAAATATCAGCCTGTGTTTTACCTTCTCCCTTGCCCTCAGAGCTGTGGAAGAAGAGAGCAGCTTAGCAATCCAATAATTAGTAATAGAAAATCTGTGCCGCTTATCTTAGACGTTCATTTTTGTCCACTGATAAAACTTGGCCATTGGAACCATGGAAAGATTCCATTCATCAAAGGAAAGACCAGTGAAATATTTGAAATGCCTTTTAAAATATATTGATTTAGAGGTTTCAACACTTTTATTATTTTACTGGAACACTCCTAAAGCATGTCTCCTTTGCTTTATTTTAGTAACTAACTAATGCTGGGTTAGCCATAAATGTAACTTGCTGCATTTCTATTTCTGCATATCTTAAATCACCAATTACTAAGAAAAAAAAATGCCAAAAGCATTTCCAAATAACAGAAGAAGCCATAAAGTTTTTATTAGGGGAAGTCAAAGGGAGAGTTAGTGAGGAAAGTACCAGAAACTACCAACAGGTGTTTTGGTTACACTGAATGAAGTCTCAGCTTGATATTCAATCACTGGGAAGAGTTTGTGAATTCCTGAATCCTGGGGTGAGGAGCAGGGGACACAGGATAAGCGGAAATCAGCCATTCCAGAGGCACAGAGGGCTTGGATTACTGGAGGCTAGCCCGCAGCTGAGGACCTGGAACAATTCCTGAGCAAGTAGCTGCCCTAAAAGACAATGGCTGTATCTGTAGGGCCATAGCTGTTAATCATGCAGTAATAATTTAGGATGAATTCTAGATAGGAAAGGAATTATAGAATGAAGTTGAAGGACAAACCTTTTGTCCCTAAAGGGCATCATACTAGAAAAATAACTTCCACTTATTAATGACCTAACTGGTCTATTTATATCCATTATCTTGAGTTTACACTAAAATTGTACAAGAAAGACTATATTCTTTTTTTTTTTTTTTGAAGATTTATTTATTTATGCAAGCACTGGGTACAGTCAGGAGCGGGGGAGGGTGAGAGAATTCACCAAAGCCAGAGCGGGGAGCAGAACAGGCAGACTGATTAAGTACACTGCTGAGGGGAGCAGCAGGCGCGGCAGGAGAGGTGTGTGCGCCATGTGGGACCCTCGCTGGTGGGCGGGGATCGAACCGGCACTGCAGAGGCTGCGGGCAGCTTTGCAGCCCAGTGCTCAACTGCTGTGCCACTGGGGAGGCCCCAAGAAAAACCATATTCTTTTGAAAGTCTTCTATAGGATAGAAGTCTTCTTTTTTTTTTTTTTTTTTAATAGAGGCATTATTTATTTATTTATTTGTTTTGTTTTATACATGCACTGGGTACAGTCAGAAGTGTGGGAGGGTGAGAGAATTCACCAGAGCCAGAGCGGGGAGCAGAGCAGGCAGAAGGACCAAAGTACACTGCTGAGGGGAGCAGCGGGCGGCAGGAGAGGTCTGTGCTCCATGCGGGACCCTCCTCCGGTGGCTGGGGAGCAGCCGGGGATCGAACCGGCACTGCAGAGGCTGCGGGCAGCTTCGCAACCCAGCGCTCAACCGCTGAGCCACCGGGGAGGCCCAAACCATATTCTTTTGTACAAATAGGGAAAATGAAGTTCAGGGAAGTTAAGTAATTTTCACAGGGTAGCGCAAGTGAGTGGTTGTTCCAAGTGTAGAAGCCAGGTCTGTCCCTGTCCAACACCCATGCTCTCTCCACATGGCCCTCCAAAGATGGTGAAAATGTTAGAGGTCCTCTAAAAGCTGTACTCTTCAAAACTGTAGTCCTATATAACCATTCACATTTTAATTAAATAAGGTTTATTTCATTTAATTTTTAAAAAAATTCATGCAGTTTTTATATTGTTCATTCTCCTCTCATTTGTAATCCCCATAAAAATATCACCTCCGAGACACCTGTGAACCATCACTATAGTCTCTTGTGCTCTTCCCTTCTGTGATAAAGTTTAAAAATCAGTTCCTAAGTTGCAATAGCCAGGCTTTAGGAGCTCAGTGGCCACAAGTGGCTAGTAGCAGCTGTGTTGCACGCATAGAATATAATTCCATCACTGCAAAAATTCTGTTAGCATCTAGAGGCATTTTATTTTGCAAAGGAGAAAATGAAGGAAATAACTTGTTCAGTGTCATACATCTAATACATCCGCTGGTGGCCTGCTGGCTTTCCCTAGGTTCCACACACTTTAAAAAAAAAAAAAAAAAAAAAAGAGTAGAATGGAGAACAGAAGCTTGCCTGCGAACTAGTTTTTCTCTGAAGGTACAGCCCTATGTGTTCCCAAGTTCAAAGGGCATGTCCGGATTAGTTTCCTCCAGGGAAATGAAAGATGTCTGTTGCAAAGGAATTCCACGCTTAATGTATGAAATAGCACTTTGATTCCTCCTGGTTCTTTCTCTGCCTTCCTACCAAGCACTTTGTAATTGAACTTGCAGCTGCTAACCATTTGTCTTCCAAACAAGGCCAACTTCAAAACAGTTCAAGTGACCAAGTTATGTAGATTTTGAATGCAAGCAGCTGCCTGTTAAATTTGCTATTGATTTCAATGGCGTTTGTGTTAGGGGCAAATAGATTCCCATTATGACCAAAATTACAATAGATTTCCAATGTGCATGGTAGAATTTAGATGTGTTAACAGTACATACTTACCCAAATAAATAAATAACTCCCCAAATAGTACAAGACCTCATATATGTGTCAGGCACTGGGCTGAGAGATGTTCAAAAAGGACTTTTGCTGAAAATTGAAATGGATGCCAAGGTTATAGATGAATCAGATGCATTTTAAATTCTTGTCTGAATTTTACCGTTAGTATTTGCCATCCACATATCTACCTATTTAGACCTAAAATTCAGTAAAAGCTCTAGTTTGAATCATAACTTTGAAGTGAAGAATCATGTACAAATGTCCTTTTAGTCGATGCTATTAAAGACACTTAAATTATACCCTCTGGCGGCTAAATGACAGTCAAACGTGTATGTCTGTGCATTTGGGGGATGGGCACGTGGGAACAAAAAGGAGGCATTGTACTGGGGTAATATTTTTAGGAAGCCTAAATGTGAGGTTTAATTTCAGCACAACAGACTCATGGTTTAGAAAGTTGTCTTTCAGAAATGGAGAAATTAAAGTTTTGGGGTTTTTCTTGAAAAATATTACAGTCATGTGCAGGAGTCTGCTTAGAGAGATTAAAAACAGAGAAATTGGGATAATGGCAAGCTGTGCAAGGAAGTGAGTCTTCCCTGAAAGTGCTAACTCCGTTGGAGAGGACTCTAAAGATGATGGAGGCAGCTGGAAGGAAGCCTGATATCTGATCTTTCTAACTGCCTGAGATCCTGTGGTGGTTGGGAAGGAGCGAGGGGGCAGCCAACTCCCTGCATTGTTTTGTAGAATAGGCTCAGATTCCTAGAAATTGGGGAATAGATTTAGGGGATTTGGGAGTCTACAGGCCCAATTCAGGGTAACCTGAAGGGGCTGTACTGTTCACCTGTCATCATGGAGCTTATCTTGGTGCTGGCCCTGCTTGGAAGAGCCCAGCTTCCCCATCAGATGTTGCATGAATGTTTATGCCTCCACAGGAGTTTGGTTTGAATCAGAGGCTAAATTCTCTTCCAGAGGGGACTGAAAGTCTGTAGGCTTCAGAATTTTCAGACTGCAATGTTTTTGAATAACAGTGCTTTGTATTGAGGTGAAGTGTGCCATCTCAGCTCCTTCCCTGATACAGCTGTTAATTCATCACATGATCACTCTGCCTGTTCCTCTACAAAATGGGGTGTTGGTAGTGCCTCCCTACCTGTGTGGGTTTAGATTATGAGCTCTACATGATCGTTAGGTCACCACTGACCACACTTTCAAGCTATCAGTAGATATTAACTTGATTCAATTTTGTTGTTGCAAGGAATCTTAGAGGTCTTTGTTGCAATCCTGTCTTTTGACAAATAAAGAATACAGACTACAAAGGATTAAGAGACATCAGCCTTGTCAACTTATATTTTTCTAGCATGTTCTATCTTGAATTGTGTGTGTGGCTATTGAGTAAGCTTAGCCTGGAGTCTGTGGCATAGTGGAAAGACTTTAGAGCAAGCAGACTTGGGCTTGAATCCTGAATCTGAGTGACCTTATGCACCTTCTTTACTGTCTTTGACTTGGCTTCTACATCTGTAAAATGGACATCATAATACCTACCCAGCAGAAAGGATTCATAGACACTGTGTGTGTAAGCCGCTTTTTATGATTAATGATAAGGACCAGTCCTGGATTTCTAGCCCAGGGTGCCTTATTCTCTACCAGGTGAGAGGGAGAGAAAATTTTCACCTCCCAAAGAACTTCCAACAACAGGACTCTTCAGCTGTTCTTTATCCACACAGACTTAGAATAGAGACAACACCGGGCATACTTGCAATTTTTGGGGATGTGCAGGAAGCAAAAGAATTATCTTCAGTGGATCAAGAGGCTGCAAAAGGTGCTTGGGAAACAACTGCCACATAGTATATCCCAATATAGACTCCTTCCAGCTACTCTAGGACCACCATCTGCCTGACAAGCACCACCTAGGAAGCTCAGCTTTCTTCTCCAAGAGTTTAAAGAGGATTTCCTGGGGGGTGGGGTGTGTGTGTGTGTGTGTCTAGGAATAGGGAGGGGTAGTCACTGACATAAAGGGAAGGTAATACTCCTTTCCTGTGGCTAACACCAGATGTTGGGGGTCAGCTCTTGGTAGATCTTAGTTTCTATTTGTCCTTCATGGTTGATCAAAATGTCTTCCCCGGGGGCCCTGGCCTCTGCTCAGAAAACTGCGTTTTCTATTGGGGTTTCCCATTACCTTCAGTGCGTGTTGAAACTCTAATCTGTGGTTTCAACTATAAGAATTCAACTTGTAGGTCACCTTTCCTGTAAAATGGTTATAGACCAGTCCTCTACCCCTCTCCAGGGTGTGGTCATTTGCTCCACTTTTCAGAGCATTCTATATATACCCTGTCACACTTCAGTTATTTGGTAAATTTGTCTAGTTGAATTGGACTTGGGGCAGCCTGGGAGTGTGTGTTATTCATCATTATCCAGTGCATAGCACCTTCCCTGACATTTACTTTGTACCATTTTGTTGAATCACTAAACAAGCCTCAAGATAGTACTAAAGTCTGACTTTTTTTTGAGGATTTATTTTTATTTATTTATGCATACAAGTTCTGGGGTGTAGGCCAGAGGCGCTGGGGGTGAGAGGATTCACCAGAGACGGAGGGAGGAGCAGAATAGGTGGATTTACTGAAATACACTGCCGAGGGGAGCAGTGGGTGAGACAGGAGAGGCCTGCTGTGCCATGTGGGTTATCTCCCTGGCTGGGGATTGAACTCATGCCACAGTGACTGGCTATAGGTTGATAGCGTTAAGACTTTAACCCCTGCGCCACCAGGGAGCCCCCAAGTGTGACTTTATCGGTGTATTAGTGTTTGACTCTTTTCAGTGATATCTAGGCACAGGAGGGTCACAGTGGTGGTGGCAATCAAAGCTCTTGTTCTTGTTTATACATCCATTTATTTTGTCATTCAACTACATGAGCATATCTCTACTTGATAGGTGAGAATACTGACCATGGTCAGGGGTCTTGTGCATAGCACATAGGCAGCTAAGAGGCCCTTGTAGTTCACTCTTCCGCCTTGTCAGTCAGCAGTTCCCTTCCTTGCCCAGAGGGGAAACATTTGGGAAGCATATAACAGCTATGACATTCTATGGTGTTCCCTCAGCTCCATGCCTGGCACAGAGGAATGTTTATGGCCGGATGGATCTTAGAGCCTCTTTTGCATGCCGAGCTAAAAACTTATCCACGCAAATGCTGGGCTCCCTTGATGGATATGTGACATCCATGGCTGAATATACGGGGCACCTGGTGGCTTTTCACACTCTCCCCCCACGCCTCTCCAAGGACTGGGATAGGACAGATGGCCACAGGCACAGGATTCTCAGCTCTGCATCCTCTCTGCAAATCGCATTTGGGGAAAAGTTAAGTTTGTGCAATAACACAATTTCAGTAACATGGTTTTATACTGCTGGTAAGTTGTTTAACACTCTCTGGATAAATCACACTTCAGCAGAACTCATTTGGGAACAGAATTTAATTTCACTGTAGGTGGCTGTGATTCCTACCCACCAGCCCTCCCCCCTCTCCAACTCCCCTTAATAAATTTAGGCTGATAAGGTGAATGCAACACTAAGCTAGACTATTTCTGGACCCAGAGTAGCATTGTATTGTATTAATCATGCTTTTCACCACCAACACCTTTCGTTCCTTCTCCCCTGAGTATAACCACCTATCTGCCCTTAAATGCTAGTGATGGAAAAGTTCTTAATAGTTCAGCCTCCAGGATGGATGGATAATGAAGAAATTGAGGCCCAGAGAGCCTCGATTTCTTTGGTGTTACGTGGCTGAAGACCCATTGCAACATCCAGGGCTCTTGACTTCTCTCTCTGGGCCTCCAGTTTTCTGCCCTGCCCCACTGTCTGCCCTTCGATATGTCTTACAACCAGGGGAGAATTTGTTTACTTTAGAATGACTGAAGATGACCAGTTATTAATTGTTAAAGACCCCCAACGTGGATGGAATTAATTTCCTGTTAACCCTCAGGATCTCTCTTGACATCTTAGCTAAGAATCATAAAGTCTTAACAGATTTCTGTAGTCAGCTACAGCTTAGGGCTAACCCTGTGTGGGTTTGCTTGAGGGTTTAACTTTTAGGGGAGAAAAGGAAAGGATGATAAGTGTATGTGGAAGGAGAGGAAACCTTGTTAACTTTTTTTCCCTTTAACAATGTATCTTTTGACCCTAAAGATCAATTTTTGATGTTTCAAATATGGCAGCTAGATCTATGATCTAAGTGCAGGTTCCCCGGCTGCTGAAGATTATTAAAATGTCACAAAAGATCCATGTTTAGAGGTCTGATAACAATAAATAACACCTCTCATTTGCATAGATACTTGATTGTTCTATATTCTCCTACTAATGGACAGATGGAGTCTTGGATGCTCAGCAACTAGCATGTCATCGGCTGGTCTTTGGGTTTGCCCTGGTGGGTCAGTGTATACAGATATCTGACTAGCCAGAGGAGCCCAGTGATCTGAACAGGGGTGATGCAGATAGCAGGTAACCCAGTTGTAACACAATTGATGATACTAGTTCGCTGCACATGATTTCACATGTAGGTGGTGAGTTTATTGATTTCTTGACTTGAAAAAAAAAAAAAAACAACTTCGTCTTTCTTAACTACAAAGATCTCAAGTCTCCTTAATTAAGGGGGAAAGAAGAACTAATTATGCCTTGCTCCTCTTCTAATGCTATGATCAGCTCCCCCCACAGCGACAAACTCTGTTCTGGCTCTTAGTGGCTTTTGCTTTGTGGGGGAAGAGTGATCCCCAGAGGAAAAGTTGAGGTTGGAATCCTGACTGCATGCGCCCCTCAGCAGTTGGGCTCTCTGCTTGCCTTCTCTCACCCCTGGCTTCCTCCCTAGTTAATATGGGGGTGATAGTAATATCTAACTTGTAGGGAGTTGTTTTGAGAGTTAAATGTAAGATCTTTAGAATGACACCTAAATTATAGTTAAGCATTTAATAAAATTTTACCCCTGACTATTTATATTTCATTTGGGGTTTCTCCTTTTAGTTGATTGCCAGTATTTGGGAACTTACCTGTCCTTTAAGGTTTAAGTTCATTTTTATCTCCACCGCAAAACTTTGCCTGATTGTCCCTTAGAAAAGCTGTGCTGGGACTATACATGAATGCTTCGGGAGAGAAACACTTTGGGAGGGTATATGTGTGGTGATCTTTGTACATATCTGCTGTGTTCTCAGTATGTGAGCATCTAGAGATAAGATTTCAGTCTCCATTCTATCTCTAACCCCGGCCTGGTGTGTACTGGATGGTCCATTGATGTGGAATGGTCCATTTATGTGGATAAATGGTGTGTTAGCTTAGAGATTTCATGTGGGACAGATATGTTCCTTTGGCTTTTCATTGATAACAAATATAACATTATGGGCATTAAGTTTCTTGATAATTATTTTTGAATCATTTCCTTTTTTTGGTTCTTTTTGACTGATGAAGCAGAGGTGGGCTAGTTGGAGACCCCATATGGGACCAAGAAATGTGGCTTCTGCCTGACTGTTGTAGGTAAAGAACTTAATTTGGTGCCTGACAGAAAGGAAGTTGGTCGTGTTATCCGGCCCAGTAGAGTCAGTAGTGACAGAACTGTACACTGTGGTGGGTGAGTATGTCGTATGTATGCTAGTGTTCTGGGGCCCCAAGGAGTCAGAGGTCCTCTCAGAATAGCCAAACAGCTCCTAGGAAGTAGCTTCCGTGGCAGGATGTGGCAAACCAGTGGGTAAGTGAGAGCTGTTCTCCTTTGGAAGAAAAGGAAGTGGGAGGGGAGAAGTGAAGAGGAAGAGCTTAGTGGACAAATCTTTTCATCTACTGCTGTCACAACATGCTTTTTTGAATGCTGACCCTGCAGAACTGACCCTGCAGAACTTTGACCCAAAGCTACCAAAGTCCAAAGATGCTTAATATCATTTGATTTGCAGTTGCCTTGTTTTTCTTCACAGCTTATAACTCAAGTTTAATATTCAATGGCGATGGTCTTAGTAGAGCCTGTTTTCTTTTTTTTTTTTTAAAGATTTATTTATTTATTTATTTATTTATTTATACATACAAGCACTGGGTACAGTCAGAAGCGTGGGAGGGTGAGAGAATTCACCAGAGCGGGGAGCAGAGCAGGCAGAAGGACCGAAGTACACTGCTGAGGGGAGCAGCGGGCGGCAGGAGAGGTCTGCGCGCCATGCGGGACCCTCCTCTGGTGGCCGGGGAGCAGCCGGGGATCGAACCTGGGCTGCAGAGGCTGCGGGCAGCTTCGCAACCCAGCACTCAACCGCTGTGCCACCAGGGAGGCCCTAGAGCCTGTTTTCTAATCATGATCATTTGTGAGTTCTTTAATGCTCCTTGAGCATTCACAGTGAATGTGCGGTATCATCCATAATCATATTCTTATCTAAGCAACAAGTTAGAAGGAAGGTATATGTTTTTAGAGAAGCATCTCTTCAATGTATATATCTGTTTATCCTTTCCAGGACAGATTCTCACCCATTCTCTGTCAGGTGCTCATAACAGTCCCTTGTGATAGAAGATAAGAGTATGCTTCCATTCAATGCAGAGATCTTGTTCAAGGTTAAATGACAGTTATCAGAAGAGTTGATGGAGGGCCCCAGGCATCCTGACTTCAAGTTCAGGGTTGGTACCTCTTGTTAAGAGTACGGTCTATATGTTGGAGGCAAATTATTAACAGAGGATCCAATTTTGCAAATCAAAATAACCTGTAAGAATTCAGTAGTGCATATATGAAATGAAATAGGTGAACTGAATTTGGAGACCTTCAGCATTACTGGAAAAGCAGCCACCACTTATAAACGTAACATGGGTAGCAATAATATAAATCAGTGTTGGGCTTAGGAATCAGTTGCAGGACCATGGTTTGACATGTGAGAAATACCTCTGTCCTGGCTATGAGCTGGTATATGAAATGTACTGGAATGGTCTATACTGTCAAAGGCTTGGACCAGATAATGAAAGGTTGATTACTAAAAGGTCTCCAGTGGACTTCCGACAACTGGAAAGCTGAACTCAATGGTTTTTGGACTTCAGATTTCTAAACTCTTTGACTCAAAAACCCTGAGTGGTATGGCTTTTGACTTCATTTCTGTAAAGGCTCCAAAGTAGAATTTTTACTGGGGCCTCCCTGGTGGCGCAGCAGTTGAGTGCTGGGTTGCGGAGCTGCCCGCAGCCTCTGCAGCGCGGGTTCGATCCCCAGCCGGTTTGATCCCCATCCGTCGGGCGAGGGTCCCACATGGCCCGCAGACCTCTCCTGCCGCCCGCTACTCCCCTCAGCAGTGTACTTCGTCTGTCTGCCTGTTCTGCTCTCCGCTGTGGCTCTGGTGAATTCTTTCACCCTCCCGACTTCTGACTGTACCCATTGCTTGTATAAATAAATAAATAAATCTTTAAAAACAAAACAAAACAAAGTAGAATTTTTACATTTATTCAAACATTTGCTTTGCATTAGCATATGATAGCTCATTTGACCCCCCAAATTGCATACTTAAATTTCATCCTGATAAAATTGTGGTATCTTGCATGTATTTTAGACTCTTAAATGCTTAAAATTAGTATTCTTATGGCAATCTTTTAGAAACTAAGATGTCAGGCTGCTCTTTGTTATCCCCTACACATCCGAGACATTCTAGGTTGGTGTACTTGGACCATCTTTTTTTAGCTTAGGTTTTTATTAAGATATAATTGACATTGTGTAAGCTTAATTTGATACATTTGTATATTGTAATATGATTACCACTATAGGGTTAGCTAACACCTCTGTCACATCACATAATTATCATTTCTTTTTTGTGGTCAGGACCTTTAAGATCTAAGTTTCTTAGCAACTTTGAAGTATTATTGATACTATGCTCACTACACCGTGTGTTAGATTTCTAGAACTTATTCATCTTCACACTGCAACTTTGACCAACATCACCCTAGTTCCCAACCCCTAGCCCCTGGTATCCACCATCCTACTTTCTGTTTCTACAAGTTTGGCTTTTTTAGACTCCACGTATCAGTGATCACATACAATATTTTCTTTTTCTCTCTGACTTAGCATAACACCCTTGATTTCTATACATGTTGTTTCAAATGGGCAGATTTACTGCTTTCTCATGGTTGACTAGTATCCCAGTGTGTGTGTGTGTGTGTGTGTGTGTGTGTACACATTTTGATCCACACATTCATGGTGGACTCTTAGTTTGTTTCCACATCCTGGCTGTTATGAACATGCCTCAGTGAACATGGGGTGCAGATAACTCTGAGATCATGTTTTCATTTTCTCTGCTATATATCCAGAAGTGGGGTTCAGGATCAAATGGTAACTCTATTTTTAATTTTTGGAGGAACCTCTTCCATATTTCCATAGTGGCAGAATCAATTTACAGGATGGCTAGGACTACCTTGATCAGGGGAATAAGCTTAACTGTTCTTTGTACTTTGATACTGCTCTTTCCTAGTGGAGTGGGAGCAAGGATTAAAATCAGAACTTGAGGGTGATACTTAGGGCAATCAATCTACTCTAGCCAGAATGAAAAATTTATTGATGTTCACCTTTTTCTCACCTGCCCGTGTCTACTCATATTAATACTAAAAGATTATAAACTTAAGGAAAGGGACCTAATAAGCATGAAAATCAGTTTCTCACTGCAAATTCACATCCATTTCTGTAGTGGAGGTGTTTTCTCTGTGCACCACATGCTGGGTCAGACCAAGCTGGGGTGGGCAGAGGGCTACTTCCAGCTAAATTGAAGATAAAATTGTGCAATTGTTATAGGACAGGGAGAGGGACAGCCCAAACCCCGCAAACCTGCCTATTCTAAATGGGTTCTGCCATCCGCCGCATCAACACAAAACACATGAGACTAATGGGAAGGATCTTTAATAAAACTAGGAAACAATACAGGAAAGGCAAAGAGTCTAGTTTCTAAATGAAGCACCCAAAGTTACCCATCCCCTCGTGGGTAAAAGTCCATCCATATGGGATCGGCCCAGAACAAGGCCCCAAAGCCTGCCACAAGTCTAAAGCATCTTCCAGTGGGGACCCACAGAAAAGGGTCACAAACAACCAGACAAGCCCGGAAGGAAAAGAGCAAAATCAACATCAAGATAAAAGCTGCCATTGTCACCTCCCCATGGGTCTCACCCACATCTGTGTCACCCAGTCCACGACCAAAAGACAAGCGCAGTTTCTTTACGTGTCTCTAGGCTCCATGCGCCTCCTCCAGGTCTCCTGGCTCCATCCTGCTTCCTTCCTCAGTCTCTTCTGCAGCTTCTCTTCTTCCTGCTCAGCTCCACCCTCCCTTGGGTGGGGCAGGGAACCTCCCCCTTTCCTGGGGACCACCCTGTTACACAATTGCAAGGCAGTAGGGCAATGCTGTGATCCCTTATGTGGTAGAGCAGAGGCAGTGGGAAGCCGAGAGGTAAGTTCCTGTCCCTGCTTTGAGGAATCATGGACTGTATCCCCAAAGCAGTGATCTTGACTGTATCCCCAAAGCTGTGATCTTGGCAGTTCTTTAGGTATCCTCTTTCATCCTTCACCCTTGCCCTTTGGATTTCCTCTGCATTCATGGTTCCAGTGGCCATCTTAGACTTCTGAACCTGTACCTCAAGCTTCTGTTAAAAGCTTGAGGCCTTCTGGCCTATTGGGTCAACTACATAGTGAGTAGTTCCACTGGTAGAGCTTGCAAGTCACCTCCAACACTGCTTGTCCAAATATAGATTCATAATCCTTTGTCTCCTGTGCCGACTTCTGACACTGACTACCTGGAAGTAGGCCAGGCCTCAGTCAGACACCAGCTGCAAGCTTGGGAGTTCCCAGGCCACTCTCACTTCTGACAAACTGGCTACAAATTTGGAGGTTCCCACCAATTTAGTTCCCTTAGGCTCAATAATTTGCTAGAACAACAGACAGGAAAGCATTATATTTACCATCTTATTTTAGCAAAAAGAACACAAATCAGGACCAGCCAAAAGAATATATAATCAGGATCAGCCAAAAGAATATGTAGGACAAGGTCTGGATGATCCCAAGCACAAAGCTTCTGGAGTCCCCTCCTTGTAGAGTCAGGACATGTTACCTTTTCAGCACATTGCCATGTAACAACAGGCAGAGTATTGTTAACCAGAGAAATACATCAAGCTTTAGTGTCCATTTGTGGTTTTTTTTCCCAGGGGGTGGGGGTGGTTCATTATATAGGCACAATTTATTGCATTATTAGGCACATTTTTTTAATTTAATTTCCAGCCCTCTTTAGTCCCCACAGTTTGAGCTGATGGCATATGGCTGACAACCCCAACTCTCTAATCACATGGTTGGTCTTTCTGGTGTGGCCAACTCCTATCCTGTGTCATCTTAGCACAAACTACCTAGGGGCCCAGCAGGGATCATCCAGAAACCTGGAGTCACACTTAACTCCTTCCTCTCTTACCCCCTACCCCCGCTCATGTCTAAATGATCAGTCAGTTTTGCCAACTCTAACTTCAGTTTCCCCCATCTGTCCTCTCTAGTCGCCCGGCTAATGTAGTGTTCAAGCGCTCAACTCCTATTGCTCGCCTGTTGCCTTCAGGTTGATCTCCGTGCCTGTCTCCTCCACTCCAAGCTCCATGTTGTTGCCATACTCTTAGTCCCAACATTTAAAACTGAGCATGTCACTTTCTTACTTTGAAATTTGCTGTGCATTGTTGCAGTACAATGTGTGTGTATATTATAGTTCCATTTTTATAAAATGAAGAAACATACTGTATATGTTTGCTGGGGATATTCTTAGAAGCAATCCAGAAGACTGTATAGTCAACACTGTTCAAATAGTAGTTATCCGAGGGAGGCAGGGAGGAACACAGAGTTTAACTTTATACATTTCTGGACTGGTTGGATTTTTTTGTGTGTGTGATGAACACACTTTACTTTTTTATGCCTGGTGTACAATCCTCTTCTCTCCTCCCACTGCCTTCCCCTCCCTCAACCCAGTTCTGTAGCATGGTGTACTTGCGCCCTTCGTGGTCTAGCCCCAGCTAAGCCTCCAGCCTCGCCTGGCCTTTCCTCCCCACACTTGCTTTCTGGCCACTTGGAGCGGCTTGTAACTTTAATGTCTTTTGTTTACCTTGATGCCCAAGCCTACACAGCTTTTCCCTCTGCTGCAAAATCATCATCCTTCAGGACTAAATGTGGGCATTACATTTTCTTTTTTTTTTTTTTTATAGAGGCATGTTTTTATTTATTTATTTGTTTGTTTGTTTTGTTTATACATGCACTGGGTACAGTCAGAAGCGCGGGAGGGTGAGAGAATTCACCAGAGCCAGAGCGGGGAGCAGAGCAGGCAGAAGGACCGAAGTACACTGCTGAGGGGAGCAGCGGGGGGCAGGAGAGGTCTGCGCGCCATGTGGGACCCTCCTCTGGAGAGGCCGCGGGCAGCTTCGCAACCCAGCGCTCAACCACTGCGCCACCGGGGAGGCCCGGGCATTACATTTTCTGACCTTCACATTTCCTTCCTCATCTTCAAAGGAATTGGGGGATCTTTTCTCTGTGTCCCCATAGTCTCCTGTGCCTAAGTTACTTTTCAGCATTATGATCTACTTTACCATGCAGTTGTTGCTGTATTTGTTAGAGTACTTTCCTTTTCCTTTTGTACACTGATCTCTCTCTATCTCTCTGTCTCTCTCTCTCTCTCTCACACACACACAACACACACACACACACACACACACACACTGTATGATGAGGGCAGGGACTATGTCTTTCTAGCTTCTAGTGTAGTTGGTGCCTAGCAGATGGTGACGTGCTCTAGAATAAATTTGCACCACATTTTCATGTTTGTAGGCATACATGGGTGTCACCCAGATAGCTATTCAACTTTTCTTCCTCTTGCCCCCCTCTAGATTTGAGCAGTCCTGGAGGTTTACATTCTTATAGTCACTTCTGCTTCTGTGGGACTTGTTTGCCCTTTCTGTGGTTTTTCTCTTCTTTTTTGCTTTGTGTTGAACCAGCTTGGAATTTGGTTCCTTTTCCTGGTTTCTGCCAATAACATTAAGAACAAAATAACCATAAAGCTGTTAGTGTGCGTGGCAGACTGAGCTGAAGGTCTAGGGAGGGGGGGATATACTATAGAAATTGTGTTTACAGTTGAAAATATAATGGTGTTTGGTATCTTTGGTCTTAAGTGACATTTGTCTCTCCACTGTGGTGCATCCTTTCCTTCCCCTCATGCTGTTCCACAGCCTCTCCCAAAACAGGCTTCTGCCATTTTACTCTGCAACATAGTTCCATTCTACCCCTGCATGCTGTTCAGGCCTGCTTTTGCCTCTCCCAAGGCTCAGGAGCAGCCCCCTGACTATGGGCGAGCTTTCTGATCCTCCAGTAGATGCTGCCATGAGAAGGTTTGTTGGCATAAATACTTATTTCTCCACCTTCCACTTTCTTTCAGAAGATAGAAACACGTACTCTCAGTTTTGATTTTAATTTTTTTTTCTCTCTGGTCCCTGATTTGCTTCTAGCGGGTAGATATATGTCATTGTTTGTGTTTTGGAAGTATAAGATCCCCCCTTTAAGTATTGTTACCATAGTGCACCTACCACCAAAACACCCACAGTCCACCATGCTCCCTCCTTACCTTGTTCTCATCCATCCCTGTGACCCTCCTGTTTTGGATGCCTCAGTTCTATAATCAGTTTTCAAGGGTTAGTTTTGGAATTTGGCTTTATCTGACCCTCTCTTTGGTTTCTCTATAGTCTACATATAAGTCTCACCAACTGGTGTTTGTCTTTCTCCTTCTGACTTATTTCATTTATCATAATCCCTTTCAGCTCCATCCATGTTGCCATAAATGGTTTGAGTATCATTTTTGATTGCTGAGTAGTATTCCATTATGTGTCACCACATTTTTTTATATTATTTTATATAATTTTTACATCATTTTTCATTTTTGCACTATGTATGCATTTTCATTTTGGTTATATTCCCCATACAATTCCCACCTCCCAACCACATTTTCTTGATCCATTATTTGATTTTGGGTATGTAGCTTGTTTCTTTCCATAATTTGGGTATTGTAAATAGTGCTGCAATGAAAATGGGAGTGCAAATTTCTCTTCATATTAGTGTTTTTGCATTCTTTGGGTAGATAACTGGGAGTGGAATTGCTGGATCATATGGTGTATCTATTTTTAATATTTTGAGAGACCTCCATACTGTTTTCCACAGGGGCTGGACCAGTCTACATTCCCATCAACAGTATAAGAGGCCTCCTGTTATGATGTTTCTCAGTGCTTATTTCCCAGCTTTTGATACTGGCCGTCTCACTGGAATGATGCAGTTTTTCCTTGTGGTTTTGATTTGTATTTCCCTAGTAGTTAGAGAAACCTGGCCAAATGCTGTTAATTTGAGGGCTCATATCCTGAGATCAAGATTCCTTGAGCATTGTTAGAGAGTGGTCTAGGCGGTGGGATTATTCTCAGAGCTGCTCTGTGTCCAGATGTAAGGCTTACTTACATCTCCTCTCCTGTGTTGTAACTTGAACAAGGAGAAGCACCCGCTGTAACACATACATTGTTCCTTTATATCAGGGAGAAAGCTGCTCTGGAGAATTGAAGCTTTCATAATGTGGACTAGAACTGGGGACATGTTTTGAGAGCTGTTTCTTCTAGCTGATTTTCCTGCCTTTAGCCTTGCTTCTGGTCACTGGCTATTTGCATCCCAGGGACTCAACTGTCTTCATGGTTCTAGTCTCTGAGGTCTAAGATTATGATCATGTTAGGTTCTGTCCTTTCTTTTCATTGAAGAGCAACTTGCACCTCTGGTTCATGGAGCAGTGCAGGCCATTATTACACAGGGAGTTTCTGAAAGGTCTTTCTCTACATCAGATTCTCAACGATAGGGTGGCATCAAATACATCATCTCTCTAAGGCCACAGTCAACCAGTTGTCCTTTCAGGAATAACCAGCCACACCCATTGTGTGGCCACAACCAGACCCAGGGCTCTCTTTGTTTCTGATTGTGATGACATAGTTATGATACTTTCTGCCTGGGTTGTCCATGGTGCTTTCTTCAACATCCCCTGCCCTTACCTCCCCCCCTGCTCCCTCACTATTACCCAGAATTTTCACTGCATCTACCAGTATGCTTCCCTAGTAGTGAAAGGGCACTGTCCTTTTTCTTCCCTTTCCATCCCAACCAAAATGTATCAGCCCTGTACATTCTTCTGAAAGGAGTTCCTCTCTGGTAGTTTCAATCTGTTGTCCTTTCAGGAACTTGTGCATTTTAGCTGAACACAATTCCTTACCTCAAGGGAGTAAGTCACTAATGAGTAAATACCTGGTGTTAGAGATGAGCTGGTGGGGATTCCCTTGAAGGACACGTGTTCCTTAACTACTCCTGACCTCTATTTCCTTACCTGTACAATGAGAACAACCTACCTACTAGTTAATGTGAGGATTAAATGGATTAATGGGTATACCAGGCTAGTATTTAAAAAACTCATCCCTTAATTACATCAAAATTTCATGGGACTGTTAAGTCCTTCTTTTGCCCCCATTCTGTGTCCTCTATTTTTTGATTATTTTTTCTATATTCCCTCCAAACTCCATAATTTTTCTTATTTGTACTTCTATGGAAGACTGATCCTTTAGGAGTGAATTAATATGTGACTAATAAGACACATTTTGTCCACTGGAGCAGAAGGAACCATAGGCTGTCAGTTCTTTCAAGCAACAATATGACACCCCCTCGCTGATTCAGGATGTTGTTCAATATTTAAGAAGGAGTCTATGTGAGTGGGTGGTCCTATCACTCCAGAGGTTCCTCTGTGTGTGTGTGTATGCGTGTGTTTTTCAGCATGACTGTCTGCAGAAACATGCCGTGGGAAGGTAATTTATATGATTTCAGAAGCCTGTTTGATTCCAAGGGGTAAGTTGGTTTTTTTCTTGGTTTTTGTTTTTAAAAGAATAGGAATACATGATTCTTATTTGTCTCTTTCTAATTGAATCTGCTTTACTTTTTAACTTTTAAAAACGTTTATTTGGAAGCTACTTGATCTAAAGTGAAATTAAATCTAACACCTGTCCTAATGCTTGTCTTCTTATTTTTTTCTTTTATTTCCCAGCCCTTCTCTTTGTTTATAATATTCTTCAACCCTCTTCTATACCAGTGTCTACGAGGATGAACCCTATTAGAATGCCTTTTCTCATTTTTGGCTATCTAAATTTTATGTATCATTCTAGATCAATGCAGGTCTCGTTTCCTCACATTCTGATTACTGCAATGTATCCTAAACTGTAGAGCCATCTGTGTGCTAGGTTCCTTATGAGAATTAGGGGGACAGTGGGACAGTCTTTGCCTCAAAGTCTTTTTTGGAAGTGGTGGTGAAACCAATAAAAGCAATACAGGTAGTGTATAAATTACACTGTGCAAGGTTTTTAGATTATGTATTGCATGAAATTGCAAAATTTCATTAGCAAAATGGAGCAAATAGTGGTAATCCCATCAAAGTGGTGTTAGGAGATTAAAGGAATGCATGAACATTTGGCAGAATACCTGACACACAGTAGGTGCTCAACACATCAGTAGTAGGTAGTGTACATCAAATGTTAATTTTATTAACCAATGTTTGCTGACAGCAACATAACCATATTGATTATTTGTTTATTACTTTAAAAGAGATCACTTTTTAAATATTACACTCAACCATTACAACCATCTTTTATTTATGATCTCATCGTTGACTTAAACTGCCCTTGGCTATCTGTATTCATTTCACTGTTTCACTAAGGGCCTTCTAGTATAAAAATGCATGCATTCTCAGAGAAGACCTGGGAAGATGAAACAACAGGTTTAGTCTCAAAGGAAAAAAGCATGGAGGACTGGATAGCTGTCAGTGGGGTTTACATGTGGACACTAAGCAATGACCAGGGCCTTGAACCACATAACCTGGGAAGCCAACTACTGTGCTTTTAGAGCTGTATGACCCTGGGACTTAGCTGCAGAGTTGTAGCCTTAGAATACTAAAATAAGAATATGATACTAGGATTTGAGACCTTTAGCACTGAAAAGGGCTTTAGAGACAACCCAATTGAACTTCCCTCTTTTACCTATGAGAAAAATTAAGAAGTGACTAAGTAACTATCAGAGTTGAACGCAGGTCTTCTGACTTCCCAATCCTTTACTGCTATTTCCCAACAACATTATCTGGCAGCTACATGCATGTTTTTCTTCTTTCTAGTAGTTTCATGTCCCATTGTGAAAAACCAGCTTTGTGCTGACCCAGAAGCTGCTGATTTCCTGCATATGTTCCTGACCCTGGAAGTGGGTCTGGGGGCTGCTTTCAAGAACAATGACTGTGAGATTTTTCTCACCTACACATCTGTCAGCAAGCAGAGAAGAGTAGGCGGCCAAGATGTGAGCAGCCAGCCTCAAGGAAGAGGAAAAAAATACATCTGCTAAATTCAGTGGAGCACTTTATGTACCATGTAAGAGAATGGCTGCTCTGAAGCATGGGTTCCCACAGCTGCTGAAGAATCTAAGCCCAAAGCTGGGTTCAACACCAATACAAAGCAGAGATATAGGGAACTTTCTCCTATCCAAGAACTGCCACAAGTACAAGGAAGAGTTTGGCTGCCATGGAGAAGAGGTCAATTCCATGCTCACAGGGCTTGTGTTATACTGAGACTGGACCAAGACAAGAGGAAACCTCTCTGCCCCTACCAGAAGCCTAGTATCAAGTAAAAAGCAATTATATTCTATCCCCAGAGAAGGAGCAGGAGCATGGAAAAAGACTCCACTCTGTAGCCAGGCATTAAGGGACAGTTCAAAGCCTAGGGAGGTATAGGAACACTGAGAGAAAAACCCGTGCAGCTTAGGCTTCACTCAAAACAATATAAAACCCATTGTAGGAGAAATTTGCAGCTGGCGGTGTTAATGTAAACAAGAAAACCCAAACCCAGCTCAACTCCTGATTAGTACCCTGACTTAACAGCCTGACAGAAAAGCATGTCCATTTCTAAGCATAAAGATGTTTTACTTCAGTCTGTTCTGTATCATAATGTCTAGCATTGAATCAAAAATTACAAGACACAAAATTCAAGAGAGAAAAACCAACCTATTATCAAGTGATAAGATGATCAACAGAACCAGACTCAGAGATGACTCAGATGTTGGCATTATTAGACAATTTAAAATAACTGATTGATATGTTAAAGTGGACAGAATACATGGACAAATAATGATTTTTATAATATATGGAAACTGAAAGTTGATTTAAATGAAAATGCTAGAAATTTTAAAAAACATTACATCAAAAGTCAGTAGGCTCATTTGCAGACCATATAGAACTGAAGAAACAGTGATCCTGAAGCATATAAGTTATAGAAGTTATTCAAATTGAAATACAAAGAGAATAAAAAATAAAAACAGAACAGCCAAGATCTATCTATGTATATGTATAAATAGAGGTAGAGTTACAGAGAGAAAGAGACAGGGACAAAGACACAGACTGAGATTTAGTTTCAGGAACTGGTTCATGCAATTGTGGTGCATGCAATTGCATGCAACTGGTTCATGCAATTTCTGGTAAGTCCAAAATCTGCTGGGCAGGCTGGCAGATTGGAGACCCATGAAAGAGTTGCAGTTCAAGTACAAAGGCAGTCTGCTGGTAGAATTCCTTCTTCTGGGGAGGTTTGTCTTTGATCTATTAAGGTCTTCAACTTGATTGGTTGAGACTCACTCCCACTATGAAGGGTAATCTGTTTCTTTGTTCAAAGTCTACCTATTTAAGTGTTAATCTCACCCCACCAAAAAAAAAAACCACTTTCATAAAAACATCAGACCATTTGACCAAATATCTCAGCAATGTTGCCCTGCTATATTACATAAAACTTACCATCACATGCCTCCTTCTAGTTATTTTCCTCCCCCAAAGGGTGGCCATTTTTCCATTTTATAATTATATAGATAAGTTTCGCCTTTTTTTGAATTTTATATAGGTAGAGCAATATTTTGTGGGTTTTTCTTTTCTTTTTTTTTCTACATTTGGCTTCTTTCCCAGAGCTTCTGTAACCTGTTCCAGAGAGACTGACAGGATTGAGCTGTGGAAAGGTGTAGAGCCCCTTTTTCATCTGTTGTCTGGGGCAGACCCCAGTTATCACAGCTATACCCTCTAACACAGATGGGCTAGCTTATGTTGCAGTCTGGAAGCTGAACCTCAACATACCCTCAGCCATATTCTGCACCTCCTCTGCTGCTTGTCACATTGACAGGCTTGGCCCTCAGAGATATCTAGACAGCTCGCCTCTCCTCCTTCCCATATAATCTTTTCTTTTTTTGTGAGTACGGAAACTGAGGATCAGAAAGGGAAGTAACATGCCCAAGATTTAAGAAACCACAGAGTGTGGATCAGGATATACAGGCTTGGTCTCTCAGTGCTGTTCCCTCGTAACTTGGGTCTTTCTGCCTTTCCTTCATTCTTCTTTGCTGGCCCAGTAGCATTCGTACTTGCCAAGCGCCACAGGAGGGAGAGACCTTCATGACTCCCTGGGCTCTGGTGAGGATGCCCATCTACACAGGAACCCTTTCTCTCCTTTCAGCACAGTGATTGGTTGTCATCCTCTGCTCTCCACTCTGTTTCCTCCTGGCAGAAACAGAGCCTGCCACCCAGGCTGGAGCAAGGTTCAGGTTGGTGACAGACAGCTGGCTGGTGTTTGACATGTAATTGTGGTCCATTTCTGTTTGGTGTATGACAGTTTGAAGACTCCATTCATTTTTAGGATTTTACCTCCCTCCCCTTCAGTCATTCCTTTGAGTCACCTTCCCATTTGCAACTCTATTCTGCAGTTGGAGGTTCCAGGGTAGGCCTTGAAAGGAGCTCTGTTTTAGGAGTTGGAAGACTTGCTACAACAAGATGTGTGACCTGTCCTCTCAAGGCCTCAACTTCCTCCCCTGTAAAATGTGTGCATCAGGTATCTTGAAGGTCCCTCCCTGTGCTCCATTTTATGCTGCTTCTTTATTCAAACCACTGAGCCATAGAAAGATTCCAGTTGTGGCAGAGCAGTTAGCTCAGCAGATGGGTGAGATGAGAGGGAAGGAGATGTTCTCACCATTGGATCATCCTTTCCCCACCCACTTCATTGTGCCTCCCTGGTGTTTTCAGAACACAAATGACAACCTTTGTTTTTCTCTGTGTTCCTTGTTATTCTCTGCATTCCCATTTCAAAGCCTATAATCTTCTTGTATCTAGATGAATTTGTGTTTACTGTAAGACAGCCATGGTGCAGCATTCACATTATAATTGGTTGTTTTTTCCTCTGTTTCAGTGAATTGTGAGGGATTCTGTGTGCATCAGAACTGGTCCCTGGAGTGGGCTGTGTGTGTGTCAGATTTATTGTGTGCAGCTCCACTTTCTTTTCTTAATCCCTAGTTCTGCTTTTGCTGATTTCAGTTAAAACCAAAGATTATGAAGCAGGCAGGTTCCTGCCCTCTGAGGTTTTGAACTCTGTTCCTTTGCTTGAAGCATCTCACCTTAGGAGGACGGAAGTGAACCTCATCGAACACCACTGGACTCCCTGGGCAAGAGGAAGCGACACTGAATACTGTTACGTTATTGATTGATTTCTTTTTAATGAGTTACTGAAAGCCTTTTTGATGCCAGGATTTTCCTTTCATTGTCAGATAAAATCATCTATCTTTTATTCCCTGAAACAGCTTTTTAAAAATTTGTAGAGGGTTTTTACGAATTATTAAGAGAAAGGCAGTGATTTCTGGATCCACCTTATGCTCCAACTTATCCCCACCTGCCCTAGCATTTGTGTAGAAAATTCCAGTGTTTCTTCCCATTAGTTTTCTATTTTGGTCCTCCCAGTTGAAGTAACCATGTGTCATGGTCAAGTGACTTATCCATGGTCACACAGCTAGTTGATGACCAGTTGTGATTAAGAAGCCCAGCTTCCTGAATACTGATAACTCGTTCACTTGGCAACATTCTGCCTTTCCCAGTCATGAGGAGAGTTTGCCACCATAACTTAAAGTCTTCACTAATTCCTTAACTGATGGAGTAGGCAGTTAGATGCCAGAGCATAGGAGGAGAGGTGAAGGAAGCATGAAGCCTAGCTTGAATTTTTCTTCTGCAGGCCGGGCAAATTACTTATATCTACAGAGTAAGGAAAATGAGCAGAGGCAGAATTCCCTCCACCTTTTCCCCCAAGTGGATGGTGTTTCTTGAGCCAGTGGATGACAGGATTGCATCTGGGACCAAGGGCACTTTGTGTAAGTCCATCATCTTATATGTTGTGCCCTGGTGTAGTAGGTGCCACATACTAGGATCTTACCCATGTTTGTAAGTTGCCTCTTTCATAGCAGTGAACTTTTGAAGAGGTCATACAGCATCATGGGTAAAGTTAGAGATTTCTCTCTTCTCAGGTTTGAATCCTGGCTCTGCCACTTTCTAGTTGTGTGACCTTGGACCAGTTGCTTCACCTGTCTGTGCTTGAGCTTGCTCTCTGTTGTAATAACAGGGCTGTGGATTAAAAGGATTAACAAATGTAAAACTCAAAAGGGTACACAGCATTGTGAGAAGAGTGTTTTTTCTTCTATCTAGCCCTCATTCCCTCTCTCCATCAAATCCACTCACTGTGCGTGTGTGCATGTGGATGGGTGTATGCATGTATATATACGTGTCATTTATTGACGGCAGCTTTTGGAGTCTTCATTTCCAGGTGGCCTGCTGAGCCCTCCAGGCAACTGTAGTTCATCCATATTTCAACTTCAGGGTCTATGTGCATTTAACATGTATTTCTAAATGTTGTCATTGGTAGACTCCTTTGTGGAGAGATCTGAGAGAAAGGAAACTGAGTATACCCTGTCACTCCCAGCCACACTTCTGCCAGGTCCCCATATCTGAGGGGCTGGGGACAGCTGTGAGAATTAGTTGATTCTTTTAGTGGAAAGAGAATATTGATTAACTATCTCAGTCAGCTTGGGTTGCATAACAAAATTATCGACTGGGTAGCTTAAATAACAGAAATTTATTTTCTCACAGTTTTGAAGGCTTGAAGTCCAAGATCAGGGTGCCAGTCTGATTAGGTGCTGGTGAGACCTCTTTTTGGCTGTCCCCTTGATGTTTTCTCACATGACCTTTCCTTGGTGGGTGGGTTGGAAACTGGGGATGCCACCTCTCTTCTTATAAGACCTCTTACCCTATCTGATTAAAACCCCACCCATGTGACTTTATTTAGTGTTGTTTATTCCTAAACATCTTATCTCTAGCAAAGTTATACTGAGGGGGCTAGGACTTTAACAAGTGAACTTAGGGGGTACAATTTAGTCCTGTGTACCAGTCTTCCTCCTCCCAGTGACCCAGTGAGGAACACTGTTCCCCTTTGACCCCAGGCACTGTGTTATTTGTAAGAACATTAGGTCTCCATTTCTCTTCTTTCTTGAGGTTTGGAGTGTGAATGAAGGGTGGAAACTTGTGCTTACTTCCACCCTTCCAAGTTCAGAAATGATGTGCATTGGAAGGAGAACCAACATTCTGACATGTAGTGATGACCTGTCTTGTCCTATGTTTAGACTAGGAACTAGAATCACATGAAGCACAGCGGTAGTGCTTTCACCACCTTCCTCTTAACAAACTCCCAGAAGCGATGAACACCTTCCAGTTCTCTCAGTAAAACACACTCAGTTATACCCCCAGAATGCTGAATGCACCATGAGCAGGCTGCTCTTTGCCACACCCACTCGCTTTAGCGCCCACTGGTTGAATTATGTGCTTACTAAGAGCCAGTTGGTTCTCAAAGCCATTTGTACAGTTGTAAGTAGTGTTGTAATTAAGTGATGCATTTCAATATCAGATAAACTGATGAAATATGACTGCAAATAAAGCAATCTTTCTCCCACCCTCCACCCCTTGAACACTTACTGAAAGCTGTGGGAAGACTCACTAAGTCAAAGTCACTAAAAAACATTACTGTCAAATTAGATAAGCATTAAGATTCGGGGAAATCATAAAACTCTTAAAATTTTATACTGAGATCTTTCTGAGATTGTCTACATTTTTAGTCCACTTTAAAGAACCAGGAATTAGAAGTGATAGACAATGTATTATGTTCAGGGTCATGTAAGAAATATGATGTGGTGTTCTTAGCTAGGGACCCTTACTCAAAGAGAAAGGTGAATGAATGCAAAAATAAAAATGTTAGGCTTATCTTTTTGTGATTCTTGCTTTATTTTGACTAACCTGGTTTTGAGCTAATCACATTTGAATGGTGGGTTTCTCCTATTGTGATTTGATGTAGAGCCTGCCTTGATGACTTGGTTTGGTTTATGTTTAGTGTTTTAGGAAATAGATTTTATTTTGTATATGGTACAAACAATAAAATCAATCCTAGAGGGTTTTTGAAACTGAAGTTTCAAATGAAGGTGCTTATTCTGGATTTTCATGGATTCCTTGGTTCTTCTCATACTCGCAATATATGAGAGAGACCTAATTCCTTCATTTTACAAATGAGGAAACCAAGGCCTTAAGAGGTGAGGTGTGTCATTGTGTCACGATCAGTTATGTGAGGTGGTGGAATGAGGGGACAGTAACACAGCAGTTGGAATGCCCCTCTCCTCCTTCAGTTCTCTCTGTCCCCAGTGATGGAGTCTTTGCACCAGGAGTTCTCTGGGTGGATGGGCTTCTCTGACTCTGCTGACCTGTGTTCCCTTCTTTTGTTCAGGACTAACCTGGAGGCCTTGCAGAAGAAGTTGGAGGAGCTGGAGCTCGATGAGCAGCAACGGAAGCGCCTTGAGGCCTTTCTTACCCAGAAGCAGAAGGTGGGGGAGCTAAAGGACGATGACTTTGAGAAAATCAGTGAGCTGGGTGCTGGCAATGGTGGCGTGGTGTTCAAGGTTTCCCACAAGCCGTCCGGCCTGGTCATGGCCAGAAAGGTAAGGCCACTTAAGAAAAAAAAAATCAAGTTTGCCTTAGTAAACAGGCAATTGGATTATCTGTTGGAAGGTCTAAGGGCCTGGAAACAAGGGCGGAAGGAAGACTGACTTTTCACCCAGTACCTTTTTGTAATTTGAGTTTTGAACTCATGCGCTACCAGATGGAAGACATATACACTAATAATGTGCAG